>NC_091119.1:18900391-19612891 GCF_040183065.1 Periplaneta americana
TTTACTAACGTTTTTAGTATTGACCTGGCTATATCTCTGGATTAAAGGTCTAGAACCGGAAACACCGCTTGCTCCCCCTTCCAAGATTGGAGTTCGATAATACTGGCATAAAATACAAATCACTTTACTAGGTAGCCTATAGGAGGGAAGAAAAGTACTTCATCCATTTATGTAAACTAGGAAATATCGCGATTTTGAGTTTGATAATTTTCATTAGGTTTTTGTTTAATTAAAATACAGTACAGTATTAACAATAAGTGTTTTACTCACGAATTGAGCTATACATTCGAACGTATTCATTATGCAGTGTATATTATACTGTCTACAGCACATTAGCGTACAATATAGAGAATGAAGTTAAATTGAAAAATAATCATAGTATGGATATTTAAACACATTTTTAAAGTGGTGGCCGTTCATTTCGATACAGGCTTCAGTTCTTTTGTGCATATTATCGCACTATAGACTACTGTACCTAATCCCAATTACCAGTTTCGCCCTTCGTACTAGTAACTCATGTTGAAATAATTCTGTACCTACTCTATAAGAGAGTACCTTACGACTGTAAATTTAATCTTCACTTCTGCCCGATCCGAAAAGATAAAATTACTCAGACATGCTATCTACTGTCCGTTCAAGTTGTTTTGTCGCAGGATTGTAGAAAGGGAGGAAATCACGTGACAGTTAATTATGTAACGAGGCCCTTTTATTTAAGTTAAATTAAACAGCTGTATAAGATTACGTAAACGTCCAATTCCTAACAGAAATTAATGTTTTCAGAAAAGAGCTAAAACAGCCCAGCTATTACAGAGGGGCGAGCAGAAGCAGGTGGGGGAAATCGGGATGCGACCTAGGCAAACGGACAGTACCTGTGCGAAAATATGATTCAATATTGAAAGCTCTTTCGTCACTGGAAAACGCGAACATATTTCTGGAACGTACTATATTCAGTAACTCAGTACTGCTTACTATCTGCGGTCTTGGTTCTGTGTGGAGTTGGAACTTCATTAGTAGAAGGGGTGGGAGTGAAGTACATTCAAAAACTCAGGTACAATAAAAATTGAAGTAAAAATAAAATGATGTCCCTGTAGAATGCTGCTTTATTAGTAAATATAGATTATAAAATTTACAATATTAATAAAAACATGCATTTTCCTGTATACATGGGATAATATTAACTATTGAACCTTTACTATGTCATATTACTACTTTTGACCAATAAAACGGTACGAAATGCCGTGTTTCAACTAATCATGGCTATTTATCTGTAGTAATGTCACGAGAGGTCTGAGATTTATCTTGGAAGTCACAGACCTCGAGTGACATTTCTTAGGACTATTTCGTGAATAAAATAAAAATGTAAATAATATATCCCTAAAATTCGATCACAGAGTATTAATAATTGTACAGGGACATCATTTTATTTTACTTCAATTTTTATCGTACCAGAGTTTCACTCCCACCCCTTCTACTAATGAAGTTCAACAGTCCTTCACACAGATCCAAGACAGCATATACAGTTACAGTAGCCTTACGGTTATAGTAAACAGTACGTTCCAAAAATATGTACACGTTTTCCAGAGACGAAAGAGCTTTCAATATTGAATCATTTTCGCACAGGTACTGTCGCCCATTTGCCTACGTCGCATCCCGGTTTCCCCCACCCGCTTCTATTCGCCTCTTTGTAAAGGCTAGTGGCTGGACTCGCTTAGCTCTTTTTTGAAAACATCAATTTCTGTTAGAAATTGGACGTCTACGTAATATTATACAACTGTTTAAAATAACTTAAATTAAAGGGTCATGTAAAGTAATTAACTGTCACGTGATTTTCTCCCTTTCTACGACCCTGCGACATAACCACTTGGATGGACAGTAGATTTCGGATCGGGCAGAAGTGAAGATTGAATTTACAGTACGTAAGGTACTCTTTTATAGAGTAAGTACAGAATTATTTCAACATGAGTTACTGGTACGAAGGAGGAAACTGGTAATTGGAATTAGGTGCAATAGTCTATAGTGTGATAATAAGCACATTAGAACTGAAGCCTGTATCGAAATGAACGGCCACCATTTACAAAAATGTGTTGAAATATCCATATTTGATCATTTTTTAATTTAACTTCATTCTCTATAGTGTACGCTAATGTGCTATAGAAAGTATAATATACACTGCATAATGAATACGTCCGCATGGACAGCTCAGTTCGTGAGTAAAAACACTCATTGTTAATACTGTACTGTATTTTGATTAAACAAAAACCTAATGAAAGTAATCAAACTCTAAATCGCTATATTTCCTAGTTTACGTAAATGGATGAACTATTTTTCTTCCCTCCTATACCTAGTAAAGTGATTTGTTTGTATATTACGCCAGTATCATCGAACTCCAGTCGTGGAAGGGATTAGCAACCGTTCATCCAAAGGTATAGCCAGGTTAATATTAGAAATGTTAGTAAAAATAAAATGATGTCCCTGTATATTTACGAATACTTAACCTATTCAGAAATTGTGAAGTTGAAATAGATGAATATCGATTACTGCAATAAAGAAATTCGATGTTATTATTCAGTAATGCCAATTGCGAAAAGCGAAGTACAGGTTTAACAATGTTAATTACATGTACTGCACTTTTCTCTAATTATTATAACATAAATACATTTTCGTTATCGGCTGAAATCACAGTTTATTTACAATTTTATAATATAATTACCATTACCTGATTAAGACATTAATTAAATGAAGAATTGTTGAAAACGCAGTTATCAAATCTGAATGAAGGACTGTAATTTTTTTTCAGCTAGCCTACAATGGACATGGAATTAGAAGATGAAGATGTAGATGTTTGGGTTTGATATGCGATGATGTTAAATTTGAATATCTGACTTTCTATTAATTGTTTAATTTCATTCACAAAATACAAATTTTATAGGCTACAATTATAGGTTAAGTTATCTGTGGGAGCAGGACCAATGTCAGCTGTGGCTTATTTCGACTTACTCAGTGCTACAGGAAAGCATTGTTTATAGCTCGACACACGCATTCTCGCTGTAGTGTGTAACGGAACTAAAACTGCATCTACACAGTTCAATATTCCAATCGAGTATGCGTGCAATCTGGGATGAATATTGAAAGAATCAAGTTTAAAAGGGTACGTTCAATTAAGATGCATGAATATTTTGTATCTACATGGTGCGCCGTTTTGAACGTGGTCTTTACTGCGTAAATATATTAATTAATATTAAGTATCAATCTTGCATTCATTGCTTGAAAGTTGAAAGAAAAGTTTGACCGTGTAGTTGCATCTAAGGGTGCTATTAATAGACATTTCGCTAGCCCGCGCTAAGAGCGTGCTAAACTGGCCCCGGCTATCGACTAATTACTTGTACAGGATTCATATCAATTCATATCGCTAACACTGGTTTATGAATACGAAAAATGTTAGTTCGCTGATCATCCACCGGAAGCCCGCGCTAAGAATGTCTGTGAATACGGTCCTATTCATGATCATCAATTTACGGGGAAACAGTTGGCGACAACGACTAAACAAAAGAACGGCCATGCGATAAATTGATAGCGATAAATCTAGCTGCAAAAATTATCGCAAAGTGTGACTGTGATTGGTTGGAATTCAAAATTTTATTACACTTCTTTGGCGAAAAATGGAATGACGTCATATAAACAAAATAGTCAGTTTAATTGCTTGAAATTTCCTTTCCATTTCATGTTTATTTGTATTTAGTTCTCATTTAATTCTCGAACAATTATTAATTTCCTATTTTCATGTTACATTTATTGTATAGGCCTACATTTGAAAAGGGATCAGAAGAAATGTTTCCGTAGTGCCTGAAAGGTTTTGTTGTAGGAAAGCGAATTTCATTGGTCGAGGTCTCTTGGCCTTCAAACGTACAGAAGTCATGCCAAGGTATTTATTTGATGATGGATATACATGCGTCACATTTTATTGTCGTCAAGAGGGGGTTAATTCGTCTAGATCTAGTCGCAGGTGAGGGTTGGGGTAAAAACTTGACTGGTTTTGGAACCTGCACGTTGCCGCATTCAAGTCCGGGCCGTCGCTGAGCCCACTAGCGAGTTCCGTAGCTGCTGGTCGTGTGTGCACGCTGATGGGACGACCGCAACTTCTGTAAGTAGATTTCCTGTCACTTCTTCCATCACTCGTAGTCTATATAGTTCTGATTCAGTTGCTGGTAGAGGTGGTCACAGCAATGAAGTGTATGCGTTTGCAGCTCTGGATTCATTGTGTTTACATTCATGTGAAAGGCGATCATGTAGTGTACGACAATTAATTCATCGTGAAGTATTTGACAGATTAAGCATTTTTCCGTGTTTTTCTAATTACTTACGTTATTTAACTTCGGTTTTTAGGAATGTTGTTGTCTCCGCTACTGTGATTTGTTACTCCTTACTTTGACGATTGGATTTCATTTGATTTGTATTCATCATCGTCATCATCAACATAATCATTGTGCAGTTTATTTTCCCGGAGAGACGATGGCAGTCTACTGTTTCCTTCAGTCAGCATTAACATTCTTAGGGCCGTATTCATAGACATTTTTAGCGCGGGCTTCCGGTAGATGATCAGCGTTTCTCGTATTCATAAACCAGTGTTAGCGATAGGATATGATTTGAATTCTGTACTAGTAACCAGTGGATAGCCGGGGCTAGCTTAGCACGCTCGTAGCGCGTGCTGCGAAATGTCTATGAATAGCACCCTTAAATACTTCGTTCACAACTAAATGTAGGAAAACAAGAACAAAGATAACTTTACTGTTTAATTCTTAGCTTTATAGGCCTATAGTTACATGAAAATTCTTAAGGAAAAAAATTCGTGCAATATATGAATCGCTGCCTATCCTATAAAGTGTCTCTCAAAATGCAGATCCTCTGTTGTGAGCTATATGTTGTAGAGGAGCGAAACAGATGTATAAAGACTAAATAATTGCATTTTTTTAAAACAAGTTATTCAGTGAGATATATTGATAATATGAATGTGTGTATTAGTACAAATGTTTCCAAACTAATTAAAAAAAGTGAGGGGTAAATTATCATCCTTCAATGATTGGGATAACCAGTGAATGAGAACACAATAATAATAATAATAATAATAATAATAATAATAATAATAATAATAATAATAATAATAATTTATATCATGCCCAGAACATAGTACGAAATGGAAATATAAAAATTGAAAATGTACCCTTTGAAAAGGTAGAAACATTCAAATACATTGGAGCAACAGTAACAAATATAAACGACACTCCATAGGAAATTGAACGCAGAATAAATATGGGAAATGCCTGTTATTATTCGGTTGAGAAGCGTTTGTCATCCATTCTGCTCTCAGAAAAGCTGAAAGTTAGAATTTATAAAACAGTTATATTATCGGTTGTTCAGTATTGTTGTGAAACTTGTCCTCTCACTTTGAAAGAGGAACATAGGTTAAGGATGTTTGAGAATAAGGTTCTTAGGAAAATATTTGGTCCTAAGAGGGATGAAGTTACAGGAGAATGGAGAAAGTTACACAACACAGAACTGCACGCATTGTATTCTTCACCTGACATAATTAGGAACATCAAATCCAGACCTCTGACATAGGCAGGGCATGTAGCACGTATGGGCGAATCCAGAAATGCATATAGAGTGTTAGTTGGGAGGCCAGAGGGAAAAAAGACCTTTGGGGAGACTGAGACGTAGATGAGAAGATAATATTAAAATGGATTTGAGCGAGGTGGGATATGATGGTAGAGACTGGATTAATCGATAG
The DNA here is from genome assembly GCF_040183065.1 of Periplaneta americana. NCBI lineage: Eukaryota > Metazoa > Arthropoda > Insecta > Blattodea > Blattidae > Periplaneta > Periplaneta americana. The sequence goes on from NC_091119.1 coordinate 18,906,177, forward strand.
GGACCGATGGCGGGCTTATGTAAGGGCAGCAATGAACCTCCGGGTTCTTTAAAAGCCATTTGTAAGTATTAGGCTCTATTATTATTATTATTATTATTATTATTATTATTATTATTATTATTATTATTATTATTATTATTATTATTATTATTATTATTATGCTAAAAAGACCGATAAAGTAAAGTAAAGACGTATTTTAAATATGCTACCTTTTCTGATACTTCTGCACTGCCCCGAACACAAGAAAACGAACAACATCATTACAAATGTTTTAAAACTCGACATTTATTAAGGTCTCGTATCGCTTACATCGAAATAATGAGGGGAAGCTGGGCAGGACTATAGTGAGGATAACGTAAGAGTAATTCCTAAGGGTGCTATTCATAGTCATTTCGCAGCACGCGCTACGAGCGTACTAAGCTAGCCCCGACTATCCACTGGTTACTAGTACAGAATTCAAATCATGTCCTATCGCTAACACTGGTTTATGAATACGAAAAATGCTGATCATCCACCGGAAGCCCGCGCTAAAAATGTCTATGAATACGGCCCTTAAAGACTAATTCGGCCGTCTCTTTAGTGTTGCCAACAAATACCAGATATCACCAGAGAGGGTGAAGTCAAAATTCCATGGTTTTCCCTCAACCCAATACGAGCAAATGCAGGGTAACTTTCGGTGCTGGACCCCGGACTCATTTCACCGGCATTATCACCTTCATTTCATTCAGACGCTAAATAACCTAGATGTTGATACAGCGTCGTAAAATAACCCAATAAAATAAAAATAAAACTTTGCAATGAACTTTAGTACACTCATGTGCTGACAATTACCTATGGTCGGCGCCGCATTTCATAGCCGCTTAGTTCATTTTGTATGCAGTATAGGCCTATTTAGAAATTAGGGACATCTCTTAATTTCAACTATGTTATTTATTTTATAACAACTCTGCATTCTAGAAAGTGGCATTGCGTAACAATACGTATAGCCACCGGCGTAGTTCAGTTGGCTAAGGCGCTTGCCTGCCGATCCGGAGTTACGTTCGGGCACGGGTTCGATTCCCGCTTGGGTTGATTACCTAATATTTTACGAGGTTTTCCCCAACCGTAAGGCAAATGTCAGGTAATCTATGACGAATACTCGACTTCATGTCGTCAAATATCATTTCGTTGTCACCAATTCCACTGACGCTAAATAACCTCGTAGTTGATACAGCGTCGCTAAATAACCAAGTAAAAAAAAACAGTAAATGTATTGGATGTACTTGATGCTGATGAAATAGATATTGATTATTTCTTAATGTATTAATAATTTTAGGTAATGATGCCCCATATTGATTTGAAGAAACAATTGCGAATCACCAATAACAAGAAAAAAGCGATGGTATAAAATCGACAATATTGAAGTGATATGTGGCTCTAATAAAGACAAAACTCTACATATTCTTACACCCGATTGATGAATTGGTAGGTCTACATATGCGAAATAGCCATAGCAGTAATTTATGGTGAGAATTGTGCGGTTTAATAAGTGGAATAAAATGCAATTAATCTTCAGTACGGAATTGTTGGCTGCATTTAATAGATTGTGCTAAGTTCCTTCTTATCTATAAATTACACATGTTTGAAACTCTACATTACCGCTGAACGGTATGCTCAACACATTATGCATATTTACAAATTTTATCGTAAATTTTCGTACTTGAGCTCTGCCGAGATATTTTTAGCTGCTTAGTGAATATGTTGGCTTGGATTTATGGTGATTTTTATGCGCATGATACAATTTAATTGACTATAATTTTTCAGATTCGATATATATGAGAATATTGGCGTGTTTAGATTTGCAATTTTATTGTATTATCCTGCTTACTTACAAATGGCTTTTAAGGAACCCGAAGGTTCATTGCCGCCCTCACATAAGCCCGCCAGCGGTCCCTATCCTGTGCAAGATTAATCCAGTCTCTATCATCATACCCCACCTCCCTCAAATTAATTTTAATATTATCCTTCCATCTACGTCTCGGCCTCCCTAAAGGTCTTTTTCCCTCCGGTCTCCCAACTAACACTCTATATGCATTTCAGGATTCGCCCATACGTGCTACATGCCCTGCCCATCTCAAACGCCTGGATTTAATGTTCCTAATTATGTCAGGTGAAGAATACAATGTGTGCAGTTCTGTGTTGTGTAACTTTCTCCATTCTCCTGTAACTTCATTCCGCTTAGCCCCAAATATTTTCCTCAGCACCTTATTCTCAAACATCCTTAACCTATGTTCCTCTCTCAGAGTGAGAGTCCAAGTTTCACAACCATACAGAACAACCGGTAATATAACTGTTTTATAAATTCTAACGAGACATGCAGGCACAATAAATTGTAACAATATAATACCAATAATGCATTATTTATTATTATTATTATTATTATTATTATTATTATTATTATTATTATTATTATTATTATCATCAGAGACCGGAAGTTTAGGCATTATGAATCATTAAAATAGGCAGGAAAAAGGCATCATGAATAGCTAAAACAGGCAGGCAAAAAATAAATAGCTAAAATACGCAATAAAAAGCAATTACAAAAACCTTGCACTAGACCCACAACCTTGCACTTTCCACAAAGGGATTTCGGCAGCAAGAAAAGCTTTACATAAGTCGAATGCAAATTGAGATTTTCGGTTCGATGTTGCAATTACTGTTGGAAGCAAAGAAATCTTCTTCCCAGTAGCCTTTGAAAGTGCATTTTTGTGTTTGGTTGTACTGATATGTTGCGATATGAAATATTTAGCCAGCTACAACAATGTTGCAATGAAAACTGAAAGAAAAATAACTGTTAAAAATAACGTTAGACCCACTCTCATTGATGCCTTGTCAAATAAACATAAGCGATAATTAAAACGCTTACTGTTATACATTTTTGCACGGCAGGACTCATTGTTGCAAAGAGAATATGAACTGACTGAAAGACATTAATATACATTCGGTGAAGTCACTTTCATTGTAGCTGTTATAGAGATAAATTAAAATATACCTGTAGGCAATTTGTAATAATAGATTAATAAATAGTAGATAAATAATCAAATAAAGGCAGAAAAAGAATTTATTTTGTAAATTAGGCATTTTTATTTTAAAAGGCAGAAAAGGGCAACATAAAACTGTGACGTTTTAATCACAAAGATATAATTCGTACGGATTTACTTTCAAAATGTAGATAGATTTAACACATTTGAAAAGACATTCTGCCAAACTTCCGGTCTGATCATTATTATTATTATTATTATTATTATTATTATTATTATTATTATTATTATTATTATTGCCTTCACTTCTCTCTCCAATGAATACAAACATTTGCATAATTTTGACTCTTTGGAATTTATTCCGTATTGTTGGCAGCTGTTTTCATCATTTTGTTTTAATCACTGAAAATGCAGTAGACATTAAATCAACGGCTCTTCCTTGTGAAGCAATACTGGATTACGAATTCAATTACAGTTACTCAAAGGGCATGCCAGAGAGAATTTGGTGTTTATAATACCTCCCAAAGAAACACAATATTGGTACTGGTAAACAAATTGGAAACAACTGGATCTCTAAAAGAATAATAATTTTGATGACAATACATATACAGAATAAGAATCAACATCTGCGCATCTCGTGACAGGGAATCAAAACTCCTGCTTAATTTGACGTTAAAAACTGGTCATTATGTGAATTTCAAGCCGAATATATGAAGAATTTTCAACATTCGCTATTCATTCATTTCATTTAGTGATCCGCGCAAGGGCAGGTCTTTCACTGCAAACCCAACTTTCTCCAATCTTTCCTATTTTCTGCCTTCCTCTTTGTCTCCTCATATTATCCATATATCTTAATGTCGTCTATCATCTGGTATCTTCTTATGCCCCGAACTCTTCTCTCGTTCACCATTCCTTCCAGTGCCTCCTTCAGTAGGCAGTTTCTTCTCAGCCAGTGATCCAACGAATTCCTTTTCCTTTTTCTGCTGATCAGTTTCAGCATGATTGTTTCTTCTCCCACTCTTTCCAACACAGCTTCATTTTTTATTCTGTGTATCCACTTCACACGTTCCATTCATAATGTCCATGTTTCTGCCCCAGACAATGATACACTCCATACAAAGTAACTTCACTAATCTCTTCCTTAGTTATTTTTCCAGAGGTCCGCAGAAAATGCTCCTTTTTCTATGAAATGTTTCGTTTGCCATTGTTATTTTCCTTTTGACTTCCTGGCAGCAGCTTATGTTACAGCTTATAGTACACCCCAAGTATTTGAAGCTGTCCGCTTACTCTACTGCCTCATTCGCAAGTTTATAGTATCTTCTGTATTTTTCTTCCTATGACCACGCTCTTCGTCTTATTTGCATTTATCTTCATCCCAAACTGCTCTCAGCTGTCATTTAGATCCAGTAGCATATCCTTTGGTATCATCTCCTCTTCTGCTAACAACGCCGTACCATCAGCAAATCTTATGCATTTTATTCCTCTTCCTCCTACTATCACTCCTCCCATGTTCTGAAAACAGTTCTTTACTAAATCCTCCAAGTAGATGTTGAACAGGGTAGGTGATAAAGGACATCCTTGACGTACTCCTCTTCCAATTTCACTTCCTTCTGACATTTCTTTTCCTATTATGACTTTGACTCGTTTCATATAAAGGTTACTGAACATTCTTCTCTCTTTCCAATCCACGCCAATTTTCTTTAGGATCCCCATCAGTTTATTCCAGTCCACTCTGTCAAAAGCCTTTTCTAGGTCCACAAATACTATAGGCGTATACACTTCTTTATTCTTCTCTAGATATCTTTCGCCGATTGTCCGTAGCAGTTCAATTGCATTTCTCGAACCTTTTCCCTTCCTGAAGCCAAACTGCTCTTCTTCCAACTTTTCTTCCATCTTAGAATATAAACGTCGATTCAGTATTCGCAAGAGAATCTTCGCCGAGTGCGATATTAGGCTGATAGTCCTGAACTCATTACATTTCTTGGCATTATTTTTCTTCGGTATTGGAATCAACAGTCCCGCGCCGTGGCGTCGTGGTCTAAGGCATTCTGCCTAGGACTCGAGTTACTGAATGCGCGTTGGTTCGAGTCCTCATGGGGGAAGAAATTTTCTCATGAAATTTCGGCCAGTGTAGTGGACCGGTGCCCACCCAGCATCGTGATGCATTTGGGGAGCTACAATAGGTAGCGAAATCCGGTTACGCAAACCAGCTTATAACTGCTGGGGGGGCTCATCCTGCTAACCACACGATACCTCCATTCTGGTTGGATGATCGTCCACCTCTACTTCGGCATGTGGCCATGAGGCCAGCAGCCGGCTGATCGATCTCGGCCCGTCGTGGGTTGTGGCGCCACGGATTATTATTATTATTATTATTATTATTATTGGAATCAACACTGTCTCCGTAAAATCTTCAGGCCAGTCGCCTTTCTCATATACATATTTCGTTGCATAATGATAGAATTTCCTTCTTGTTTTCACCCTAGCATTTCACTAGTTCAATGGGAATTCCATCAACTCCTGTCGCTTTCCCATTCTTCATTTTCCTAAGCGCTAGAGGTTAGTAATCTGCCAAAGATACTCTTCATTTGAGCTATAACAAATTGTGGCTAGCATCATTCGTTTTGAAATAAAGAAAGAAAGAGAGAAAGAAATGTGTTAGTTCTACAGGGACATCATATTATTTTTACTTAAATTTTTATTGTACCTGAGTTTTTGAATGTACTTCACTCCCACCTCTTCTACTAATGAACTTCCAACTGTCCTCCACACAGAATCAAGGCCGCAATATAGTAAACAGCACTGAGATAGTGAGTATAGTACGTTCCAGAAATATGTTCGCGTTTTCCAGTGACGAAAGAGCTTTCAATATTGAATCATATTTTCGCACAGGTACTGTCCGTTTGCCTACGTCGCATCCCGATTTCCCCCACCTGCTTCTGTTCGCCCCTCTGTAAAAGCTGGGCTGTCTTAGCTCTTTTCTGAAAACATTAATTTCTGTTAGGAATTGGACGTTTACGTAATATTATACAACTGTTTAAAATAACTTAAATAAAAGGGCCTCGTTAAGTAATTAACTGTCACGTGATTTCCCCCCTTTCTACGATCCTGCGGCATAACCACTTGGACGGACAGTAGATAGCATGTCTGAGTAATTTTATCTGTGCGGGTCGGGCAGAAGTGAAGATTGAATTTACAGTACGTAAGGTACTCTTTTATAGAGTAGGTACAGAATTATTTCAACATGAGTTACTAGTACGAAGGACGAAAGTGGCAATTGGAATTAGATACAATAGTCTATAGTGCGATAATATGCACAAAAGAACTGAAGCCTGTATCGAAATGAACGGCCACCATTTTCAAAAATGTGTTTAAATATTCAAATTATGATTATTTTTCAATTTAACTTCATTCTCCATATCCTACGCTAATGTGCTGTAGACAGTATAATATACACTGCATAATGAATACGTTCGCATGGATAACTCAGTTCGTGGGTAAAAACACTTATTGTTAATACAGTACTGTATTTTGATTAAACAAAAACCTAATGAAAATTATCGAACGCAAAATCGCGATATTTCTTAGTTTACGTAAATGGATGAACTACTTTTCTTTCCTCCTATACCTAGTAGAGTGATTTGTTTGTGTTTTACGCCAGTACCATCGAACTACAGTCTTGGAAGGGGGTAGCAAACTGTGTTTCCGGTTCTCTAAAGATATAGCCAGGTTAATATTAAAAATGTTAGTAAAAATAAAATGATGTCCCTGTATATAAATCACTCTGTACTTTTAGGGTAAAAAGTATGGGCCTAGGGGAGAATGAAATGGATCATAATCTCAGGACATAGAACAGGAAAATAAATTAATAGAATAGAATTAAATGAAACTTTATAAATGGACCTGTCAAGTGTTTTGCTTGATAAGAACCTAAACATACCTCCATGAGTCAGAGGAAGGAATTTGGCAGGTACGGGAACTGAACTCGGCAACCACAAGCCGGAGAAGCGGAAATGAGGTGTTTGTAAAAGTGCAACGTGTCCATTGCCCGAGGCAGGGCTACATCAAATATCACGCACGAAAGAATAAACTCGGGACTGGATATCAGCTATAAATACCATTGGCTGCTAAAAAGCCGTCAAAAGTTCACATTAAGACGGATAAGTAGACATTGAGTGTAAGCTGCTTGACAGCGCTAAGGCATTGAGATGTTGATCTGTTTAGATGAAACATCAAGTTAATTTCATTTCAGAGTTTCCACACGAAGCCCCGGCGTGGGCGTATCGTGTATACGCGACGAGCAAAAGGGCCTCGGGTTGGATGCCGAACGTTATAAATGCACACAAGCCGAGCTTCCAGCCGTTGAGCGCAAGAGCGACACAAAGCTCTCGTTTCCATGGCAACGACAACGGGCTCTTCAGCGATGAGATATCTTATATTCGTGAAACAGGGAAGAAACCAATCTATACTAATAATAAATCTGTAGCCGAAATTTTTCTGGTAATTTTCGATTTTCCAAAAATAATTGGTCCTAACATATATAATTAACCACCCTGAAACCGAAAATCGCTTTTTTTTTAATTTTTGTTTGTATGTCTGTCTGGATATTTGTTACCTTTTCACGTGATAATGGCTGTCCCGATTTATATGAAAATTGGAATATAAATTAACTTCGTTGTAACTTAGAATTTAGGCTATATGGCATTCAAAATATTTTATTTAAAAGGGGGGTTATAAGGGGGCTTGAATTAAATAAATCGAAATATCTCCCTTATTATTAATTTTAATGAAAAATATTACATAACAAAAGTTTCTTTAAAAATAATTTCCGATAAGTTTTATTCCTTGAAAAATTTTAATAGGACTGATATTTAATGAGATAAACGAGTTTCAAAATTACAATAACAACGCCATCTAAGGCGGTGTAATGAAATAAAAAACAAATGACTACGTCTATAAGGGGCCTTGGACAACAACAATCGAAAGCTATGAAACATATCCTACAGAGAATGTTTCTGTGTTTGTATGAAGTAATATCGGAAGCTAAATACCGATTTGTATAATTAATTATTAATTCACCATTGGAAAGTGTAGTTTCTCTAGATGGACATAATGCTATAATGTTATTACAGTAACTTCTGAGTGAATCGAGGACAGGTAAGATTAAAATAGCTTCTTATGCACAGAAAACTTGATAGGCATTCGTTTCCTGTATTTCCTAAAATAATGTTTATGACCAACTGAGTGGTCTCTAGATCGAAATGATCGCATTTTAATTTTTTTATACAATTTAAATTAAGTAACATAATAAACGATTTATCCTTTTATCACACACGAATGTTCCCTGGATCAAACGTCCTATTTTAATTATGTAATTACTTTATATTTATTTCTAACGGGTGCAGCGGAGCGCACGGGTGCGGCTAGTAAATAATATTAACTAGACTATTTCGGTTATATGACGTCATTCCATTTTCGACCAATGAAGTGTAATGAAATTTTGAATTCGAACCAATCACAGACACACTTTACGATAATTTTTGCAGCTAGATTTATCGCTATCAATTTATCGCATGGTCGTTCTTTTCTTTAATATTGTCGCCAACTGTTTCCCCGTAAATTGATGATCATGAATACAGAAAGCTGCAACTACAGGGTTAAACTTTTCTTTCAAATTTAAAGCAATGAATGCAAGATTGATATTTAATATCTAGGATATATATATATATATATATATATATATATATATATATAATTTGAACTGGTAATGAAAATTACGGGAAAACGACTGAACGGATTTTAATGAGTGACCCCTCATTTTCATGCCTGGCATCCAAAGTTTTTCGGAAAAGTAGTAGTTTTCAGTGAAATGTCAATTTTCCTACATAATTTTCCTATTTTCCAAAATCCATCTGTTGTCAGTTTTGAGAACTAATTTTACTGAATCACAGCCGACTTGATTGAATTTCAGAACAAAACACACACTACAATAAACAATAGGCTATTACACGAAGGCCATGACCTGCAGGATTGCCGACATATTTAGAGCTCAATTCAATTTGTTATTAAAAAACTGATTCTGCAGTGTATAATTTTCTGAGTACTGCTGTGTATTGGATATTCAAATCTACGAAACTTGAGGTGGTTTGATGACATTATTACCATTAGAAATTAAATATTATTATAGTTAATATCATGATGCATCTAGTCTTCATTAATTGTACATAATATTGATGCTATATTGATGACATGAAAGTGAAACGTTTTGAGGTTATGTAAGTAAATGTAGAGAATATCTTAATTTAGATCTTCATTTCTATAATTTACTGAGTGACTGTTATATATAACTACAAAACTTAAGTAAGATAATAATATTGTTATTAAAAATCAAATGTCATTGTCTTCAGTATTGGCTCGAGAGAGCGCAAAAATTACAGTTCCTAAGGAAAGATAAAAAAGTATTACTTACTAATAAAATAAGAGGCCTAGAAAATTTTGTAGTCTCCAGATCATTTCAGCAAGATCTCTTAGTAGGATAAAATGATTTTACGCTCTACATTTCAAGTTCTACATGCAGCAGCTATACAAAAATGCTATTGTTCAAAAGCTAGAAAACCTGACTTTTTTTAACTTTTGCCTACAATCCACAATGACCTGAAATAGCTACTGCTATCGTCCTGACATTGATACTTGGGTTTTCGCGTTGAAACTCAAAACCTGAAGTTGGATAGGTTCAAGAAAAAGTATTTGGCCAAAAAAAATCCATTCAGAGGGAGTATGTTTCATTATTATGGAAGCAAATAACTATCAAAAAGACAATTATTCTTCATTGAAAATAAATCTGAAAAATTTTTATTTGAACGTCTAACGAACTTAGTTTGCAGCAGAATTTGCTGCATAAGCCACTAGTATATATATATATATATATATATATATATATATATATATATATATATATAATTTGAATTGGTAATGGGAATTACGGGAAAACGGCTGAACGGATTTTAATAAATGACCCCTCATTTTGAAGCTTGAAACCCAAAGTTTTTCGGAAAAATAGTAGTTTTCAGTGAAATGTCAATTTTCCTACATAATTTTCCTATTTTCCAAAATCCATCTGTCGTCAATTTTGAGAACTAGGTAATTGCATTCAGGAGAAGCGAAGCGAACATCAAGTCGGCCGTGTTGCATTTCAGAATAAAACAAAACACACACTACAGTAAACAATATTATACGAAGGCCATGATCTGCAAGAATGCTGATATATTTAGAGCTCAAATTTAATTGGTTATTAAAAACTTAACTTACTAAAAATAATTTACAAGTTCGATTCTGTGGTGTGTAATTTTCTGGGTACAGCTGTGTATTGGATATTAAAAACTACAAAACTTGAGGTGGTTTGATGACATTATTACTATTAGAAATGAAATATTATTGTAGTTAATGCCGTGATGTGACTATTTTTCATTAATTATACATATTAATGCTATATTGATGATATGAAAGTGAAACGTTTTGGGGTTATATAAAAGTAAATGTAGAGAATAACTTAAATTAGATTTTGATTTCTATATTTTACTGAGTGGCGGCTATATAGTATATGTTACTGACAGCTATAAAACTTACGTAAGATAATAATATTATTAAAAATCAAATATTTTTATAGTTATTAATCAAGTGGGGTTGGGTCTTTTTCATATATTTAATGGCGGTGGTGTAGATATTTATATGCGTGGTTCTCTTCAGTATTAGCTCGACAGAGAGAGAGTATCTTTCATTATTATGGAAGCAAATAACTTTCCGAATGTCCGGTATTCTTAATTGAAAATACATATGAAAAATGTTTATTTGAACGTCTAATGAACTTAGTTTGCAGCATTTGCTGCACAGGCCATTAGTTAATTAATATATTTACGCAGTGAAGTCGTCGTTCAAAACGGCGTACCATGTAGACACAAAATATTCATGCATCTTAATTGAACGTACTTTTTAAACTTAATTCTTTCAATATTCTTGCCAGATTGCATGCATACGCGATTGGAATATTGAACTGTGTAGATGCAGCTTTAGTTCCATTACACACTACAGCGACAATGGGTTTGTCGAGCTATAAAAAATGCTTTCCTGTACCAAGGAGTAACGGTCGAAATAAGGTACAGCTGACATTTATCCTGCTCCCAGAGGTAACCTAACCTATAATGTAGCCTATAAAATTTGTATTATGTGAATGAAATTAAATAATTAATAGAAAGCCAGATGTTCAGATTAATGTAACATCATCGCATATCAAACCCAAAGACCTTTTATAGTAATATATACAAGGTCTTTGATCAAACTGCCTTCCGTATGGCGTAATAAAATTCGTGTTTTAATTAGGCTCTATCTATACAGAGATGGCTTCACTGTGTAGCAACATGTCCCGCTGTGAATATATAAGCATTGCTATATAGCTGTCTCCACACATATTACACAGTTCTTAGTTCTCGGTGTAGTGTGTAATGTAACGATGAAGTACTAAATAAAGTGCGCAATTCTACTTCCACATCTACATCTCCATCTTCTAATTCCATGTCCATTGTAGGCTATCTGAAAAAAATTACATTCCTTCATTCAGATTTGATAACTGCGTTTTCACCAATTCTTCATTTAATTAATGTATTAATCAGGTTACTTGTGATTATATTATAAAATGTTTAAATTAAATTATGATTTCAGCAGATAATGGAAATGTATTTCTGTTATAATAATAAGAGAAAAACGCAGCACATGTTATTAAACCTGTATTTCGCTTTTCGCAATTGGAATTACTGAATAACATCCAATTTCTTCATTACAGTAATCGATATTCATCTATTTCAACTTCACAATGTCTGAATAGTTTAAGTATTCGTTAATATACAATTATTAACATTTTGTGAGCGAATTTTAGGGATATATTATTTACATTTTTATTTTATTCACGAAATAGTCCTAATAAATGTCACTCGAGGTCTGAGATTGCTATATGTGCAATGAAAACATGTTAACTAAGAAGAGTTTTGTGGGTTTTTTACTGTATCTTGGAATTTAACATTTCCAACATTTCGGAATAACATAGAGCAGGCATTCTCAACCTGGTGCACTCGTCATGTGAGTAAAAATGTGCTTGCGGGCACAAACGCTCCTGAGGTCCTTTTTTCAATTCAAACTTTGTTTTACAGCTGGAACAAATAATGTTGCTATCCTTCCATTATATAATAGACTATTATTTAACGATCTAATAGGCATGCTCCTATTTTATGGTGTATAACCCCTTTCAATTCAATATGGACTTAATCAGAAAAGTCAAGATTATTCTCGTGAAGAACTTCAATTGACAGATCTCCAGCTCTCGTTAGAGCTGAAATATTTGTTTTAAAAGGAGAAATTCTTAGCCTTTGGGAGGGTAGAAGAAACAAAAGGACTCCAAATAATGCGGGATGTTTCTTTCAAATGACTGGCTTTATTAGGGGCAACCAGCCTATGCGAAAAAAAAAAAAAAAAAAAAAAAAAAAAACCTTCTCACTTATGAAATACCTCAAGAACAAATCACGATCGCGATTAACTGATTCACATCTACAGGACTGTTTTTCCTTGGACGTCATTAAATTCTTAATCTCTTACAATTTTGGTCGCTTATTTATTTATTTCATTTATGTATTCATAAACATAGGCATATTATATAAACTAACACACGACATGAAAAAAAACAGAGAAATATTACATAAAAACATATACAGGATGTTTCCGAGGTGGTGTTACAAACTTTCAGGGATGATGGCGAAGGGCACATGTATCAATTTGAGATAAGGAACCCTGGTCCGGAAATGACAGAGTCGAAAGTTACAAGCAAAAATAGTTGAGTGGAAATGAAATAATTTTATTCCTCTGTACACCTTATTTATGTGTATTTATCTGTACATCTTACACATACTGTATTCATCTGACGTTGTTTACGTTGTCTGCTCACAGTATTCCATTCAGTGCGCTGTCTGAGGGGTGGGGACAGGAAACTACACTAAAGCAATGCAGATAGCGTAATGTGTAACGGACATGGTCGGTCCTGATATGCACGTCTGTAGACAGCAGTGTATGTGTACAAGTTGCAGTGTCCAGTCGATGAGTCCTAGTGAAATGGAGGAGTACACGAGAGCGGAATAAGCAGACCTAATTTTCGAATACGGATGAGCCAATGGGAACAGTAGACAAGCTCACAGATTGTATCGGAACAAGTACCCACATAGGAGACATTGGCCCATATCATTTTTCCACTACTGTTCCAAAAGTTAAGGGAAGGAGGGCACGTGGTGCCAAATTATAATTCCATTTCCACACAACTAGTTTTGCTTGTAACTTTCTACTCAGTCATTTCCGGGTATGGTTTCTGATCTCAAATTGATACATATGCCCTTCGCCATCATCCCTGAAAGTTTGTAACACCACCTCGGAAACAACCTGTATATGGTGATTGAAACAATGATATTGTAGCTATTATTAATATTATGATTAATAATAATAATAATAATAATAATAATAATAATAGTAATAATAGTAGGCTATCTCCTTTTATTGCTGCCTGTTTTGCCCCGTGGCATGTTAGATTAGTGATAAAACCTGGATAGGTATAGGCCTATATCAAATTAACACATTCAAATACGCTTACTAATTGCATTAACTACAACTTCTGTTACTATGGCAGAACTCATAAACTAGCAATTTACAGTGAATTGTGAATATGCGATATGAATTTCTGAAATTATCTTGAACAGCGTTTCTTTTTAAATATAAAACACAGGGGTTTGTCAAATTGCCCAGAACATGGGATAACATATGACTAGAGAGTGGATGCGGGATGACTTAAGGAAAAGTGAAGTTGTTTCGTATCAGAGTATATGGCACGTGCCGCGCCGTCCGTCTTTTGTGTACCTGGCAAGTACAGCAGCGTACAAAACGAATGAACCCCGATCTGTTCATAGTAACATTGCAACGCAATGTGTGCAGTTGTGTTATCCTGCTCAAGTATTTAGTACGCGTTGAATATGTTGTGCTGATCCATTCATAATGGCAAAACGTTAAATTCGCTTAGAGATACGAAATGCAATTAAGAAGTATGAGAGTGATATTTTATGTATTAACGAAGACAATATCGTGTGTAATGTATGTAAAATTGAAATAAAAACCAGAACAACTCAGGCTATAGAGAAACATTGCAACAGTACATCGCACAGGAAATGCGTTGAAATGAAATCTGAGGAATCATCATCATCATCATCATCATCATCATCATCATCATCATCATCATCATCATCATCATCATCATCATTTAGTTGTGGGGTCTAACGACGCGTGCAACATGATGCTCAGTACAAATATTCCTCTAAAGAAATTGAGTGATCCCCATTTTAGAGGTTTTCTTCAGAAATTCTCTCGATACAAAAACTGTTTAAGCGATAGGCGAAGACGATTCAGCTTCGACAACTTACGAGAATATATCGTCGTTTACTGCAACGCTGGTAATTGCATCAATGATGACGAGGACTGAACCTTGCAAGGTATGTACTACAGTACGTTATTTTTCTTTTTCTTCTGACTGTACGGAGATACAGTAGCATGTTGACGTCGTCTGTTACGTTTAAAACCTGTTGAGCCAATGGTCTGAATGAAAAAATGTAACATATAGTAAATGTGCACCTACATTCAACGGAAGTCACCCCGCATCCACTATCTACATATGACAGTAATAGCAGGCGAGCTCTTCCGAAAATTGGGAAATCAAATAGCAGGTGTTGAACAATATATAAAGTTTCATTTCATTATTTAAAAGTCCTAGTTAATTTGGCTCACCCTGTATAACCAACGTGAGCTTTCAAAATCTGTCTGAACTCTAGATCACGGTTTGAAGTTTAGCAGTAACTTGTTAACACATAGGTAGGTCGACACTACACCTCAGGGGTAGCCCATGATGCGTCATGATTCATCTTCATATTTTTCTATCTCCGATGTAAGTCGCAAAATAGTGGAAACAAGTCAATCAAAACGGTTATTTTCGGAGTAAAATAACGGAAACAAGTCAATCACAGGTGTAATTTAAAAGAGAGTTCTCTCTGCGTCAGTTCAGTTCCAGGTGTATCACAACCATGCAGTCATGCCGGTGAGGCGTTTATACAATTTTGTATTATTAGGACACGGAGAGAAGTGAACGGGCCAGACAGCTCGGCATGTATACAAGTTTCCATGGAAACGCGTCATCCAAGCTTAGTCACACGTCTACATGTGTATGTGTATGATCAAGGCCGTTTGGGGTTTAGTCGCCCATAGGCATATAGGCTATCTGCCGACACTCCCGAAACTTTACACACACACAAAACACACACAGTGACTCAGGAGGAACAATAAATGTTTTAGTGGGTGGTAATATGGACTATTATGAGTAAGAAGTTCATTTAAGGGAAGACTTCACTAAAAATCATGAAAATTTTTCCAAACTTTGTTTTTAGCTATTTCACTTATTCAGAATTTATATTTTCATACCCCAAATGGATTCAGCTCAATTCTGATTACAAATACTCGTATGTTTACACTTTTTAAATTAAGGCTGGAAGGGGGCGTGGAATTTGAAGATCTGTCAAAATTGTTTTTCATCGAAGAATTCTTTTTTAGAATTTCTGATTACAAATCTAGTACCTTTTTTTTTGGCTCCCTGAAGTTACTAGATGAATGTAGCGGAGGAGAATATTAATTTACATAATCATTTTATTTTCAAATCTATTTTTCTGTGTTCATTTTTGTTGATTCAACACCAACTTTCTTATGCCAAATATTAATCAATCTGGATGAAATTTTTACTGCAAGTATTTATGAGGTAGCTGCATGTTTCTGTGCATTTATTTTGTGAGAAATGCTGCTAGTTTATTTTATTTAGTTTTTTTTTATTTTATTGGGTTATTTTACGACGCTGTATCAACATCTAGGTTATTTAGCGTCTGAATGATATGAAGGTGATAATGCCGGTGAAATGATTCCGGGGTCCAGCACCGAAAGTTACCCAGCATTTGCTCGTATTGGGTTGAGGGAAAACCCCGGAAAAAACCTCAACCAGGTAACTTGCCCCGGCCGGGATTCGAACCCGGGCCACCTGGTTTCGCAGCCAGACGCGCTGACCGTTACTCCACAGGTGTGGACTTTATTTAGTTTAAGAAAAATATTAATAAAATAAACTAGCAGCATTAAGAAGAATATTAATAAAATAAAATAACAGCATTTCTCACAAAATAAATGCACAGAAACATGCAGCTACCTCATAAATACTTGCAGTAAAAATTTCATCGAGATTGATTAATATTTGGCATGAGAAAGTTGGTGTTGAATCAACAAAAACGAACACAGAAAAATAGATTTGAAAATAAAATGAATATGTAAATTAATATTCTCCTCCGCTACATTCATCTAGTAACTTCAGGGAGCCAACAAAAAGTTACTAGATTTGTAATCAGAAATTCTAAAAAAGAATTCTTCGATGAAAAACAATTTTGACAGATCTTCAAATTCCACGCCCCCTTCCAGCCTTAATTAAAAAAGTGTAAACATACGAGTATTTGTAATCAGAATTGAGCTGAATCCATTTGGGGTATGTAAATATAAATTCTGAATAAGTGAAATAGCTAAAAAAATTTGGAAAAATTTTCATGATTTTCAGTGGAGTCTTCCCTTAACAGGGCGAAGGTACCGGTGTAGCTCAGTTGCCTGCCAACCCGAAGTTTCTCTCGGGTTTGGGTTACATTCCAGCTTGGGCTCATTATCTGGTTGGATTTTTTCCAAGGTTTTCCCAAACTGTAAGGCAGATGTCAGGTAATCTGTGGCGAATTCTAGGCCCAATTCGGTATCACCAATCCCATCGACGCTAAATAACTTGGTAATTGAAATAGCATCGCTGAATAACCAACTGAAAATTAACCAAGGACGAGGAATGGCCTCGTAATTGCGGTCGAGTGGGCAAAATTTGTATAAGCACTTCTTTTGAATTATTAACATGGTGGAAGAAAAAAAAAATAACTTTTTTTTTCTGCCCACATCAGAATTTTTGCTTGTAAGATACTATTTTGTTTTGTCTTTTTGTCTAATTTAAACATTTATAATGTTATTTTATTTCAATGATTTATGTTATTCAATGTTACGAAATCTTTCCACGTCGACCAAATGCTATTTCGAGAATGATGAGCGAGACTCGAAGCGCACGAGAATGACGAGACGGGACTCGAAAGACAAATGCAACGAACACAGCGAGGGAGAGCGGCAGTTAGCAGGGGCTAATGCTAGTCACGAAAGTTAGGCTTGCTCTTTTATTCATAGGGGAAGATGGGAGGATATAATAATTCATAATTAATAAAAATAATCAGACCCACATAGCCTAATAATTTATTTTATAATTATGAAATCATTACGAGTCATGGATCATATTCGCTTATCAGATGTATAAGTTCGATATAATGTATGTATGGATGGATGTATGTATTTATTAACACTGCAATGGGTATATACCCGGTGGCAGTGGTAACTAATTACACTCAATAATGACAATAATAAACTTATTAATTAAAAATACAATTAATAATAATACTAATAATTAATTAACAATAATTAATAATAATAATAATAATAACAACAACAACAACAACAGGGAATATACTAAATTAAATGAACCGATCACTTAAAATAACATTTGAAATAAATCTAATTTGTATCTTAAAACTAATATCGAACTAAAACCCACGAGTATGATATGTTCATATCTGCACAAGTACCTTTCAAAATTACACTCATTTCTCTGTCAATTCACTCACTGCACTGGAAATATGACACATTTCACTGATTCTATTTTGATTTCACTAACACTTCAAAAACATTTCACTGTTCAAATACTTTGCACTGCCACTATAAACTATAAAGCTTCACTGACAGGAACACGTTTCACTTACACAGCACACTTCACTGACACGACATACTTCTTCACTGATACAACACACTTCACTGACACAACATAATTCTTCACTGATACAACACTTCAATAACAACATATCATTTACACCCTTTAAATACTGTGTATAATTACCGTCTATTAGTAAGGTCCTTAAGCCTATTTTTAAATACATTTTTCGTTGTTGGTAAAGCCTTTAGTAAGTCTGCAGGTAAAGCATTCCAGTCCCTGATAGTACGATTGAGAAAAGAAAACTTTCCAGTGTCCGTCCTCTGCCTTCGTTCCCTCAATTTATATGAGTGGTCGTTCCTTGAAGAGTAATTTGGCGGCTGCAACCTATTTTTTATTTCTCTCCAGGCAGGCTCACCTCTGTATGTTTTGAACAGTACGCACAATCGAATTCGCGTTCTCCTGTCCGTGAGTGTGTCCCATTTTAATGGTGAATTTTTCCGACAACACTTAAGAGCCCGTTTTTTAATCTTTTCCAGTGTCTGAATATGTTCTAATCTGTAAGGATCCCAACATGCAGCACCATATTCCATTACTGGACGTACTAGTGATTTATATGCAATCTCTTTGGATTTATCAGAACCTTTTCTTAGTACCCTCATCACGAAGTGTAACGCTTTCCATGCTTTTCCCGCTGTGTCTGTAACGTGTTCCCCCCAGTCGAGATCGCTGCTAAATGTTATTCCGAGGTATTTACATTTGTTAACTTCCGGAATGGTTTCACCCCCTAACGTATACGATGCGACTATTTTATTTCTTTTCCTTGTAAATCTGAGGGCTTTGCTATATATATAACAAACATGGCGAAACAAAACAGTTTATTTAGTTTTTTCGACCCTGCCAACCAATGCACATTGTTGTATTGAGCTGCACTGAATAGCGCACATATTATCTATAATGTCTGTCTTCTCTTGAATAGTTCTTCGGGAAAATGGATTTAATAATAAGGTTTGAATAACACACAATTCCGAACTCATTGCAATACTTCAAATTAGTGTTTAAGAATTAATAATACATGCAGCAGCTAACACAATTACATTGCACTCGCAAATCACAGCACATTCCCGCTGTCAATACTGCTCTGTGTAACGATAAATAGTCGTTGGTGTAGCTCTCGGACCAGAGCTTCAAACAACACATAACAAAAGCATGTGCGCCTATGACGGACAAAGGTGGAAGACACTTGTGCGCGCATCATATTCTCGCTATTTCTACGTCTTTCCTGTAGCTCCAAGAAACGAGCAAGCGTTGCGATACTTGCGGTGTGCAACTTGCGGATGGTATTACGCCTATACAGTGTTCCAAAAATCAAAATAAATTTTAATGTACGTAATCCCATTTTGTGTATGGTTGTGAAACTTGGACTCTCACTTTGAGAGAGGAACAGAGATTAGGGGTGTTTGAGAATAAGGTGCTTAGGAAAATATTTGGGGCTAAGAGGGATGAAGTTACAGGAGAATGCAGAAAGTTACACAACACAGAACTGCACGCATTGTATTCTTCATCTGACATAATTAGGAACATTAAATCCAGACGTTTGTGATGGGCAGGGCATGTAGCACGTATGGGCGAATCCAGAAATGCATATAGAGTGTTAGTTGAGAGGCCGGAGGGAAAAAGACCTTTAGGGAGGCCGAGACGTAGATGGGAAGATAATATTAAAATGGATTTGGGGGAGGTGGGATATGATGATAAAGAATGGATTAATTTTGCTCAGGATAGGGACCGATGGCGGGCTTATGTGAGGGCGGCAATGAACCTGCGGGTTCCTTAAAAGCGAGTAAGTAAGTAAGTAATCCCATTTTGAGAAATACACATTCTACGAAAATATTGGGCTTGCGCAGCAAGCATAGCATGCCCTGAGAAATCGCCCCTGGAAGTTAGTTTTATTCATCTCTACTAGAAGCCAAAAGGAAGACCGATTTTCTGTTGGAAGAACCTGTTCAAGAATCTCCCTTGGAGACGGAACGGTGTAATAATATCAATGTTGACTTTGATGGAAATGTTGGTGGTAGTGAATTCTCGCCTTTGTTTTGTTTAATACTGTATGTATTTTTGCGAATCCGTTCTATTCTGAATAACTGAACTGCGGTCGATGACTGCTTTTCACAGCCGTTGTAACATGAGAGATGCTTTCTCCTATCAACTGAGCAGTTTAATAGGCTCGTTAAGCAAAGCAGCTAGTAAAGTGATTTGTGTCTGAAACACGTGCTTGCAATTCGGCCGTGCCCAACAATAACGTGAACAATAACAACAGTGCTTGCAGCGGACATATATCAGTGTGGTTGAAGGCATTTCAGTAAATGCTTGAAAATAATTGCTAATCAGGGGAGTCGTAAACCGAGTGGCGAGGAACGTTAAGGTTTCACTTCACGTTATGCAGTGCAGTTCCTGATTAAATGTAAGTATAAATATTGTGAATAAGGTGACGGCAATTCATTCTTTTCCCTAGTTTCTGATTAATTGAAATTTATCGATTAACGTATTTGTCTTTACATTATATTGTGACAGTCGTATGAAACTTTTGCAAGCTCTTTTTAATCTGTTAATTAAACATCTGCAAACTAATCTAGCCCTATATACGAGTATTATATACAAAGCTCGGAACTTGGGGACTTGTGTTTCATGTGCACGAGTAAGGTTACAGGTACAACATACACACAGCTCACGCTGCAAGTGCTAAGGGATTGGTCACATCGTATGAGAGGAAGACGGACGAGGAAACTGTGGCATGTCGAAGACAATGACATTCAGAGAATTAGAAAATACGTGTTATTCGAATGGATATGATACAAGTTTCAAAATACATTTTTTTTTAATTTTAGGTACAGAATTTCGTGGAGGAATTCGAAGGAGATACACTATTTTCTTGTAATGGAGAGTTTATATTTTGTAAGTTGTGCTACACACAAACTAGAGGCTGGAAACCGGCATTCATTGAAAGACATTACAGTCCCTTAAATTAGTGGAAAATTTGTCCATAGCCATGGATCAAGTAGCAGAGGAACCTACCGTAGAACAAATTGAAAACTATTTTTGAGAAAACTTTAGGATATACTTATCTTTCTCACATACGAGATCAGCTAGCAATTGCTCAAAATCAAACAGAAAACAGTGACAGTGAAAACATTCAGTATTTTAAGTTTGCTCCCGTCACTTCATGTGACTTGGAAATGTTTTTTTTTGTTTCATATCAGCGAAGAAGTTATGGGTTTGAAAATATTGGAATGTACGTAGTCATACACTGTAATAAAATGTACAGAGCAGAACAGTAAATTTGATATATTTATCATGTTTATTTTTATTATATATGGTGTAAAATTACGTGTTTCAACCTACCATAATACTATCAATATGTTGTTCCAGTCAGAAACCACTTTTATAGCAGACCTGGCAGTACCTCCGTGCTGGAAGCGGGAGTTTGTTGACATTGAAGTCCGGTCGCTTAGCCACGTGCAAAGACCCAAGTCCCCAAGTTCCGAGCTTTGATTATATATATAAAGGCTGTTTCCGAGGTGGTATTACAAACTTTCAGGGATGATGGCGAAGGGCACATGTATCAATTTGAGATTAGGAACCATGGTCCGGAAATGACTGAGTCGAAAGTTGTAAGCTAAAATAGTTGTGTGGAAATGGAATTGTAATTTGGCACCACGTGCCTTCCTACCCTTAACTTTTGGAACAGTCGTGGAAAAATGGTATGGGCCGGATGTCTCCTACGTGGGTACTTGTACCCGATACAATCTGTGAGCTTGTCTACTGTTCCCATTGGCCCATCCATATTTGAAAATCAGGTCTGCTTATTCCGCTCTCGTGTACTCCTCCATTTCACTAGGACTGATCGACTGGACACTGCAACTTGTACACATACACTGGTGTCTACAGACGTGCGTATCAGGACCGAACATGTCAGTTACACATTACGCTATCTGCATTGCTTTAGTGTGGTTTCCTGTCCCCATCCCTCAGACAGCGCACTGAATGGAATACTGTAAGTAGACAACGTAAACAACGTCAGATGAATACAGTATGTGTAAGATGTACAGATAAATACACATGACTAAGGTGTACAGAGGAATAAAATTATTTCATTTCCACACAACTATTTTTGCTTGTAACTTTTGACTCGGTCATTTCCGGACCAGGGTTCCTTATCTCAAATTGATAGATGTGCCCTTCTCTATCATCCCTGAAAATTTGTCACACCACCTCGGAAACACCCTGTAGAATTTATATTATTTTTATCAGTGTTTGTATTTCTTGTTTGTATTTATATGTACTCTCTGGTAGGATGGAAGAGAAGGCCTTATGGCCGTAATCCTGTCAGATTAAATTAATAAATAAATTAATAAACTGAAATATCAACTATACAAATATAGGTAATGATATTCTTAGGAGTCGGCCTGGTTGACGAGTTGGTATAGCGCTGGCCTTCTATGTCCAAGGTTCGGGTTCGATCCCGGGCCAGGTCGATGGCATTTAAGTGTACTTAAATGTGACAGGCTCATGTCAGTAAATTTACTGGCATGTAAAAGAACTGCGGGACAAAATTCCGGCACAACCGGCGACGCTGATATAACCTCTGCAGTTGCGAGCGTCGTTAAATAAACCATAATTTAATTTTTTATACCGGTACTCCGAGGGAATTGGCTCAGACGATAACGTTTGAGACTCACATTTGGGAGGTCCTGAGTTCAAACTCCATGACGGACCAAATTGATTGGGGGTTTTCATGGTATCCCTCAGTCATAAAGGCAAACACCGGATTGTAAATTTACATGCCATGATTCTTCACAGCCTCAGTCACCAATATCATAGACATTAATCAAAATATAAAATCAATTACATGAACACAAGCCAGTGGCGTACACAGAATTTTGTCAAGGGGGGGGGCATTATTAAATTGTTTACAATTTACATTATCAGTATTTAAAATGTTGTGCAATATTATTATTATTATTATTATTATTATTATTATTATTATTATTATCATTATCATCATTATCATTATTAGCTGAGTTTTTACAGAGGGATGTGGAAATAGTTTCTGGAAGAACGTTCGCGACAACATCGTCACGCTGCGGTTACGAATAAACATTTGTCAGTATGAAATTTTCAATAACCTCGCGAGAATCACTAGACGACGTATTGATAAAAAATTGTAAAATTGAGCTTTGTGGTCATTAGACATATCAAAGAACCCGGAACGATAATGTGAAGTTTATATTAAAAATATGGATTGTCAAATTCACAAAACGTGAAACGAATATTTTACAATAAAGTCAGAACTCGAACTAATGAACAGGTGAATACCGCTCTTAAAATGAGTTTAAAATCGACAATGCACAACATTTAACAACATCTACACTGCAGAACTCTCAAACAACCTTTTCAATATGTTTCACAAGTTAAATTTCATTATTGTGTCGACTTAATTTTATTACATGGTCAGTACTAGGCAGTAGATCTCTCTATAATAAAGATAATAGTACTGAACGAGGGGTACGATGTCGATGTAGATTTTGTTACTCCGACAGTGAAAAATTAGAAAAGGGAAACGATTTTGGGTAAAAAAAATACTCAAATTTAAATATGCCATTTTTTTTTTCAAAAAAGTTCAACGGGGTGTCAACCACGCAGTAACCTCCCTTGCGTACGCCATAACTACAACACACGATAGAAACGGGAATTCAACAATAATAAAAACAACTTACTGGAATTATCCACACGCGATATTTCCAGAGATGTTAAAGCTTATATAAATAGACTTAAAAATGCTGGTGCTATAAGAAATGAAATTGAAATAGACAATGATGTTAGAGAATAAGTAACCCACTTCAGATATTTGAGTTGTGGCATAACTTATAATAGGCCTAATATGACAGTAACATTAAAGGGAAATTATAGATATGCCAGGCAGTATGCGTTACAGTTAATAGACCATTGTTGTTATTGTTTAGTTGGTTTAGTCAACTGTCCGAAGACAGGTCTGAATCTTACAAGTGATACCAACAAGGCACCACTTATGAGGCAACTAAGCTAGGAGATAATGGGGTAGAGTGACCAGTTCCTTTCCCCCTCCATTGCATACATCGCCGACTAGCTACATATTACACTAGCCAGACTTCAGATGATACAAACAGTTGTTCTTCCTCTGACACATCGTCAAGTGAGATGTACTGCCTGATAGTACTGTAGATCCTACATATCAGCCAGAACCTCAATCAAAGGAATATTTTTCTGTATTACTGTACATTCTACATTACGAGTATTCTACTGGGTGTTCATTTCAAAGTGTGTCATGACGTCACTGTTGTGAGTCAGCGATTTGAAGCGAGTTTCAGCTTTTATGTCAGAGAAGTTGCCTATTAATCAAGGCGTTCAATCTGAACTTGAGAACGTGTACGGTATAACTTGAATGTCTTAGCAACAGATGGCGGTCTGTAAAGTCTGTGTGCTACTATAACCTCTTTCAAACTGTGTTTTGCGCTGGCAAGTTGTACGCAGGGTATTTGTTATCATCGGTTGCGTTCGGCAACATTCCACAACACAAATCAAAATGCTCCGTGTCCATGTTGACCGTCCAAGTTAATGTCAACAAATACGTAAGTAATCGTCTTAACCCTCTCCCCATATCCCGACAGTAAGAAAAAAAACTCACTTCAGTACGTGTTTCCAAACAGTTCACATTCTTGCCACTACTGGCGTTACCGTACGTATCGGTAAGTAATCTTCAGAATGAACGCCGTACTTGCTAGGCAACTTCTCTCGCATTTAGGTAATACGCCTCTGCGGAAGTGTAGGAAGATTGAATTCTCTAGGCTCATCGGCTAGCCACATGACGACAT
The DNA here is from genome assembly GCF_040183065.1 of Periplaneta americana. Classification (NCBI taxonomy): domain Eukaryota; kingdom Metazoa; phylum Arthropoda; class Insecta; order Blattodea; family Blattidae; genus Periplaneta; species Periplaneta americana. The sequence goes on from NC_091119.1 coordinate 18,931,046, forward strand.
ACAGCGAGACATGACACATTTTGAACTGAACACCCAGTATGTTTACAAATTGTAAACTATGTTACATTACTACTAACATCCGTGGCATGTATCATTAGGTAATCTCATTAAATGTAATAGCCTAATTTTATTATATTATATGAATTACTTTGTACACTGACGTTCAAATATATTTGACTCTACTAATCGATAGTGATCGATAATTTGTTGGTGTAGGTGAAGCTTCTTTAGTTATTACTTCTATGAATAGATGTCGAAGATAGTAGTCAGTGTTGTTAATAGCACATAAATGTACTCGCATTATGGAATTCAATTTTTCACCCCATTCTTCTCATTTCTGGGTTTAACTGAAAACAATTGATATTGTCAATTATGAGAATAATTTAAGCTTAAACTACATAATTATTTTCCCTGACACTTTTTTTTAACCGCCCCAATAATGGTGCCACATATTGAGAACTAGCGGAACGGTTTCAAAGTTTTTCAATTTTTTAATATCTTTGGTTTTGAAAAATACCGTGGTTGGAAGGTTCGCTTACACGCTCATACAATTGTAGCTTAGTTGTCTTTGAACGCCAGTGTGCCTCAGGTTGATTTATGGAGAAGTGGAAGAGACATCCTAATAAATAGGTAATTATAATTATTCTTTGTGACTGTCGTTTATATGACGTCATTCCAATTTCGACCAATGAAGTGTAATGCAATTTGAATTCCAACCCATCACAGACATACATCGCGATAATTTTTGCAGCTCGATTTATCACTATCAATTCATCTCATGGTCGTTCTTTTGTTTAGTCAGTGTCGCCATCTGTTTCCCCGTAAATCGATGAGCATGAATACATTGTACAAAAAAGTGCGAAATCCTACATCTTCATCTTCTAATTCCATGTTCATCGTATCTAAAGAAAATGACACTCCTTCATAACAAATGTTCATTTAATTAATGTATTAATCAGGTTATTTGTAATTATACTATAAAATGTTTAAATTAAATTATGATTTCAGCAGATAATGAAAACGTATTTCTGTTATAATAACAGGAGAAAAGCGCAGTACATATAATTAACATTGTTAAACCTGTATTTCGCTTCTTTCAATTGGCATTACTGATTAAAATCCAATTTCATTATTGCAGTAATCGATATTTATCTATTTCAACGTCACAATGTCTGAATAGGTTAAGTATTCATAAGTGTACAAAAATTAATAACATTTTGTGAGAGAATTTGAGACATATATTATTTAAATTTTTATTTTATTCACGAAATAGCCCTAATGTTACTCGAGGTCTGAGATAACCCACACTATTACATTTTTACTACGTCATAATACTTTTGACCAATAAAACGATAAGTAAGGATGTCTTTCAACCAATCATGCCTGCTTATCGCACGATTTTATCGCGTCCCTAGCATTTGTTTAATTTTATCGCTTCCCTAGCATTTGTTTATTTTTTATCACTACCCTAGCATTTGTTTCTTTGTTTGCCAACATTTCAAACTACACTAGTCTGGACGTAAAAAAAAAACAAAAAAAAAAAAAGAGAAAATTACAAACCATTCCAGTCGATGCACAGCAGTTTCAAATATGACTCGCATTGGCATTCAATAACAAGAATTAATAAAGATCACTGGTCATAGCTATGCATCTCCCCTGAAACCCTATTTACAAATAAATGAAGAGCACCATTCGGAAATCCTGAATAAGTTGAGGAATAAACCATGTACATCAACGAGTTCACTTCTTTTACGCACACGTCCAATAAACATCAACTGAACCACCAACCACTAAAACATTCAAATTTTAAAATTGTACTTTCAATAATTGTTCCTTTTAAAATTGTTCACGTTTATTATTTTATTTCATCGTCCTTAATTAAAACTTTTCTTGTTTATTTTATCATCCCTAATTAAAACTTTTGTAACACTTGTTTATATTATTTAGGTTATGTTTGTTATAGCTTCTGCTATACGATATTATGAATAGTGACGTATCAGAAATTGTTTAATATTAAGATTTATTGAAAATCATCTGTCAAGTGACATTGATTACTGGATCCGGATAATTAAAGTGGAATGCAACTGTTTTTATAAAAATGAAACTGAATCAACAAAGCCTTCTTGACTAGTAACCGTGCACAGAGTTCAATGAAGATTCCATAGTTGGCACAACTGATAACAAGAAAACAGCTAATCATAACACACTACTGCCATCTAGCGTAATGTTGAGATGGTACAATAATACATTTGAAGACAGTAGTATTTTCGTAAGTCAATTAATATTTTATTGTATTGGGTACTTCTTTACGTCTAATCTTTATATAGGATAAACATTGGTAATTTCGTGGCAGTGGTTATTTCGTGATACTTTTTCTTTGCTCTTTTGTGAATTAACCAATGGTGTTACAAGATCCAAATTTCCGCCAAGGGATTGCATATGTTGTCCAGTTTCCAGAAACATACAGCTAATCTTTGTGTGACTATTGTAGTTGCTTCAGTGAGCTTTTATGTTTGGAGAGAGCAAGTTAGCGTCGACTTCTGAGGCTTACAAATTTTGTGGATGTTTGTAATTACATTACAGGCTTATTACTAAAGATAAGCATATGATATTTGGTACAAAGATTTATTGTATCTTCATGAAATTTTAGGTAATGTTTTCGGAATTTTAGATACATCTGTAGTCGCCATATAGGCTTAGGTTTACTGATAGAAATCTTAGCTGTTTGAGGCAAAATTTTGTTGAGCATTAAGTGTTACAATTTTTAAAATAGTATAAAATGTATTACAATAGGAATTTTAGAAATCTGAAGACAAGATGTGATAACAAAAAAGAAAATGGAGACGCAATGGGTCAGTATAGCTTCTGCTTGATTTGTTACCATGCTAAGTGTCAATGATAAGTGCTAGATGACTTGTAAGAATTGTGACAGAAGATGAAACATGGCTCCACCATTTTGGACCGGAGACAGAGGCAGACAATGGAGTGGCATCATGCAAATTCACCAAAGAAATAGAAATTCAAAAGTACACCTTCGGCAGGAAACGTTATGGCTACTGTGTTTTTCGATTCAGAAGGACTCTTGCTTGTGGACATCGTGCCACACGGAACCACCATTAATTCTGACGGGTATGTCGCAACTCTCAAGAAACTTCAAGCTCGACTGAGTCATGTTCGACGACATCGGGAGAAGCAGGATGTTCTGCTATTTCACGACAACGCACAGCCATATGTCAGTCACAAGACCACAGACCAGATCAGAAAATTCGGATAGACAACACTGAAACATCCGCCTTACAGTCCTGAACTGGAACCCTGCGATTACCATTATGACAAAATGTCTAGCTTTCATTAATCAGGTATTCTTGTCGTACTTTAATTTTTATTGTAATTGTAATTGTAAATTTAATATTAATTGTAATTTTATTGTTCATGTTATAGTTGTAATCCCCTGGTAGAGGGGTAGAGAAGGCCTGACGGCCTTATCTCTACCAGGTTAAATAAATAAATACTACTACTAATACTACCATCTCTTTAGTAAACTGAAGGATCCCTTCGCGGAACGAGGTTAGAAGATGACTCCCTTGTGCACGCTGCTAAAGAGTGGCTCAGACGTGTTGGTCCAGACTTTTACCGTGCTGGTCTACAGGCCCTCGTTCCTAGGTTACGTAAGGCAGTTGAAGGGAACAGGGATTATGTGGAAAAGTGACATTTTGTTCCTTAAGGATGCATCTACATTCTGTGAAAATAGCAACGCTGTAGGATAAAAATATAATTTTTAAACAAACGTTATGCATTACTTTTGGAATTACCCTAGTAATATAGGCTATAGTAAAGTCTGTAATAAAAGTGTTCACCCTTTCAGGGAAAAGAAGATCCCTTTTCAATTTCAATTTTTACTTTGATTTCATTCTTATTATGTGTTGATATGTATTTCTATGTTTTCTTGCTATGAATATTAGACGGAATTACTATGTTTGAAGTCTTGTAACAATAAATGAGAATTTCATTTGACTTTAATGAATTTTTCCACAATTCTTCTACCTCTCACGAAATTATCAATGCAATATCACGAAATTACCAAGGTTATCACGAAATAACCAACCTTTCAGCTTAAGTTGTAAAAGTGGTTTTTGGCACATATTCAAGAACGTATCCAATCTTTTATGTCTCCAGATTTGTACAGCAAGTTATCGTCTTTTAGATGAAAAAATCGGAATAAGAATATATTTACACATTTGCATTTTAAATTAGTTTTCATGAAATTATCACGAAATTACCAATGTTTACCCTACTTTCTTCTAATCGTGTAATAGTCAATTAAATCCCACTCGAGTTTTGATTTTCTCTAGACCTCTAGTGAGATTACTGTTGATAAATCCACGAGCTTATCGGGGAATCTCGGACCTCTTGTGACATTACTATAGCTAAATACCCTTTTTTCCTGTAATAATTGAAAATTTAATTGAGTGCAGACAATTTACACTTCAATATTTTGTCGTAATTAGCATTAGTAGATCAAATAATGACAAGAGATCCCTTTCCTATGCATTTTTGGAAAGTGTGTTATGGAAGTTCCATTATACGACCCCCGCTTGACTTGGGCTCGTTAAATGCCCATATTAATACCAGCTGAATTATGTTTGTTGCGTTATCGAGTGTGCTGCTATCGATTAGACAGACAGTGATGCTGGGCGCGCACTCCCTCGCCGGTGCAACCCTCTTGCATCCCCCGTCATGACACCTGATATCCACGAGTCCGCCGCATCATCAATTTTATGACGTCATGTCTGAAATACTCCCTTAACGAATCCATAGTGTGCCCTCGAGTACACTAGATAATGCCTCGTAAAAATCGGCTGCAATATCAATAACCGCATCGACGGGTTTAAAGCTCGCCGGTGCTTGGCGGGTCAGTATGACAGGATTGCCATCTTTTGTCTCTTAAAAATTGGGAGAGTTGGTGGCAATGTTTACATAATATGACGTCACTTTTCTCTTCTTTAGTTTTAACTCTATTTCTTTTCGTTTCCACCCTTTCTTTTGTCCCTTCCTCCTTCATTTTCTTACTTTCCTACGCATAATCGATTTCCGCACCTTTTTTCCTTTTTCGCCTCGTTTCCTTTCCCTTTACTTATTTTCTATTTAATTTGCTTTGCTGTCTTTCGCTTCTTGCTTCTCCTCCGTACGTTTCTTTTCTGTTCCCCACTCTTGTTTCCTTTACTTCACTTTTTTCGTTTTTCATTGAATTTCATTCCATTCTTTCTATCTTCTCTTCCGTGCTTTATTTTTTTCTCTCGCTCTTTCTTCTTTTAAGTGTGTGAATCTTTTTCTCCTTTACTTTTCCTCTCCTTCTATCCATTTCCTCCCTCTCCTACCTTTTTCTCCTTTACTTTTCCTCTTCTTCTACCCATTTCCTCCCTCTCCTACCTTTTTCTCCTTTACTTTTCCTCTTCTTCTACCCATTTCCTCCCTCTCCTACCTTTTTCTCCTTTACTTTTCCTCTTCTTCTACCCATTTCCTCCCTCTCCTACCTTTTCCTCCTTTACTTTTCCTCTTCTTCTACCCATTTCCTCCCTCTCCTACCTTTTTCTCCTTTACTTTTCCTCTTCTTCTACCCATTTCCTCCCTCTCCTACCTTTTTCTCCTTTACTTTTCCTCTTCTTCTACCCATTTCCTCCCTCTCCTACCTTTTTCTCCTTTACTTTTCCTCTTCTTCTACCCATTTCCTCCCTCTCCTACCTTTTTCTCCTTTACTTTTCATCTTCTTATACCCATTTCCTCCCTCTCCTATTTTTGCCCTTCATTTCCTTCCTTTTCGTTTTTTTTTATTTGTTTCTCTCTTTTCTTTTTTTTTTTTCATTGCTGCACTATTCTTATATTTATATTCCTTCGTTTACTCTTACTCTTTCTTTTCATATATAGAATTCTTTCTCGTCCTTTTTTATGTCTCCTGTTCCTTATTTTGTCTTTATTTGCTTGTCCGTTTTTCCCATGCCTCGACCATTTTTCTTAGCCTCGTCCTTTTGTTCTTTTTTCCCTTGCCTTGTTCTTTTTTCCTCTTTCGGCGTTTTTTCCCCGTGACTCGTTTTTTTCCCTTGCCTTGCCCTTTTTTCCCTTTTCTCATTCTTTTTTCCCTTACCTTGTTCTTTTTTCCCTTGTCTCGTCCTTTTTCCCCTTGCCTTGTTTTTTTTTTCCCTTGCCTCGTTCTTTTTTCCCTTGTCTCTTCCTTTTTTCCCCTTGCCTCTTTCTTTTTTCTCTTACCTCGTTCTTTTTTTCCTTTGCCTCGTTCCTTTTCCTTTCCTCGTTCTTTTTTCCTTTGCCTAATTCCTTTTTTTCCTTGTCTTGTCCTTTTTTCCTCTATCTCATTCTTTTTTCTCTTGCTTCGTCCTTTTTCCCCTTGTGTCATTCTTTTTAACCTTACCTCGTCCTTTTTCCCTTGCCTCGCCCTTTCTCCCTTACATTGTACTTTTTCCCTTGTCTCGTTATTTTTTCCCTTACCTCGCTCTTTTTTCATTGCCTCGTTCTTTTTTCTCTTGCCTCGTTCTTTTTTCTCTTGCCTCGTTCTTTTTTCTCTTGTCTCGCCCTTTTTCCCTTGCCTCGCCCTTTTTCCCTTGCCTCGCCCTTTTTCCCTAGCCTCGTCTTTTCTCCCTCACATTGTCCTTTTTCCTTGTCTCATTCTTTTTTCCCTTGCCTCGTTCTTTTTTTCCCTTACCTCGTTTATATTATAACCTGAGATGTTGATACACCGTCGGAAAATAACCCCAAAAACCTCGTTTATTTTCCCTTGCCTCGTTCTTTTTTCCCTTGCCTCGTTCTTTTTTCCCTTGCCTCGTTCTTTTTTCCCTTGCCTCGTTCTTTTTTCCCTTGCCTCGTTCTTTTTTCCCTTGCCTCGTTCTTTTTTCCCTTATCTTGTCATTTTTCCCATGTCTCATTCTTTTTTCCCCTTGCCTCGTTCTTTTTCCCCTTGCCTCGTTCTTTTTCCCCTTGTCTCGTCTTTTCTCCCTTATCTTATCCTTTTTCCCATGCCTCATTATTTTTCCCCTTGCCTCGTTCTTTTTCCCCTTGTCTCGTCTTTTCTCCCTTATCTTATCCTTTTTCCCATGCCTCATTATTTTTCCCCTTGCCTCGTTCTTTTTCCCCTTGCCTCGTTCTTTTTCCCCTTGCCTCGTCTTTTCTCCCTTATCTTGTCCTTTTTCCCATGTCTCATTCTTTTTTCCCTTGCCTCGTTCTTTTTCCCCTTGCCTCGTCTTTTTTCCCTTGCCTCGTTCTTTGATTCTTGTCTCGTCTTTTGATCTTTGCCTTGTTTTTTATCCTTGCCTCCTGCTTCGTCCTTCCTTCTCTTGCCTCATCCTTCCTATCATCCGTTCTCTCTTGTCTCGACCTTTCTTTCCTTGTCCCGTCTTTTTCTCCTTCTCTCGTCCTTGTTTCCTTGGTTTCGTCCCTTTCTTCCTTGCCTCTTCCCGTTTTACTTAACTTTCTTTTTCGTCCCTGCCTCTTTCCCATATCCATATCTTGTTCCTTCATTTCTTCTTTGTCCCTTTCTTCCCTCTTCATCCCTTTATACTTACTGGTTCGTTTCTTTTTTCGCCCTGCCTTTCTTTCTTCTGCTCCGCTTCTTTTCTTCCTCTCGTCACCTACCGATAAGTTTATTAATTTTCCTCTACGTGCAGAGGACGTGTCTACCCCAGAGACTGTAGCCGTGTTATTGTTTCATACAGCTCGGCTTGTATCCTGGCGTGGGGCGGTGTGGTCCGCAAATCACTCCGTCTCTGTTTGCCCTCCGTGCCTGCAGTCAGTCCTCGTTGTTTACTTTCAATTCCAGCTCTCGGCGGGCGGGAGAGGTAGACCCGCGCCTCGCTCGGCCCGGCCGGTCCCTGGCAGGCGCCGCGCCGTTCGCCTTCCGCCGGCTTTCAGTTCCCATTTCCTGTTCAAATGGCCGGAACGCTGCAACTGCTGTTATGTATTGCCAAATTGAAATGACAGTCATGAAGCAGTTGTGGAATGAGAATGTCGGCGTAAAAATCTCTCTTTCAGCCGTTTCGTGAGCCTCATCTCGCATAGTCTACTATAGAGGGTGTCTCCAACCTTTAGGGTCAAAATTATACAGATGATAGAGGACTCGAAACTGAGTATTTTGACATCAGGAACCAGTGGTCGGAAATTGATATTTCAGGAGCTATAAAGTCTTGAGTAAGTAATAAGTTTTAAGGACATTTTTGCAAGCTGTTTTAAAGTTTTACACCAGAGGTCTGCATCGGACGTTTTCGCTCGAGCGCCAAGTACTTCATAGCATAATCCGATAGATAGCGCACATGCATGATGGGTAAAATTGTCGCGAGCGATAAATCCTCGAACGGTATAAGCCGAGCGTTAGACATTCGTTCTTGTTACAGTGATGAACTGTGTAGTGACATCATAGAGGTTTGTCATTTCAAAACTTTGCAGTGTTTAACTAACCTCTCCATAGTACAACTACAAAACTTGCTTTAAAATGTAATATAAATGTTGTAGGTAAATGTTTTTTTTTTTTCAACAGGAGTGATTTTGTTTTTGCCACATCTGATAGATGTTATTGGATGTAAATGTAATTATTATAAACGGAGAACACAATCACGATAATAGAAGAACCGTATCAAGTTTTATAGTAGTAGTAATAATAATAATAATAATAATAATAATAATAATAATAATAATAATAATCTCTAATAATTAGTGTATCAATCTTTGCGTCTGTAACAGTTGTGCAGGATGATTATTCGTTTTATTATATTTTCTGTGACGTTATCTTTGTACTAATATTGTTATTAATCTACTGCTATATCAATAATATTTTGTAAAACGTTTCTACATTGTCGCAGTATATAGGCGGAACACTATGTATGGACCTATCATATTATATATGTGGTAAATCAAATATTGTAAAGGTAAAAAGGTAAAGGTATCCCCGTAACATGCCATGAAGGCACTTGGGGGGGGGCATGGAGGTAGAGCTCCATGCTTTCCATGACCTCGGCACTAGAATGAGGTGGTGTGGTCGGCACCACGCTCTGACCGCCTTTTACCCCCGGGAAAGACCCGGTACTTAATTTTATGGGAGGCTGAGTGAACCTCGGGGCCGTTCTGAAAGTTTGGCAACGAGAAAAATATTGTATAATTATTAATTAGCAATAATAACTGCATATCGAAGTTTTTCATACTATTTTATTTATAACTTCATGTTCCTGTTTTGGTACGTTCCATTGACTGTTCCAATAAACGTTTGTCATAAACGCAGAAAATAAAACCTTATTTTTACCGTGTGTGCAAAACATATGTGTATCTTATCTGTCGCCTTCCATACAAGATAAGACATGTCGGTGAGATGCTTGTACTGTGTTTCTATTTATTACGAGCGTATCACGACCGATCGTACCTCACTCGAGGGTGCGACATTCGACCGAGTTCAAGCGAGCGATTTAACTCCAATGCAGCACTCTGTTTTACACACACAAACAACCTGCATCTCATAGTAACTGTTCGAAGTGGTGATCACCAGCCTTGATGCATCCAGAACAATGCATGACATTTTGCTCCACTCTCTTAAAATAATATCCCTGGTGTCTGTTGTCCAATGAGGCACGCAGGTAAGAATGAGTTGCCCTGGTGATCATGGATATGACGTGGGCAGTGTTACAACCACATTCTCTTGCAAACAAGATATTTAATGTTTCATTTTCAAAACAACATAAGCTACACCTACGTACATCTCATAAGCTACACCTACGTACATCTCATAGCAACAACTTAGAGCTTAGAGCATTCAGGCATACACTGTAAGCAATAACAAATATCACCGTGGAAGCGCCAGGCAGTTGTTTGTTACTAAAATTAAAGCAGCTTACCGAAACGTCCCTCTCGTACACTTTCAAAATCTCGTGACGTCCGAAATATCCATTTCAGACCACTGGTTCCTATGTCAAAATGCTCAGTTTAGAGTTGTCTATCATCTGTGTAATTTCGAAACTAAAGGTTGGAGATACTCTGTATAGGAATGGAACCTCTGTCAGATCGAAACCTCAAGAATTCATTCAACATCACAGTTTCTCGTAATGTAGCTATAATGATAAGCCAGGAATTACTGTATGATTTTTTATGTAATTCTAATTTTACAGTTAATAGCATAGAACTTTAATTCTATTAACCATTGAAACTATATGGTATATTTTGACTCTGAAGATGAATTAGATTGAAAAGTCCAAGCCATGAAGTTAACTGAGGTTATTGACGATAAGTTTCGAAATAATTGTACTCTCAGATTGCGTTGGTCATCTAGGATAGCAATGTAGTATGCTCTTGCAACACAGTTTAAGAATGTAAAAAATAATTCTGAACTTGTAGGGATTAAGTTTCACATAATGTGTTGCGTGGCGAAATTTTAAGATCACTTTTTGAAACTGTTTCAGTTTACATAATGTTTGAGATAATGTTGTAAGAAAGATAAGATATTATTGATATTATGTTTAGTGTCAAATTTCTGATCTTTCTAAGACGATTAGATATGTAAAATTGAGTTTGAAGAGAGAACATTGATATACTGATGTCTCGGGATTCACTTTGGAATGCTGTGTTGAGAATTCTTTACAAGGTATTTAAGATCAAAAATTTACTTTCAGAATGCTTGTTACCATACTGCTTTTTGTAGAATTGTTTTGTAGAATGACATCTTTATTTGGGTTTAAGTTACCTCTGAAATAATTTTATGAAGTCTTTGTTCTGTATCTGTTTTAATAATAAAAAAGGACAAAAAAAAAAGAATGAGTCCGGGACTCGGCCTTCTACAAATAGAATCTAAATTCAGGTTAATATAAGGTGGTCTAAATTTCCTAATCTACCAGTTTAATTCTGCAGATTTTAAAATCAGTTATTTATGACACAGTATGAAGTGAGTGTTTCGTGATTTACTATTTGGTGCAATCTATCGATTCAGCTTACACAACACTCAGTTCCTACGAAGTCCGCGTTTTAGCGCCCTTCTATCCCTCAGCCTTCCCTATGCAGCAAGAAAATCAAAATTCCATCATCGCCTGGATGCCACATCAGATGTGAGAATTTAACTTTCTTCTATCTCCCCCACCTTGAAAGAAATTTGTAAAACGGGGAAACAGCACCATTCTTCACATTAGCAATTTGAAGGTAATTTTTTTATAATTATACATGCAAATTATAGCAAAAAATACACGCAGTTTATAAAATACTACTGCATGTTTATGAATTCATGGCTATGCATGGTAATTAATGTGGTTATAGACATATTGTCGATGTTAAATAGGTAGAGAATATAAATATGGAGACGTATTAAATTTATATCTACGAGGGTCATATTGAAAGTCATGAGCAATACATTGTTATAAATCTTAATTTTTATGTTTAGACAAACCAGGTACATCATCTTAATCTACAGACTTTTCTGTCACTTTTCAATATAGTCTCCAGTTATTTGCACACATTTTCCCCGCCGTTCTGTAAGTTTGAAAATTCCCTTGTTGTAGAAGTCCGTTTCATCTTCCCGAAGAAATTGACGCACTGCTTTTCGGATGTCCTTCAGCGTCTCATAACGTTGGCCTCGTAGCTTCTCCTTTACAGAACCGAAAAGATGGTAGTCGGAGCGTGCCAAGTCGGGACTGTGGGAAGATTGCGGAAGAGTTTTTCACCCAAATGTTCTGATTTTCTCCACGGTGACACGATCAGTGTGAGGCCACGCGTTATCGTGTTGCAAGATGATCTTCTTTCCAGGGTGTTTCTCGCGCAATGCACGACGGAGCTTCAAAACTGTCTGAATATAGCGGACAGCATTTATGGTCTGTCAAGGTTCAAGAAATTCAACCAAACTCATCAACTCTTTCCTTGTTGCGTTCCGTTGAGGCAGTTCGAGGGCGACCGCTACGAGGCTCATCTTGGATGCTCGTGTTCCCACCTTCGAAATGTTTCACCATCTCCTAACACTGCTGGCGCCCATGCACACATCTCCGTATGCACGCTGAAGTCTGAGGTGAATTTCAGCAGCAGATTTTTCTTCTTTAATAAGGAATTTAATGACATTACGCTGTCGAAACGAACCATCGTTGTCGACCATTTTGTAAACATTGCCTGTGGTCACATGATAAAAGTTTATGACGACACAATATGTCAATACATAGTGTAAAGCAGCCGTGGCGAAAATGTAATCGTGCGCCGAGCCACTGTGTAACCTGCAACGTGCATAGCACCTATGAAGGGAGGCGGACACCCGAAGGGGTAGTGAAGCAACTGTCTGACTTATTAACGGATTTTCATTTTCTTTATGTCATGCACTTAAATATAATTGTATAAAGTATAAGTTTACAAACTAATGTTTAGTACGTGTAACGAAGAAAGAAATGAATAAGAAAACATAGGACACATTATCACAACCTTAAATTAACTCTCTTCAGAATTTCTCTGCGACAGAGTTTAAAATCAGGAATTATGTCACTTACTGCCAGTCGTAGTTGAACACGAAGGTATTTGTCTGTCAGTCATAATCTAAATTTGTTTTTTACTCTTTTCATTGTTGAAAATAATTTTTCACAAACGTAAGTTGTAGCGAACATGGCTTCAACAGAGCAAGCGAAAGAACGAAGCTTCGGATAGGCCTATTTATTTATTTTTGGCAAAGATTTGAAAAGTTCAACATTTGTCAAGTCCTTATACGTAGCTTTCATTTAACATCACATTGTAAATTTGTTTGTTTAAAATGAAGATCTAATCGCATTATTCGTACATCTGCTGAAATAGGATCGACGTACAGAGATGATGATAATAACAATAATAATAATAATAACAATACTTAACCTTTTAATGTTTCATAAGGAACATGTAGTAGCTATAATGCCGTTTTATGTTATACAACCGTTTTCCTCGTAATACTTGTGAACAATTCATACATTTAATATTCTCATCATCAGGGAAAGGATTTATATGTAAATACATATTTACTTATAAAGCTAATATAATTTATATTTTGCATTATCTTTATGTTTCACAATGTGTAGGGTTGAAAAATCCTACTTTTATTTTCCATATTTTTCCATATTTTAGAGTTTAGTACATATTTTCGTTAATTTCCATATATTTTCCATATTTCATATAAAACAGTCCATATTATATTAGGTTTAACAATAAAACAAAACAAAATTCCATTAACTTTTAAAAATACATTGCAACAATAGAGATTTAAACACATGTTCAGTAATCCCTTTAACATCAGAGTTATTTGAAAATTAGCAGTCCTATCAACAATGGGAAAGTAAGTTACAAAACTGTATTAATTTAATTTAAAATTTTTAACAGACTTCAGTTGTGCAGCTCAACAGTTAAATGCCAGTCAGAGTACACATAGGTTCAGTTTTGTAAATCATACTATAAAGACGGTAAATATGCCAAAAGTACGTCATTCAGTCAATTTAAAATCAAAACTAACAAGTTACATTTCAGAATTTAAAGAAGATGGTTTATCAACTGACAATAAAATATTATTTTGTAATTTGTGTCAGTGTGCAGTATCATCTACACAAAAGTTCCTGGTGCAACAACACATTACAACTAGTAAACATCAGGCCAACAAACAACTAAATTCCAAGCAGAGACAATTGTTTTTAACACAACCAACAACATCGAATGTAAGATCTGAGTTTAACATCGACCTGTGCCGTTCTCTCATCTCTGCTGATATTCCTCTCTACAAACTAAAGAATAAGGTCTTCAGGGAATTCCTTGAAAAATATACTCAACATACAATCCCGGATGAGTCAACACTTAGGAAGACGTATGCTCCATCCATCTACGATGAGACAATACAGAAGATAAGAGATGAAATTAAAGATAGTTCAATTTGGGTTTCCATTGATGAGACTCCCGACAAAGAAGGTAGACTTGTTGGTAATGTAGTTATCGGTTTGTTAAGTGAACAATATTCTGAACGAATTCTTTTACATTGTGATGTTCTAGAAAAGTGCAATAACAAAACTATAGTTAAACTGTTCAACGAAGCTATGGGTATCCTGTGGCCAAAGGGTATTATGTACGATAATGTGTTATTCTTTATTAGCGATGCTGCCCCTTATATGGTCAAAGCTGGACAAGCATTATCTGTTGTATATCCTAAATTGACTCATTTTACTTGTGTGGCGCATGCATTTCATCGTGTGGCAGAAGTGGTCAGAGACAATTTCCCTAAAGTAGATTTGTTGATTTCATCAGTGAAAAAAGTATTTCTCAAAGCTCCCAGTAGAGTTAACGTGTTGAAAGAAATGTACCCTGAAATTCCATTGCCACCAAAGCCAATTTTAACTAGATGGGGTACATGGCTAGAAGCAGTTGAATATTATGCCGAACATATAGACTCTATTAACAATGTTCTCCTTGCATTGGACTCTGAAGATGCAGTCTCAATTGATACTGCGAAAACAGTTACCTGTGACATAAGTGTGAAGAATGACTTAGCTCACATTCAGCATACATTTTCATGCATCATAAAAACGCTCAAAAGTCTCCAAAATAGGCACCTTTCACTATCTGAAAGTTTTGAAATTATAAATAGTACTGTGGAACAACTGAATCGTGGTAGAGGTAAAGTTGCAGATGCAGTAAGAGCTAAGGTGGACACTGTACTTTCAAAAAACCCTGGATATGAAGAACTACAAAAGGTTGTTGCTGTGATGAGTGGTGAATCAACAGTGAAGATTAACTTGGACTTATCCCCAGCAGACATTGTGAAATTGAATTATGTACCAGTTACTTCTTGTGACGTCGAACGCTCTTTTAGTCAGTATAAATCTATCCTCAGAGACAATAGAAGAAGATTCACTTTTCAGCACTTGAAAGAAATGTTTGTAACCTATTGTTATGGTAACAGACAATAAAAATTGTGTTTTGTTGAAACTACATTGGAAGATAAGGTACGTCCATTATATTTTTTGTTTAGTTTGATTAAAATGTACCAATATTTAACGTACATAGTCATTTTTTTATAATTTTAAGTCCATATTTAATTCCATATTTTGGTAAAAATCCATATTTAATTCCATATTTTGGTAAAAATAACTACATATATATTTACATATTTAATATATTTTTAGTCCATATAAATCCGTTCCCTGCTCATCATATTGGCAGGAAAAAATGCATCCTCTCATCCTACTTGAAACTTTCGTTTTTGTAGAGATACATGGTTTCGAGAGAGACATTACGACGATACGCCACTCGCAGGTCAGAGACAAATACAAATGGAACGGAGTTTGACTCCAGTGAGTGAGAGGGTGGGGGTTGGAGAAGGTTGGAAGCAAGAGAAATAGCTACATTAGCTACCATTGCGAGCCACAATGTGCTCGTGAGTCACATTTTCGCCACGGCTGGTGTAAAGTATGTAGATTATGATCATATAATATGTCATATTGTTGAAATTGAAATTATAGCAGTGGGTTGCTCATGAGTATCAGTACGACCCCCTGTATATTAATCCAGCGATTAATTTAATTTAATTTGAGGATCCGTGATCTTTTCTCCAATCGAAAGGGATCCGCGATCGAAAAATCTTGGGAATCACTGGCATAGAGGAACTGTACTTCCATCTAGTGGTCGTTACCAAAAAATGTAGTTTCGACAGTAGAGGCTATAGTGGTTGTTCTCTTTTTATGTTGCCATTTCCTAACATAGCAACGGTCGATCTGATACGTGATGAGGGCTTGAAGGTACGAAGATGTAGGTTTTGGATCTCCTATATGCGCAGCGTCAGACGAGACTTCTTCTATGCGACGTAGAGATAGAGAGCTCTTCGGACAGAATGCATCACGTTCACTTGTAGGCGTCGAGCAATGCAAAACAAATATAATTATCTGAGAGTGAAGTAAATACTGCTTGGGTAAGTAAATGCACATGTGTGCAATGAGCGTTTTAGCTTACAAGATTAATTCTAAAGACTTGACGGGCGCCGTGTACGCTACCATTACGACACTGCTTTAATTCTGAGTGAAGCTAGTATCTTGGGTTCGAAGTCCGCATGGGGAATAGATGTTTGCTTTTTGGCAGTATGAATCAGACTCGTGTTGATTCTATTTCACGGGAATTCCACCGTTTTTCATTTAACTTACAGTAGGTCGAAGAGAGAATCCAAGACATTCGAGAAAATAATCTTGACCTTTAGACTCTCCACGTATGCAATTTTTAAGGCTCAATTTACTGCGTTTTAATAGGTTGTTTAACGACACAATAGGCTTATAAAATTTAATTTGTTGTTTATTAAAAATTGGATGGCTATGAAAAAACTGCGTTTCAAAGATTTTGTGAGGATATTCATGCATACTATGTTCTATTGTATAATAATAATAATAATAAAGTTACCGTAACAACAACAACATAATAATATAATAATAATAATAATAATAATAATAATAATAATAATAATAATACAAGTGGATTTTAAGGAACACGCAGGTTCATTGCCGCCCTCACATAAGCCCGCCATCGGTCCCTATCCTGTGCAAGATTAATCCAGTCTCTATCATCATACCCCACCTCCCTCAAATCCATTTTAATATTATCCTTCATCTACGTCTCGGCCTCCCCAAAGGTCTTTTTCCCTCCGGTCTCTCAACTAACATTCTATATGCTTTTTTGGATTCGCCCAAAAGTTCTACATGCCCTGCCCATTTGAAATGTCTGGATTTAATGTTCCTAATTATGTCAGGTGAAGAATACAATGCGTGCAGTTCTGTGTTGTGTAACTTTCTCCATTCTCCTGTAATGTCATCCCTCTTAGCCCCAAATATTTTTCTAAGAACCTTATTCTCAAACAACCTTAACCTATGTTCCTCTCTCAAAGTGAGAGTCCAAGTTTCACAATCATAAATAACAATCGGTAATATAACTGTTTTATAAATTCTAACTTTCAGATTTTTTGACAGAAGACTGGATGATAAAAGCTTCTCAACCGAATAATTACACGCATTTCCCATATTTATTCTGTGTTTAATTTCCTCCCGAGTATAATTTATATTTGTTACTGTTGCTCCAAGATATTTGAACTTCTCCAATAATAAAAAAAAAAAATAATAATAATAATAATAATGATGATGATGATAATAATAATGATAATGATAATGATAATAATGGTGATAATAATAATAATAAATTTACCATAACATAATAATAATAATAATAATAATAATAATAATAATAATAATAATATAAATTACTTTTAAGGAACCCGCAGGTTCATTGCCGCCCTCACATAAGCCCGCCATCGGCCCCTATCCTGTGCAAGATTAATCCAGTCTCTATCATCATATCCCACCTCCCTCAAATCCATCTTAATATTATCCTTCCATCTACGTCTCGGCCTCCCCAAAGGTCTTTTCCTCTCCGGTCTCCCAGCTAACACTCTATTTGCATTTTTAGATTCGCCCATACGTGCTACATGCCCTGCCCATCTCAAACGTCTGGATTTAATGTTCCTAATTATGTTAGGTGAAGAATACAGTGCTTGCAGTTTTGCGTCGTGTAACTTTCTTCATTCTCCTGTAACTTCATCCCTCTTAGCCCCAAATATTTTTCTAAGAATCTTATTCTCTAACACCCGTAATCTCTGTCCCTCTCTCAAAGTGAGACTCTAAGTTTCACAACCATAAAGAACAACCGGTAATATAATTGTTTTATAAATTCTAACTTTCAGATTTTTTGACAGCAGACTAGATGATAAAAGCTTCTCAACCGAATAATAACAGGCATTGCCCATATTTATTCTGTGTTTAATTTCCTCTCGAGTATCATTTATATTTCTTATTGTTGCTCCCAGGTTTTTTCATTTTTCCACTTCTTCAAAAGATAAATTTCCAATTTTTATATTTCCATTTCGTACAATATTCCCATCACGAGACATAATCATATACTTTGTCTTTTCGGGATTTACTTCTAAACCTATCGCTTTACTCGTTTCAAATAAAATGTCCGTGTTTTCCTAATCGTTTGTGGATTTTCTCCTAACATATTCACGTCATCCGCATAGACAAGCAGCTGATGTAACCCGTTCAATTCCAAATCCTCTCTGTTATCCTGGACTTTCCTAATGGCATACTCTAGAGCAAAGTTAAAAAGTAAAGGTGATAGTGCATCTCCTTGCTTTAGCCCACAGTGAATTGGAAACGCATCTGACAGAATCTCACCTATACGGACTATGTTGTACGTTTCACTGAGGCACATTTTAATTAATCGAACTAGTTTCTTGGGAATGATAATGATATAATAATAATAATAATAATAATAATAATAATACACAAATTTTAAAATACCGATAATGTAAATTGTAATCAATGTAATGTAATGACAAATCCTGCGTACACCACTGCTAACAGGCCTATTCTAAGAGCAATTCTCAGGCAGCTTGAAAGTCATAGTAGCCTAGTTAATTCGAATCACTATTAACAGATTATCAAAATATTTTTCGATGTAGGCTATCTCAGAGAACGATGAAAGAGTAATGGAACGGAGAAAAATTCTCTCCGGCGCCGGGATTTGAACCCGGGTTTTCAGCTCTACGTGCTGATGCTTTATCCTCCAAGCCACACCGGATACCACCCCGGCGTCGGACAGAATCGTGTCAGATTAAGCTCCAACTCTTGGGTTCCCTCTAGTGGCCGCCCTCTGCACTACGTCATAGATGTCTATGAACGTAGGACCGAAGTCCACACATGTGCTGAGGTGCACTCGTTATGAGTGACTAGTTGGCCGGGATCCGACGGAATAAGCGCCGTCTTAAATCACGAAGTAATTTACGCAGAATATCTACATGGAAATATCATATGTATTTATTTATTTTATAGGGTTATTTTACGACGCTGTATCAACATCTAGGTTATTTAGCGTCTGAATGAAATGAAGGTGATAATGCCGGTGAAATGAGTCCGGGGTCCAGCACCGAAAGTTACCCAGCATTTGCTCGTATTGGGTTGAGGGAAAACCCCGGAAAAAACCCCAACCAGGTAACTTGCCCCGACCGGGATTCGAACCCGGGCCACCTGGTTTCACCGCCAGACGCGCTGACCGTTACATATCTCAGAGAACTCCGTCCTTAACACTCGTTGAAAAAAAAGACGCTGTGGTGCTCTTAGTGTAGGTCTTGTAGGCCTACGCGCCTATCAGCATGAGCTCGCAAATGGTACCCATCGAGATGTGGACCTACGTAATTGAATCGATGTCAACGAACAATCCTCCTCTTTGTGTCGTGTTTATTTTGGTGCTGCTTTCGGTGTACATTAATTTTGTATCTTCTCTACATAACAAGTCGCAGCCTTACAAGGCGGTCTTTATTGTCTTTAGATCAGCGGGTCTCAAGTTGCATGCCACCGTGGAGGGTTGTCTGCCCCGCTATCCCTTGCAGTCCTACAACCACCGCAGTCATGGGAAGCTGTAGTACAAAAATAGCTGGCACACTGAAGACGAGCCTGTCCCGCTCAGATGAAAACATTCCTCACACGTTTAATTGACATTTTAGGAACGTGTGAAGTTTGTTGTGTACTCTTACAAGATTATTCGTATAGCCGGTTTTCGAACTGTTTGTAGCGTTAATATTTTTACTGTTTATTTAGCTAGTAGGCAAAGTGAGTACAAATTAAAATTATACAACAAAAATGTTTCTATCCACTACCGTAAGAGCCAGGCTCGTGTACGGTGTGGTCTGAATCAATAATATAACATAAAATTTACAAAGGGATTTTACTAAATACAGTAAGTAACTTAATTCAGACCAATAAATAACACACAAGAGCAAAACAAAAAAAGAGAAAAAAAAAAACACACTTAATGTATATTGACAATCAGACAAAAGACATAAATAAAAACATAAATATAGTCGACAGAAATAAAAAGGTAAAAATACACACATTTGTTAATATTATATATCATAAATAATTTTATAAATTTCTTTTTTAAAAGGTTCAAGTTTAAAATATTTCAAATTTGGAATTGGTTTGAATTTTATTGTGAAGCCTCGGGCATTGCCTAGGGCAATTTTCTCATTTATAGGCCTATCGTCTTCTATACTATTATTTTGGTTTATAATGGAAGCTAAATATTTAAACTATTTTACTCCTTCATAACTAATATGTTCTATTTTAAGATCTTTTGTTGCTCTATTTTTTGTGTTATTGTTTAAATATTAAGTTTTAGCATTATTAACTATCAATCCATATTTGCTTGATTCTTCTTTCAATAATTTGAAAGTTTCATCTAATGCTGGCATATTTCTTGTTGTTATTAGCCTATTATTATTATTATTATTATTATTATTATTATTATTATTATTATTATTATTATTGCCAAACTTTCAGAACGGCCCCGAGGTTCACTCAGCCTCCTATAAAATTGAGTACCGGGTCTTTCCCGGGGGTAAAAGGCGGTCAGAGCGTGGTGCCGACCTCATTCTAGTGCCGAGGTCATGGAAAGCATGGGGCTCTACCTCCATGCCCCCCAAATGCCTTCATGGCATGTTACGGGGATACCTTTACCTTTACCTTTTATTATTATTAAATCATCTGCATATGCCATGCATTATTTTAGTCTGGTACTAATGTTATCTCTTAGTTCTAGTTTTATTATGTAGTCAATTACAATGCTAAATAAAGTTGCTGCTAATGGATCACCTTGTTTGACTGCAATGTTTATTTCAAATTCTTCACTCAATTTATCGATCTGTTTGAACGAAAGCTCACTTGACAATCGTCCAGATTTTATTCAGTTTTCTGTGTTATTCTTTTATTTAAAATAGCGGCAAATATTTTATATGCAATATTTAGTAAAGTAATTGGTCTATAATTGAGGCGTTCAGAAGTCAACATGATTAACTCTTTTTCCAAAGATTTTGAGATATTCAATGTTAAAGATAAATACACACAATTGATTCTGTGATGTAGGCCTAGTCAAGAAGAGTACTGCATTCTGTGGGCTATGGAGTTAATCACTTTGACCACTGAAAATATAGTCAATTTAGTACATTGACAACTTAGAAACTCTGAAATAACCAAAAGTGGAGATAATCATGCTGACTTCTGAACGCCTCAGTTATCAGTCAGTGACATTATTTTCCTTAAATCTACGAGAAAGAACCGACAACTGTACTTCCCTCCCGAAAGAAGTCATGCGAAGGGTTTTATCCCCATTTAAAATCATCTTTCTCGGTCGGGATTGAACCCGCTACTCTCGAATTGGAAGACGTGAACATCTCAATTCTGTAACGTGCTTCGGTTAAGCTGTCGGAGCGCGAGGGCGTCCCCACTCCTGACCGGACTGGGCAGCACGAACGCTCATGATGGCCGCGGACAAGACAAGACAAGGAGCTGCCCTCCCGCGGCGCGGGGCTGTAGTTGACTCATCCTCCACGAGGAAGCGCTCCGCTCCGTGACACTTCGCAGCTGCAGTGCCCCGCCCCTCCTCGCGCTTCCTCATTGGTCAATATTGTAGGTGATGCTCCTCCCATTCCCATCTCGGTCGGCTCTTGTTTCTATTGGTTGTTTTTTTCTCTCATCTGTCAAAATCTTTCGCAGCCCAAAACTAGCACCCTTACCTCTTGGCAGAATGGCGGAAGTGTGCGAACGTGCGCTGGCTACAGACACGAGCCTCAGCTTCTCACGAACGTGGCTGAATGACAATTAAATGTAAAAGGTTCTCGCGTACTTGCAAACAATCGCTATTTGTGTGAGCTCCAAGGCTGTTGGCCACTGATCTCACTACGGACTACTCAGTTTTCTGAAGGTGTGTAAATTAATTTTCAAGATGAAAGAGGCGAAAGAGACACTCTTTTTCACTACGTAGGCTATAAACAAATTAAAGGGGTAAAGTTTCGTACTAACTTAACTGGACTTATCGGATCTGTTCAGCATTTAAGACTTCATTTCTGTTACTGATTTCATTCACAATGGAAATTAAACATAACGTAAGCGTTAACTTAAAAATGTAAACCAGAGATAGGGAACGTGCCTCAGTTGAGAAATAATGCCTCACTGACTTTCACAGAGCTTATCGCTCTGAGTGACATCATCTTCACAGTCCCCGTTCCTCCCTCTCGCAGCTCCTAGGCGTGGGCAGGTACTATATCAGTTTCATAAGCAATATCAGTGGTGGCATAATGGCATTATCAAAGCAGTGTGTACGCGTTAGAAAACGATTCTTTCATAAGAAATAGGAGGTAGAGTTTTTTTGCTGTTCACAAGGGGAGAACATATGATGTATGTTATGCTCGAAAATCCTATTAGGCATTAATAAATTTAATATACAACGACATTACTCCTTATGTCATAAAGAACATGCTGAATTAGAAGGTAAGACAAATTAAATGTTATTTTTCGTACTATTCCGAAGAAAATTTGTGATCTTAACATTTGCATAGTAGGTATACTAAATACGACATTATACGTTAAACACGCTGCATTAAAAGGTACGTGGAATTAAATGTTGTTTGTACGTACTATTTCCAAAAGAAATTTATAAAAAAATATATATCAAATGTGCGTAGAAAACGAAATATGATTTTCTGAAATTATTTTAAGTCGAGAACGTGCAAATCTATTAAGTAATCTTGATAAACGCCAGAATATTCAAGAAAATAAACGTAGACAACGTGATGCAATATTAGACCTATTGTCTAATTACGTAATTTCCCGCCTATGATTTAAATCAATTCAATGACGGAGAAATAGTAAAGAGGTTTATGATTAAAGCTGCCGAATTAATTTGCCAAATTGAATAAAAGTTTTCGAGTCTCTCACGTTAACCAAGCACTTTCCTAATAATTCGCCACTGACCGCCTTAGCGATTACGATAAGGTGACGCAGGTCACAGCAGTTTATATTTCCCATCCTACTCTGCAGTCTCCTCCCCTAGTAAACAAACTATTTCAAATCGAGTGCCTCATATAACCGAAAATTGTGCCCATGTATGATGTAAACGTTACGGTAAAATCAAAAAGCTATATCATCATTCACGATGGGAACATAGGCCTAAACATAACCGCAAAGATGTTTGGTAACCATGGAAACATAACAACGACGTTATTTCCTCATATTCTGTCGTATATTTCAGCGCTCCACGATTGTGTACTGTTTGCAAATCACGTAAGCATAAACATGAAAGTTTGGAGTTTGCAAACTTTCATGTTAACGTCTAACGGCAATGTTAATGTCAGTGTTTATGTGAATCATTGTGAGTGGTCTCATTTGATAGCCTGGCCGCAAACTTCTGTGTTTATGTTACGGTTATGTTTAATTTTCATTGTGAATGGGTCTTAACTAAACACGGAATTAAATATGACTAATTGCTGAAACGCCTGTTTCATGACTTATCTACTTACATACGGCTTTTAAGGAACCAGGAGGTTCATTGCCGCTCTCATATAAACTCGCTGTCGTTCCCTATCCTGAGCAACATTAATCCAGTCTCTACCATCATATCTCACCGCCCTCAAATGCATTTTAACATTATCCTCCCATCTACATCTCGACATCCCCGAAGGTCTCTTTCCCTCCGGCCTCCCAACTAACACTCTACAGGGCGATTCACGAGGATTTACCGTCCTTTATGGAGCTTATTTTCGTCCTATAAACATGGGTCCTATTCTCAATATTTACAGAGTTACGTTTCGTTATTGGAACGCATTGCTGTGAACGCGTGGTCTTGGTCAGCGTGCAGTCAGCAGCCAGCGCGAGCGATACGGAAATCAAAGATAGCCGTATGCAGTTACGTAGAGCGACGAGTGCCGTTCACAAGCGTGCGGCCAAGTGTACTCAAGCGGACGGCGACATTTTTTAAAATGTGTTGTAAACTCTCCAAAACTGTAAATTAGGACGCAAAATTGAACTGCAAATAATTAAGTCGGTGGAAGTGGTGTGATTTGTAATAATTGTTGTGATAAGTGCGTAAGAATAATGTAATTTTCTAGTTAAAAATGGAAAAAGATGTCTGTACAAAGCAACTAAGGAGTTCACAGCACATTTTTAGCTTCATAATACTTTTGGTTTGGAATGAATGGGGCCGTCTATTGCTTATCTTACACTGTAGTATTCATATGTTACATTTTATGAACGTTTTCGCCATATTTATGCCATCTTCAGATCTTAAAAAGTTGTCTTATACATACTTAAGAGGAGGTTGTAAGCCCTATCCTCGCAGTGTTAAATTTAGCAACTTCAGGTACACTTATCTCAGAAACTATTCAATAATAATAATAATAATAATAATAATAATAATAATAATAATAATAATAATAATAATAATAATAATAATAATGATAATAATAATAATGATAATAATAATGTTTTATTTTCGCTGGCAGAGTTAAGGCCATAAGGCCTTCTCTTCCACTCAACCAGCCTTAATCAATACAATACATAAATTTAAATTACAAATACTTACACTACACTTAAAAGGTTCTCCAGCAATATTCTTCACTACATATTTATTTAAATTTAGATAAATCTATAAGGTAAAGTAGTAACTTAATTTTTGAGCTAATTTAATTCAATGAATTATAATTAATTTAATATTTGAGATAGCTAGTAAAATGATGAAAATTAATTTAATATAAGCTTACTAGGACTATGTTACAGGGAGAATATATATATATATATATATATATATATATATATATATATATTTCTATAATGAGAATATTAATGTAATTGCCATTAGAGGTTTTGTAAATCTATTTAGAGAAATTAATGATAATAATAATAATAATAATAATAATAATAATAATAATAATAATAATAATAATAATAATAATAATAATAATAAGAATGGACAGATGTTGGTTTCATTATAAGTAACAAATATTAATCAGCAATTAATCTGTTAAGTAAGAATTTATGTAATTTTGACCTAAATAAAGTTATTGTCCAACAACCCCTTATATCACTCGGAAGCGAGTTCCAATTTCTAGCAACTGAAACTGTATTGGATGAAGAATATAAAGATGTCTTGTGGTAGGGTATAATGAGTAAATTGTTAAGATGAGATCTTGTACTTAGCTGATGATATGCGGATAAATTTTGAAAACGAGAATCTACAACTATGAAAATTTGCACACCTGTAGTTGTGATCTTCCTTAACCTACCGACTTTTTCTTAATTTATTAGTTCAGCTAAAAACCAAAAATGTTAATTTTGATCCAAATCAGCTTACAACCTCCCCTTAATTTTATACCACATTGGTTAAATGCAATACATAACTAACAAACAACGAAATCATAATTACACCATTTTTAAGGCGAACTTGTGATTAATGTGTCCACAATCAGCTGTTGATTGTACAATGTCACTTCATAATATGTTAAAAACACAAAACACTCGTTGAATGGAACAGATTAAAAACAGATCTATAAAACATTAAACTAGTTGAATGGAACAGATTAGAACAGATCTATAAAACATCAATATTAAACAATAGTAGATGACACTTGATAAAATTGTTTAATATTAATGGGATAATGAACGTAATGTTATCTGAATGGCAGAATCTACGAGCTGTTTCTGAGGGAAAATTTGTCCGTCCTCCTGGAAGACATCCGTTACGCCATACGCTGTAACATGTGATTTCAGCATGATGGTGCACCTCTCCACTACTCTAATGAGTCCCGCCAGAAGTTGAATAGACAATATCCAAGATGATAGATTGGTCGCGGAGGGCCTGTATCTTGGCCCCCGAGGTCGCCAGACCTGAAGCCAATGGATTACTTCCTTTGGGATCACCTCAAGGAGCTGGTGACGAGGAAGATCCCATCGCTCGTCTGCATGCGGCCATTACTACCATCAGAAGAGATGAGGTGCGCAGGGCAACCCAGAGTGTTGTGCGTCAATATAGGAGATGCCTTGAGATAGATGTGGGCATTTTGAGCATCTGTTGAGGTAGAGCCCAGTTGTCTATACTGTATTATCGTATGTATCATAGGAATAACGAAGTAGTCTACATGTATAGTATGAATAATGGCAATACTAATAAGATTAATTTAAATGATACTAATTTTGATAGAGTTACCTGTTTTAAGTATCTGGGTTCCATGGTGAAAGACAATAATGATATTATGACTGATATAAAAGAGAAGATTGCAGCTGGGAATCGAGGTCTTTGGGCATTGAATAAAACTATGAAGTCCAGGTGTATCTCAAGAAAAGCTAAAATAAGAATATATAAAACTATTATTAAACCAATAGTAGTATATGGAAGTGAAACCTGAACTCTATCTGAAAGGGCAATAAAGATCTTAAATGCCTGGGAAAGGAAAGTATTACGGAAAATCTTTGGGCCTACTTATGAGCAAGGGTTTTGGCGAATCAAAACAAATGCTGAGTTATATGAATTATATAAAGATATCAACATTGTTGTTGACATAAAACTCAGAAGGTTAGAGTGGCTGGGACACGTAGCCAGGATGGAGAACAAGCGCTCACCCAAAGCTCTACTAGATGCATTGCCAGTAGGAAGAAGGAAAGTCGGACGACCTAAATTGAGATGGCTGGATGACGTTCAGGCTGACCTAACAAAAGTTGGAATTAGAAGATGGGGAGCACGAGCATTAGACAGCAGTGATTGGTCGGATGTTCTGAGGGAGGCTAAGGCTAAACTATAAGGGCCGTAATGCCAATGATGATGATGATCATCATCATAGGAATAAAATTCATTTTAAACCTCTTTCGTTGATTTCAATAATTTTGGTAATGTGCCTCATTTGACCGAAAGATTCTTTGCGATATATCCGAGAGTATGGATCATAGAATTTTGCTTCCTATACTTAAATTAATCAATATAATGTACTCTAGCCTACAGTGATGTCAAAGCAAGCGCATTTTACTGACCTTGACGTCGTGCGCGGGCATCAAGCGCATTTTACTGACCTTGACGTCGTGCGCGGGCATCAAGCGCTAAGTATGGAAAGAGGAAGGGTTGTGTATATGAATAAGCAGCCTGTTGGGTTAAGAAAACAGTGGTGCACAAACTTCAGACGGAACGTGAAATTTTTATGTCGTTACTTTTATATGGCTTCTTTCTGTTTAATATTATCTATATTCTCTATAAAACAAAAGTACTAATACCAATTTCTTAATATTGCAGTTGTTTTAAGTGTAAAGAGTTAAGAAGAAATATTCACATAAATTCCATAGTAGTACAACTATACTGTACTAAATGGATGAAACACATCATTCATAAAGAAAGTGATATCCCATAAAAAGAGATTGCGTGTGACATATTAAGTTGAAATTGATATTGATGGTATCTTTAGCCTTATAAAAGTAATCAATAAACCAATCAAAACAATATTAGGCCTACAGTACAAAGCAAAGTTACATAGTTCCTGTATATGTTTTAAGTGTAACTAATATTCCATAACAAAACTCTTACCGCATTATGCTTTTAAGGTGATATTTGTGAGCAACTTCCTATCATCAGAATATTAAATTGTTTTCTCGAAATCTGCTGAAGCTATAGAGCTGACATTTTTACAACAAATGGGCACGTATCTTTTGCTTATGATGTAATAGTAGTTGCTTTGTTAATTCATTTCCTTACAAATAATTTCCATGCGAATATTTTCAAAATTTTCAATACACTATCTTCAGTAATACGTATTTACGGTATATTAGATTTACGAAAACATTCTGTAAGGCTACTAAATAAATAGGCCTATACCTGAAAATTTCACTTTTCTATACGAAAAGTTGAGAAAATATTTCTTTTGAATAAAAAATCAAACTTGTGAAAAATGAGCATTAAAATTAAAACTTACATTCTTATAATGCACTTATACTTCTCAGATAAATCTAAAAATTAACATGGATACAGTTTTAATACGTTCTCTTCCCTTTATCCATTGAATTAGTGCTGGCCATCCCTGAATATAGCTCGCCCAAGAGGCATATACTACCTCTTTCGTCTGTCTCTTTCCTTTCCGCTGTAAAGCGCTCAGGATCTTCTGAGATCTAAAGCGCGCGCTTGCACATATGAGCATCAGTTGACATGACTGTCTTAAGCGGTGGCCATTTTGGATTGCTGATCAAATGTTCATAGAATTTAGGTTTGGTTCAAAACCGCCACCAGAGTCAGGAGGAACAAGGACAACGGCCCAATCCTTGAAGAGAAATCTACATAGATATGAAGTGATACGGTCGTTGGAGAGTTAGCTGTCATATAAAGCAACATTTTACACGTTTCTCAGACTGTACAAGTCTTGTCTACACCCATCCACCTGTCTGCTGTCTCCTGTTTTGTTAATCTTGGTGTAATAGACTAAAAGCATCTGTGTGCTCGGTGTAGCATTTCACTCATTCCTCTTGACATACATTTTTATTCTCGTATCTTTCTACATTATTACTTGAATAATAAGTGAAAGATTCTTGTTAAACTCTGGTGCTCGTGTTAAAGTATTTATGTTTACAGTTTATTTTCAGAACTACGTGACGATGATGAGGCGATTTTGACACGATAATGAAATAAAAATGCCAAAGGAAACCAAAGTAGCAAAAGAAAACTTTCCTGCTGTTGCTTTGTTGGCACCACATTGCATTGCACGGTATGAGGAGCTATGTCAGATCTAGAGCCGCATGTTTACGAATTTATAACAGTTAAAATAGGCAGGCAAAAAAGGCAATAACAACGTAAAAAAAGGCACAATAAATTTTCACAGGCATTAGCTTATAAATTTTAAAAAGGCATAATATATTTTAGCAATAAATTTAAATTATATCAACTTAACTCACACTTTTACTTCGTAGTTAACACATGATGTTCTTATTGAATTTGGTATTCCGATGAAACTAGTTCGATTAATTAAAAGGTGTCTCAGTGAAACGTACAGCAGAGTTCGTATAGGTCAGTTTCTGTCAGATGCTTTTCCAATTCACTGTGGGCTAAAGCAAGGAGATGCACTATCACCTTTACTTTTTAACTTTGCTCTAGAGTGTGCCATTAGGAAAGTTCAGGATAACAGAGAGGGTTTGGAATTGAACGGGTTACATCAGCTGCTTGTCTATGCGGATGATGTTAATATTTTAGGAGAAAATCCACAAATGATTAGGGAAAATACGGAAATTTTACTGGAAGCAAGTAAAGAGATAGGTTTGGAAGTCAATCCCGAAAAGACAAAGTATATGATTGTCTCGTGACCAGAATATTGTACGAAATGGAAATATGAAAATTGGAAATTTATCTTTTGAAGAGGTGAAGAAGTTCAAATATCTTGGAGCAACAGTAACTAATATAAATCATACTCGGGAGGAAATTAAACACAGAATAAATATGGAAAATGCCTGTTATTATTCGGTTGAAAAGCTTTTATCATCCAGTCTGCTGTAAAAAAATCTGAAAGTTAGAATTTATAAAACAGTTATATTACCGGTTGTTCTTTATGGTTGTGAAACCTTGACTCTCACTTTGAGAGAGGAACATAGGTTAAGGGTGTTTGAGAATAAGGTGCTTAGGAAAATATTTGGGGCTAAGAGGGATGACGTTACAGGAGAATGGAGAAAGTTACACAACACAGAACTGCACGCATTGTATTCTTCACCTGACGTAATTAGGAACATTAAATCCAGACGTTTGAGATGGGCAGGGCATGTAGCACGTATGGGTGAATCCAGAAATGCATATAGTGTGTTAGTTGGGAGGCCGGGGGGAAAAAGACCTTTGGGATATGATGATAGAGAATGGATTAATCTTGCTCAGGATAGTGATCAATGGCGGGCTTATGTGAGGGCGGCAATGTACCTCCGGGTTCCTTAAAAGCCAGTAAGCCAGTAAGTTAGTAAGTAAGTAAGTTAACACATGATGACTTATAAAATACTTTTTTCGTGATTAACTGTCTTTTCACAAACCTTACATAACAAAACTATTCCATCGGTTGAAAACACATGGGAACCAAATTCACTAACGTAAGCATGAAGTTTCCTTTTCAATGGTTTACTGAATTTAGGCATTCTAGCTAACCGATCTTATACCTTCTGTCACCCGAGAATAACTGACTGTTCCGCACTCAAAATTTCTTTCTGCTACAATAGTAAACGCGTGTAGTACAAAATTGTAATAGTAAGACTTGAAAATATGAGAGCAAACATTTGAAAATGCATAATGAAAAAGAATAAATAAATAAAAAAAATATTGACTTCTAGGTAACGGAAGGAAGTACATTTCTAGTAGAGATGGACAAAACTAACTGCCGCTCTCGCTCGCTGTGTTCGTTGCATTTGTCTTTCGAGTCTCGTCTAGTCATTCTCTTGCGCTTCGAATCCACACTTGTGGAGTAACGGTTAGCGCGTCTAGTTGCGAAATCAGGTGGCCCGGGTTCGATTCCCGGTCGGGGCAAGTTACCTAGTTGAGGTTTTTCCGGGGTTTTCTCTCAAGCCAATATGGGCAAATGCTGGATAACTTTCGGTGCTGGACCCCGGAGTCATTTCACCGGCATTATCACCTTCATCTCATTCAGACGCTAAATAACCTAAAATGTTGATAAAGCGTCGTAAAATAACCTACTAAAATAAAACAATTGCGCTTCGAGTCTCGCTCATCATTCTCGAAATAACATTTGGTCAGCGTGGAAAGATTTCGTAACTTTGA
Source organism: Periplaneta americana (assembly GCF_040183065.1). Lineage (NCBI taxonomy): Eukaryota > Metazoa > Arthropoda > Insecta > Blattodea > Blattidae > Periplaneta > Periplaneta americana. The sequence continues at coordinate 18,961,691 of NC_091119.1, forward strand.
ATAACATACAACATTGAAATAAATAACATTATAAATGTTTAAATGAGACAAAAATACAAAACAGAACAGTATCTTAGTTATCAAAATGTTCTGGTTCTATTATATGATATTACCTATGGTTATATAAATAAAAAAAAAACAATTCTCGAATAAATTTGCATTTCTGAGAAACAAAACATAATGTTAATACTTGAGATTGCACACTTGATCTCAAATATATGAAAAGAAAATTCCTAGCCTTTTAATAAGGGCCTAGTAATTAAATAAAGATTGGGGAACGGATTATTATATACCGGTATTGAAAGGTAGAGATGATGTTTCAAATAGGCTACTTGATTGTTTATACATATACACTAACTACCGAAAAGCAATTGCCCCTTTAGAACCTCATGGTACCACCTCTTGTTGCTATAACAGCAGCCACCCTGTCAGGCATGCTCTCCACTAGTTTGTGTAGGATATCCACTGGAATGCGTCGCCATTCCTCTTGCAACATGGCACTCAGTTGGACAATGGAAGTTGGCCGCAGCTTCCGAGACCTCAATCGCCGGTCCAATTCGTCCCAAAGGTGCTCAGTGGGATTGAGATCAGAACTCTTTACAGGCCAGTCCAACCGGTGAACATTATTGTCTACATACCACTGCATAGTAGCTGCCGAAACATGGGCCAACTTCCATTGTCCAACTGAGTGCCATGTTGCAAGTGGAATGGCGACGCATTCCAGTGGATATCCTACACAAACTAGTGGAGAGCATGCCTGACAGGGTGGCTGCTGTTATAGCAACAAGAGGTGGTACACGAGGTTCTAAAGGGGCAAAACAGTGCCCAATTACTCTATGGTAGATAGTGTATAACTGTTGCCAAAGTAGATAGAAGTTCAGTGAGGTATAAACAACTGTGGCGATTCAAAGCTGCTTGACGTTCGGGACTTAGGGAGTCATCAATCTCGACGTCTCGAAACACTCTCAAGCAGTCTTTACGTCAATGACGCAACGTATAGAACTTTGTCGTGCGGGTTTTCGGCTTTACGGGCGCTGTTAGTCTTGCTTTCTCGATCGTTGTTCATCTCTAATTTCTAGTCCCTGCAGGGAATTTGTCTCGGGGCCTCTGAATGTTTGCTGATTGTACTACTAATTAACATTTAGCCTACTGTTAATTTTTGTCGGTTTTCTGTATAGGCTACTTCAATCAATCAATCAATCAATCAATCAAACTCCTGTATCTCCTCATGAGGAGCATAGTGCCTCCATCGGACCCTATTTGTAGCCAACTTCTTCACTTCGCTCCATGTTTTCCCTTCCCTAGCAATTTCCTCCAAAACTGTTCTCTTCCATCTACTTTTTGGCCTTCCTCTTGTTTTATTACCCTGGGGGTTCCAATCCAAAGCCATTCTTTCTACTGCTCCATCTTCTTTCCTGATTGTGTGCCCTACCCAATTCCACTTTCGTCTTTTGATTTCTCTTGTGATTTTTCTGTATACTTGGATACTTAATTAGCGTACATATCTAGAGTCCACATAATATTGTATTGTGATGTGTTTGTAGTATATTTTCATATTTTTTATCGCGTTTTATATTGAGCTGTCTTTCCTTGTAGAATAATGCGAGCTTTTGTGAGGGAGTGTATTTCTTGTACTAGCCTATGTGAGTTAGAGCAACGTAATATCCAGGCTCATGTAATAACTGGCATCGCGTGTTTATTTCAGTCCATTGGCTTGAATTTAAAACAGATTGTCTCTCTTCATTTGGGGTGACGTGTTTTTCAGCCAGTCTTCTCTGGAACGTATCCGCCCGTGCCTCTCCATCCCCCTGATAATCCCATTTGCTCCCCTTAATGGATTGCTTGCTGCAGTGTTGTGTCAACACGGCAGGCGTCCTCCCCACTGTAACGCCTGCCCGTCCTCGTGTAGGCAGCTTCGCCGCGCCGAGGACCACGATAGGTTGCATTCATCGCTCTTCCAGGCGTTGCTACTCCAGCCGTCTTCCACGTCAGTGGGCGAATTGGCTATGTAGTGGAGCTGATCCAAATAGCAAACAGACCGGCCCGGACTAATTTACAAGAAATTAAATTTGCAATTTTCATGTCTGGTTCGCTCGTAGTTGCTAGTTCAAATTAAATGGCCAGTGTTCGTTTAATGAAAACACTCAACTTGAAAGGTCGCTCTTGGTCGATAGAGGACGTTAGAGCACGTTGCTATCTATACATGCTAAGAATAATTGAGGACTTCACCTGAATAACGGCGTATACCCTTATACGACCGTTTTCCGACGATCAAGGGATTAGATAGTTAAATGCGTATAGTACACTGTAGTAAATTTTCGTAAGTCTAGCTTCAATACGTAACACAGGACACAATGTTACATCTTTACGTTGAACGCGCTTACTATAGCGACAGTCACATGCTGTTGCAAGCCGTACTGTAGTAGGCTAGTATTCGATGTTTAGGCCTGCTTCAGGTTGTCAGTTGCAGCAGTGAATCATGACCGAAAATATGGGAGAAAAGAAAGCTTGTGAACGAAACTAAACAGAAATCCGAAGAAAGAAAAATAAATAGAAACGGTAGCAAGTCATATACAACTTGTTTAGGCAAGGTAATGGAAAAGACGTTACTTATGCCCGGTTGCAGAAACACCGATCAAAATATGATTGGCAATCAAGGAGGGTTTGATTGGCCATCAGTTCTATTTCTGTTGCAGAAAGAACGATCAGAGCTTGATCGGAGATCAGTCTTCCATCAGATTTGATCAACAGATTTTTGCTGGTTATGTCACTGATCATCGATCAAGTAGGCTATTTATGTTGTTCTGTTTATAATGTAGTTACTGTAATTATATAGTAAATAGTTATAGCGTAACAATATTGTTTTCGACATAATGGATTCTTCTGATGAAGAAATTTTAGAATGAAAAAAATATTATTAAGAAGAAGGCGTTTCCATGATAGACATGAATTGTCTTTATGTATAATGACAGAGAATTTGAGCAAAGATTTAGGTTAAGTAAGGATTCGTGTGTTTTGTTACTTTCAAAAATTTAAACAAATATATGCAGACAGACAAATCGAAACCTTTCACTTTCTCCTATGAACCAAGTTCTAATAATGCTGAGATTTTATGCTGTTGGAATTTTTCAGGCGGTCTTGGGTTATCTTGTTAGGGTCCACAAATCAACTATTTGCCGAGTAGTTAGGAATGTTACGTATGAAATTGCTTTGTTATGGCAGGGTCTCATAAATCCCCAAACTTCAAACAGGGAACGATTTGAAATCCAGAGAGAATTTTCAGCCATGTCAGGATTTCCAAGAGTAGCCTAATACTGGTTGTATAGACTGCTCACATCCCCGACCAATCACCTGGTTGAAATAATGCCGAACTTTATCGAAATAGAAAAGGTTTCTTTTCTGTGAATATATAGGCAACATGTAGTCTACACCATCATTGAAATTCTGGAATGTTGTAGCCCGTTGGCAGGGTTCTACACATGACAACACAATATTTTAATGAGTAGGTTACGAGCTCCATTTGTAAACAGAGAGATGGGAAATTGAATTATTTTAGGTTATGGAGGCTATGCATATTCCAATTTCTTGCCAACTCCCCTAGCAAATCCCACAACAGAAGCCCCCTCACTTTTTTTTTTGTTTGTTTGCTTCATTTTTTTTTCCACTATATTGTAGTCTATATACAAATAGAATCCGCCTGTTTCCTTTCTACAAAAAGCAACAAACCAGCAAAACATTCATTTGTTTTCCTAGTCACCGCCCACGTGATGCATTCGTTTCGCGACTTTTAAAGAACATCAAATTGGCTGTGGTTGCTAAATAGCGCTGTTGTCAAATGTATTTCTTTCCCAAATCAGCAATTAGTAAATTGAGACAAGTTGATTGGAGATTCACGTTTGTGCAACGCAATGGACAATCAAATAAATCAGACATCAACTGACTGGCGATCAGGGACTGATTTGATTTGCGTTTCTGCAACCGGGCCTTAACATCGGTAAGAAGATGGTGTATGAAAATGTGTACACATGAAATTTCAAAGGACGATCAACTCTATATTTTTAAACGCTTTTGGGACATGGGTTCGAAATTAGAACAATATCATTTTATTATTTCTTGCCTTGAAATAGTGAATCTAAAAACTAAGAAGGTTCAGTCATTCAAGAGTAGGGATAATGTATGGAAATATAGTGTTTTCTATAATGGGGGTAAAAAAATTGATGTGTGTCGAAACTTTCTATTGAGTCTATTGCAAATTTCAGATTAAGAACAGTTCAGAATAAACTGGTTTCAGGTGACATCCTCAGTGATAAAAGGGGTACACACTTAAATCGTCCTCATACAATATAAACAAGTGCAATACAGTATATCAGGGGTATTTTCAGCTTGAACCTCATAATCTGCATCATTTTTTTCCTTCAAAATTTGGAAGACGGGAATGAAAGTGTCGCAGCTGAAACTTTTAAGTCTAACACAAATGAACCCAGTGCCTTTGAAACCCTCCAGGGCGAAGGACTGAAGAAACCTCTTACAGTTTTTAGATGAAGATGGCCAAAGTTAGTTGAACTCAATGCTGAATAAAGCCGGGACATCATCACACAATGGTGAAGATGACTCTAGCAACAATATTGATGATTCATAAAGAAGGAAAAGACATAAGAACAAGAAAACCATAAACTAAAAATATGTTATTTTGTAGGAGGCCTACTTGTGTAATTATTCAATATTTTTATTTAATATTTTACGGTAAATGTAATTTTATTTTGTTGAATTTATTTTATTTTAATTTTTTAAGACAAAATCATTAATGAAGTACGAGATGTTCTTATATATAATTCATAGAACATCAGAATAATTAAAAACAGTACTAAAACATATTGTCGCCGGAAAAAGGGCGTATAAAGAGTTCCATATTATATTTATTTACTAATAGCAGAACATACTATTTGCTGTAATGTTTCAATAATTTTGTTTTAAATATCCTCGAAACTATTTAACAGTAATTAAAAACTTTATCGACACAAATATGATGAACCTGACAGCTGACATACATCAAGATTAGTTTATTTCAGAACTACATTTTGCTGTATACGCCCTTATTCGGGTGACGTCCTCAATTTAGTCTTGTAGCATAAATTGAATCTGTTATATTACTCTTCATTTGGTTACGCGTTTGTTGTACAGCAGTGGCAAAAAAACCGACCGGCCCTTGTAGCTGATTTCAGAGCCTTGTTCACTCCAGAGCACGATAGACCGGTAACTAAGGCTTTCTTGGTTCGAATCCTGCCTGGGAAGGAAACTTTTTTTGTTCCTTATTCAAATTTATTCCCAATACTTTTTCGATTGTTGGTAAAATTCATGTTCTAGGAATGATAAGTTAGTTAAGTAGTAAAATATCGCTGCAATCGAAAAGTATTGGGAATCTGAATAAGGAACAAAAAAAAGTTTCCTTCCCAGGCAGGATTCGAACCACGAAAGTCTTAGTTACCAGTCTATCGTGCTCTGGAGTGAACAAGGCTCTGAAATCAGCTACAAGGATCGATCCGGTTTTTTTGCCACTACTGTACACTCCATAAAGACATAAGTACACTCTGCAACAGGATGAATGCGGACTGGAAATGAATTTGTTTTTGTATTTATAGTTTCTCTGCTCAAATCTCTTGGTAACATGTGATGTACGTCGTTTTATTCGGACCATTTCTTAGTAAGAAGTACAATGGACTCTCCCAAGTTCGACAGAACAGAATTGAAAGTTCAGTCCATATAAGGGTAGAGGTTGTGGCAGGTGAAATGAATACAAATTCTTATTGGTTAGCCATCAACGAATACATTACTGTACAGTACTGCACTCCGAGACTTGTGTATACTCTTCTAGTACCACAGTGGGTTTCGACAGTTCCGTCTCACAAACGGCACAATTCTCAAATATAAACAGAAGAGTTCATTAGTTTAAAATCAGTGAACAATGTGGATGTCCTAACAAATAAAATATTATGTCTTCCTTTAACAAAAGTATCACTACAAGACACAGGACCAATTCCCATTCAAATGGCAAACCCATTTCTTAGTGTCCGTATAGGGGCGTGTCAAATTCGCCTACGTAAGCAGTCGAACTATAGGATGTCTAATTTGATTTCTGTCGAACTTAAGAGCTTCCACTGTACCTATAATATATGTTAATTAGAATCTATTCCAGAATACGGTACATTACCCAAACGCCTACCCACGGTCATCCTGAAAACCTAAAAACTCGTTCTCTCTTATTGGTTTCTTTTTACAATAAAGGCTATTAATTATGTTTTTTTCCCTATACACATCTTCAAATTATACTCGTCGAACATTTTGTGAAGTTTAAATAATACTTTGTGTAACATATTTTCCGATGACATCTGCGTGTAATAACGTAGATGTCCTCAAGTTGTTTAATTTTAAGCCGATATCAGTATTTGCTTTCCAGCTTCTTATTGCAGCATATAATAATAATAATAATAATAATAATAATAATAATAATAATAATAATAATAATAATAATGATAATGATAATAATAATGATAACACTAATAATGATGGTAATGATAATAATAATAATAATAATAATAATAATAATAATGATGATGATGATAATAATGATAATAATAATGATGATAATAATAATAATAATAATAATAATAATGATGATGATAATAATAATAATAATAATAATAATAATAATAATAATAATAATAATAGGGTTAGTGATAAGCCTTGTTGAAATCCTTGAGACGTAAAAATCCCATTTTGACGAATTTTAATATATTTACCCATTAATTTTTATATTAGGATCTTCATGTAAGCTTTTATTTAATTTAATCAAGTGCAAGGATATCTTTATTTTGTTAAAAATTTGCTACAATTTAGGCTTACTTCTATCGACTGTGTTGAAGGCATTATTATTATTATTATTATTATTATTATTATTATTATTATTATTATTATTATTACTTACACTGGCTTTTAAGGAACCCGGAGGTTCATTGCCGCCCTCACATAAGATCGCCATTGGTCCCTATCCTGAGCAAGATTAATCCAGTCTCTATCATCATATCCCACCTCTCTCAAATCCAATTTAATATTCTTCCCATCTACGTCTCGGCCTCCCCAAAGATCATTTTCCCTCCGGTCTCCCAACTAACACTCTATATGCATTTCTGGATTCGCCCATACGTGCTACATGCCCTGCCCATCTCAAACGTCTGGATTTAATGTTCCTAATTATGTCAGGTGAAGAATACAATGCGTGCAGTTCTGTGTTGTGTAACTTTCTCCATTCTCCTGTAACTTCATCCCTCTTAGCCCCAAATATTTTCCTAAGCACCTTATTCTCAAACACCCTTAACCTATGTTCCTCTCTCAAAGTGAATTTGTTTTTCCATTAACAAATTATTCTTGTAGATTCTTGAAAACCTTATCTAAACCGTAGTCTATTTCAACCTGCACAACAAATTAAATTAAAATAACACATTGCTTTATCGCATGTAAAAATTATTTTATTAATGTAACCATTTTAACAACCCTATTTCAAACTCTTGCCATAAGTTTATGTTCGCTAAAATCCTTTTCATATTCAAGTTCGATGACGTCTGATATGTTTTTCTATATAAATCTCAACTGAACATTTAAGGCATTGAATTTAACTTTATTCATAATATGCGGGAACATATTGCCCATGTACAGGGACATCACTTTATTTTTACTAACATTTTTAACATTAACTTGGCTATACTCGAAAACACTGTTACCCCCTTCCATTACAGGAGTTTGGAGTTGCTAGTGCAATATGTAAACAAATCATTTTACTAGCTATAGGAGGATAGAAAAGTAGTGTATCCATTTATGTTACAGGGAAATATAGTATTACGATTTTCAGTTTGGTCATTACTTTACAGTATTTTATCAAAAAACAGTAGAATAGTAACAATTTTTTTTCACAAACTCAAGTCTTCAGGCGGTTATATACATTATGTAATGTCTACTTTATTCAGCATATTACTAACCTAATTTATTCCTGAGAATTTTGTGAGCACTTCCGTAAGAAACCCCAATTTCTACAGCTAACTTCTTGACCGACTTATTAGGACCTCGCTGCATCCTTTCTCTAGCATCTTCTACAGCATCTTCTGTCACCTTCGTTGGCCATGTTACACTTTTCTTCCTTTCTGTACACTCTGTTGCTCTAAATTTATGTACCAGATTAATGACATTTCTACGAAAATATTCCGTAATGATATAATCAGAAAATTGTGAAAAAAAAAAAGAAAAAAAGAAAAACTGTTGTTCATATTCGGTTATATTGTAATTCCAGTTCCATCATCGTCCTTCATACCTACAAATAGTAAAACAAAACTCTTGTTTAAATAATGCTGTTAAGTGCCGTACCATATTATAGGGTGTCGTACTTTCGGTAACTCTAATTTTCACTTGTGCTCAGTCCACACAGATAAATTCAGTTATGCTACAGACGATACCTGTGTGAACATAAACTTCAATAATATAAGCTCTTTCTTCTATAGAAAATGCAACATATTTGTGAAACACACTGTACTCTGTACTGTTTATTTCACTGCTAGCAACAGCGGCCGTAAGTTTGTGTGACTGACATTAGCAAGGACATTAGTGAAAGGGGTGGGAGTCAAGTACATTTAGAAACGCAGGTACAATAAAAATTGAAGTAAAAATAAAATTATGTCCCTGTATATTCTAGTAGGTGCTGAAAATTATTTTAGTAGTTTATTTAACGACGCTGTTTCAACTACTAGATTATTTAACGTCGATGGAAGTGGTGATAACGAGATGGTATTTGGCGAGATGAGGCCGAGGATTGGTCATAGATTACCTGATATTCGCCTTGCCGTTTCGGAAAATCTCTGAAAAGACCCAACCAGGTAATCAGGTCAAGCGGGAATCGAACCACGCTCGAGAGAAACTGCGGATCAGTATACTGAAAATTGGTGAATTGGAAGAAATATTAAAGTAGATCATATTGACCTACTTTCCGTTCACAGTATAGTTTTGATATACACAGAAATCCACGAAAACTTCGGTCACGGCATCTGTTTGGAAGATCAAGCGTCATTTCTCGCAAGCAGGTGCGATCTGGCCACGCCGTGCAAGTGTTGCTCTTGGCGTAGCAGCTCTGTCGGTCACCTTGTTGCACGTCGAGCTAGCGACCTTCCGTCTGCGTGATCTAGTGCAGCGTGTGTCACTGCTATCTAATAGGACGTGGGAAGATTCACAATGAGCCAGTCACAAGCGCATGATGGCATGTGACACGTGACACCTTACCTTGTATTGTCCACTCTATCATATTACATATTACATATGTACGTTCTATACAAATGTCAGCAGATTTTCTGTTGCTAATTGGCTCGCTGTCCATCTGAGGCCGTTTACCAGGCCGGCCATAGCTCACGCAACTTCTCATTTGTATGCGTTTACCTCTTCCACGCCACCACACACCTTCTTGATGTAGTGTCAGATTCGGAGTCAGGTCTGTACCAACCGGGTGTTTAAGCCTTTGCTTCGGACACGTGTTCGCCACACCGCTTTTGAAATATTCATCCGAGTTATGAATGAAGAAAACACCAGTTCGCTAGCTTAAATTGAAATATTCATTCCCCTGTCTTTGACATGAATAATTACGTCTAAAAATTCGGCCCAGTAAGATGCCATCCCGGGGCGGCCGGGTAGCTCAGTTGGTAGAGCAGCTGGCTACGGACTGGAAGGTCCGGGGTTCGATCCCAGGTGGTCACAGGATTTTTTCTTGTTGCCAAACTTTCAGAACGGCCCCGAGGTTCACTCAGCCTTCTATAAAATTGAGTACTGGGTCTTTCCAGGGGTAAAAGGCGGTCAGAGCGTGGTGCCGACCACACCACCTCATTCTAGTGCTGAGGTCATGGAAAGCATCGGGCTCTACCTCCATGCCCCCCAAGTGCCTTCATGGCATGTTACGGGGATACCTTTACCTTTACCTTTTAAGATGCCATCCCAGAATGTCGATCGATATACAGGGTGATTCAGTGACTATGTTACAGACTTTTAGGGATGATAGAGGAAACAGTTACGAACAACTTGCATTATAGCAGGCATGTCAAAACCCTGCACATTGTGTCGCGCACATTGTGCAGTAGTCTCTGTGCGATGTGCACTTTCTATTCCCCTACCTGGAGGGAGTGAATCGCCTCGGAGGGGAACGCGACAGGGCTATACAGACCTGCAACAGCATATCAGCTTTTGAGTCAGTAACTCAGTGTACTGATTTGGCTGTCTGTGAATGAGTTATGATAAATAAAGTGAGGAGTTCACAGATAACGAAGAAGGGAAATTATGAATCATATAACATAATTGTTATAATGTTTTCTTCAGCCAACAATAATTATTTTAAAATGAAAGGTTTTGATCAGCCCATGTCGAGGTAATAGTGTTGTGACAGTTTAGATCAGATTAGTAAAGTTAATCAGTACTCTCACGGCAAAACGAACTTGACATTGGCGTTGTTTTAGAGTCTGTACTAACACAGCCATCAAAGATTAGACGACTTACGACTTTCATTTCATAATCTGGTAAGTGAGGGCGGCCGGGTAGAGCAGCTGGCTACGGACTGGAAGGTCCGGGGTTCGATCCCAGGTGGTGACAGGATCTTTTCTCGTTGCCAAACTTTCAGAACGGCCCCGAGTTTCACTCAGCCTCCTATAAAATTGAGTACCGTGTCTTTCCCGGGGGTAAAAGGCGGTCAGAGCGTGGTGCCGACCACACCACCTCATTCTAGTGCCGAGGTCATGGAAAGCATGGGGCTCTACCTCCATGCCCCCCAAGTGCCTTCATGGCATGTTACGGGGACACCTTTACTTTACCAATCTGGTAAGTGATAAGGATATTGTGAGGAATACATTAAGGCTCTTGAGGTTGTAAGCAACTATTTGCAAGGCGGAAAATGTTTTCTGGAAAAAATATATAATGGCAAATTTTCCGTCTCGCGTCACTACATTAATAAATCTTTAAACCTGACATAAATAGAATATCGTCGCTTCACAGCTTGTGAACTACACTTTTAATTTCTTTCAGTAACGCTCCCATCTTGTCGATACTTGCTCTCAACGTTCCTAAATAAACTATACGTGAATTTAAATTCTAAGCTTAATTTATATCATTTATTTTTAAAATAATGTTAATTTATATTGACATACAGCAAGGAAATTATTTCAGTGTAAAAACTTCACAATGTCCTACTGCATGTAATCAATTGGAAGTAAATTTTCTTTAACATTTGTGTACCAATGGTCCCAATAAATAATAATGCTTGACGAACAATGAAAGAATAGGGTCTATTATTTAAAATAATTAGTAACTACTACGTAAAATGAAATACTGTGTTCGTTTTTTCTGTTTCGAAATTACTGCAATATTTTTTTCTGCTCAAATACTATACAAAAATCATTTTAATAAATTATGCTTTACAAACCACTACTTTGTCAAGTATAACTGAGTAAACCTAAAGTTTCTTGTATTGTAATTGTCAAATATAGACACTGATAATAACCGTGTTTTTTCCTTCTGATAAGTGTGTTTATAATGTCAAATGCCTATTTAAGTCAACCCTAGAAGCGCAGAATAGATTATTGTACACCCCTCCAGCTAAGAACGGGTAAGAGCAACCCTTGAATGATGCAGTCCGCACAGACCGGCGATCCGCGAACATAACTGCACATTCAGAGTCTGATTTCTGACGTGCCTGCATTATAGGAATCTATGTCAGGAAACGTTCAATTTGCTAGTTACAAGCCTAAATATGTTAGTCAGTGTAACCAGCTAGAATCGAACTCAAGGCCATCCTTTTGAAGTTTTATTGCAGACAACCCGTTTCTGCAAACGTTGGTGATTTCTCATAAACATAGGATAAGCTAGTTGGCATCGTAAATGATATTTTGACTCGTTAAACCTTGCAACTTTCCTTGCATTTCCTTTTGCTCTTCCATAAATGAAATGCATATCAACAAGTTGTAAAGTTTAATGAGTTAAAATATTATTTGCGTTGCAAACTGGCTTATCCCATGTTTATGAGAAATCACCAACGTTTGCAGAAACACGTAGTCTGCAACCAAACTTCAAAAGGATGTCCTTGAGTTCGATTCTAGCTGGTTACACTAATATAATATCTAGGCTTGTAACTACCAAAGGAACGTTTTTTATTTTAGTAGGTTATTTTACGACGCTTTATCAACATCTTAGGTTATTTCACGTCTGAATGAGATGAAGGTGATAATGCCGGTGAAATGAGTCCGGGGTCCAGCACCGAAAGTTACCCAGCTTTTGCTCATATTGCGTTGAGATAAACTCACGGAAAAACCTCAACAGGTAACTTGCCCCGACTGGGAATCGAATCCGGGCCACCTGGTTTCGCAGCCAGACACTCTAATCGTTACTCCACAGGTGTGGACCAAAAGGAACGTTTCCTGACATAGATCCCTAAAAGTTTGTAACATAGTCACTAAATCACCTTGCATTTTCAGGCCTTTTTTTTTGTCTAAACTATACTTTTTAGCTGATTATTTAACGACGCTGTATCAACTAGATTATTTAGCGTCGATGGGTTTGGTGATAGCGAGATAGTATTTAGCAAGATAGGGCCGAGTATTCGCCATAGATTACCTGACATTCGCCTTACGGTTCATTGCCGCCCTCACATAAGCCCGCCATCGGTCCCTATCCTGAGCAAGATTAATCCAGTCTCTACCATCATATCCCACCTCCCTCAAATCCATTTTAATATTATCTTCCCATCTACGCCTCGGCATCCCTAAAGGTCTTTTTCCCTCCGGCCTCCCAACTAACACTCTATATGCATTTCTGGATTCGCCCATACGTGCTACATGCTCTGCCCATCTCAAATCTCTGGATTTAATGTTCCTAATTCTGTCAGGTGAAGAATACAATGCGTGCAGTTCTGTGTTGTGTAACTTTCTGCATTCTCCTGTAACTTCATCCCTCTTAGCCCCAAATATTTTCCTAAGCACCTTATTCTCAAATACCCTTAACCTATGTTCCTCTCTCAAAGTGAGAGTCCAAATTACACAACAATAAAGAACAACCGGTAATATAACTGCTCTATAAATTCTAACTTTCAGATTTTTTGACAGCAGACTGGATGATAAAAGCTTCTCAACCGAATAATAAGAGGCATTTTCCATATGTATTTTGTGTTTAATTTCCTCCCGAGTATCATTTATATTTGTTACTGTTGCTCCACGATAATGACTTCATAATAATAATAATAATAATAATAATAATAATAATAATAGTAATATACGTTACAAGAGCGGTATGTTGACGTTCTCATGGTCGAGGAAAAGATTGAAAAAGCGAAACGTAGGTGAGCTTTTTTAATTTCCGAGAACATGAAAACAAACATACCGCTCGTGTATCGTACATTATTTTGTGCGAAGATCGTTTATTATATACCTGAAAGACGAATTTCTAATTAGTTGCAATGAAATCTCCATGTTTGTTTCTGTTTAATGACGGCAACTTCGGAACACCAAATATCTTTCTTCAACATTGTTGCTATAAAATGTTTTCTGTATTTACTATACTCCAGCAGGCCGTGATATACGTCTGCCCTTTTTTTTTCCCCCAGTCTATAAATGCGAACTTAAAACAAACGGTAAGGTTATGTAATGATTTATTTTTCATTTTAATATTTTAACAATATTATTTATTCCCTTCTCTTTCACATATTGCATTTCTCCACTCCTGTCTATCTTGCGTCTCGTTTTCAAAATTTATCCACCCATCATAACCTAGACACACGATCACAACACTCCTCAATATTATCCATTCCCTCCCACCGAACATCCTCATATTCATCTTCTTTCACTGTGGCTGTTCCTCGACTTTGGAATTCCCTACCGAGTAATGTCAGGGACTGTCAGACATCAAATCAATTTAAGAATAGGCTAACGAGATATTTTTCTAACAATTATTGTTAACAATAATAGCTGTTTCAGGTTTCTCAATGTTTAATGGTTATATATATCACAGATAAATATCTAAATTATCTCATCATCATTATTATTATTATTATTATTATTATTATTACTATTATTATTATTATTACCCTACTAATATTATTATTATTATTATTATCATTATTATTATAACTATTTCTTACCAGTGTTTATTATTGTTACACTAACATTAGTTATCCAATTTGCATTATTTACTTTCATGTTGTTTTATGATCTAGATATTAATGTAATAACTATGTAAGCAAATGTATTTAATTAGAATTAGAGTCTGGCTGGGCGGAAGAGAAGGCCTACTGGCCTTAGCTCTGCCAGATTAAATAAATAAATAATTATTATTATTATTATTATTATTATTATTATTATTATTATTATTATTATTATTATTATATAACACATTGCAATAATAACATCGGCATCTGGAATCGTGTTGATTTTTTCACGGCTTCCTTAATGTTACTTGTATCAGGAATGCAATAAGTTTCGTGGAGTAGTAGACTTTACTTAATTTTTGCAAATATTTAAAAACAATAATTAACATTGCAATTTAGGTGAAATTGCAGTGGTAAGTTTCCAATTTATAATTATTAGTATGTTAAACGTCTCTAAAAATAATATGTTAAAAGCCTAAAGCAGTAAAATGAATGTCGCGCTTAAGCGGTAAGAAGAGGGAAATTGTTATGTGTGTTACGTTGGGAATACTGAATGTGGTATTTCACACTTACCGCGTATTGGTTCTGTGCGGAAAACAAGCAAATACGCACGATCTCGCACAAATTAATATTATCCATACCCAAACGGATCAGATTGTAATATTTGTCCGCGGCGTTACAGTGACTCGGTGCACTGGCGCATAATCTTACGCGTTGCCATAGTTTCTTTCTCTTGAAACAAAAGAGGTAACCTACACGTCGAGCCTGATTGCACCGTACGCTATCATTTGTCACCGTCGCCGTGATTACATGATTGTGACATTGATCAGACATGTTCAGGTTGTCGCGAAGTATCGAGCGAGATGGCTGGAACTGTCACGTCCTTCATTAACCACTTTTCAACACGCTTCACTTACTTTATGCGATACTGGCAGCTTCTGTGCGGTGGGAAATAGGTGACGGGGCAAGTTCTGCTCGACTTTGTCAACGTTTGCGGTTATCTTGTGTTTCTTCTCGTAACGCAGATATATATAGCTAGGCCCTTTCTTATTTCCACTCTTTTTTGTAGTTTCTTTACTCCCACGTGATGGAACATGATGGATAGGATCAAATTATTGACTAGTAGGCGGGAGGGGCGTTTTATTACATAATCCACTAGGGAAATGGGTGTTGTGCAGGGGGTGTGTCGTCCATCCAGAATATTAAGATTGTAACACACGCCTCCCGTCCAGGGTGTTAAGTTTCTGTGTGCGTGCATAAAATCTAGCCTGGTTTTCTAGGACTATTGCATTTGCGATGTCATTGAAATTCCCGAAACAGTTTGAGAATATTGTCTATGTTCTAGTAGCTTGCAGATCCTACGCTTGAAATTTTCAGGCGTAATTTTATTTAATAATAATAATGGATTCCTTCAACTAAACAAGAAATAGCCTGGTTATGATGAAATAAAACTTGCTTACTTACTGGCTTTTAAAGAACCCGGAGGTTCATTGCCGCCCTCACATAAGCCCGCCATCGGTGCCTACCCTAAGCAAGATTAATCCAGTCACTATCATCATATCCCACCTCACTCAAATCCATTTTAATATTATCCTCCCATCTACGTCTCGGCCTCCCCAAAGGTCTTTTTCCCTCCGGCCTCCCAACTAACACTCTATATCCATTTCTGGATTCGCCCATACGTGCTACATGCCCTGCCCATATCAAACGTCTGGATTTAATGTTCCTAATTATGTCAGGTGAAGAATACAATGCGTGCAGTTCTGCGTTGTGTAACTTTCTCCATTCTCCTGTAACTTCATCCCGCTTAGCCCCAAATATTTTCCTAAGAACCTTATTCTCAAACACCCTTAATCTCTGTTCCTCTCTCAAAGTGAGAGTCCAAGTTTCACAACCATACAGAACAACCGGCAATATAACTGTTTTATAAATTCTAACTTTCAGATTTTTTGACTCCAGACTAGAAGACAAAAGCTTCTCAACCGAATAATAACACGCATTTCCCATATTTATTCTGTGTTCAATTTCTTGCCGAGTGTCATTTATATTTGTTACTGTTGCTCCGAGATATTTGAATTTTTCAACCTCTTCGAAGGATAAATCTCCAATTCTGGACACAAGACATAATCATATACTTAGTCTTTTCGGAATTTACTTCCAAACCTATTGCTTTACTTGCTTTAAGTAGAATTTCCGTGTTTTCCCTATGGATTTTCTCCTAACATATTCACGTCATCCGCATAGACAAGAGGCTGATGTAACCCGTTCAATTCTAAACCCTCTGTGTTATCCTGAACCTTCCTAATGGCATATTCTAGAGCGAAGTTAAAAAGTAAAGGTGATAGTGCATCTCCTTGCTTTAGCCCGCAGTGAATTGGAAAAGCATCAGATAGAAGCTGGCCTAGATGACTTTCGAAAACCCGCGCTTTTCTAGCAAATATCTCTAGATTTTAATGTATACTTATTATTCAATAATAATAATACTTACTTACTTACAAATGGCTTTTAAGGAACCCGGAGGTTCATTGCCGCCCTCACATAAGCCCGCTATCGGTCCCTATCCTGAGCAAGATTAATCTAGTCTCTATCATCATATCCCACCTCCCTCAAATCCATTTTATTATTATCTTCCCATCTACGTCTCGGCCTCCCCAAAGGTCTTATTCCCTCAGGCCTCCCAACTAACACTCTATGCATTTCTAGATTCGCCCATACGTGCTACATGCCCTGTCTATCTCAAACGTCTGGATTTAATTATGTCAGGTGAAGAAATTACTAGTACTACTACTACTACTACTAATACTACTATTATTATTTTAATTATTATTATTATTACTTACTTACTTACTGA
Organism: Periplaneta americana; assembly: GCF_040183065.1. NCBI lineage: Eukaryota > Metazoa > Arthropoda > Insecta > Blattodea > Blattidae > Periplaneta > Periplaneta americana. The sequence continues at coordinate 18,978,748 of NC_091119.1, forward strand.
CTTTTAAGGAACCCGGAGGTTCATTGCCGACCTCACATAAGCCCGCCATCGGTCCCTATCCTGAGCAAGATTAATCCAGTCACTATCATCATATCCCACCTCCCTCAAATCCATTTTAATATTATCTTCCCATCTACGTCTCGGCCTCCCCAAAGGTCTTTTTCCCTCCGGCCTCCCAACTAACACTCTATATGAGCTATTCCATCTCAAATCGACCGAAATATAGAGAAAATTGACCTTAAAATTTCTAAATACAATGAAACTTTTTTTACATAGAGAACTGTGATAGAATGCTTTGTGCGAAGTTTGAGGCATCAGAATTTCATAGTGTTTAAATTAAAAATATTTAAATGTATCGTAATTTCATAAAATTAGTAACTTTAAACTGTTGTAGCTCCGAAACCCTTTCATCCAGTGATCAAAATCATGGTTTATTTTGATGCTGAGAAATTAAAGTTTATATTAACATATAAACAGATTTTCTTACTTTTTAGGGAAATGGAGAAATTTTTATTTTTCCTCATTAAGACGCCTTTGCTTAGAAAAAAGTATTTTAAAAATATATAGTTAGATTCCGCATTGAAAGTACAAATAAACACATATTTTTTATTGATGGTACGTTGATAAGAAAGTATTGAAAATATCAAATAAAGAAAATAAATAGTACGCGCATCAACTAACCAGCTGACTGTGAGACGGGAGCTTAGCCGAGACAAGCAAGGCCAGGAGACAAACACGTGTTGTGTCGTGTAGCAGTCATGGCTGTGCTAGCTTTATCACAGGTGTTCATAAACACAGGAGTAAAATGACGCCCAACGCTCGCTTATCTTCAGCTCTCGGCCTGTGCGTGCGGTACTGTGCCGTTCAAGTCTAGAGGTGTGAAAATAATATATTTAATACCCTCGAAACTTATTGCCGTACCACTAAGCAAACAATGCCGAATGCGTCTTAATAATCCAAGGTTTTTTCTCAATTTTTTTTACATTTTTACAAATGATCAAAAAGCCTAAAAGCAAGTAAAATCAGTTTATCTGTCTCTCCCTGTGTACAATAACAATAAGGATTACTTCTTAACATAACGTACAAAATGTCAGCTTCAAAATAAGCTCTCGTTCAGTGTTCTGCAGTAAACGGTTCCAGAGTTCTGAGCGCTGAAAGAGGCTTGTTTTTATAAAATACGCTAAATTTGTCGCTCAATAATACGAAAACCGTTTGAATTTCGATAGTATATTTTTGAACATGCACTCCCCTCAGCACCTTGTATAAGTAGGGAAAAAAATTAGAGTATAAAAAAATGCGAGGTTTTTACTGATCGATATCATATGGAATAACCCATAACCATTTCTGGATTCGCCTATTCGTGCTACATGCCCTGCCCATCTCACACGTCTGGATTTAATGTTCCTAATTATGTCAGGTGAAGAATACAATGCGTGCAGTTCTGTGTTGTCTAGCTTTCTCCATTCTCCTGTAACTTCATCCCTCTTACCCTCAAATATTTTCCTAAGCACCTTATTCTCAAACACCATTAACCTTTGTTCCTCTCTCAGACTGAAAGTCCAAGTTTCACAATCATAAAGAACAACCGGTAATATAACTGTTTCATAAATTCTAACTTTCAGATTTTTTGACAGGAGACTGGATGATAAAATCTCCTCAACCGAATAATAATAGGCATTTCCCATATTTATGCTGTGTTTAATATCCTCCCGAGTATCATTTATATTTGTTACTGTTGCTCCAAGATATTTGAATTTTTCCACCTCTTCAAAAGATAAATTTTCAATTTTTATATTTCCATTTCGTACAATATTCTCGTCACGAGACATAATCATATACTTAGTCTTTTCGCGATTTACTTCCAAACCTATCTCTTTACTTGCTTCCAGTAAAATTCCGTATTTTCCCTAATCGTTTGTGGATTTTCTCCTAATATATTCACGTCATCCGCATAGACAGGCAGCTGATGTAACCCATGATGAAATAAAACTACAGTTTATAAAATATGGGCCTGTTGTACTACGGAGTACCCTTCAGATTTTTATATCTGCTAAATATAATATGTGCCTTGATGATATGACGTTGTTAGCAGAACAGGAGATGATATTAAGGGATATGCTACTAGAGCTAAATGACAGCTATGAGCAGTATGGCATGAAGATAAATGCAAATAAGACGAAGACCATGGTCATAGGAAGAAAAGTAAAGAAAGTAAACTTGCGAATTCTAAATGAGACAGTAGAGCTAGTGGACAGCTTCAAATACTTGGGGTATACTATAAGCAGTAACATGAGCTGCTGCCAAGAAGTCAAAAGGAGGATAGCAATGGTCAAGGAAGCTTTTAATAGGAAAAGGAACATCTTCTGCGGACCTCTGGGAAAGAAACTGAGGAAGAGACTAGTAAAGTGCTTTGTGTGGAGTGTGACATTGTATGGGGCAGAAACATGGACATTACGACGAAATGAAGAGAAACGAATAGAAGCATTTGAAATGTAGATATGGAGTGGAATGGAGCTTATGAAGTGGACAGGCAGACTAAGAAATGAAATTGTGTTGGAAAGAGTGGGTGAAGAAAGAATCATGCTGAAACTGATCAGGAAGAGAAAAAGAATTGTCTGGGTCACTGGCTGAAAATAAACTGCCTACTGAAGGATGACTGTAAGGAATGGTGAACGGTAGATGAGTTTGGGGCAGAAGAAGATATCAGATGATAGACGACTTTAAGATATATGAATCATAAGCGGAGACAAAGAGAAAGGCAGAAAATAGGAAAGACTGGGGAATGCTGGGTTTGCAGTGAAAGAACTGCCCTTGTGCTGATCACTGTGAATGAATAAACTGGAAGACTGGACATGTCCGTGAAGAACATAATGTAGTCATAGTCATACTTTTTTTTAAAAAAGGTTGAAAGTACAATCTTGAAAACTACCGAGGTATTAATGAGTTTGTTAAATACAGCATATAAATTAGGCCTATATGACAAATTTATTGCAAGGAGAAATTCTACAACAGTAGTATTTAATCTTTTTTGCTAGCGTACCTTCAAAATACATTTGTGCGAGATCGTGAGTATTTGCTTGTTTTCCGCACAGAACCAATACGCGGTAAGTGTGAAATACCACATTCAGTATTCCCAACGTAACACACATAACAATTTCCCTCTTCTTACCGCTTAAGAGCGACATTCATTTTACTGCTTTAGGCTTTTAACATATTATTTTTAGAGACGTTTAACATAGTAACAATTATAAATTGGAAACTTACCACTGCAATTTCACCTAAATTGCACTGTTAATTATTGTTTTTAAATATTTGCAAAAATTAAGTAAAGTCTACTACTCCACGAAACTTATTGCATTCCTGATACAAGTAACATTAAGGAAGCCGTGAAAAAATCAACAAGATTCCAGATGCCGATGTTATTACTGCAATAAGTTATATAAATAATATTGTTAAAATATTAAAATGAAAAATAAATCATTACATAACCTTACCGTTTGTTTTAAGCTCGCATTCATAGACTGGGGGGGGGGGGAAGACAGACGTATATCACGGCCTGCTGGAGTATAGTAAACACAGAAAACATTTTATAGCAACAATGTTGAAGAAAGATATTTTGGTTTTCCGAAGTTGCCGTCATTAAACAGAAACCAACATGGAGATTTCATTGCATCTAATTAGAAATTCATCTTTCAGGTATGTAATAAACGATCTTCGCACAAAATAATGTACGATACACGAGCGGTATGTTTGTTTTCATGTTCTCGGAAATTAAAAAAGCTCAACTACGTTTCGCTTTTTCAATCTTTTCCTGGAACATGAAAACGTGAACATACCGCTCTTGTAACGTATATTACTATTTTTTGGGTGCATATTAATTCGGTTCCATCAGATACAAAAAGTTGTAATTTGTAATGGAATGTCCTCTTAATTTAATGCTCGTAAAGGAATTGAAATAGTATTAAGAAAGTCTGTATTTAAATCGTTCTCAAATAAAGTAATAAATATCAATAATCTTCTGGAGGCATTGCAGGTAATTCGCTCTTTTCTGCCAGTCAAGCATAACACTAAGCTGGTCACCGTGCTTAAATGGAAGAAAGGAATTGCATTCGCCATCTGTTGGATGTTATAATCCCATGCAGCCGTAAGCACGCTCACAAAACATAAACCCGTATGATTTTATGTCTCGTATTTCTGCTTGGTGATATTACATGCATTTGTCTGTAAGTATAGTCGGAATATTCACATTGCCAGGACGTTTGTAACTTGCTCTCAGATATCTTGGTGTGTGCGTAGCTTGATATTCATTTTGTTACTATCCTTCTCCCCCGTCATGCTCTTCAATAGGGATTTGTGCCAACTGGAATCACTGCCAGATTTCTCAACAGGTTTATTAAATTTTCTCGCATGCGTTGCAATAGACATAGAAATGTTGATGAAGTTACGATGCAGTCTTCGGGTTTTTCAGAATTACTCGAATGTTGATACACCATCTGTAAATCTGTATTTACACGTTAAGATTTGTCTTCCAGTTGAGTACTTTAGAAGAAATCTTGGCCAAGATAGTCAAAGATTTGTTAATATTGGAAAATATTTTTCAAAGACAGTATTTTACAACATTGCTTTAAGGTCGTTGTAACCTGGAATAGGGCTACCTACCAAATATTACAATCTATACTAATAATAAATCTGTAGCCGAAATTTTTCTGGTAATTTTCGATTTTCCAAAAATAATTGGTCCTAACATATATAATTAATCACCCTCAAACCGAAAATCGCTTTTTTGAAATTTTTGTTTGTATGTCTGTCCGTCTGTATGTTTGTTACCTTTTCACGCGATAATGGCTGAACGGATTTAAATGAAAATTGGAATATAAATTAAGTTCGTTGTAACTTAGATTTTAGGCTGTATGGCATTCAAAATACATTATTTAAAAGGGGGGTTATAAGGGGGCCTGAATTAAATAAATCGAAATATCTCGCTTATTATTGACTTTTGTAAAAAATGTTACATAACAAAAGTTTCTTTAAAAATAATTACCGATAAGTTTTATTCCCTGAAAAATTTTTATAGGACTGATATTTAATGAGATAAATTAGTTTTAAAATTAGAATAACTGCCATCTAAGGCCGTGTAATGAATTAAAAAACAAATGACTTCGTCTATAAGGGGCCTTGGACAGCAACAATCGAAAGCTATGAAAGATAGCCTCCAGATAATGTTTCTGCGTTTGTATGAAGTACGAGTAAAATCGGAAGCTAAATTAACCGATTTGTATAATTAATTATTAATTCACCATTGGAAAGTGAAGTTTCTCCAGATGGACATAATGCTATAATGTTATTACAGTAACTTCTGAGTGAATCGAGACAGGTAAGATTAAAATAGCTTCTTATGCACAGAAAACTTGATAGGCTATTCTGTACATTCGTTTCCTGTATTTCCCAAAATAATTTTTATGACAAAATGAGTGGTCTCTGGATCAAAATGATCGCATTTTAATTATGCAAATACAATTTAAATTAAGTAACATAATAAACGATTTACCCTTATATCAAACACGAATGTTCCCTGGATCAAATGTCCTATTTTAATTATGTAATTACTTTATATTTATTTCTAACGGGTGCAGCGGAGCGCACGGGTACGGCTAGTATAAAATATGTGAATGCTTTGAAGAATAACTAGGCTATACAAACAATAGACTATCTTTTTTCTATTATTACGAATAGTATTACGATTAGACTGAGGTGTTGTTTTAAGACAAAATATTTACGATTAATATTCGTCCAGGTTATAATTGGTGGGAATCTTCTTTAATAAAAAAAATACATGTAAGGTTAGCCTCCCTAAGTTCGACACCTTAAGAAAATTTATTTTTAAATTAATGATGAAGTTATATTTGGAAAGTATAAACAATTTTGTTGCAATATTGATTACTAAAGAGCATCTTAAATAACCTACTTTTTCTCGTACGAAAAGAAAAGAGACAGAGGGATACAGCGAACTTCAGTTTTCCGTTTATCCTCCTACCCTCTCAATTCTTGATTCTTCGCTTTCTCCACCTCCGTTTTCATCTTCCGATCTTTCGCTTTCTATTCTGCTTCGACTTCGGATTCTGATCTTGTCCCGCTTTTTCTCTTTTTTTCTGTTTCTCTTTCTCCGCATTCTGCTCCTGATCCTCCGCATTCAGCTCCTGAACTTCCGGTTTCAGCTTCCTCAGTTTTCAACTCCTCTTACTCAGTTTCAACTTCTATTACTCACTCTCAACTTCTTCCTGAGTTTTCAACTCCTCTTACTAGTTTTAAACTTCTCCTACTCAGTTTTCAACTCCTCTTACTCAGTTTGAACTCCTCTTACTCAGTCTGAACTCCTCTTACTCAGTTTTAAACTCCTCTTACTCAGTTTTCAACTCCTCTTACTCAGTCTGAACTCCTCTTACTCAGTTTTAAACTCCTCTTACTCAGTCTGAACTCCTCTTACTCAGTTTTAAACTCCTCTTACTCAGTTTTCAACTCCTCTTACTCAGTCTGAACTCCTCTTACTCAGTTTTCAACTCCTCTTACTCAGTCTGAACTCCTCTTACTCAGTTTTAAACTCCTCTTACTCAGTCTGAACTCCTCTTACTCAGTTTTAAACTCCTCTTACTCAGTTTTCAACTCCTCTTACTCAGTCTGAACTGCTCTTACTCAGTTTTCAACTCCTCTTACTCAGTCTGAACTCCTCTTACTCAGTCTGAACTCCTCTTACTCAGTTTTCAACTCCTCTTACTCAATTTTCAACTCCTCTTACTCAGTTTTCAACTCCTCTTACTCAGTTTTCAACTCTTACTCAGTTTTCAACTCCTCTTACTCAATCTGAACTCCTCTTACTCAGTTTTAAACTCCTCTTATTCAGTTTTCAACTCCTCTTACTCACTCTGAACTCCTCTTACTCGGTTTTCAACTCCTCTTACTCAGTCTGAACTCCTCTTACTCAGTTTTCAACTCCTCTTACTCAGTTTTAAACTCCTCTTACTCAGTTTTCAACTCCTCTTACTCAGTTTTCAACTCCTCTTACTCAGTCTGAACTCCTCTTACTCAGTTTTCAACTCCTCTTACTCAGTTTTCAACTCCTCTTACTCAGTTTTCAACTCCTCTTACTCAGTCTGAACTCCTCTTACTCAGTTTTCAACTCCTCTTACTCAGTTTTAAACTCCTCTTACTCAGTTTTCAACTCCTCTTACTCAGTTTTAAACTCCTCTTACTCAGTTTTCAACTCCTCTTACTCAGTCTCAACTTCTCTTCCTCAGTCTGAACTCCTTCTACTCAGTTTTCAACTCCTCTTACTCAGTTTTCAACTCCTCTTACTCAGTCTGAACTCCTCTTGCTGAGTTTTAAACTCCTCTTACTCAGTTTTCAACTCCTCGTACTCAGTCTGAACTCCTCTTACTCAGTTTTGAACTCCTCTTACTCAGTCTGAACTCCTCTTACTCTGTTTTTAACTCCTCTTACTCAGTTTTAAACTCCTCTCCCTCAGTTTCCATCTCTTTCTCAGTTTTCAAGTTTTCTTCCTCAGTTTTTAGCTCTTACTCAGATTTCAACTCCTTTTACTCAACGCCTAATACTTCGCTTTCAGCTCCTAATCCTCTGTTTTAAACTCCTGATTCTCCGCTTTTAGCTTCTGATTCTCTGCTTTCAGCTTCTGTTCTTCGCTTTCTGCTTCTGATCCTCCGCATTCAGCTCCTGAACCTCCGGTTTCAACTCCTGATCTTCCGGTTTTAGCTCCTGATCATCCGTTCTGAGCTCCTGATCCTCAGTTCTCAACTCCCAAATTTCGGTTCTCAACTCCCGAACCTCGGTTCTCAATTTCCGATCCTCATGTTTCAACTCCTGATGCTTCGCTCTTCCGTCTTCCGTTTTCAGCTTCTGATCTTTCGTTTGCTATTCCTTTACTTGCAGTTCTTGCTACGACTTCGCATTCTGCACCTCTTCAGTTTTGTATTCATGGTCTCTTTCTCTGTTTTCATCTCCTGATCCTCCGCTTTCTGCTTCTGCTTTTCTTCCTCTTTCTGCTGCTTTTTCTTTTCTCTTCTTTCTGCTCCTCCTCCGCTTTCTGCTCCTGTTCCAACTTCGCATTCTGCTCCTGCTGTTCTTCCTCCGTTTTTAACTTCTCATCTTTCCCCATTTTCTTCTTCGCTTTGGCTTCTGCTCTTCTTTCTCTTTTTTTGCTTTCAGAGGGCTATTTGTTAAGTTTTCACGAATGGTGATTCTCACTCCACGTCTCTTTGCTTTAACTGTAATCCAATAAAATCATTAGTATTGTTTTATCATAATTTTTATTAATTGATGCTTAGAAAAGTAAATTCAACTTTATAATAATTGGTGTTTCTACATTATAGGAATACGAGCAAGAATACCAGAAGTAGTGAATGAATGAATGAATGTTAGCCATGATGTCCCATGTTGGGCACAGGCCTCCTGTGATGGGGTTAGAACCCCCATCGACAGGGATGGCTCAAGTGTACTCGCTTGGTGAGCCAATCCAGGCGAGCTTGTCGTGTATACTACTTTTGTGACATGGTTAATAACCCTGTTCAACTTTAACTAGTCTCAGCACTCTGTTCTTTGTTCATTTTTTTTTCTTGCACTACACACATTATACTGACATTGGCACTTTGACAAACACTGATTGCTATTTACACTATTTACATGACACTTTCTCAACTCTGACTTTACTATTTACAAAACTTATCTTAAACTTTCACTAATACTGACTTTACTATTTACAGTATCTTAACACTGATTACGTTATCTATTTACAATGACCTTCCCTAGTTCTTTCCACAAAACTCTGTTCTTTGCTGTCCTCGACCATTGTTTCCCCGCCTCTCTGGTAAACATGTCAGACCATCTGAGCCGTGTCTTCCCTGTCCTCTCTTTCCGACGTAGGGGTCCCACATCGTGACTGCATGGGTCCATCTTGCCTGGTGTAGTCTCGCCACATGTCCCCCCCCCCCCAGGTCCACTTCGTTGCCGTGGCTCGTTCTGCTGCGTCAGTAGTGTTCGTCAGTCTTTGCAGTGTTTCGTTTGTCATTCTGTCTCGTAGCGTGGTGCCCAGTATTTTTCTTTGCATCTTCCTCTAGCATGTTTGTATACTTCAGCGTTGTCTCTCGGACAATGTCCAAGCAAATACTGTAGATACTAATACCGGAAAGCTGGCTCTCATATGTGCGACATCGACTAACAGCGCTCCAAGCGGAAGGGTTTGAATAAGTTGACGAGAGGATCGGCCGTGCGGGAGGAGATCGAAACATTTCTTGTGTTTCCTGCAGCAGGCTAGAAGTAAGAATAGTTGCCTGTCTAAGAAGCTGTTATGGAGTGTAAAGCAGGCGTTGTTTGTGCAGTGTTTCATTGTAAGAATTATACTTGGCAACGAGGAGCGGTGTCTTTTTTCAGATTCCCTCGCGACAGAAATATGTAAGTTTAATCCTTTTGTATACGTACTGTACAGTATTTAATGTTTGGTAGTCTTTCTTGTATTCTCTAATATTTAATTTAAATTACAGAAGGCAGGCAGTAGCCATACAAAAAAGCTGTGAAAAACAGAATTGATGTTATTTCTAACTTGTGATTGTTGTAAGTTAGGCTCTACATGTTTCTACCAGGGTTGTTAACTTCATAAATTTGTCACCAAGTTACTGGTAATACAGTTAATACAAAGCTCATAATTATGTCACAAATTAATTATAGTGTATATTCCCTCACACTTGTGCTCAGTGGGTTCAAAAATGCAGTAGGTCAGATCTAGATGAGGTGTTTAAGAAAGGAGGATCTGAACGCTTATACAAGTCTCATCGTATCTGCGCCAAACACTTTCAGCAGTCAGACTTCCGAAACTCGAATCTACATAGTCAAGGGTAAGCGGTCTGTTGTAAAAATAAAAACAAAATAAAAATCATTATAAACTCTTACTATACATAGGCCTATATGTAATATAATTCTTTAGGTTGAAGAAAAATGCTGTTCCTTCCCTTTGTCTATCTGCGCCAGGAGAAATAGACAAAACAAAGAGGCGCAGTCCGAAGAAACGGTTCACAGAAAGTGTATCGTTACCAGAGGATACACCGCTTTGTCTGGAACTACCTGAAATAGATTCTAACAAAAGTAAGATATAGTAGTACCTGTTCTAATATAACCTCTGCATTCTACAAAGTCACAAACATTTAAGTAAGCCCTGATTGTTGTATTTTTATTTTCCTGGCCCTAATATCGTAATTGTTATTTGCTAGCAAATATGATTACAATATAAAATGTTTCGAAATATAATATTGTAAGCCTTATAAAGCACAAAATCTATCTTGTTACAGATAACTTGGAGAATGCTAGAACTCCTAAAAGAGAAAAAATTTCGTTTGAGAAAAAAATACAATTTCTTACTAACAAACTAAGGAATACACAGAATATTATGTCAAAACAAAGGAAACTCATTCAAACCCTAAGAGCTGACGTACAAAAACTGAAAAAATCTCATTCATCTTTAGAATGTGTTCAATCGCTGGTAGAAGATTCATTTCTTAAATCTCAGTTGAAGCTAAGAAAAAGAAAACCTATGGGAAGGCGATATACAGAGTACGACAAAAATTTCGCACTGGCATTGCATTATGCTTCACCGTATGCATATCGATACTTGAGGACTTTCTGTCTGCCGACTATTCGCTCCTTACGTAATTGGCTGCAACAATTGGGTGTTGGTCTAGGTTTCAATGAGACAATAATGCAACTTCTTAAGATAAAATCGAGAAGTCTGACACCAGCTCAGAGAGTTGTTTCCATTGTACTTGACGAGATATCTTTGAAACAAAGTTTCTCGTATGATGCAAAATCCGATTTATTCGATGGCTTTGTAGAATTTGGACCGTACGAGAGTCAAAATCAAACAAAAAGTGAAGAATTGAAACCCGCAAATCAGGCTTTAGTATTTGTGATTAGGCGCTTGCAAACCAACTACAAGCAGATAATAGGATATTTCCTATCTAATAATTCCACGTCCGGTGATGTTCTAAAGGATCTTCTTTCCGAAGCCATCCGCGAGGTTAGGAAATGTGGTCGTTAGTGACCAGGCAGCCAGTAATATTAGAATGAGGAATTTATTGGGATGCGAGGTTGATAAACCATTTATTGAAATAGATGGAGAAATTGTGTACTTCTTCCATCTCCTAAAGTCAGTACGAAACAACTTTAAGCGGCACGACCTTTCGTACAAAGATGAGGTATACAAGTGGCAACATGTTGTTGAACTGTATAATAAGGATAAAGATATGAATCCTCGATTATGCCTAAAATTGAGACAAAAACATACAGAACTTCCACCTTTCTCGCCCATGAGTGTTTGTCTGGCTGCACAGGTCCTAAGTCATTCAGTCAGCAAGGCCATAAAAACTCATGTGTCGTTTCAGTCACTACCTGAAGCTCTTCAAACAGCTGAGTTTATAGAGCTAGTGGATCGTGGATTTGACTGTTTTAATTCATCGACCATGAACGATGCTAAATCCTCACGCAGGGCTTTACAAACTACTTCTTGTCATTGGACGACTCTACAAGAACTGGAAAGTCTGTTTTCAAAACTGAAAATTCTGAGCGAAAAAAAGACAAACCCTCCTTGCTTAAAGGGTTGGATACAAAATTTAATAGCGCTACGTCACTTGTGGAAAGATCTGGAACAAAATTTTAACTTTCGGTTCCTGCTTACAAGACGTATAACACAAGACTGTATTGAAAATATTTTCTCTGTCGTGCGTTCTAAGGGTGGTAGTAACATTACCCCTGACAGCTGTAAATTCAAGTCCGCCGTCAGAGGAATTATGAGCTGCCAGCTCTTAACACCTTCAGAGAAAGACAACTGTGAAATTGAAGTTAGTGATTTTTTAGTTACGACGAAGGAGATTGAAGAAAGTTCATTTAGAATCTGCAGTGATTATCCAGCAACAGAAAACAGTTTTGTAGAAACCGCTGAGCTTGAAGAGGACAATCTTGATCAGTGTATGATTCCAGATAATGCACTAACATAATATGTGACAGGGTGGGCTTGTAGCAGAATACCACATGAGACATGCAAACTGGAACTAGCTAGTTTCAAATCTGAAAACTTGACAGACATTTATCAGCATATTGCAAATAAAAAGTATGACAGTGCTAATTTTCTAATTCCCACAAGTTATTCAGTTTCTTTATCTAAAATTATTCGATGAACATTTCACACGCACTTCAGAAAAATTCTTTTATCACGCAGACAAGGTGTAAAAACCAAGTTAATGGCCCTTATTTTTGAACAAATAGATCAAACTAATTCAGTATGTAAAGATTGTAAACATATTTTCGTTAATAAGTTCCTTAACGTCATGATCAATTGTTTTGTAAAAAATGAATGTGACAGAAAAAGTTGTACAACAGTGACTGGAAAAAAGAAGAGAAAGGCTAAAAAAGTAATGCATCAGTAACCTGGAGAATAGAGAGCTAATGGGACAATTAAGCAGTATGTACTGTAGCTTTAATGTTGTTTTTCACCAATGTGATATCTCTTTTAAAACATCTTATACTATTATTATTAGTGTCATAATGTTCGTTCAATAGTTATGACAATTAAATTAACGAGAATTTAAATCTGACCGTTCTGTAATGATTTCTTTAGCTCTCATGTAATACTATATAGGCCTACCACAATTCCTCCCAACCCCTCCTAGATATATACGCAATCAAATACTGTAGAGAGCTTCGTACGGTGTTTGAAGCAATACATATTGGAAGCATTGTTCAAACCAAGCCGCTAGACAGCGCTAGTGTTCTCGTGTCGCCTCCCGACACCATGTTAATCGCGTTGCTTTCCGGTATTAGCTCTCTACAGTATTTGGTCCAAGTTTGGCAGCCGTATAGCAAAACTGGGATTATACATGTCTCTGGTGCCTCGAACTTATTGATTTATAAACCGCCAAGAACAAAATACGTAGGCAGATTCACGAAAACATGTAAACAGCAACTGTAAAGATGAAACAGGCAAGCACTAGTCTAAGAAGATGTAAAAAGAGGAGCAATATCTTGATACTTCGTAAAACTAACGGACGCGCATTTCTTTTATTATGTATAAAATAGGGTAATGAGACCGCGGATACCAGAATTAATGGAAGGCTGTGATCTTGGTTCGGCGGGGTCTCTTCCTCCTCCCCCCAACACGCACTTGGGGCGCGACGTGTTGCAGTGATGGATAGGTAATCAGTGTTCAGTCACGCTTAGAGAGCCACTTGATCTTTCACCCCCTCTCCCTGCGGGGTTTTAGACACTTTCCTCGCTTAGGCCGTGACGTCACTAACACCCCGTACGAAGTTGCAATGCCACTCGTAATCAGGGCCATCACCTGCACCCAGTCTTCCGTCCACGATGACAGATTTCAGCTCCATTTGTGACATTCGGTGAAGTGGGATGCGTTCCCAAGTTTTTTAACTATGAGAATCCTCCACATGAGAACAGATTTGTAGTTTTGATTTATGACAGTGTTGCTAGAGGAAGCTTAAGAGATAAACTGGAGGCCATAAAGTAAAATTAACTTAAGTACTTTCAGCAGTAATTTAGGTAAAAAATTTAAATTATGGTTTATTTAACGACGCTCGCAACTGCAGAGGTGATACCAGTATTTTCATTGCTTTTGTATTCATATTCTATTAGGTATTTACATGGTAAGTGTGAAAACGTAAGGAAAAACACCAACCTTTCAACTTACAAATGTCCAGAATGTACAAAGTGATGACATTGGTTCAATTGCTTAACAAACTCCTATTTTTTTGTTTTACTTGTGGGAAACATTAATATTTAACTAATGTTAATGCTTTTGTTTTTATAACTTTCTACTGTGTCTCGTTGTCTCTATTTTTGAAAGTAAGAAGTTACAGGAAAACATATTTTCTTAATCCATCTGGTGTTTCAGCTTCAGATTAACGATATTTCATTAGTGATTTTGTATCTTTTATTAACAGAAACTCAAATTTAGTTGCTTAGTTCAATTTATTTTGCTTAGGAAAAATAATTCGTTAACAATTATAAGTGTAGACCTATAGGTTACTAGAAAATAGGTGGCGTTAATTGGACTAGTTGTTCCTAATAACGCCAGTATACAAAGTTTTCCTATTTGAGTTGTAATTCTTCTCCAGTATATATCACCATTTTCATTATGTTATTTTCTAGAGATAAGATTAAACATATACATCTTGATGACACAACTTTTAACACTGTATCACTTCGGAATATGTATGATAAGAACTTTCTTGTGTTAAATATTAACGTACCTTGTTAACATGTTTCGACCTATTTTCGGTCATCTTCGGAACTGGTCGTTGTTGGTCTTGGCGCCTCTTGTTTCCTACGTGGGTGCGTTCGTAGTGTAGAGTCAAAGAGTGTATGTGTTTTGAAGTTGAGTTGTGTGTTGAGAATATCGTTGGGGTGTGTTTTCGTGTGTCTGTATATTTCATATTGTTCTAGTGTGTTGAGTTTCTGGCTTTTTGGTTGGATGTGCAGTATTTCCATGTCTGTGTTCATGTCTCTGTAGGTGTGGTTGGCATTTGTCATGTGTTATGCATATGTGGAGGTATTTTGTAATTTTGTTAGGCTGTGATGTGTTCTTTGTAACGTGTTTGAAATAATCTGCCTGTCTTTCCTATGTAGAAGTTGTTGCAAGTGTTACATTTGAGTTTGTATACGCCTGTGTGGTTGTATTTGTTTGTGTTGTTTGTGTGTTGAGATGTTTTTGTAGAGTGTTATTTGTTCTGTATGCGATGTTGTAGTTTAATTTTTTGAATGAGATATAAAACACCTCCACATATGCAAAACACATCACAAATGCCAACCACACCTACAGAGACATCAACACAGACATGGAAATACTCCACATTCAACCAAAAGGCCAGAAACTCAACACACTAGAACAATACGAAATATACAGACACACGAAAACACACCCCAACGAAATTCTCAACACACAACTCAATTTCAAAACACGTACACTATTTGACTCTACACTACGAACGCACCCTCACAGGAAACAAGAGGCGCCATGACCAACAACGACCAGTTCCGAAGATGACCGAAAATAGGTCGAAACATGTTAACAAGGTACGTTAAAATTTAACAAAAGAAAGTTCTTATCATACATATTCCGATAATATTAAAGTTTCTTTGTCATAATTTTTGTGTTTGTACATAACATACAGGGTGCTCTAAAATTCCCCTTACAAACTTCTAGGACTTGTTAAGGGGACTGAGTAGATAATATTTTGAATTGCAACCCATGTCCGGAAACGTACCGTTTCCGTGCTACAGCCGTTTGAAAGCAAGCACTGCCTGAACGTACGTCACGTGTCTCAACAAGTAATAGCTTCGCGATTCGTCCGCCTGCAGCGTTACATGATGAGGGGTGCTTACGTCAGATCATGTGATGTCAATTGACGTTTATCCTACCTCTCGGTTAAGCAAGAGCGCGCACCTCCTCACTTTTCACTTGCTGTTCGGGAACATCTGGACCGACGATACGAACAAAGATGGATAGGCCGAGGTGGTCCAATTGCACGGCCTCCACGATCACCGGATTTGACTCCATTGGACTTTTTCCTCTGGGGTCGTATGAAGAGTTTGGTTTGTGAGACTCCTGTAGAGACAGCAGAAGATCTGGTGGCACGAATTGTGGTCGCTGCAGGAGAGATTGCAGATACACCAGGTGTGATAGAGCGCGCTTAACAAAACATCATTCGTAGGTACAATGCGATGCAACGAAGTTGGTAGTCGCCACATCGAACCGCATTTGTAGTGGATTTGAGTGTTAACCATCATTTGAAAAGGACAAAAACAATTTAAGTTGAACTGTAAACAAAAGTGTTTGTGACAAATGATTCAGTGTCCATTTTGTTTCTTTGGTTATTAGTGAATTGAATTGTAAAACAAGTGATGTAGTGGGTCACGCCTCATAATAAAATTAATTACTTGTAAAAGTGGTCGCGTTAAAAACATGTTTTCAAACGGCTGTAGCACGGAAACGGTACGTTTCCGGACATGGATTCCAATTCAAAATATTATCTACTCAGTCCTCTTAACAAGTCCTAGAAGTTTGTAAGGGGAATTTTAGAGCACCCTGTATATCCAGAGCAAGAGTGGCGTAAGTGTTAAGATGGTGTTATTTGGTACGTGTACCTTATTATTATTATTATTATTATTATTATTATTATTATCATTATTATTATTATTACTATTATTATTATTATTATTACAGTAAAACCTGTTCAAGACGGAACTGACATGGTCCCGATTTTTTTTCCGTTATGGACAGGTTTCCGTATTATTCAGGTGTGAAGTTAAAATGCAATATTTTATCATTTGTATAACTGAAAAACAAAATGGCATGCCGCAAACTGCAAGAAGTTCAAAACATTTCGTTTAACACTACTGACATTAAATCAGCTTTCTGTCTCTTATTCCAGTGGTGAATCATATTGAAGAAAAATCTCATTTTCTGTCTAACGCTATACTGTAATAGTGTACTGTATATCACTGCACATTATTTAATTTATTGGTCTAGGAGCCATCCATTAGAAGCCTTGAATTCTGACTTATCTATTTTTTTTTGGCAGTTCAAGGGTTTGTTTTGCAGAATAGGTCCAGAAATTGGACGGTCTTTGAAAAGGCACGAAAAACTCACAACAGTTCATTTATTTCTGCATAATCAGCGGTTTTCTGTTTTCTTTTTATGGCAGCATTAATGTCCGCAAGCCACTCACTCATGAGACGGTCTTTATTTTTCACTCACTCATGAGACGGTCTTTATTTTTCACTCACTCATGAGACGGTCTTTATTTTTCACTCACTCACGAGACGGTCTTTATTTTTCACTCACTCATGACACGGTCTTTATTTTTCACTCACTCATGAGATGGTCTTTATTTTTCACTCACTCATGAGACGGTCTTTATTTTTCACTCACTCACTCATGAGACGGTCTTTATTTTTCACTCACTCATGACACGGTCTTTATTTTTCACTCACTCATGAGATCGTCTTTATTTTTCAAAGTGTTACACCTGCATTTTCCACAACTGAAATTCCACCCTCGCACTCTCTCAATTTTGCAAAGAAAACTTGTTTTTATCTTAGTATATATTACATATTTCGTAAATTTCTTGAAATTACACACTGCTTCAAAATATAGTTTACATTATAATAGTGTATCCAAAATATTATTTCCGTTTTGAACAGTATCAGATAGTTTGTTTCCGCGTTGGACAGTTTCCGTTTTATTCAGGACAAATTATACATAATACATACAAATTTCGTCAGGACCAATAAATTATTCCGAAATAGACAGGATTCCGGATTATTCAGGTTTCGATTTGAACAGGTTTCACTGTATTATTATTATATTCACATGCTGTAGGCTCTTTTTTTAAGATGTGTTGTGGTCAAATCACGCTTCAAACAATTCATTGCATCTTCTGACGAGTTTGATCCCGCGAACTTCCGGGCAGTAAAAAGTAGCGGACGACGCATAATAAGATTTAAAATTACTTTCAGATCTGGCTTTGAAAAGGAAGGTGTTATCACGTTGATCACATGGCACGAGGGGTTAAACACAGATGATCCATCAAGGAGCTGCAGCGGGTCAAGGCAGCGCCCCCCAGACTAGTTACCGTTGCTAAGAATTTGGCAATGTGAGGTCGGGGAAGCAGGAATCTAGTTAGGAGCCGGGAAGCTGCTGCTGGACCATTTGTATCTGTCTCCCGAGACACCGGAGTATTAATCACATTTCGGAGTAGCTGCTCCTCTCCCTAACTTTCTAGCATCACCCTTAACTCTTTTTTTTACCTCTTCTTCTTCTACGGTTTCTTAGTGTTATTATTTTGCGGCCAGAGTCTTCCTAAAATTTTATAAAGTTCCTCCGTTCCTGTCCTTCGTAATAACTAAACAGTTTATTGCTGGCTTTAGGCTACTTTTCTTTCAAGATATCTTAGAAAAAATGTTTTGAAAGGGCTTCTCTTCTTTTCGTCTTTTCTTTCTTCAGCCTCAAACTTCCTTTTCTTCTCTCTACCCCTACTCATCTTCCTATACTTTTTCTACCTCTTCCTCTTGTCCTTTTCCCATCCATAATCTCTTTCTTTTCATCATCATCATCATCATCATCATCATCATCATCATCATCATCATCATCATCATCATCATCAAATTTTATAAAATTCCGTAGTTTCTGTCCTTCGTAATAACCAGGGAAAGGATTTATATGTAAATACATATTTACTTATAAAGCTAATATAATTTATATTTTGCATTATCTTTATGTTTCACAATGTGTAGGGTTGAAAAATCCTACTTTTATTTTCCATATTTTTCCATATTTTAGAGTTTAGTACATATTTTCGTTAATTTCCATATATTTTCCATATTTCATATAAAACAGTCCATATTATATTAGGTTTAACAATAAAACAAAACAAAATTCCATTAACTTTTAAAAATACATTTCAACAATAGAGATTTAAACACATGTTCAGTAATCCCTTTAACATCAGAGTTATTTGAAAATTAGCAGTCCTATCAACAATGGGAAAGTAAGTTACAAAACTGTATTAATTTAATTTAAAATTTTTAACAGACTTCAGTTGTGCAGCTCAACAGTTAAATGCCAGTCAGAGTACACATAGGTTCAGTTTTGTAAATCATACTATAAAGACGGTAAATATGCCAAAAGTACGTCATTCAGTCAATTTAAAATCAAAACTAACAAGTTACATTTCAGAATTTAAAGAAGATGGTTTATCAACTGACAATAAAATATTATTTTGTAATTTGTGTCAGTGTGCAGTATCATCTACACAAAAGTTACTGGTGCAACAACACATTACAACTAGTAAACATCAGGCCAACAAACAACTAAATTCCAAGCAGAGACAATTGTTTTTAACACAACCAACAACATCGAATGTAAGATCTGAGTTTAACATCGACCTGTGCCGTTCTCTCATCTCTGCTGATATTCCTCTCTACAAACTAAAGAATAAGGTCTTCAGGGAATTCCTTGAAAAATATACTCAACATACAATCCCGGATGAGTCAACACTTAGGAAGACGTATGCTCCATCCATCTACGATGAGACAATACAGAAGATAAGAGATGAAATTAAAGATAGTTCAATTTGGGTTTCCATTGATGAGACTCCCGACAAAGAAGGTAGACTTGTTGGTAATGTAGTTATCGGTTTGTTAAGTGAACAATATTCTGAACGAATTCTTTTACATTGTGATGTTCTAGAAAAGTGCAATAACAAAACTATAGTTAAACTGTTCAACGAAGCTATGGGTATCCTGTGGCCAAAGGGTATTATGTACGATAATGTGTTATTCTTTATTAGCGATGCTGCCCCTTATATGGTCAAAGCTGGACAAGCATTATCTGTTGTATATCCTAAATTGACTCATTTTACTTGTGTGGCGCATGCATTTCATCGTGTGGCAGAAGTGGTCAGAGACAATTTCCCTAAAGTAGATTTGTTGATTTCATCAGTGAAAAAAGTATTTCTCAAAGCTCCCAGTAGAGTTAACGTGTTGAAAGAAATGTACCCTGAAATTCCATTGCCACCAAAGCCAATTTTAACTAGATGGGGTACATGGCTAGAAGCAGTTGAATATTATGCCGAACATATAGACTCTATTAACAATGTTCTCCTTGCATTGGACTCTGAAGATGCAGTCTCAATTGATACTGCGAAAACAGTTACCTGTGACATAAGTGTGAAGAATGACTTAGCTCACATTCAGCATACATTTTCATGCATCATAAAAACGCTCAAAAGTCTCCAAAATAGGCACCTTTCACTATCTGAAAGTTTTGAAATTATAAATAGTACTGTGGAACAACTGAATCGTGGTAGAGGTAAAGTTGCAGATGCAGTAAGAGCTAAGGTGGACACTGTACTTTCAAAAAACCCTGGATATGAAGAACTACAAAAGGTTGTTGCTGTGATGAGTGGTGAATCAACAGTGAAGATTAACTTGGACTTATCCCCAGCAGACATTGTGAAATTGAATTATGTACCAGTTACTTCTTGTGACGTCGAACGCTCTTTTAGTCAGTATAAATCTATCCTCAGAGACAATAGAAGAAGATTCACTTTTCAGCACTTGAAAGAAATGTTTGTAACCTATTGTTATGGTAACAGACAATAAAAATTGTGTTTTGTTGAAACTACATTGGAAGATAAGGTACGTCCATTATATTTTTTGTTTAGTTTGATTAAAATGTACCAATATTTAACGTACATAGTCATTTTTTTATAATTTTAAGTCCATATTTAATTCCATATTTTGGTAAAAATCCATATTTAATTCCATATTTTGGTAAAAATAACTACATATATATTTACATATTTCATATATTTTTAGTCCATATAAATCCGTTCCCTGGAGTTTATTGCTGACTTTAGGCTACTTTTCTTTCAAGATATCTTAAAAAAAAATGTTTTAAAAGGGCTTCTCTTCTTTTCGTCTTTTCTTTCTTCAGCCTCAAACTTCCTTTTCTTCTCTCTACCCCTACTCATCTTCCTATACTTTTTCTACCTCTTCCTCTTGTCCTTTTCCCATCCATAATGTCTTTCTTTTCATCATCATCATCATCATCATCATCATCATCATCATCATCATCATAGTCATCATCATCATCATAATCAAATTTTATAAAATTCCGTAGTTTCTGTCCTTCGTAATAACTAAACAGTTTATTGCTGACTTTAGGCTACTTTTCTTTCAAGATATCTTAAAAAAAAAAATGTTTTAAAAGGGCTTCTCTTCTTTTCGTCTTTTCTTTCTTCAGCCTCAAACTTCCTTTTCTTCTCTCTACCCCTACTCATCTTCCTTACTTTTTCTACCTCTTCCTCTTGTCCTTTTCCCATCCATAATCTCTTTCTTTTCATCATCATCATCATCATCATCATCATCATCATCATCATCATCATCATCATCATCATCATCAAATTTTATAAAATTCCGTAGTTTCTGTCCTTCGTAATAACTAAACAGTTTATTGCTGACTTTAGGCTACTTTTCTTTCAAGATACACTTAAAAATGTTTTGAAAGAGCTTCTCTTCTTTTCGTCTTTTCTTTCTTCATCCTCAAACTTCATTTTCTTCTCTCTATCACTACTCATCTTCCTATACTTTTTCTACCGCTTACTCTTGTTCATTTCCCATCCATAATTTCTTTCTTTTCATCATCATCATCATCTTCATCTTTGTCATCGTCATCATCATTATCTGTGTCATCATTATCACCATCGTCGTCATCATCATCATCAAATTTTGTAAAGTTTCGTAGTTTCTGTCCTTCGTAATAACTAAACAGTTTATTGCTGACTTTAGGCTATTTTTCTTTCAAGGTATCTTTAAAAAAATGTTTTGAAAGAGCTTTTCTTTCCGTCTTTCCTTTCTTCATCCTTAAACTTCCTTTTCCTCTCTCTATCTCTACTCATCTTCCTATAATTTTTCCGCCCTTCATGTTCATTCTCCATCTATAATCTCTTCCTTTTCTTAATCTTCATCGTCATCATCATCTTCATCTTTTACTCTCTTCATCATCATTACTTTAATCATCATCTTCATTGTCATCATCTACATCTTTATCATCTTCATCATCTTCATAACCATCATTATCATCTTAACCATAATCATCTTCATCATTTTCATCATCATCTTTATCTTCACCATCTTCATCTTCATTATCATCGTTAACATCATGTTCATCACCTTCATCTTTTTACACATCATCATTATCATAATCTTTGTTTTCATCATCATCTTAACTATCTTCATCTTTATCCTATTCATCATCGTTATCATCATGATCCTTTTCTTTTTACTCATCTTCATCGTTATCATCATCATCATCATTTCAACTATCATTAACTTCATCATCATCATCATCATCTTCACCATCATCATCTTCTTCACCTTCACCATCATCATCTTCACCCTCCTTCTTCTAGTCTTCTTCATTGTCCTCTTCTTACGTCCTTTTTCTTTCTCTTCTTTTCTTTCTCCTTCTCTCTTCCTACTCTTCCTTTTCTCTCGCTTTCTATTTTTCCTCATATCTTTCTCTTTCTTTGTCATCATTATAAAGATCTAAGCATTTCCTGTCTAGAATCGCCTTCATTATTTCATATTAGGCTATCTTAAAATGTTCACAAGTATTTTAAATTGAAGTTTCTCTGAGTTATATAAAGTATACCATTTAAAAAATGTGCGACACAACAGTTCACCGAGGGAAATGCTAGCCTGACGTCCACATGCCTCAGCAGAGATAAACGTTCAGTTAACCACTACGGTGGTAACGTGTGGTCAGCCGGATGATGACACAGTCGTTATAGCTGGCTTACGAAATCATAGCCCTCCAAATTCGTCACTGGGTGGACACTGGTCTTATACCCTGTTAGAGATTTAATGAGGAAATTTCTTCCCTCATAAGGAGTCGAACCAATGCCTATCCCTCATCGCTAGTCCAAAGAATGACTCCTTAAGTCACACAGCTACAACGCAAGGCTTAGGCCGGGTATCGATCCCGGGACCTCTGGTTGAACGTACCAGCGCTCTACCACTGAGCTACCCGGGAACTCCACCCGACACCGTCTCAACTTTTCCCTTTATATCCACACAACTCGCGTGGGCTGACGAAACGCCAGAGACCCACATCCAGAGGCGTATACTGGTTAAAGGATTTGGTCTACCGCTGACCCTATTATTACACAAAATATATCTAACAATTACTTTAATTTTAATTACTATGGTAAAACTAATAATACAAAATTATTACATTATGTTATATTATAAACTTTTTCTTTTGTAATT
The DNA here is from genome assembly GCF_040183065.1 of Periplaneta americana. Lineage (NCBI taxonomy): Eukaryota > Metazoa > Arthropoda > Insecta > Blattodea > Blattidae > Periplaneta > Periplaneta americana. Next base: position 19,001,647 of record NC_091119.1, read on the forward strand.
TCCTTGGGCTACCGCCGGTAGCCCCGGTAGCCTGCAAAATACGCCCCTGCGGCCACATTGAGTGCACACAAACTCTGTGTGACTTGGAATTGTGGTTTTCTGTTAACGTACACAGTGACGTATATATTATGCAAATCTAGTATTTCAGGTGAAGCTTCCTGTGAAGCAGATTTGAATAATTTCAAGGGTGGGTCTCTGGCGTTTCGTCAGCCCACGCGAGTTGTGTGGATATAAAGGGAAAAGTTGAGACGGTGTCGGGTGGAGTTCCCGGGTAGCTCAGTTGGGAGAGCGCTGGTACGTTCAACCAGAGGTCCCGGGATCGATACCCGGCCCCGGAACAATTTTTCCCTTGAAATTATTCAAATCTGCTTCACAGGAAGCTTCACCTGAAAGACTAGATTTGCATAATATATACGTCACTGTGTACGTTAACAGAAAACCACAATTCCAAGTCACACAGAGTTTGTGTGCAGTCGATGTGGGTCTCTGGCGTTTCGTCAGCCCACGCGAGTTGTGTGGATATAAAGAGAAAAGTTGAGACGGTGTCGGGTGGAGTTCCCGGGTAGCTCAGTTGGGAGAGCGCTGGTACGTTCAACCAGAGGTCCCGGGATCGATACCCGGCCCCGGAACAATTTTTCCCTTGAAATTATTTAGATCTATATAGTAACCTTTGTCTTTCGATGTGCAATGAAGTGCTAAGTTTGGAGTTCTGTTCTATTTCTTACATTTTACATTGTATGCTTTTTAAATTTGGTATTTTTGAGGTACACAAAAAGTTTATACATAAAATATTTTGAGGTATTTCACTGAAATACTCCTGATAATTTCTGATACCGATAATGCGACTTTGGACATGCTATCCGTCTGTGTATGGATTACTAATCTTTATCAACAATTTTCTGCGTAGTTGAGAATATTTGTCCGGTGTTCATGTAAATATCTCCTGAGGGAATTAACTTTCTCTGCGAAAGAGTTTCCCTTTGTTGCACCCCTGATATTCGTCAGTAATTGAAAGTTCTGTTTACAATAATTTCTATTTTCGTGATACATATTTCTTTCATTTGTATAACAAGAGTAATGTAAATGGGCCAGGCGTAATGGTTGTACAGTTATTGATGCAGGCATCTTACCTTAGACTAGGGCAGAATGCATCCAGCATTCCTGGATGCCGGCCGCGCACACCACGTGACGTGAAACTCTACGCCCTCGTTTCCTCGGCGCTGTACGAAGTACTTACTCCTTGCAGCGCTGTCTGGAGTTTTTGTTGCTATTATTTCTGTGTCGTTTTTGTACCGTGGCAATTGCCTTATACTTACGAGGTAAGACAATACCGGCACTGTACGAGTCCTTGTACCTCGAGTACAGTTGGGTCTATCGAAAAGTTGAACCTGTATGCCAAGCGTCGCAAAACGTCACAAATTCATAACGCAATATAAATACTACCCGCTACACACAAAGTGAAGACAGAGGTGGGGAGCAGAGTGCTGCATTGGAGTTAAATCGCTCGCTTGAACTCGGTCGAGTGTTCCCCCTCGAGTGAGATACGATCGGTCGTGATACGCTCGTAATAAATAGAAGCACAGTACAAGGTCATTTCACCGACATGTCTATCTTTTATGGAGGGCGACAGATAAGATACACATATGTTTTGCTCACACGGTAAAAATAAGGCTTTATTTTCTGCGTTTATGACAAACGTTTAATGGAACAGTCAATGGAACGTACCAAAACAGGAACATGAAGTTATAAATAAGATAGTATGAAAAACTTCGATATACAGTTATTATTGCTAATTAATAATTATTCAATATTTGATTTACCATATATATAATATGATAGGTCCATACATAGTGTTCCGCCTATATACTGCGACAAAATATTATTGATATAGCAGTAGATTAATAACAATATTAGTACAGAGATAACGTCACAGAAAATATAATAAAACGAATAATCATGCTGCACAACTGTTACAGACGCAAAAATTGATACACTAATTATTAGAGATTATTATCATTATTATTATTATTATTATTATTATTATTATTATTACTAGAAAACTTGATATAGTTCTTGCATTATCGTGATTGTGTTCTCTGTTTATAATAATTACATTTACATCCAATGACATCTATCAGATATGGAGAGGTTAGTTAAACACTGCAAAGTTTTGAAATGATAATCATCTATTATGCTACTACACAGTTCATCACTGTAACAAGAACGAATGTCTAACGCTCGGCTTACACCGTTCGAGGATTTATCGCTCGTGACAATTTTACCCATCATGCATGTGCGCTACATATCGGATTATGCTATGAACTATGTACTTGGCGCTGGAGCGAAAACGTCCGATGCAGACCTCTGGTGGGAAGCATGGGTCATAGTAAGCTAGTCAGCAGAGGCGATTTGTGCTGGTCACTACCTCCCGTGTTCATAACAAAGAAACAAGAGAAAGAAGGAATGAATATATTTTTAGGATTATACTATTTTTCATACTAAAACTACGGTTGTACTATTTTCGTTAACATGTGTTAGTATGAAATCTCCTGATTCGCTGTTGTGTTTAAAAATTCATACATGCAATTATAACATTGTCAAACAAAAGAAAGTGTGAGAAAATTCCACTTAGGAGGTAACCTAGGTAGGGTCCTTGGCTTGGGAGGCAAGGCCTGGTAGTAGCCTGTGCGGAACATAATTTACCGAGGAAATGAATGCTCTGCGTTTGCAGTTGGGCCACCGTGTAAAAGCGTTTACCCGTGCCCTCTTGTTTCCACTTAATGATCCCCCAAATAAACAACTCGCAGTTAACCCTCGCACTGGAAACGTCATCAGTCTTATTCTCCAAACGTCAGAGTTTGACGTCACGAGACAACGTTTCTCTGAACAATACGTGGTGTGAGAGAACGTGTCAATTATGCAGCCCACATTTCACACTCCGGCAAAACAGTAATTTTCCAACTCTTTTTATGAATTCTTCCGCCAGGTGCATCGTCAAACTTGGCGTGGGATACAAATTGTTCAATAATAATAATAATAATAATAATAATAATAATAATAATAATAATAATAATGGTAATGATAATGATAACGTGAATAATATTACTAATGATAACGATAATGTAATAATAATGATGATAATGTAATAATAATAATAATAATAATAATAATAATAATAATAATGGTAATGATAATGATAACGATAATGTGAATAATATTAGTAATGACAACGATAATGTAATAATAATGATAATAATAACGATAATATAATAATAATAACGATAATGTGGTGATAATGATAATGATAACGATAATTTAATAATAATAATGGTAATGATAACGATAACGTGAATAATATTAGTAATGATAACGATAATGTAATAATAATAATAATAATAATAATGATAACGATAATTTAATAATAATGATAATAATCGTAATGATAATGATAACGATAACGTGAATAATATTATTAATGATAACAATAATGTAATAATAATGATAATGATAACGATAATGTAATGATAATAATGATAATAATAACGTGAATAATATTAATAATGATAACGATAATGTAATAATAATAATGATGGTAATGATAATGATAACGTGAATAATATTACTAATGATAACGATAATGTGATAATAATAATAATAATAATAATGGTAATGATAACGATAACGTGAATAATATTAGTAATGATAACGATAATGTAATAATATTAATGATAACGATAATGTAATAATAATAATAATAATAATAATAATAATATTATGCTCGAAATATTAATTACACGGTCGCAATACCCAAACTTTGCATTCTTGCAATCACGAAATGAAACAAATGCAGTTTTACATAGTGACGACTGTGCCTACCAGTAGTGAACCATGAATTTATTATTTTACGACGCTGTGTCAACATCTAGGTTATTTAGCGTCTGAATGATATGAAGGTGATAATGCCGGTGAAATGAGTCTGGGGTCCAGCACCGAAAGTTACCCAGCATTTGCTCGTATTGGGTTGAGGGAAAACCCCGGAAAAAATCTCAAGGAGGTAACTTGCCCCGACCGGGATTCGAACCCGGGCCACCTGGTTTCGCAGCCAGACGCGCTGACCGTTACTCCACAGGTGTGGACGTGAACCATGAATCCTCAATAGAAAATATGATGTACGTCACAGATATACCGGTACAGCAAAGTTTCTCTCAAGATCTGCCCTTCGAAGGCAGAATTCTCCAATATACGATATGGAACGCGAGTTATTACTTTTGTTCTAAAAAATGGATAGATGCATAGCTTTACTACTATGCCGCATATTTTTACGCAGAGCTATGTGTGGGTAGTGCGACAAATGGAGGATAACGGGAATGCATGGAGACCAAGGGGAATACAAGGAGACCCAGGGGTATACAAGAACGAGGGCACATAACGGGACCAAGGGGAATACGAGAATAACAAGAGAAGAGAAGAACGAGGAAAAAACGAGGAGAATTAGAATACAAAGAGAATGAGGAGAATACAAGGAGAACGAGGACAATACAAGGAGAATATAAGAAGAATGAGGATAATACAAGGGGAATATAAGAAGAATGGGGAGAATACGAGGAGAATATAAGAAGATGAAAATACAAGGAGAATGAAGAGAATATAAGGAGAATATAAGAATAATGAGGATAATACAAGGAGAATATAAGAATAATGAGAAGAATACAAGGAGAATGAAGAGAATAATGAGAATACAAGGAGAATGAAGAGAATACAAGGAGAATATAAGAATAATGAGGAGAATATAAGAATAATGAGGGGAATATATGAGAGTAATGAGGAGAATACAAGGGGAATATAAGAATAATGAGGAGAATACAAGGAGAATATAAGAATAATGAGGAGAATACAAGGAGAATATAAGAATAATGAGGAGAATACAAGGAGAATATAAGAATAATGAGGAGAATATAAGAATAATGAGGAGAATATAAGAATAATGAGGAGAATACAAGGAGAATATAAGAATAATGAGGAGAATAGAGGGAGAATATAAGAATAATGAGGAGAATACAAGGAGAATATAAGAATAATGAGGAGAATACAAGGAGAATATAAGAATAATGAGGAGAATATAAGAATAATGAGGACAATATAAGAATAATGAGGAGAATACAAGGAGAATGAAGAGAATACAAGGAGAATATAAGAATAATGAGGAGAATACAAGGAGAATATAAGAATAATGAGGAGAATATAAGAATAATGAGGAGAATATAAGAATAATGAGGAGAATACAAGGAGAATATAAGAATAATGAGGAGAATAGAGGGAGAATATAAGAATAATGAGGAGAATACAAGGAGAATATAAGAATAATGAGGAGAATATAAGAATAATGAGGAGAATATAAGAATAATGAGGAGAATACAAGGAGAATATAAGAATAATGAGGAGAATAGAGGGAGAATATAAGAATAATGAGGAGAATACAAGGAGAATATAAGAATAATGAGGAGAATACAAGGAGAATATAAGAATAATGAGGAGAATATAAGAATAATGAGGACAATATAAGAATAATGAGGAGAATACAAGGAGAATGAAGAGAATACAAGGAGAATATAAGAATAATGAGGAGAATACAAGGAGAATATAAGAATAATGAGGAGAATATAAGAATAATGAGGAGAATATAAGAATAATGAGGAGAATACAAGGAGAATATAAGAATAATGAGGAGAATAGAGGGAGAATATAAGAATAATGAGGAGAATACAAGGAGAATATAAGAATAATGAGGAGAATACAAGGAGAATATAAGAATAATGAGGAGAATACAAGGAGAATATAAGAATAATGTGGAGAATACAAGGAGAATATAAGAATAATGAGGAGAATATAAGAATAATGAGGAGAATACAAGGAGAATATAAGAATAATGAGGAGAATATAAGAATAATGAGGAGAATACAAGGAGAATATAAGAATAATGAGGAGAATATAAGAATAATGAGGAGAATACAAGGAGAATATAAGAATAATGAGGAGAATACAAGGAGAATATAAGAATAATGAGGAGAATACAAGGAGAATATAAGAATAATGAGGAGAATACAAGGAGAATATAAGAATAATGAGGAGAATACAAGGAGAATATAAGAATAATGAGGAGAATATAAGAATAATGAGGAGAATATAAGAATAATGAGGAGAATACAAGGAGAATATAAGAATAATGAGGAGAATAGAGGGAGAATATAAGAATAATGAGGAGAATACAAGGAGAATATAAGAATAATGAGGAGAATACAAGGAGAATATAAGAATAATGAGGAGAATATAAGAATAATGAGGAGAATATAAGAATAATGAGGAGAATACAAGGAGAATATAAGAATAATGAGGAGAATAGAGGGAGAATATAAGAATAATGAGGAGAATACAAGGAGAATATAAGAATAATGAGGAGAATACAAGGAGAATATAAGAATAATGTGGAGAATACAAGGAGAATATAAGAATAATGAGGAGAATGCAAGAAGAATATAAGAATAATGAGGAGAATATAGGAATAATGAGGAGAATATAAGAATAATGAGGAGAATAGAAGGAGAAATAAGAATAATGAGGAGAATACAAGGAGAATGAAGAGAATAATGAGAATACAAGGAGAATGAAGAGAATACAAGGAGAATATAAGAATAATGAGGAGAATACAAGGAGAATATAAGAATAATGAGGAGAATGCAAGAAGAATATAAGAATAATGAGGAGAATATAGGAATAATGAGGAGAATATAAGAATAATGAGGAGAATAGAAGGAGAAATAAGAATAATGAGGAGAATACAAGGAGAATGAAGAGAATAATGAGAATACAAGGAGAATGAAGAGAATACAAGGAGAATATAAGAATAATGAGGAGAATACAAGGAGAATATAAGAATAATGAGGAGAATACAAGGAGAATATAAGAATAATGAGGAGAATATAAGAATAATGAGGAGAATAGAAGGAGAAATAAGAATAATGAGGAGAATACAAGGAGAATGAAGAGAATAATGAGAATACAAGGAGAATGAAGAGAATACAAGGAGAATATAAGAATAATGAGGAGAATATAAGAATAATGAGGAGAATATAAGAATAATGAGGAGAATATAAGAATAATGAGGAGAATACAAGGAGAATATAAGAATAATGAGGAGAATACAAGGAGAATATAAGAATAATGAGGAGAATACAAGGAGAATATAAGAATAATGTGGAGAATACAAGGAGAATATAAGAATAATGAGGAGAATGCAAGAAGAATATAAGAATAATGAGGAGAATATAGGAATAATGAGGAGAATATAAGAATAATGAGGAGAATAGAAGGAGAAATAAGAATAATGAGGAGAATACAAGGAGAATGAAGAGAATAATGAGAATACAAGGAGAATGAAGAGAATACAAGGAGAATATAAGAATAATGAGGAGAATACAAGGAGAATATAAGAATAATGAGGAGAATACAAGGAGAATATAAGAATAATGAGGAGAATATAAGAATAATGAGGAGAATAGAAGGAGAAATAAGAATAATGAGGAGAATACAAGGAGAATGAAGAGAATAATGAGAATACAAGGAGAATGAAGAGAATACAAGGAGAATATAAGAATAATGAGGAGAATACAAGGAGAATATAAGAATAATGAGGAGAATACAAGGAGAATGAAGAGAATACAAGGAGAATATAAGAATAATGAGGAGAATACAAGGAGAATATAAGAATAATGAGGAGAATATAAGAATAATGAGGAGAATATAAGAATAATGAGGAGAATACAAGGAGAATATAAGAATAATGAGGAGAATAGAGGGAGAATATAAGAATAATGAGGAGAATACAAGGAGAATATAAGAATAATGAGGAGAATACAAGGAGAATATAAGAATAATGAGGAGAATATAAGAATAATGAGGACAATATAAGAATAATGAGGAGAATACAAGGAGAATGAAGAGAATACAAGGAGAATATAAGAATAATGAGGAGAATACAAGGAGAATATAAGAATAATGAGGAGAATATAAGAATAATGAGGAGAATATAAGAATAATGAGGAGAATACAAGGAGAATATAAGAATAATGAGGAGAATAGAGGGAGAATATAAGAATAATGAGGAGAATACAAGGAGAATATAAGAATAATGAGGAGAATACAAGGAGAATATAAGAATAATGAGGAGAATATAAGAATAATGAGGACAATATAAGAATAATGAGGAGAATACAAGGAGAATGAAGAGAATACAAGGAGAATATAAGAATAATGAGGAGAATACAAGGAGAATATAAGAATAATGAGGAGAATATAAGAATAATGAGGAGAATATAAGAATAATGAGGAGAATACAAGGAGAATATAAGAATAATGAGGAGAATAGAGGGAGAATATAAGAATAATGAGGAGAATACAAGGAGAATATAAGAATAATGAGGAGAATACAAGGAGAATATAAGAATAATGTGGAGAATACAAGGAGAATATAAGAATAATGAGGAGAATGCAAGAAGAATATAAGAATAATGAGGAGAATATAGGAATAATGAGGAGAATATAAGAATAATGAGGAGAATAGAAGGAGAAATAAGAATAATGAGGAGAATACAAGGAGAATGAAGAGAATAATGAGAATACAAGGAGAATGAAGAGAATACAAGGAGAATATAAGAATAATGAGGAGAATACAAGGAGAATATAAGAATAATGAGGAGAATGCAAGAAGAATATAAGAATAATGAGGAGAATATAGGAATAATGAGGAGAATATAAGAATAATGAGGAGAATAGAAGGAGAAATAAGAATAATGAGGAGAATACAAGGAGAATGAAGAGAATAATGAGAATACAAGGAGAATGAAGAGAATACAAGGAGAATATAAGAATAATGAGGAGAATACAAGGAGAATATAAGAATAATGAGGAGAATACAAGGAGAATATAAGAATAATGAGGAGAATATAAGAATAATGAGGAGAATAGAAGGAGAAATAAGAATAATGAGGAGAATACAAGGAGAATGAAGAGAATAATGAGAATACAAGGAGAATGAAGAGAATACAAGGAGAATATAAGAATAATGAGGAGAATACAAGGAGAATATAAGAATAATGAGGAGAATACAAGGAGAATGAAGAGAATACAAGGAGAATATAAGAATAATGAGGAGAATACAAGGAGAATATAAGAATAATGAGGAGAATATAAGAATAATGAGGAGAATATAAGAATAATGAGGAGAATACAAGGAGAATATAAGAATAATGAGGAGAATAGAGGGAGAATATAAGAATAATGAGGAGAATACAAGGAGAATATAAGAATAATGAGGAGAATACAAGGAGAATATAAGAATAATGAGGAGAATATAAGAATAATGAGGACAATATAAGAATAATGAGGAGAATACAAGGAGAATGAAGAGAATACAAGGAGAATATAAGAATAATGAGGAGAATACAAGGAGAATATAAGAATAATGAGGAGAATATAAGAATAATGAGGAGAATATAAGAATAATGAGGAGAATACAAGGAGAATATAAGAATAATGAGGAGAATAGAGGGAGAATATAAGAATAATGAGGAGAATACAAGGAGAATATAAGAATAATGAGGAGAATACAAGGAGAATATAAGAATAATGAGGAGAATATAAGAATAATGAGGACAATATAAGAATAATGAGGAGAATACAAGGAGAATGAAGAGAATACAAGGAGAATATAAGAATAATGAGGAGAATACAAGGAGAATATAAGAATAATGAGGAGAATATAAGAATAATGAGGAGAATATAAGAATAATGAGGAGAATACAAGGAGAATATAAGAATAATGAGGAGAATAGAGGGAGAATATAAGAATAATGAGGAGAATACAAGGAGAATATAAGAATAATGAGGAGAATACAAGGAGAATATAAGAATAATGTGGAGAATACAAGGAGAATATAAGAATAATGAGGAGAATGCAAGAAGAATATAAGAATAATGAGGAGAATATAGGAATAATGAGGAGAATATAAGAATAATGAGGAGAATAGAAGGAGAAATAAGAATAATGAGGAGAATACAAGGAGAATGAAGAGAATAATGAGAATACAAGGAGAATGAAGAGAATACAAGGAGAATATAAGAATAATGAGGAGAATACAAGGAGAATATAAGAATAATGAGGAGAATGCAAGAAGAATATAAGAATAATGAGGAGAATATAGGAATAATGAGGAGAATATAAGAATAATGAGGAGAATAGAAGGAGAAATAAGAATAATGAGGAGAATACAAGGAGAATGAAGAGAATAATGAGAATACAAGGAGAATGAAGAGAATACAAGGAGAATATAAGAATAATGAGGAGAATACAAGGAGAATATAAGAATAATGAGGAGAATACAAGGAGAATATAAGAATAATGAGGAGAATATAAGAATAATGAGGAGAATAGAAGGAGAAATAAGAATAATGAGGAGAATACAAGGAGAATGAAGAGAATAATGAGAATACAAGGAGAATGAAGAGAATACAAGGAGAATATAAGAATAATGAGGAGAATACAAGGAGAATATAAGAATAATGAGGAGAATACAAGGAGAATATAAGAATAATGAGGAGAATATAAGAATAATGAGGACAATATAAGAATAATGAGGAGAATACAAGGAGAATGAAGAGAATACAAGGAGAATATAAGAATAATGAGGAGAATAGAAGGAGAATATAAGAATAATGAGGAGAATACAAGGAGAATGAAGAGAATACAAGGAGAATATAAGAATAATGAGGAGAATAGAAGGAGAATATAAGAATAATGAGGAGAATAGAAGGAGAATATAAGAATAATGAGGAGAATACAAGGAGAATATAAGAATAATGTGGAGAATATAGGAATAATGAGGAGAATATAAGAATAATGAGGAGAATAGAAGGAGAAATAAGAATAATGAGGAGAATACAAGGAGAATGAAGAGAATACAAGGAGAATATAAGAATAATGAGGAGAATAGAAGGAGAATATAAGAATAATGAGGAGAATAGAAGGAGAATATAAGAATAATGAGGAGAATACAAGGAGAATATAAGAATAATGAGGAGAATGCAAGGAGAATATAAGAATAATGAGGAGAATATAGGAATAATGAGGAGAATATAAGAATAATGAGGAGAATAGAAGGAGAAATAAGAATAATGAGGAGAATACAAGGAGAATTAAGAGAATAATGAGAATACAAGGAGAATGAAGAGAATACAAGGAGAATATAAGAATAATGAGGAGAATACATGAGAATATAATAATAATGAGGAGAATACAAGGAGAATATAAGAATAATGAGGAGAATACAAGGAGAATATAAGAAGAATGAGGAGAATACAAGGAGAATATAAGAAGAATGAGGAGAATACAAGGAGAATATAAGAATAATGAGGAGAATACAAGGAGAATATAAGAATAATGAGGAGAATACAAGGAGAATATAAGAATAATGAGGAGAATACAAGGAGAATATAAGAATAATGAGGAGAATACAAGGAGAATACAAGAATAATGAGGAGAATACAAGGAGAATGAAGAGAATACAAGGAGAATATAAGAATAATGAGAATACAAGGAGAATATAAGAAGAATGAGGAGAATATAAGAAGAATGAGGAGAATACAAGGAGAATATAAGAAGAATGAGGAGAATACATGGAGAATGAAGAGAATACAAGGAGAATATAAGAAGAATGAGGAGAATACAAGGAGAACATCATCATCATCATCACCACCACCTCCACCACCACCATCATCATCATCATCACCATCATCATCAGTAGCAGCAGCACTATCACTGCCATGCCAGTATCACTACAGTTACCTATTCTTCGATGGTCTAGCTGTTACCATGTGAGCCGGTGGATCCGAGATTTGCCGGGTTCAAACCCTGCCGAGAATGATGCATTTTAAAAGTCGGTAAAATCCTTAACAGAGTTTCTTCCGGAAGTGAAGTAAAATAATGGATAACGTGTCGTAAATGTGCGGTGCTTAAAAAATTGCTACGGTATCCGTGATGAAGGGTGTACTGTAACATTTGTGGGTCATTTCTTGCCTACGTTGAATTACACACGGAATAATCTCTGCAGTCGAGAACGCCTTAAATAAAATACTGTTTACTACCATCGTCACCACATTTTAGGACTTTCAAAATTGACCGTTTATTTATTAAAAATTAAGAAGAACTGTTTGACGTATCGTCTGCGTTCATTTGAGGCTTGAAGTAAGTACGTAGTGTTTTTTCCATGATGATTATGTTGGATGGTCCTGTGGTGAGGCCGCCCCTTGAAGCCTTCTGAACAGAACTTTTTCCTTCTAAACAAATAATCTTATTATCACTATTTAATACGAGAAAAATTCGTACCGGCACCGGGAATCGAACCCAGGACCTCTCAGCTCTACGCGCTGAGTGCTCTTTCCAACTGAGCTATGCCGGGACACGATCCACGGCGCCGGCCGAACTCCTCTCATAATGTTTTACGGCCTTACTACCTGCACTTTAGACAATGTAAGTCATACATGCAGGAGCGCATATTTAAATGACTTTATGGCCATATTCAACATCAGTTTGTGACAACTGCTAACAGTTAATACATCACATATTCATTTTGTATGAGGTCTCGCCCACCTCATTGAATATTACACGACTACTATGAAGTAGCCAATGTGTATTATCACTATTTAATACGAGAAAAATTCGTACCGGCACCAGCTCTACGCGCTGAGTGCTCTTTCCAACTGAGCTGTGCCGGAACACAATCCACGATTCAATAAGGTGGGCGAGACCTCATACCTATAATGAATATGTGATGAAATAATCTTATCTTGAACGAAGATAATAATTATGTTGGTGATTGTGGCGATGATAGCAATGTCTAGGTTACATTACACTTTGATGTTGAAAAATACGAGCCGTGTTTGTTATGCGGACCGCAGTTTTAAAACTCGTGTTGTCCCCTAAGTTCTTTTTTCTCCCACCGACCACATTTTACTCTCTAAGTGACAACTGCATGAAAAAAAAAGATTGGCAAAATGGTGCAATGTAATTAAGTGAGGGCAAGAAAGGAGCGTGAGAGCGGGTCCAAACTGTAAACTCGGGGTCAATTGTCGACCGCACCACATTTTGCCCTACTACTCCACATCAAAAACATGCAGCTCCGAGATTCAGTGAACTGGCGACGAACCAGTCTGTTTTCTGTAATGACTTGAGAATTTAATAATCTTCTGTCCAGTTGAAACATCAGAGATTGGAAAAGAAAATAATTTCTCGCCTCTTTTACCGTTTTACAAAATAGTTTGACATTGCCTTATACATATGGAGACATCTTTCTCTAGCCTTAAATGTCGATTTTGCTATGACATGAACCGGATGAAGCCTTCACTCGAAACGTAGTTTGCTTACCTGCTATGTTGAACAAGCTAATGCTTTCACGTATGATAATCTAAACTGAAGTCTGGTAGTCTGAAAATATGAAAAATTCCATTGCTAAAGTGAGGACACTTAGAAATGGAATTCATCATCCCATATGAAAGATAGGCGAGTTATAAAATCTCTAACAAAGCATTGTTTTGCGCTTTTCTTCCTGGATAGCTTCAGATACTTAGGGGATATTATCATTATTATCAAACACTTTCCCTAAATAGGGATTGCCTAGAAGACAAAGTATACCATTTACAAAAACAAACACACATACTAAATACCGACAACAACAAACACGCAGAGAAAATAATGTACTGGCATCGATATGTAGATGACATAATAGTCTTATATAATGGAAACAAAAGACAAATAGAAAACCTACATCAACAACTCAACAAAATACACCCCAAATTAAAATATACAGTAGAAATGGAACATAAGCAAGCTATAAACTTCTTAGACATCACCATAACCAAAACAAATAACAGACACGAATTCAAAATATATAGGAAACCCACTACAACCACAACACATATACGCAATTCATCAAATCATCCCATACAACATAAACATGCAGCTTTCCGTACAATGACACACACATTAATTAATATATCAATGAACAAAGACAACTACACGGAAGAATTAAACACAATAAAATATATAGCACAAGACAATAGATACAACCCTAACATAATAGACACACTAATAAAAAAGGCAAAACAAAAACAGACCAAACCAGCACAAGCAGCACGCGAGAATAAATACATAACATTAACATATCACAATACGAATACCCACAAAATCGCAACTTCATTCAGAAAACTAAAGTACAAAATTGCATACAAAACAAATAATACAACACAGAAATACTTAAATAACCACACTAAACATTCAAATATATATAATTCAACTGGAGTTTATAAATTAAAATGCAATAGTTGCCCACATTTTTACATAGGACAGACAGGAAGATCCTTTCATACAAGATACAACGAACATATTAAAGCTATAACCAAACCTTACATTACATCAAACTATGCAGATCACATTATCGACAATAATCATGACTACAATAATATAGAAACAGATATGGAAATTTTACACATCACACCAAGAAGTTTACAGTTAAATATCCTAGAACAATACGAAATATATAAGAATACAATAGCACACCCACATTACATACTTAATACGCAACTACAGTTCAATACGCACACATTGTTTGACATCATAATACGTCATAACATACAGACAGCCAACCCCCACCATAGGAACAACACACCCCCACCCCTACCATCGACAACTGCACATCGCAGAGCCAAAATCACCAGTGGTTCAAGAGACACTGAAGACGACGACAAATAGCGTCGAAACGGGCCGTCTGTCGAAGGTAAATACCTTTTTAAACAATTTTAACACTTTTAACGTGTGACAGTGTAAATTTTACGTTTTTAACAAAGTGTTAACGAGAACTTTAATAAATGAAAAACAAAGTTTTGAATAGTACATTATTACATGGCTAATTTGTTATGAATATAAAAATCAATGCAAGAAAGAGAAAAAGTAAATAAATTAAAGTGCAATGTCTTACCTCAGGTGATTTCTTAACAATGCAATCGAACCTTTCAACGCAAGTAAACAAACATTGGTAATTATAGATGAAGGCAAATGAAAAGCCTTGCAAAAATCAACAATCAATATTAAACTACATTTCAACAAAGTCCATATTAAGAATTATGGAATGCACAAACTTTCGGGCAAGTTCATTATTACAAACTGTATATTTATCATTAAATAATCAATAGAAATAAATTTTATTTATATACTGTAAAATTAAGGACGTCACTCGTTGTGTTCATTTTGAATTGAAATTAATATTGACTTTCAAGGTTCATTACTTAAATGCTATAAATTTATGTTTCCGTAGGTGATGATAGGAGGAAAGTTTTCGAAAATCTAAAACAGGTTAGGTGCAAAGAAATCTCAAAGAAACTACGGACAGGAAATCTAGCATAATTGTAAAACTTGAAACGAGATAACGCATTATAAAACACAATGAATTTATTACAATCCTTTTTGAAAATTACATGCCACCACTGATGGGTCTTCGACGACAATAGAAGGTAAATAACTCTACGCGGAAGTAGATCATCCCCAATAGAAGTGGAGCGAGGCTCACGTCATATTTCTCCTACTTACGAGTTCTGCAGGCCTGCCACAGTAGCTAAAGGTAAGAGAGTTCCATCATGTGCATGGATGGGCAACTCGTGCTCACGAAGTGTTAAAAACCTTGATGCAAAGAAAGATACGGAGCCAGCCGCAGCAGTTACAAGTTGTTTGTAGTTACGCTACAGAAGCAGTTCACTGCCACGGTGAGCTGTGGCGGCTCGTGCAGATAGTCATGACGTCTAATCCATGATTTGTATTTCAGAATGACGCATGGTAGAATAATTGCAGTATTTTTATACAAACTGTAGCTAAACACAAATACTAAAATTCTACTGTTGCCAAGCTTTCTTAATTACAGTACGATATTATGTAGTACTGAAAACATAAATTGAACACATCCTTTCCAAGCTACAACAAATAAACCGATAACTGCAGTACCTATTTATTATTACACCATTTGTTAATATTTGTCATATTTGAAACATAAAACATGTGAGATTACAAGTGTTTGTACATTAAACAATATTCCTCTATTTTCAGAAGATAAATATCCTGTATTCATAAACAGTCACAAATTCAAGGGAGTAATTATTTTACATGTCACGGAAAATGAAATAAACTTACTCCTGACATCTTTCTGTACGTTTGGAAGTTTGACGTTTCTTTCTTGCTTTAAAATCTGGTTCAAATTTGGAAGCGTTATTGTATTGTATTTATTAACATTCCATGGTATTCATACATGCTTACAGCTAGAATATGGAACAAGTCAAAAAACTTAATACTATTATAAAATCTTAATTTATAGTCACAGTCTAGATGAAATATATACAGACGAGATTTACAATATAGTCTACTAGTACAACACATAGTTTTAATATCAATTTCATGAAGTGTTATTGAATGTCATGAATTCACCTACAGAATAGAAGGCGTGAGAAATTAGGTACTTCTTTAATTTGGCCCTAAATAATTTTATGTTTTGAGTTTCATTTTTTATATCGATAGGGAGGCTATTAAAATTTTTACTGCCATATAACGCACTCCTTTTTGATAGCACGATAGACTTGCCGATGGAGTATGAAAGTCATTTTTTGACGTGTATTCATGCTATGAACTGTTGAATTAGTTACAAAGTTTTCACGATTACATACGAGAAAGACTATTAATGAAAAGATATACTGACAAGCAATGGGAATTATTTGTAGTTTTTTTTAAAATAGTCCTACACGACTCCCTAGATTTCGCATCTACTATTATTCTAATTACTCTTTTTTGTAATAGAAATATATTGTTACTATCTGTGGAATTTCCCCAGAATATTATTCCAAAACTCATTACCGAGTGGAAGTATGCAAAGTATATTGTTTTTAAGGTATTGATATTTACTATCTTTTGCATAGATCTAATAGCAAAACAAGCTGAATTTAGTTTGGGGGTAATTTCTTTAATATGATTTTTCCAATTTAACACATTATCGATTTTTAAGCCAAGAAATTTGGCTGTTGTCGTTTCTAATAGGGATCTATTGTTAATTATTGCGCTAGACATTTGCGACATATTGAATTTGGACAGGATTTAAATTGAATTATGTTAGTTTTGTTGCAATTTAATACTAATTTATTGACTGAGAACCAGTCACATATTTTGAAGAGAATTTCCTCTGTTTAAGATTGGAATGTGTTGGAGTTATTGGCTGTAATTACTATACTTATGTCATCTGCAAATAATATGGGATGACCTACATCTTTTATAAGGGGGGCAAGATCATTTATAAACACTAGAAAAAGTAGGGGACCTAATATTGATCCTTGAGGAATTCCATTATTAATAGTTCCCCATGTCGATGTAGATTTCATAGTTGTATTGATTTCAACTTTCTGTTTCCTATCTATGAGATATGAGTGAAACCATTGGTGTGCAACACCTTTAATTCCATAATAATCTAATTTATATAGCAGCATTTTATGTCCATTGTCACTATCTCTCCAAAACTACCAGTGAATTCTTTTGTCTTGGAGAAGAACCTTATATTTGATAAGATTTTCTTCATAATTCATCACAGTTTCTAGTGAAGAAAGTGGAAAAGTTGTTTATGTTTCATTTGATACCGCCACATTTTAAATATATCTACAAATATATCTTTGTTGGTCGACCATATGACGCGCAATTCTATAACTGTCATGCACAACGTGCTGACATGTGATATCGGAATCACCTTGTTGATATCCTATTTTTCTCTTTAGTTCCTCTGAAGGTTTCTCTTGCAGGTCCATAGAATATTACTTTACCAAAACTTACGCAATATCTATTTGTAAAATATCTGATAGTTAAAATTTTATGCGTAAGAAAGCGTAGCAGAACATAAAATAATACTCATATATTATATAGCTTTACCCTCCTTCTTAACAAAAAGTACTTTTTTCCCACTCGTCAATAAAAGGGAAACGATCTGATCGGATTTCACTGTTTCGCTCATAACGAGCCGCCGCTTATTGCGAACTTACATCTTACAAGAACCGTGTAAAGACACTATAGGTAGAACAGAGTTCGTTCTGCCTAACTGAGGTTGTGTTAACAGTTTTAGAGCACGAGTTGCCCACCCATAATCGTGTGGATTACTAGCTACAGACGTATCTTATGTTGTCAGATATTCTTAAAGCAAGACAATTATTGCACAATAGGCCTAAAACTTAAAAAAAAAAAATCTCTCATATTTAAAACACACCGCAGTACTTGAACAGCAATCTCCGCTCTGCTAGGCGCAGTGTTGGCTCGTTGTTTACATTCTAATTCTCCCATTCTCGTTATTCTCGGAATGTAACTCAAGCTGCCTGCATCTACACAGAAATCCCGAGCATTTTTAAGAGGAGGACTAAGTCTGGCGCAGGATTTGTTTATGCAGGCAGCCTAATTACAGCCTGAGTATCTTATGCACAGGTCTAAATTACTGCGATTAAATGTAGGCTACGCCTTTTAGTGCTGCCCCACGTAATTGGTGTATAATAAGCTCTGTTAATTTTATGAAATCGAGTTTTTGATTACCGGAACTTAAATTATTCTTTAAATTCTCATAGTGACCTTATGACCTTACATATAGGCTTATCAGATTCCTTAGGGTCGTATTCATAAACAAGACTTTGGACCAAAGTTGACTTTGGAAAGTACAAAATCACCATTTTCCTGTTCACAGTCGACACTTTGACGAAAGTAAACTTCAATTGTGATTTTACTTCGAAGTTGCCGAAAACCTAGACTTTGACTTCGGCTTTCGTTCGTAGACATAAGGAAAATGGCTGATATTTGGGAAATTGTTGAATTTTCCGAGAATATTAGGACATTTAGGAGATTAATAAAGCTTAGCGTATTATAGATTATAAATTCAAATCAAGGTACAGATTTGTTAAACAGACAGTATTAGATATCTTCGTCATGTTTCAACATTCATTGATGAATAATAATCAAGGAGGATTGATTATCTGTCCCACCAATAATACAACTTATTTCGTCGCGATCTTATGCTATAGGTAAGGAATGATAGCTTAATATTGGTTTTTAGTTTTTAATTCTATAGAGGATAGGTTAAATCCACAAACGATTAGGGAAAACACGGAAATTCTAGTTAAAGCAAGTAAAGCGATAGGGTTGGAAGTAAATCCCGAAAAGTCAAAGTATATGATTATGTCTCGTGATCAGAATATTGTACGAAATGGAACTATAAAAATTGGAGATTTATCCTTCGAAGAGGTGGAAAAATTCAAATATCTTGGAGCAACAGTAACAAATATAAATGACACTCGGGAAGAAATTAAACTCAGAACAAATATGGGAAATGCCTGTTATTATTCGGTTGAGAAGCTTTTGTCATCTAGTCTTCTGTCAAAAAATCTGAAATTTACAATTTATAAAACAGTTATATTACCGGTTGTTCTGTATGGTTGTGAAACTTGGACTCTCACTTTGGGAGAGGAACAGAGATTAAGGGTGTTTGAGAATAAGGTTCTTAGAAAAATATTTGGGGCTAAGAGGGATGAAGTTACAGGATAATGGAGAAAGTTACACAACGCAGAGCTGCACGCATTGTATACTTCACCTGACAGAATTAGGAACATAAAATCCATACGTTTGAGATGGGCAGGATATGTAGCACGTATGGGCGAATCCAGAAATGCATATAGAGTGTTAGTTGGGAGGCCGGATGGAAAAAGACCTTTAGGAAGGCCGAGATGTAGATGGGTAGATAATATTAAAATGGATTTGAGGGAGGTGGGATATGATGGTAGAGACTGGATTAATCTTGCTCAGGGTAGGGACCAATGGCGGGCTTATGTGAGGGCAGCAATGAACCTCCGGGTTCCTTAAAAGCCAGTAAGTAAGTAAGAGGATAGATTATACAGTTGGATATGCAGTTAATTTATAATCCTTGCGGTCGCCATAATAGTCTTTTCTGCAAATTGATCAAATAATTTTTAAGTAGTTTCTAAAGACATGCAAGGAATAACTCTGTCAACTGTCAGCAAGATAATATGTGGCAGGATAATATATGGTGGCATCTTCTTATCTTCCATATCTCACAAAATTATTTTGTAATGAAACAATTTGAGGGCTTAATGTAAAACTAACGTACCGGTAACTACAATCGATGTTTTATTCACAAGAAAGTTCTTAACAGGCAATACTATTTCAGATGAACTATACCATCATGTTTTGTAGTTACGAAGTACGATTTTTGTGACTAAGTAGAAGAACAAATTATTATCGATTGGTATAAAGACCTAAAAATGTCAATTTTTGTACTTACGTTAGTTTCACACTAAGCCCTCGAATAATATTACTATTCTTATGTAAAGCTGCAAGAACGGTTAACAATCGCTTAACATGTACCAATGTTCAATTGTTTCATTGATTTGTGTCTCAAAAGATGACTTTGATTGTGGCAATGCCTACTCTGTTTCAACCATCTATTCATTTAATTAGTTTAGAAAGCAGTGATTGTGATTGCCAACATTAGAACAAGATCGTCAAATCTAGACTTACCGAAGTCAGTCTCAGAAGTACTGTCTATGAATAGGACTTTCAACAAAGTTAAACTTTACTACGAAAGTCGACTTTGAGAAATCCTCATCCAAAGTCTCGTTTATGGATACGACCCTTAGGGCCCACAGTCATACTTTCCCAGAAGTTACATTTTTTTTTTTTTTTTTTTGCGTTTCCTGTTCTGTGTCCCGTTTATTCCCACTTTTTACTTCTTCTTGCAAACTTTTAAAATTTTTTTTTATCTTTTTCTGTAAACTTCAACCCTAGGCGTATGTTCAACATTCTTTATAATTCAGTCGATTATAATCGGAGCAGAAGAAGGTAACATTAAACTACATTGGCTATTTCATTTTCATTTCATTTATTATATTTCATAGATCTTACATTAGCAGTGAAGCTTTAAGATGCGGAACAAGTAAAAATTTTACAAGATTACAATTATAATTATTACAATTTTTACAATTTTTTTACAATTTTACAATATTTTACAATTTTTACAATTTTCTATTATTTCTATTATTTAGTCGAGATATAGTGAGATCAGTTGAGGCCCGAGGATTCGCCAAAAGATTACCTGGCATTTGCCTTATGGTTGGGGAAAACCTCTGAATAAACCCAACCAAGTAATCAGACCAAAGGGGGCGAAATGAAATGAGGCCGAGGACTCGCCATAGACCATCCGGCATCAGTCCCACGGCTGGGGATAACCTCGGAAGAAACCAATGGGACCAAACGGAGGATCCAACCCAAACCCGAGCGCAGTTCCGGACCTGAGCGCAGCTATATGCGGAGACTAAAAATAGGAGTTCACTTACCAGAACGGATTCGTTCTGCGCGTTCGGATTTTTATTCTTTGCACTATTTTAAGTGAAACATCGCCCACTTGGCCGTATCGCCTCTGTACGCATGACCAGATTCCGTCCATAATTCTGGCCAGAGTATTCTATAAACGAACTTCCGTACGGGTCATGATGAAAATAGAGAATGTCATGACAATTATATCGATTGCAAGGCCTCTAATCGCGGTAATATTTAAGGTATAAATAAAATGGATGACGCGATGATTATTTTGTTAGCCCAACAGTATGAAGAGCTTTAAAATTGATCAAATTGAATTATAATAATGTAATATGCACAAAAAAACTATGGGAAGAGATTTGGAAAATAATGAATCAACTAGATATGTTCTTCGTAGTTATTTACAGAGCTATCCATTTTATTTCTAGTTCAGTGCACAAAACTACAATGAACTAATGCGCTCTATGGGTAAATTAGAGCACTATTTGATGATCAATTTAGAAATGTGTATAAGTGACGATATTATAATGAGAATTCGAACGCGCTGAACGAATTTGTTCAGAAGTGAACGCTTACCTTTAGTGGAAAGCGAAAAATATGAAACATTGGAGAATGCTGAGTTTGCAGTGAAAGATAGAACACTGTGAATTAACCTCTGAAAGTAATAGAGGTTATTAGAGGACAGAAATTCGCTCCGACGCCGGAGGTCGGATCCTTGATTCTACATGCCAAGCGCTCTAACCACTGAGCTACGCCGAAGTTCAATCCACAGCACCGGATCGAATCCTCTCCTCTAGTGTTTTTCCCTTTGTGGTCTTACTCCATGTTCCGGTGCTGTGGATTGAACTTCGGTGTAGGTCAGTGGTTAGAGCGCTTGGCACGTAGAACCAAGGATCCGGGTTCGATCCCCGACGCCGGAGCGAATTCTTCTCCTCTAATAACCATTGTTACCATAACAGATATATATATATATATATATATATATATATATATATATATATATATATATATATATATATATACACGCTCGGACGCAAGTTCGAGCCCTGTTTGGGCTGATTATCTGGTTGAGTTTTTTCCGAGGTTTTTCCCAATCGTGAGTGCCAGGTAGTCTATGGCGAATCCTCGGCCTCATCTCGCCAAATACCATCTCGCTATCACCAATCTCATCGACGCTAAATAACCTAGTAGTTGATACAGTGTCGTTAAATAACCAACTAAAAATAATAACATATGTTCTGTAGGACCAAAATTAATCTTAACTTAGACTCTGTAAGTAATGTTACGCATTCATTTTGATTCATGAGCATGCAAGTCTTTAGGAACAGGAAAACGTCAACACAGGTGCACTACACCGTCGTAAAAACGTATTTCAGCCACCGGCGTAGCTCAGTCGACTAAGGCGCTGGCCTGCCGATCCTGCGTTGCGCTCGTGCGCGGGTTCGATCCTCACTTGGGCTGAATACCTGATTGGGGTTTTTCCGAGGTTTTCCCCAACCATAAGGCGTATCTCGGGTAATCTGTGGTGAATTATTGGCCTTATCTCACCAAATACCATCTCGCTATCACCAATTCCATAGACACTAGAGTTGGGTCGATTCGTGAACGAATCGTTCATTCGAACAGCTAATAATAAAGAATCGTAAGAATCGATTCGTGATATCAACGAATCGTCATTCAAAAGAATAGTAACGAATTGACATGGTATCGTAACCCACGATTCTATTTACTTGTTTGATGTAACCTGTCAACGGACATTTCCGAACAGTGCCGAATACTCCCGAGCGAGAGTGAAATCAAAATACTGCATTTGTTAAGTTATGCAAACCTGAAATTTGCATAGTTAAATAGAGATGTAATGCAAAAAATGTTCTTCATAATAAGGTTCAGCTGATAAATTATAATTTAGAAACATTATCTTGGGTAATTTTGTAGACTAATGGAGGTCATGCTGAATGGTTCCAGCCAATGATAAAGAGACAATCCAATGTCTCGCCTCTTATGCCATCTAGGCGAGAAATGTAGAACGTTTTTGTTCTACGTGTGGTTTGCAAAGGAAAGTGCCCTGCGTGGCGTTCGTTGACGATTCAAAAGAATAGTTGGAATCGCAGACTGGGAAGAATCGTGAACTCGTTGACGATTCAAAAGAATAGTTGGAATCGCAGACTGAGAAGAATCGTGAACTCGTTGACGATTCAAAAGAATAGTTGGAATCGCAAACTGAGAAGAATCGTGAACGAATCCTTAGAATCGATTCGTAATGTATGATTGAATCCTTGGAATCGACTTCTGAAAAAGAATCGTGTTGCCCAACTCTAATAGATGCTAAATAACATAGTAGTTGGATACAGCGTTGTTAAATAACAGAGTAAAAAAAATGTGTTTCGTAAACTGCCAACTGTTATCGGGACAAATTATATAGTTATAGATGGATACAACATTTGTTATGCTTTCGACTAGTTGTATTTCTCCATCGCTGTTGTTAACTACTACACAAATGTGGAGGCTAAAATGTTTTAAGGATCTTGTGATATCCGAAGAGGTTAAGAGCCATAGCCTAAGAATATTCACGAATCGTCACCGAATGAACTCCGATGTCCTCATTTGGTTACTCACAATATCTTGGCGTCGCTCCTGGTCAATAAATTCGGTTTCACAGAATTCCGTCTTGCATTCAAAACAAATATAACTACAACGAAGTCAGGACAGGCGACACATGAAAGAAGGGGAGAGGAGTGTAATAAATTGGGAATTTCCTGGAATACTCATATCCTTAACGGCTGCTAAAAGTATGGCCACGACAAAGCATCACAGTAATTGTGAGTTTCATGTAAGACGCAAACAAAAATACTGCAGGCTACTCGAGATTCAAGTCCGACTGGTTGATACTGGGGATGCTGTTAATGATAATGATTATAAGCTCTCATGATTCTAAACAGAATATTTTGATATCGATGCTTCACGTCCGAATCTTCACCCATATCAGTATACATAATGAACCGTAAGTAATATCATTAATTTCAGGGGGTTATTCTTTGAAATATTTCAAACAAAAAAGTGGTTAGAGGTCAGTAGGTCTAAGGATTTTAAGCCTAATGACAGAAAGTCTAATTTTATAAGTCTAATGAAATTTTGTTTTTGTAACCAAGTCTAATACAACCTAGTCTAATTTACATTTATTCTGATTTTTTGGTCACCCAGAAGTATATATTTTGATTCTACCAGGGTCATGAAAGAAGTAAAAAGGAAGCTTTTGGATAACTAGGAATAATTTTTGCTATCTTAGCAGTTGGATTACTAGGATTTGTAGTATGAGCACATCATAGTAGAATTTATAATCCTAATAATATTACTTACTTACTTACTTACTGGCTTTTAAGGAACCCGGATGTTCATTGCCGCCCTCACATAAGCCCGCCATTGGTCCCTATCCTGAACAAGAATAATCCAGTCTCTATCATCATATCCCACCTCCCTCAAATTCATTTTAATATTATCTTCACACCTACGTCTCGGCCTCCCCAAAGGTCTTTTTCCCTCCGGCCTCCCAACTAACACTCTATATGCATTTCTGGATTCGCCCATACGTGCTACATGTCCTGCCCATCTCAAACGTCTGAATTTAATGTTCCTAATTAAGTCAGGTGAAGAATACAATGCGTACAGTTTTGTGTTGTGTAACTTTCTCCATTCTCCTGTAACTTCATCCCTCTTAGCCCCAAATATTTTCCTAAGAACCTTATTCTCAAACACCCTTAATCTCTGTTCCTCTCTCAGCGTGAGAGTCCAAGTTTCACAACCATACAGAACAACCAGTAATATAACTATTTTATAAATTCTAACTTTCAGATTTTTTGACAGCAGATTAGATGACAAAAGCTTCTCAACCGAATAATAACACGTATTTCACATATTTATTCTGCGTTTAATTTCCTCCCGAGTGTCGTTTATATTTGTTACTGTTGCTCCAAGATATTTTAATTTTTCTACCTAATCCTAATTATATTACTAACAATATTTCTAATACTACATAGTCTAACTTGCAATGACGTCTAATACTATCATGCCTAAATGGTTTATTAAGTTCTGAAAGCAAATAACTTCAAAACATTAAAATGAAGCGAAAGCATAAAACAGCGTACGGCAAGGGAAACTGACATAGAATATATGTTAATGTTCAAAACAAACATGTTATTAAACATTAAAAGCACCCCCAGAGACAGTGGTTTTTATTCCATAACTTTACTTCTTTATTTTTCATATTTCCGTAGCCCGTTTTATAAATTATGGTTACCTACATTATTATATTCCCTATATGTAGTTCATTCTCTACAGATTCAATGGCTACAGATTTCCTGAAAATTTGAAATAATTTGAACAATACGGTATATAAAACTAAATAAAAATATTTACATACGGAATACTTAATAAATTTTACAGGAGAAAGAGTTCGTCCAAAGGGCTGGACTCGGGAAGGGTACCCAAAACGCTCATTGCATTTCCGCGTTGAATAGCAATACTTAAGCGTTGACGCAAATAAGTAGTGCAACGGCGATCACCAGTAATGGAGATCAAAATTTGGCCGATTTGAGATACAAAATCTTTAGCGTCATGACTCCAAGGACCGAAGGTCTCCACAGCAAAGGGGACAAAGATATAATTGTCTAAAAGATGAACATATTTATTGACTATATTTTTCACGGCGAAATTATGACAATAATACGTATATTACCAGTATATTATTGTTTATCTATAATATTAATAAATCTGTAGCCGAAATTTTTCTGGTAATTTTCGATTTTCCAAAAATAATTTGTCCTAACATATATAATTAACCACCCTGAAACCGAAAATCGCTTTTTTTAAATTTTTGTTTGTCTGTCTGTCTGTCTGTCTGTTACCTTTTCACGCGATAATGGATGAACGGATTTCGATGAAAATTGGAATATAAATTAAGTTCGTTGTAACTTAGATTTTAGGCTATATGGCATTCAAATTACATTATTTAAAAGGGGGGTTATAAGGGGGCCTGAATTAAATAAATCGAAATATCTCGCTTATTATTGATTTTTGTAAAAAAATGTTACATAACAAAAGTTTCTTTAAAAATAATTTTCGATAAGTTTTATTCCTTGAAAAATGTTGATAGGACTGATATTTAACAAGATAAATGAGTTTAAAAATTAAAATAACTGCCTTCTAAGGCCGTGTAATGAATTAAAAAACAAATGACCTCGTCTATAAGGGGCCTTGGACAGCAACAATCGAAAGCTAAGAAAGATAGCCTACAGAGAATGTTTCTGTGTTTGTATGAAGTAATATCGAAAGCTAAATTAACCGATTTGTATAATTAATTATTATTTCACCATTGGAAAGTGTAGTTTCTCTAGATGGACATAATGCTATAATGTTATTATAGTAACTTCTGATATAATATAATGTAATATAATATAGTATAATATAATATAATATAATATAATATAACATAACATAACATAACATAACATAACATAACATAACATAACATAACATAACATAACATAACATAACATAACATAACATAACATAATATAATATAATTTATTTGAAGGGTTCACAACCATAGTGGGCCAAGCGCCATTTACTGAATACGTAGAAAACAAGGGTTAAAATTAAGTTATTACCATAATTCAATGGAAACCTATAACAAGTAAAATAAAATATGCACATTAAATCTAAATGATGTCAATCTTCATTAAGCTATAGTTGCAGGTAATAAAAAATAAGAAACATATTAAAGAAATTGTCATTGCACCAAATGTGTGTCTCTGGACCAAAATGATCGCATTTTAATTATTTGGATGCAATTTAAATTAAGTAACATATTAAACGATTTATCCTTCTATCAAACACGAATGTTCCCTGGATCAAACGTCCTATTTTAATTATGTAATTACTTTATATTTATATCTAACCGGTGCAGCGGAGCGCACGGGTACGGCTAGTTATATATAAATTATAACTCAGGAGTAAAATGTAGTAGGCCTAATGTTAAAGTAGTTGAGCAATGAAAATATAGATTAATCTTCATTTTCATCTTCCAGTACAGCATGGAATTTCAGCCTATACTTTAAAGTTCTCAAGTACAAATCAATTACCTCACGATCTTTATTGGGCCTATACTGCTCGTGACATGTTACCGTTCTCTCTACTTGTCTTTGATTAATTTGGTACGATTTCTTTACGCGATGCTGAACTCTTCCATGTCCTGCCAGGACACTGTATATTCTAAAAACTTCCATATGGATGCATGATGAGATATAATAATTTTTTTGGAATTTCGAGTGCCATCCTTCTTTGGTGTCCATTTAATACAAGATTAAACACATTCCACACTTTGTAGACTTGCATATTATCCAAGTCCTCATTGGTGACACAAGTAGCATTACATTCGTCTCTCAGTGAACATCTCCAGTAGATCCTATTGCTGGTTCTACTTCTCAATCTTAACTTTTAGTCAAATTATTATGAACAATAATTTTTTACGTTTGTGCGAATTAATAGTATAATATGTATTCATTTTGCTAAAAATTTTCAGAAACTGACAAGGTACCGTGTTACTAAGGAAACGTATGTTCATTATCTTAACAGTATCAACTTTTTAGTAAGTATTGTTAAAGTTATTTGAGATTTATACACACATTTTATTTAGAACTAGCCGTACCCGTGCGCTCCGCTGCACCCGTTAGAAATAAATATAAAGTAATTACATAATTAAAATAGGACATTTGATCCAGGGAACATTCGTGTTTGATAGAAGGATACATCGTTTAATATGTTACTTAATTTAAATTGCATCCAAATAATTAAAATGCGATCATTTTGGTCCAGAGACACTCATTGGTGCAATGACAATTCCTTTAACATGTTTCTAATTTTTATTACATGCAACCATACTTTAATGAACATTGACATCAGTTAGATTTAATGTGTATACTCTATTTTACTTCTTATAGGTTTCCATTGAATTATGGTAATAACTTAATTTTAACCCTTGTTTTCTACGTATTCAGTAAATGGCGCTTGGGCCACTATGGTTGTGAACTCTTCAAATAAATTATATTATATTATATTATATTATATTATATTATATTATATTATATTATATTATATTATATTATATTATATTATATTATATTATATTATATTATATTATATTATATCATATCAGAAGTTACTGTAATAACATTATAGCATTATGTCCATCTAGAGAAACTACACTTTCCAATGGTGAATTAATAATTAATTATACAAATCGGTTAATTTAGCTTCCGATATTACTTCATACAAACAAAGAAACATTCTCTATAGGCTATCTTTCATAGCTTTCGATTGTTGCTGTCCAAGGCCCCTTATAGACGAAGTCATTTGTTTTTTAATTCATTACAAGGCCTTAGATGGCAGTTATTTTAATTTAAAACTCATTTATCTCATTAAATATCAGTCCTATCAACATTTTTGAAGGAATAAAACTTATCGCAAATTATTTTTAAAGAAACTTTTGTTATGTAACATTTTTCACAAAAATCAACAATAAGCGAGATATTTCGATTTATTTAATTCAGGCCCCCTTATAACCCACCTTTTAAATAATGTAATTTGAATGCCATATAGCTTAAAATCTAAGTTACAACGAACTTAATTTATATTCCAATTTTCAACGAAATCCGTTCAGCCATTATCGCGTGAAAAGGTAACAAGCATACAGACAAACAGACAGACATACAAACAAAAATTTCAAAAAAGCGATTTTCGGTTTCAGGGTGGTTAATTATATATGTTAGGACCAATTATTTTTGGAAAATCGAAAATTATCAGAAAAATTTCAGCTACAGATTTATTATTAGTATAGATTATTATTATTAGACATTTACACATTAGACGTATATTTTATTTAGAAATTTAGACATAGGGGAGAGTCGGGTAGTATCGGACATCGGGTAATATCGGACAGTGAGTTTCTTTCATCTACCACACGATGATAGTACCTGATTGACATGGTTACGTTTCTGTGATGTCGCATAGAGAAACGTAACCATCTCATTCAGGTACTACCATATGGTGGTGGATGAAAGAAACGCACTGTCCGATATTACCCGATGTCCGATACTACCCGACTCTCCCCTAAGACATTTTTCTTTTAGACCTGAGTTATTATTAGACTTTTTTATTAGACTTCATGTTTTATTAAACCTGCTGTTCTTAGAGGTAATGACCTCAACCCAAAAAAGTTTAATACAATTTTGCTAGTTTTTGCTTTCTTTTCGAGATAAAAATTATTTTATATAAAATATTCCGTAGCGTGTTTTGGGAAAGCCACTGATTTAATTCCCAATATGCTAATTCAGTTTAAGAGAGCAGTGTATTATGATAATAAATGATTGGAAGGATTTTAATTTTGTCCTTTAAATGTGCAGAAATTTGATCGGAACGAATGTAGCTTTTCGTTCTGCAAAGTACAACGTGGAAGTACACTCAATGATATTGAACAAACAATAAAAACAGATCATGCATACAAAACGCAGCGTGTAGACCCTCTTGAAAATATAACACACATGTAATAGATATAAGTGATTTGGTTTTAAAATATTAAAAATTTCTTAAAAAATTAATGCAATAAAAACTCCAAGATTTATGTGTTTATAATATATTACCTGAAAATAACGTAAATAATAATCCGTGGCCCTACAGCCCATGAAAGGCCATGACCGACCAGCCGGCTGCTGGCCTCACGGCCACATGCCGAAGCAGAGGTGGACGATCATCCAACCAGAATGGAGGTATCGTGTGGTTAGCACGATCAGCCTCCCAGCCGTTATAGCTGGTTTACGTAACCGGATTTCGCTACCTATCGTAGCTCCCCAAGTGTATCACGATGCTGGGTGGGCACCGGTCCCATACACTGACCGAAATTTAATGAGAAAATTTCTTCCCCCATGAGGAAAAATAACGTATGCACATAATTTTTATGGGAATACGCGTTTTTATGTGAAATGAAATTCAGCTTTTAGGGGAGAGTCGGGTAGTATCGGACATCGGTTAGTATCGGACAGTGCGTTTCTTTCATCTACCAGCATATGGTAGTACCTGAATGACATGGTTACGTTTCTCTGTGCGACATCACAGAAACGTAACCATGTCAATCAGGTACTATAATCGTGTGGTAGATGAAAGAAACTCACTGTCCGATATTACCCGATGTCCGATACTACCCGACTCTCCCCTACGTTTGAAATTTCATATTCGGAATAATGATAATAGTAATAATAATGACAATAATAATGTTTATTGCCAGAAACGTATAATACAAAGGAAAATTGTAAATACACAACATTCTAGCACTTCCCTGAAAGGGGGTGATCTCGTGCTCAGGGAAGGATTCGATACATAATAAAGTTACATCCATAAATTACAATGAAATAACATCTAAAAAAATAATATTTACTCATGACAAATTGCTTATATACATTCTTAAATTTGAAACTGTTGGAGATAAATAGATGTGGGTATTTCTTTATTAATTTGTTATAAATTTTACGTCCGATATTACTACTTTGGTTGAAGGCAGTGCTCGTTAAACATTTATTTAACTAGCTAGCTAGTGAGTACAAATTACATTTATAAAACAAAAATGTTTCTAGCCACTGCCTTAAGAGCCAGGATCGTGTACGGTGTGGTCTTAGTCAATAATATAACATAAAATTTACAAGGACAGACTACAAAATACAGTAAGTAACTTAATTCAAACCAATAAATACAACACAATAGCAAGAATAAAGAAGAAAGAGAAAAAGAGAGAAAAATTCACATTTAATATAAATTGACAATCTGACAGAAGCCAGTGATATTCAATAAAAACATGAATATAGTTGACAGAAATAAAAGGTAAAAAATACATTTGTTAATATTATATGTCATGGATAATTTAAAAAAAAATCTTTTTTAAAAGCTTCAATTTTAAAATATTTCAAATTTGGAAAATGGTTTGTGATTTTATTATAAAGTCTAAATCCATGCCTTTGGTTTTGTGTTTCTGATTATATGATCTCAAATATGTGTGACTTTTATGTATTATATTTAATAATGCGTTTATATAAATTTGATGTATTTTGAAGACTTAAAATTCTTAAAACAATTTTTCGGAATGATTTATGCGTTTATAATAGATTTCCAGGAAATATGTATTTATATATATTTTAATGTGTGTTTTTGTGTGAAATAAAATTCGGTTTTTGCGCTTGAAACTTCACATTTTAACTTTTGAACTTCGATAATTGTGTTTCTTCGCACGGAAGAAAAATATTAGAAAACTCCTGCTTTTTGTTATGGTAAGAAATAAATCTACTTTCATGTTGCAGGATTTAAAGTATTTATGTTTTACTTGGCAGTAAGTGCGTGTGAACTTTCTTTTTGTCTCGCTTAAGTATATGTTTATGGAAGTTCATGAGTATTTATTTTTTCAGAGGCATGAGCGTGAGTTTATTTTCGCCTTACAACTAGCGCTGAGTGATGGCAGACGTTGTGTTCCTAATTCTGAGTAAATGTAACACCCATCTCCTAAGGTTTGGTTTCATTAGCTTCTGGCGACATAAATTAATCACTTGTAACAGTGTGATGCCGGTACCCACCCTTGTCAGAGAGAAATAATCTGATGTCTTCTGCACTGTATATTCCTTTTTATGTGCCTTTTCACAACCATAAAGAACAACCGGTAATATAACTGTTTTATAAATTCTTTCAGATTTTTTTGACAGCAGACCGGATGATAAAAGCTTCTCAACGGAATAATAACAGGCATTTCCCATATTTATTCTGTGTTTAATTTCCTCCCGAGTATCATTTATATTTGTTACTGTTGCTCCAAGATATTTGAACTTCTCCACCTCTTCGAAAGATAAATTTCAAATTTTTATATTTCCATTTCGTACAATATTCTCTAATCATATACTTTGTCTTTTCGGGATTTACTTCCAAACCTATCTTTTTACTTGCTTCCAGTAAAATTCCCGTGTTTTCCCTAATCGTTTGTGGATTTTCTCCTAACAAATTCACGCCATCCGCATAGACAAGCAGCTGATCTTTATGCACTAAAAACATGAAAATAGCATTATGCATGTAACTATGCAGTAAAAACTGAAATAGGAGCTAAAATTGAAATATATGCAGTAAAAATACATTGTAAAGGTTTAATAACACTTCGGAAAACGTATTGTTTGACTTCTTGTGTTGAATGTTACATTACCTCGTTAATATGTTTCAGCCTGCTATTGGCCATCTTCAGAACTGATTGTTGTTGGTCTTGACGCCTTTTGTTTGTGTTTCCTGTGAGGGTGTGTTTGTGTAGTGTAATGTGGAGTCAAAGAGTGTGTGTGTGTTCTGATACAACCACAACATAATAAGAAAGGCAAAAGATAATAACAAAAAACATAAGAATACAACTCAAACACAAGAACACAACATACGAAAACAAAAACACACACAAGATTGCAACCTCATTCAAGAAATTAAATTACAACATCGCATACAGAACAAATAACACTCTACAAAAACATCTCAGCACACAAACAACACAAATAAACAAATATAACCACATAGGCGTATACAAACTCAAATGCAACACCTGCAACAACTTCTACATAGGACAGACAGGCAGATGGTTTCAAACACGTTACAAAGAACACATCACAGCCATAACAAAATTACAAAACACCTCCACATATGCAGAACGCATCACAAATGGTAACCACACCGATAGAGACATCAACACAGACATGGGAATTCTACACATCCAATAAAAAAGCCAGAAACTCAACACACTAGAACAATATGAAATATACAGACACACGAAAACACACCTAAATGAAATTCTCAACACACAACTCAATTTCAGAACACACACACTCTTTGACTCCACATTACACTACACAAACATACCTTCACAGGAAACACAAACAAAAGGCGCCAAGACCAGCAACAACCAGTTATGAAGATGGCCAATAGCAGGCTGAAACCTGTTAACAAGTAATGTAACATTTAACACAAGAAAGTCAAATAATACGTTTTCCGAAGTGATATAGTGTTAAAAGTGGTGGTAATTAAGATGTTTGATAATACGATATAAATTAAAATAATTTGAAGTCATAAGTGACAAGAAGGTTAGATAATATATCGGGAAAAACAAAGTAAGATGTTAATATATGCTTTAAAATATGCAAAATAAAGATATATAATATGCATTTAACCCTGGAATGCTGTCGTCATTGAGTAGCACTGTATTGCTATTGATACGTAAAAATGACGTAATAGGGGAAAAGAGTGTTTTTGGGCTCTATATTCCTTTCGGAATTTATTTGTTTAGGTCCCTTTTTTCTTTCTACTTTTTTATTTTCATAAAAAACTTACATTAGGCCTAAATATAAAATCATATAGACCTAACTACAAGAAAATATTTATGAATATAATTTTTATTTCGTTTCTTAAGTTTGTTTCTTTTTTCTAATTTCTGCTTATGTCATAATAAATTTAGGTCTACAGAAAAAAAAACATGTGAAACTAACTACAAGAAAATATTTCAGAATACAGTTTTATTCTTTCTTTTCTTTTCTTCGGTAACGGTATACATGAAGAGTTTTCCGTTTCCTGTTTTCTTGCTTTATTTTCTTCTTTCTCCATTCGCTTGTTTTCTACAATTATTCTCAATCTCTCTACTGTATCTTCCATTAGTTTTTTTTTTCTCCTTAAGCTGCAACTTCATCCCGGCATGTATTTTGGATCCTTGTCACTGTCACAAGCTTCATATTCAGTCTCTACATTGTCTTCATCTGAACTTTTGTCTATAATTTGCAGAGTAGTGTCAGAATCATCACGTAAGTTTTCATCCAGTGTTACTTTGTTAGACAAAACACGCTTATAAGGAAACAAATAAACTGCACCGAAGAAAATTTTCTATTAATACTATTGATACGTAAATCTGACGTACACATCCAAATATATCTTATAATCAGGGAAAGGGATTTGGAGTATTATAACCAAAGATCGGAACTTGGGGACTTGTGTCTTTGCACACGGCTAAGCGACCGGGCTTCAATGTCAACAAACTCACGCTTCCAGTACAGAGGTACTGTCAGGTCTGCTATAAAAGTGGTTTCTGACTGGAACAACACATTGATAGTATTGCGGTAGGTTGAAACACGTAATTTTATAGCATATGCATAATGGAAATAAAAATAAGAAATATATAAAATTTACTGTTCTGCTCTGTACATTTTATTATAGTGCACGACTACGTATATTCGAACATTTTCGAACCCATAATTTCGTCTGTTTGTTAAACATGATTTGTAACGAGAAAAACTTACTTCCACTTCACATGAAGTGACGGCAGAAAACTTACTATACTGAATGTTTTCACTGTCACTGTTTTCTGTTCGATATCCAGCAGTTGCTAGCTGATCTCGTATCTGAGAAAGATAAGTATATCGTAAATTTTTCTCGAAAATAGTTTTCAGTTTGTGTCTCACTACTAGGGCAGGTCCCTCTACGTCTTGGTTCATGGATATGGACAAATTTTCCCCCGATTTAAGGGACTGCAATGTCTTTCACCTTTTCCAGCCTCTAGTTTGTGTGTGGCACAATTTACAAAATATAAACTCTCGATTAGAAGAAAGTAATGTATCTCCTCCGAATTCCTCCACGAAATTCTTTACCTAAAATTTAGAAAATTGACTGTATTTTCGAACTTCTATAATACCCATTCAAATTCCTCGAAACAGACCGTTTACCTGTAATTCTATGAATGACATGGCAGGGTTTCCTATTCCGTCTTCTTGTCATTTGGTGTGGCCACTTTCTTAGTCTGTCCCTGAGCACTTGCAGCTTGAGCTTTGTGTTCGTTGCACCTGTAACCTTACTCACGCACATGACACACAAGTCCCCAAGTTCCGAGCTTTAATTATAACGAACGGTGAAACGTAGTATAGATATTCGTAGCTCAGTGACTGTCAAGCGAGCTGCATGGACGAGTACAGTCCACTTCATACAAACTTACACGCAACGTGCTCTAAACGTATTTCAGAATAAACAAATGTTGTAGTTTAATTATATATAGTAGCCTACATACAAGATATGCATTTCACTTTGAACTACATGTGTTTTTCTTGGCAACGCACAAGACACCAATAAACAACATTACAAATATACATAATTAAATTTCAATCTCTGCGTCCTCGCGTGTCAGGGGAAACATTGATGCCCGATAGACAGTTGTCTTCTGCACGGAACTCGCCTCTGAATATGTGTGTTTTTCTGTCAGGAGCGTGTTAAATTAAAACCTTTATTTAGAATATCATGAAATATGACAATATGTATACAACGTATACTACAGAATTTACAATATATGCAATATACTACAATATTTACAACATAGCCTAATACAGTATCATTAAATGTTGAACAAAATATAGAACCAAACGAAATGGCATTTTCAATTAATGCCATGTTTTGTTGATAAAACAGTTATTCCTGCTGTGCCTTGTTATAATAAATTGTAAATATCAGTTCCAAATTTTCAAAATACAACTTTGCTCTGTTGCAAGGAAGGAAATTTTTTAACATGGAAAAACTACACTCTACAACTGCAGAGACAATTGGAGAGAACTTGAAACAAGATACGTCAATTAAATTCACATGTTGAATGACGTCATTGGGACACGTCTTTGTTAGTACATCTGAAATCCGACTAAGAATACTATACCTATCATTTTTAATCAAACTATGTTCATTTTTTCACCAACACGTTTTCCTACTTCACCTTCTACTGCACTCAGTTTATTTACAATAGTCCTCATAATATTTATTTGCTCAATTAGTTCTACTCCTGACTTTCCTAACCAAATAATGGTATCCGGTAAATACTGTATAAAAATTGACTTAATATCCATGACTTCTTTTTAGATTGTTCTATCATTTAGCAGTTCCTGGCGTATTTGAATCGCAGCCGTGTCATCGGGAATTGTTTCCTGAATTTTGATACTCGAACTGGAGCTTTTACGAATATAGGCTAGTCTTTCAATTTTGTATTGTTAGTTGGTTTCACTTTCGGCATTGTACCTGCACTTCTCTACTCTGAACTGCAAACCTGCATGTTGACGTTCTTATGCGACAACTGTCCCGTTCACCTGTTGTTGACGTGCAGAGATCTGCGAGTATGTCATGGAGGGGAGGACTTGGTATAAAGGGTTGTAAACAAATGGCTGTGTAGATGCCAATACTAGCTTTTACTACTCCAAATTCCGTTCCCTACTTACAATATAACTTGGCTAAGCGTGTAAGTTGCAACCTGCTGTCATAGGTGAGTCAGCAACTGACAGATGGAGGCAAAGCAAGAAGGAGAAGGGATTCGTTTGGCGGGAAAAGTAGTAAACAACCTATTGTACGTGAAAATTACGTACGATAGCGTTCTAGGGTTTAAAGGTAAAACCCTCGAAATATGCACTTATGCAAAATAAAGTTAGATTCACTCGAAATATGATCGGAAAAGATCCACTTTTACTTTTTCAATATGCAAAATCGATAAAAACATGCAATTTTTTGAAATTACGCGGTATAATTTATCATGCTTGTTAAGACCCACTATTAGGAGGTCAAAATCCCGCCCCTACAGTTGTTTTTTAAAGGTAACTATTACACTTTTACTACGCCATACTACTTTCGACCTATAAAACGGTACACAAAGACGTGTTTCAACTAATCATGGCTGCTTATTCTACAATTTTTATCACCTCCCTAGCCTTTGTCTTTTGTCACCTTCCTATCATTTGTTTGTTTTTATCACCTCCCTAGCACTTGTTTCTTTGTTTTCCAACATTGTACTTTCAATAATAATTGTACCTTTTAAAATGATTCATGTTTATTTCATCATCCTTTGTTAAAACTTTTCTATTATATTTATCTTGTTTATATTATTAAGGTTA
The DNA here is from genome assembly GCF_040183065.1 of Periplaneta americana. Taxonomy (NCBI): domain Eukaryota; kingdom Metazoa; phylum Arthropoda; class Insecta; order Blattodea; family Blattidae; genus Periplaneta; species Periplaneta americana. Next base: position 19,039,150 of record NC_091119.1, read on the forward strand.
TGTTATAGGTTTGCTTTTTTTAAAGACATATATTATAACAATTATACAACAAATGCTTAAACATTTTATGACTAAAAAGAAGAGCTAAAAAACTACAATTTATCATACCGCTACATCATATGAAATATAAATAAATTAATAATATGCTTAAGTTAAGAAAATCAATGTTCCATTCATTACATAAAATAAAGAAAATGGAATAGATTCTGCCGTATGAGATTATTGATAGTCAGGTATTAGAGATTGTTTAATACATATTATTGATAATTGAAGTGGAATGCACCTGTTTTAATAAATATGAAACTAAATCAGCAAAGTCTTCTTGACTAGTAATCGTCCATAGAGTTCAATGAAGATTGTATAGTTTGCACAACTGGTAACGAGAGAACAGCTCATCATAACACACTACTGACATCTAGCGGAATCTGGAAGCAATAGGTTGGCTTAAACTAGATAAAAGAAGAAACTTACATTCACTTCTTCTTTTCTAAATCTTGAACTCTTCTATTCCTTCGTACCTGTCGTCTCGCTTCACTTACCTTTCTTTCCACCATAATCTGAACACACGCTCTCGTCATGAAACAATACTAACAATACAATCCCATCGCAACTCCTCATACTCATCCTCTTTCACAATAGCCCTGTCAGGACTCTGATATTCGTTACCTGCTAGCGTCACGGACTGTCGAAATAAAATTGAATTCAAACGCAAACTTGCTAGGCGCTTGGTTAGTAATTGAGACTTGTTCAGACATGGCTTCTTGTAAATAGTTCTCTTATTCTAGCACAAAATATTTCAATATTCGGTAATTTATCACTATATAATTTTATTATTCTAGGTTTAATTTGTACTTCAGCATAAAAAATCTTTCTTTGTTCTTAACTTCTGCAATAGATTGTCTAGCCTTTATTAATCAGGTAAACTTTTCGTGGGCCTACTTTGATTTTTATTGTAATTGTAATTGTACATTTAATATCAATTGTAATTGAATCGCCCAACGCAGAAAGAGCTTCAGTCACAAATTTGGGGGGAGGGGAAAGATATCCATGAAAGTCATATCTTTATGGGTGGCTCTATCGGCCTGTGCAGGAAGGTATTCAGTCCAATGCTTGGAAAGATAGAAACTGAAGCGTCAGGCTCAGAGTTCTATCACAGTCTACTATATACAGTCGCGAAGCTCAATATGTAGTAAAAATGCAACCAGGGGTAGTTGCCCACCACTAGGATCGCTACTATCGCCTCATCATCGCAGATCTCTCCTAGCAGACGACAAAGTATGTTACACTTTCGTTGTGTTCTTTTGGAAAAATTAACACCTTCCTTCCATTATTGAAATATTAAATGCATAAAGTTAATTTATTATTTTAATGAAGTATATTAAATTCCACCATAAACTCGAAGATACCTGCAAGAAATAAGTTAATATAATTTTGTTTGTGCAAAACGAACTGAAATTTACTATAATAGCTTCACTCATTCAAGATTATAGCGATAATTAACTATGAAACCAATAAATATTAATTTGCATTTCCCTTTACAACAATAATAATGGAAATATGAATTAATGGAGTAACTTACGTGTACCGGTACTTGTAGTGTAGGCTTACGTAGTTAACAAAGTGGGATGAGGTTAAGCAATAATAATCACATCAGAATTGGAAATAAAACGTGATCAATAAATTTTATTGTAACAGACTTTTTCTACGACTTTAGTAAAGCAACAAATAAAAATAACAACAAAATTAACAGCTATAATTAAAAACATCCTTTGAAAAAAAAAGTAGGCCTAAGCAATAATAATCCCACCAGAATTGAAAATAAAACGTGATCAATAAATTTCATTAAAACAAACTTAATTTTTCTACGTCTTTAGTAAAATAACATAAAAATAATAACAAAATTAATAGCTATAATTAAAAATATATCCTCTGAAAAAAAGTAGACCTAACCTTTATTTCTCTGGAAATTTTGCAGAACTTTAACCGGTATCTAATGTCCTTTCGGTTAGACTGAAACATTTCATTGTGAAATTTAAAGATATAATGTATTCTAACAGTCACAAAGAACTTCAAAATTAAGAGTTTTGTTTCTGCACGGCATTCTTGTGGAAACCCAGGAATCTTTCGGAAATCGGAAAAGGATAAATCTGGCCTCTTTCTCTTACTGTTGCTACTATTTATAGCACTACAAACGTCTCCTCCTTGTCCCATATTATTATTCCAATTATTATATTTTAGGCATTAACATTTTCATTACAACCAATAACGAACATTTCACAAGCATCAATGTGAAATACGCGACGAGCTAGCACTCGACAGAAATACGACACAGTCCAAAGTCGACCATGGACAGTCTATTGTTTCTAGTTGCTAACCGCTTGGAGCGCTTTATCACGAGATTTGCAAAAAAACACCTCAAGCTTCGCGACTGTATATAGTAGACTGTGGTTCTATGCAGAAACGAATACAGTGTACAGAATGTTTTTCTTAGTTTTCTCAAAACTATGTCTAATGGACTGAAGCCTTTTCTGCATGGGGGATTCAATTTTATTATAATTTTTTCTTCATTGTACTTTCATCTCATGTTTCTCCGAAATCAAATTGTACTTTATTTTTAAATTTATCATTGTTCTGTATTCTCTCCGCAAATCATATTGTATTTTATTTTTTAAGTTTACCTCTGCTTTGTATTTTGGATCCTAGTGGTCAGCCGTAGATGTCGGCCAGATGTCCCAAATTGTGAAATTAGTAGTCATATTGTAGTTGCAATCCCTCGGTAGAGGGGAGAGAAGACCTGATGACCTTATCTCTACCTGGTTAAAAAACACTACTACTACTATTTATAATGATGAAGTAGTAAAATAATACATTTTCAAGACAATTTAGTATTTTAGTAAGTCAATTAATATTTTATTGCGTTAGAGTACTTAATTTCTTGTAATCTTCATATACTTTCTTCTAATCGTATAATAGTCAATTAAATCCCACTCGAGTTTTGATTTTCTCTAGATAAATCAAAAGCTCTAGTGAGATTACTGTTGATAAATCAAAACCTCTAGTGATATTACTGTAGATAAAAATCTCTGGAAAAGATGTAAGGCGTTGGTGTTCCTTATGATGTATGTATTATTTCACTATCATTAATGGTTACCATGGTTGGCGTTGGATCTAGCACAGGGTGAAGATGTGCCTGAATTGTTAGGTTAATGCGTACATTTGCATGCAGCGGGCTGCGGATTGCAAGTCGCTGTAATATGTTTAGTGTAGTAGAGCGGTGAGGCTTAATTTGAGTCATGTAATGAAGTACGTCTTCAGACGGGATGTTCTCGTTTAGGGACATTTCCATGCACCGCTCTGCGAGCAACAGAGGCACAAGTAACTGTCCTAATTGAGACGTAGTACGAACATAACGAATTCTGACAACAAGAGCAATTACGACCTCTATAAGCATGAAATTAATTTTCTTGTTGTTTATGCCGTTAAAATCTGCTTGATAAGATGGAAATGTTTGTATTAAGAAGCCACTGGGCTAAAGTTAACGTTTCAATTTTATTTCAACGCGATGTTGACTTCTGTCATATTTGCAGAGTTTAGTACGAACGATATGTAAATACTAGGGTATTCGGGAAATAAAGACAAAATAGTTACTGTTTTACACTAAATTTATTTAAGTTACTTTTGACATTATATACTTGAAATATTCTGTTTTGTTCAATTTTAGATAAGGGCGCAAATAGCCATACTTTTTTTTTTACATTGGGGAATTTAATTGAAGTGAATTTATTATGGCAAGCAGAGTAATTATCTCATGCCCCCATGTTATATTTGCTACCGATGCACTTCATTTAGAATCAGGTACCCAATTTCGAAGCCGTTAGCCCTGAGAACTTACAGTATATTTATTTTCACCTATTTTCATATAATAATAATAATAATAATAATAATAATAATAATAATAATAATAATAATAATTTATTTATTTATTTATTTTATTTACTTATATTTAATGTGCTGTACAACAGCCAGAGGCCAATTATAGTTCAGCACAAACAATATAACAAAAACATTAGCAATTATTTACAATAAAAGTACAAAGAAATAATTAAATTAATGGCAATTAATTAAAATGATAATTACAAATGAAATAATGGAATCATAAATGAAGAATGGAATCATATAAAATAGTACCTATTACAAAGATATACAAGATTATAATACAACGACAATAATGACAATGAATGGACGGGATAAAATGGATGACTAAACTACATAGCATAATGAGATAAAAGTATAATAATAATAATAATAATAATAATAATAATAATGGATAATAATCTCAACTGGGACATGCAAATCACAGAAACCTGCAGAAAAGTATATTCTATTATCCATGTGCTAAAAAGGATAAATGTTCATCTCCCCTCTTGCTTAAAAAAGTCCCTTGTGCAGACACTTGCATTTCCCTATTTTGACTATGCGGACATTTTACTGACTGACCTCTCCAGCGACAACAAAATGAAACTTCAACGTGCTCATAATTTGTGTGTACGTTTTGTAAGCAATGTTCGTAAATATGATCATATTACCCCATCCCTGGAAGCAATAGGTTGGCTTAAACTAGATAAGAAAAGAAATTTACATTCACTTCTCTTTCTCTTCGAAATCTTGAACTCTTCTATTCCTTCGTACTTGTCGTCTCGCTTCACTTACCTTTCTTCCCACCATAATCTGAACACACGCTCTCGTCATGAAACAATACTAACAATACCATCCCATCGCACCTCCTCATACTCATCTTCTTTCACAATAGCCCTGCCAAGACTCTGGAATTCGCTACCTGCTAGCATCAGGGACTGTCGAAATAAAATTGAATTCAAACGAAAACTTACTAGGCTCTTGGTCAGTAATTGATTACTTGTAAATAGTTTCTTTAATCTATCACAAAATATTTCAATATTCAGTAATTTCATCACTATACAATTTTGTTATTCTAGATTTAATTTGTAATTCAGTAAATATAAAATATTCTTTGTTTCTCTATGATAAATTATCTAGCTTTAATTATTCAGGTAATCTTTTCGTACTTTGATTTTATTGTAATTGTAAATTTAATACTAATTGTAATATTATTTGTAATTGTAATTGTAAATTTAATACTAACTTAATTGTAATTTTATTGTTGATATTGTAGTTGGAATCTCCTGGTAGAGGAGCAGAGAAGGTCTGACGGCCTTATCTCTACCAGGTTAAATAAATAAATACTAAATACTAAATACTAATAATAATAATAATAATAATAATAATAATAATAATGTTTTATTTTCGCTGGCAAAGTTAAGACCATAAGGCCTTCTCTTCCACTCATCCAGCCTTAATACAATACATATTTAAATTACGAATATTTACACTCCAGCAATATTCTTCAGTTAAGTTTTAACGACTAGTAGATTACATATTTATTTAAATTTAGATAAACCTATAAGGTAAAGTACCGGTAATAACTTAATTTATGAGCTAATTTAATTCAATCAATTATAATTAATTTGAGATTTGAGATAGCTAGTAAAATGATGAAAATTAATTTAATGTAAGCTTACTAGAACTATAGGATTATCTAAGAAATTAGCCATTTCTTTGTGATAGTAGAAGAGAGAAAGAATGGGGGAAGGAAAGTGGTCCGTGGCCCATTTCTTTAGGGCTTATCCCGACATTTGTCTTATAATTCAAGGGAAACCACGGAAAAACCTTGAGCAGGATAAGGTGTCGTGCTGACGACAAGCCAATTGGCTTCAGTGGGGTCTGTATATATTGAGGAGGAAGAATGCCTTTTAATCATAATTTTAAATACAAATACATTAAAAAACCATATTATTAACAATAAGTCATGTTCATTACCTTTATGCAGCCAATAACGTAATAACCCTGGAACAGAGAAATAACATTATTATTAATGCATTAGTAGACTTATGTCTATTTGTCGAGTCCTGTAGTTCTTTAGTGTTTAATTTGATTTGCTTCTTGTACGCTGTCGTTCCAAGCTAGAGGGTGGAGTACGCTCTCAGGTCTTAGGTCTTTTGTGCCTAGTAGCCATAGTAGCTGACGCGCCCGTTTTAAACCCCACTAGAGTCGACGGCAATTCGGAAGGCGGTAGTCTGCTAGCGTTTGCGTCGAGAGAGACAGACAGAGAGAGCAAGGCAGCGTACAACATTGCCACATCGTACTTCACGAACACGTGCGATACAAATAGAGCAGGAGAGAATTTAAATTATCAAAAGATAATGACCCTAGCCGTTGATTACTGTAAGCATGACACCAAACAAACCCTCTTTCCTTCACTAACAATATTCTTTGCACGGTTCTCAATCCCACAACACATGCTTCTGCAGTCGTTTCTTGCATGTTGGCAACGTTGCAGCCAGCATCAGGATGGCCGGTAGCGTTGTGCTCGTCAACGTTTTTAAAATAATTATACACCTTAAACACTATTTTCCACGCCTGCCTGTGCAATACTTGTCTCTTTACAGTCTCTTCTTCCAATTATTTATCTTACACGTACACAGTAAATGATAGTTTTACTTATTCAATGTAATAAAACACTCACACGTGAACAAACTAACCCGGGAAGTACTTGTTATAGACTGATTCCGATTGGTTCTACTGTACAAGCTTGTGACGTCACATACCAGAAATGCTACGGCGCATATAGCAGCCGACCGCCTTCCGAACTGCCGTCTAGTCTAACTAACTACTTCAAATCCTGCCGTGTTAACAGTACGTTGCCAAATTCTTGGAAGACGGCGGACTCCATCTGCAGCATCATTTCTGAATATTCTTTCACTGATCAATCTAAAGCTCTTCGGGTGTTAACTCTTGATTGAAACGATGAAAGAGTAATGGAACGGAGAAAAATTCTCTCCGGCGCCGGGATTTGAACCCGGGTTTTCAGCTCTACGTGCTGATGCTTTATCCACTAAGCCACACCGGATACAACCCCGGCGCCGGACAGAATCGTCTCAGATTAAGCTCCAACTCTTAGGTTCCCTCTAGTGGCCGCCCTCTGCACTACGTCATAGATGTCTATGAACGTAGGACCGATGTCCACACATGTGCTGAGGTGCACTCGTTATGAGTGACTAGTTGGCCGGGATCCGACGGAATAAGCGCCGTCTTAAATCACGAAGTGATTTACGCATATCATATATTCCGTCGGATCCCGGCCAACTAGTCACTCATAACGAGTGCACCTCAGCACATGTGTGGACTTCGGTCGTACGTTCATAGACATCTATGACGTAGTGCAGAGGGCGGCCACTAGAGGGAACCTAAGAGTTGGAGCTTAATCTGAGACAATTCTGTCCGGCGCCGGGGTTGTATCCGGTGTGGCTTAGTGGATAAAGCATCAGCACGTAGAGCTGAAAACCCGGGTTCAAATCCCGGCGCCGGAGAGAATTTTTCTCCGTTCCATTACTCTTTCATCGTATGATGACGCAGAATATCTGCATGGAAATATCATATGTACTTCGGTACATTAAAATAATATCTTGATTGAAAGCGAATGCCTCACTTCCACCCAACTTGCAATAGTTCAGTATGGTAGGACTTCTCTCCCACAGGCTTCTTGTAATGCCCTAAAGCACTGAGGAATTTTTATGAAGCACCTTTTTTCGTACCTTTAGGGATGTATTATTTACTACACGTCAGAAACAGCCACTGTATTTACAAAATATGGCTACTTCGAGACTTTCAACATTGCAAATTTATGAAACAATCAAAACAATAAAAATATATATATGCCTATGCCAATAAATTATCAGTGCATATTTCCTTAAAAAATCGAACAAAATCAGGTAATAATAGACCTTAGGGCCTCCGATGCATCTCATACTCTGTCAGTGTATTCTAATGGATAAAATATAAGGCATGCATAGTTTCGTTCGTCAGAGAAAATTATATTTCAGTTATTATTAATTATCAAATTTAACAAAATTTTGTTCATCTCTTCACTTAAAATTAAGCTTATCTCCGGTTATATTCATCGAAAAAAATCGAAAAATCGAAGGAGAATTGGGAGGAAAATTTAAAAGGTACGCAAAACGCGTCCTTGCAAGGGGTTGGGGGCTGTACAAAACTAAATATGTGAGCTCCAAGCCTGTTGGCCACTAGTCTCACTCCGGGTTACGCTGCTCCCCTGAAGGAGCTCTAGAAAATTTTTAAGGGGAAGCCGAAATTGGACGTAACCTCTTAGGTACCACATACGCGAGGGGGGCTGAGATTGATCAATTGATCACGGAACGGGGCGAGGAGGAGTTGGCTGGTGTTTGCCGTTAGGATGGCAAGACGCCGTCATCTGTTGTTCGATGACAAAGCAGGTTAAGGCCGTCGGAAGAAGCGCCGTGAAATCTAATCTGCAATTTGAGAGGTCCCTGTCCTTTCAATTTGCGACTTATTGAGTGACCTCGTATATTTAATAGACTATTAATATTATCTGAACTAGGGCATACATCATTTATAATAAAGGTGGAATATATATGGGGAAGGGGATATAGGTCCGTGGCCCATTTCTTATAGGGCTCATCCCGACATTTGTCTTACGCCTGAGGAAAACCACGGAATACCTTAGGCAGGATGAGTTGTCTCATATAAGAGACTAGCCAATTTGGCTATTATGTAGGAGGTCATGAGCCTTGTTGATTTGTCTCAATTTCGAGACCAGCCATTTGGCTATATGATGGCTCAATTGCGAAGAGGGGGGAGAGATGTAATTGTTAATTAATTTAGAGTTAATTAGGGAGATTCATGGGAATATGAGTGCAGGTCCGTGGCCCATTTCTTTTAGGGCTCATCCCGACATTTGTCTTAGAGAATTGCCGTATATATCAATTTAAATGTAAAATGAAGCCCTTTTTTATATAGAATTTACTTTATAGAGTTAAAAATAAAATTTGACGCAGTAAAAAATCGCTGCTGTATTACGTAGTACAAGATATACGAGAAATATAAAAATATATAGAAAAGGAAGTTGAAACAACATTGAAAAGAAATTAAAATTAATCACCATTAGTAAAATTACCATTACCGTCAGTAACAAGACCTTCACCAACCCCACCTCCCACATCTCTACTACTAACATTCCTACCATTACCAATACTACATTTTCGTTCTAGGAATTTTCAAGTCAAACGTTCTTCCCAATGTCCATATCCATGGGCCTAAGCTTCTTTTGTTCATTACCTTACTGTTGATTATATTCCTGGATATTATCTTTACTATTAAATGAATGAAAGTACAGAAAAACGCTGCCAACTTATGCACCAATCCAATATTATTTACTTACTTACTTACTGGCTTTTAAGGAACCCGGAGGTTCATTGCCGCCCCCACATAAGCCCGCCATTGGTCCCTATCCTGAGCAAGATTAATCCAGTCTCTACCATCATATCCTACCTCCCTCAAATCCATTTTAATATTATCTTCCCATCTACGTCTCGGCCTCCCCAAAGGTCTTTTGCCCTCCGGCCTCCCAACTAACACTCTATATGCATTTCTGGATTCTCCCATAGGTGCTACATGTCCTGCCCATCTCAAACGCCTGGATTTTATGGTCCTAATTATGTCAGGTGAAGTATACAATGCGTGCAGCTCTGTGTTGTGTAACTTTCTCCATTCTCCTGTAACTTCATCCTTCTTTGCCCCAAATATTTTCCTAAGAACTTATTCTCAAACACCCTTAATCTCTGTTCCTCTCTCAAAGTGAGAGTCCAAGTTTCACAACCATACAGAACAACCGGTAATATAACTGTTTTATAAATTCTAACTTTGAGATTTTTTGACAGGAGACTAGATGACAAAAGCTTCTCAACCGAATAATAACAGGCATTTCCCATATTTATTCTGCGTTTAATTTCCTCCCGAGTGTCATTCATGTTTGTTACTGTTGCTCCAAGATATTTGAATTTTTCCACCTCTTCGAAGGATAAATCTCCAATTTTTATAGTTCCATTTCATACTATATTCTGATCACGAGACATAATCATATACTTAGTCTTTTCGGAATTTACTTCCAACCCAATCGCTTTACTTGCTTCAACTAGAATTTCCGCGTTTCCCCTAATCGTTTGTGAACAAAACAAAATAAACATAAATCTTAATACAAAAGTTAATGTGAGTGAAATAATAATCTTAATACAAGAATAATCTTAATGCAAGGCAACAGAATGTAATTAGTGGTGGAGAGAAGAGAAAGGAACAACTCTGCGAATAGTTTCTTTTGGAACACTACAGAAATACCCGAAACCACATCACATCTGAACGTCGATGCAAGTCTTAAATCTGACAAGAAACATGCTGTTTTCTACAGGGATCCGTTGTTATGCGCCCAATTAGTAAACTGCCCGTTGGAATTCTCATTTTCTAGGATTGGAAGCTGTGGTACACGCCGGTTGCTACTTAATTAGATCCCGATCACACCCTCTCTCATTAGTGTCTCCGGCACCTGCTGTTCTGCATTCCAAACTTGTACAGCGACATGTGACACTGTTGCACGCGACAGCCTATTTAGAGGTTTATTAGCATCAGCATCATTAGGATTCAGGCAATAAGCACTGATCTCTGACGTGTGGTGGGGTAGCCTCCAGCAAGTGTTGCCCTGGTTACGTAATGTTTACTACTGATACGCGGAATATAGACATCTGTTTGCTTCAGGGGTTTACAAATGTATATCCGTACATCTGCAGTTCTTTAACGCCATGCGAAGATTTAGGCTAATTAATATTAGACGAGATTAGGCAGGCTTATAGGGGCGAGTTAATTCAGCGCCAAAGAATTGAGCCCTTTTTTCCCATCGTGTTACCATAAGGTACTTTATTCCGTTTCCCTTGCTTTTTGCAAGACATAAACGGTCTTATAAAAACTTTCAGAACCTTCTAAGCGATGTTGCAAAGTGATATTTTTATTTTGTTAGTCGAATCCAGATACTGCTGCCACTTACAATTGAGGACCGTTTTTGCAAAACTTGCTAATTTCAAGATTTGCGAAATTGAGATTTTGGTGTATTCGTTAACATAAAGCAGGCCTCTACACGATGTTAAAGTTATCTTAGTAAAATTGAATTATTTCTCTTCATTGTAGTGTGTCAAAGTGTGATGGTTGCACCTATAACCTATTTGTCTTCATTCAGTTTTTTGTCTCTCCTGTAAAATTTAGTTTTTTCAGTTAGCAAGTTTTGCAAAAACGGTCCTCAATTAAAGGAAAAACGGAACTTCGTATATGACAAGCTATAAATGTTGATCACATAACTTACTGATGTGTCGTAGCTAGACTGTAGTTAATAGTGTAACGCATGTACGCGTACAATAGGTACCTGTTGTACCTTTAGCATAGTGTACCTTTGAACATTTTTTGTTTCTTAATTTTTGCTGCTACCTAGAGGACTCAAAATGAAGTAGATTGTAGAGAAAGCCGCTAAGTAGCTCTGGTCGTAGTTTCAGTTTGATTTATTGCAAAGTGTGAGTTCCGTGGACAAAAGAATTTTTTTAGTACCAAAAGTAAACATTTCGTTCATTGATGTATGTTTCCTAACATAAAACCAGATTGTATTTGTTAATATCTTTCAAGTACGGTGTGTTCCCTATCATCTGATGAGTAATAACATATTTTAATTTCCATGATTTATTTGACTCTCTTATTTTTCGGAGCCGTATTTGTTTAAACGTGCACCCTCTTGTACCTTTGAACACAAAACATCTTGTACCATGGAACATGTTCCAAATTACACGATACTATCGGTTTTTGTTTTTCTTTTATTTTAAGGTCATGTCACGAAGTAAGTCTGAAATTAAAGAGGTCCCCAATTGATTCGGATGCCTTGAAGAAAGTTGTTGAATCACTTATTGCTTCTCCAGGAAATAAAATCTAAATCAGAGAAGCCTGCTCTGGTTTATGATTACAAATACATTTTAAATATGATTGTCAGTATTTACAGCTATATTCCCTGCTATATTCCATGTGTTCCAACTTACAAGAGGGTATGTTCCAAGGTACATGATCCTGTTGTACCTTTGAACACATTACATATCCCTTCATTTTATTTTTTCCATCCTTAATAGATCTGTAAAACAGGAAAATACATACAGGAAGTTGTAAAGGAATCTTCAATAATTATTTCAAGCATTTTTTCATTTAAAAATTTTCATCTCCCAAAGTTAAAAAAAATAAAGTATGAAAAGTGTTTAAAGGTACAACACTGTCCCCTACCACCCATTTTCATTACGATCGCTATCGCTCATACCACGAGTAGTGTATGGATTGAATGATTCATTCATTCATTCATTCATTCATTCATTCATTCATTCATAGTGTTATGCCCAAGGGCAGATCTTTCAACTGCAGACCCAGCATTCTCCAGTCTTTTCTATTTTCTGCTTTCCTCTTTGTCTCCTCATATGATCCACATATCTTAATGTAGTCTATGATCTGATATCTCTTTTTGATCAGTTTCAGCATCATTCTTTCTTCACCAGACACTTTCCAACACAGCTTCGTTTCTTATTCTCTCTGTTCATTTCACCCGCTCCATTCTTCTCCATATCCACATTTCAAATGCTTCAGTCGTTTCTCTTCATTTCGTCGTAAAGGCCATGTTTCTGCCCCCATACAATGCTACACTCCACACAAAGCACTTCATTAGTCTCTTTCTTAGTTCTTTCTCCAGAGATCCTCAGAAGAAGCTCCTTATGAATGAATGAATGAATGAATGAATGAATGAATGAATGAATGAATGAATGGGAGGAGAAATATTGAAAGGTATGCATAAACGCGTTTTTGCAATGGGGCTGAAAATACTGTAGACTATATGTGAGCTCCAAGCCTGTTGACCACTTTTCTCACTCCGAGTTTTACTGTTTCACTGAAGGAACTCTAGAAAATTTTGAAGGGGAAAGTAAAAAAATGGACATAACCTATTAGCTACCACATAAAGGGGGGAGGGAGGCGAGTAAAGCATGACAGGAGTGTCGTCTTTTCGCAGTGCGCAGTTGGTTTTATTTTTGTCCTCTAAATGTACAGAAAATTGATCCGAACAAATGTAACATTGTAAAATTTCTTTTCAGAACGAAAGTCACATTTGTTCGGATCAAATTTCTTCATATACAGGGTGTTTCCGGGCTAGTGTTACAAACTTTCAGGGATGATAGGGAAGGGCACATGTATCAATTTGAGATAAGGAACCCTGGTCCGGAAATGACTGAGTCGAAAGTTATAAGCAAAAATAGTTGTGTGGAAACGAATTGTAATTTGGCACCACGTGCCCTCCTTCCCTTAATCTTTGGAACAGTCGTCGAAAGATGGTATGGGCCGAATGTCTCCTACGTGGGTACTTGCACGATACAATCTGTGAGCTTGTCTACTGTTCCCATTGGCTCATCCGTATTCGAAAATCATGTCTGCATATTCCGTTCTCGTGTACTCCTCCATTTCACTAGGACTGATCGACTGGACACTGCAACTTGTACACATATACTGCTGTCTACAGACGTGCTTATCAGGACCGACCATGTCCGTTACACATGACGTCATCTGCATTGCTTTAGTGTAGTTTCCTGTCCCCATCCCTCAGACAGCGCAGTGAATGGAATACTGTAAGTAGACAACGTAAACAACGTCAGATGAATACAGTATGTGTAAGGTGTACAGATAAATACACATACATAAGGTGTAAAGAGGAATAAAATTATTTCATTTCCACACAACTATTATTGCTTGTAACTTTCGACTCGGTCATTTCTGGACCAGGTTCCTTATCTCAAATTTATATATATGCCCTTCCCTATCCTCCCTGAAAGTTTGTAACACTAGCCCGGAAACACCCTGTATAAATGACAAAACTAAAATTATTTCAATTATTTATTATTATAATACACTGCTCTCTTAAATTGACTGAGCATATTGAGAATTAAATCAATGGCTTTCCCAAAACACGCTATGAAATGTTTCATACAAAACAATTTTCATCTCGAAAAAGAAGCACAAATGAGCAAAATTGCATTAAACGTTTTGGTTTGAATAATTTCAAAGAACCTGAAATTGATGTCAATACTTAGGGTTCACTCCGTATAGGTTTGTATTGTCTATCTTTTACAGGTACTGAGTTATTTTCATTTAACGAATTTACGCGTCATCGTGACTTACGTTTTCCATCTAGCGCTGTCTTGTAAATAATGTCATTCAACGTTAAAATACTTACTTTTAAATTAAACTTTCCTCAAAATATCTTGAAAACTTATTATATTAAAAGTTACTTTCATTCATTTGTTTGAGGCAGAAACGAAGAAGCGAATATTAGCCTCTCTCTCATGTGAAGTATGCGATGTGTTTTAAGTCGTGAGATGCTATTAATGTGCCATAGTAGTATGTTCAGCCTCCTGTTCTGGAAGAAAGCACGTCTTTTAGAGAATTTTATTGTCCCGGATTATATGCTTTCTTTGTGAATGGACAGCATTCAACTGCTTTCCTCCTTTTATTTTAATAGTTTGCTTCAACAAGATGTTCGTGTAAGTGAGCGTTCTGTTCCTTTTTCTTTTGTTCTTCGCTCTTCGTTTTATTTGCGTGCAGCGTCCCTCTTTCTTTTGCACCATATAGCCTTACCATAGTCTAGTACAGGCATGTCAGTTGACTCCCACAGGAGCAAGCGCGCGCTTTAGATCTCAGGAGAGCCTGAGCGCTTTACAGCGGAAAGGAAAGAGACAGACGAAAGAGGTGGTTTATGCCGCTTGGTCAGGGATGGCCAGCACTGATTCAATAGATAAAGGGAAGAGAAATTATTAAAACTGTATCCATGTTAATTTTCAGATTTGCCTGAGAAGTATAAGTGCATTATAAGAATATAAGTTTTAATTTTAATGCTCATTTTTCACAAGTTTGATTTTTTTATTCAAAAGAAATATTTTCTCAACTTTTTGTATAGAAAAGTGAAATTTTCAGGTATACGACTATTTATTTAGTAGCCTTACAGAATGTTTTCGTAAATCTAATATACCATAAATACGTATCGACTAAAGATAGTGTATTGAAAATTTTGAAAATATTCGCATGGAAATTGTTTGTAAGGAAATGAATTAACAAAGCAACTACTGTTACATCATAAGCAAAAGATACGTGCCCATGTGTTGTAAAAATGTCAGCTCTATAGCTTCAGCAGATTTCGAGAAAATAATTTAATATTCTGATGATAGGAAGTTGCTCATAAATATCACCTTGAAAGCATAATGCGATAAGAGTTTTGTTATGTAATATTAGTTACACTTAAAACAGATGTAGTACCTAGGTAACTTTGCTTTGTACTGTAATATTGTTTTGATTAGTTTATTGATTACTTTTGTAAGGCTAAAGATACCATAAATATAAATTCCAACTTATCATGTCATACTCATTCTCTTTCTTTGGAATATCACTTTCTTTATGAATGATGTGTTTCATCCACTTAATACAGTATAATATTATACTACTATGGAATTTAAGTGAATATTCCTTCTTAACTCTCTATTATCTTATTAAGATTTAAAACACAAGTGCAAAATTAAGAAATCAGTTTCAGTACTTTTGTTTTACAGACAATATAGAAAATATTAAACAGAAAGAAGCCATATAAAAATAACGACATAAAATTTCACGTTCCCTTTGAAGTTTTTCTTAATCCAACAGGTTGCTTATTCATATACACAACCCTTCCTCTTTCCATAATTAGCGCTTGCTGTCCGCGCACGACGTCAAGGTCAGAAAAATGCGCTTGCTTTGACATCACTGGACGAAGCTCAATACTTAGTAAATATGCATCGATAGATAGTTGCTAACTATGAGCGTTCACAATAGTTAATTGTGAATCCTCACATTTAAATACATTTATTTTAACAATATTTCCGTTCTCGTTCTCGTTGCCGTTTCTGTTCCCGGTTTATTGTGAACCAGCCTTAATACCAGTTATCACCAAAGAGGGTAAAATTACAATGCTGTAAGTTTTTCTGAAATAATAATAATAATAATAATAATAATAATAATAATAATAAAGATAATAATAATAAAATGTAGATGGGGGGATAATATTGAAACTGATTTGAGGGAGGTGGGATGTGATGATAGAGACTGGATTAATCGTGCACAGAATAGGGACCGAAAGCGGGCTTATGTGAGGGCGGCAATGAACTTGCGGGTTCCATAAAAGCCATTGTAAGTTAAGTATGTAAATAATAATAATAATAATAATACTGTAATTAACAATAACTATATGTCTTAATTATTTACCACATCTCATCTTTATGTTGCGATGTGTTTTCTACATGGTTAAATAATTTATGAAATAGTATATTTTCCTTCTGGAATTCTCGCATATTATGTTGGTGATTAGGATTAGTATGATCTAATATTAAAATTTAGTTTGTCTGCCAACATGAAATTCATTGCTTTAACTAAACTGTTTACTATTCATGAGACCTAACCTAAAAATGTAGTTTGATCACGTGAAATGATTAGTACGAATTCCGAAAACAGAACACCACTTTAAAATGTATAGCTTACTTAAAATACTTTCAAGCACTTTCTTATTTGGAGAAGTCGCTACCATGCTATTTCCTCTCTTGGACATTTTAATAAAAATCTAAACACGAAAGAATTCCATTACATGCATGTTTCATACGAAGTAGGTCTCTAAGCTATTTCTTATTTAATTATACTTACCTGAATATAGAGTTTAATTGGAATCACAACGAAACAGAATTGAATTGTGTATTGATATTAATATTAATACCGGTATTACTCTATTAATTCACAAATCTAGGTACTTGTATTTTCGTGAGTTTACTTTACTGCAAACGGAAGTTATTGATGCCAACATAACAGTTAGAAAATAACTGCCAGTTGTAGTATTTGTCAGTACCCGAAATTCGAAACGAAGTTGGTAAAAGAAAATTCAACCTAAGAGCTAGAAAATCACTATAATCCACTACCATATGCAGTAATAGGGGAAAAATTGTTAGGTTTCACCCTTAGGATATTAAGTAAGCTGACCCAGACTATAAATGTGCCCCATGGGTGGTGATGGTTATGGTGGATTATGATGGTTAGTTATTGTTGAAAAGGATGTCGACAACGGTGATGGTGGTGTTGGTAGTGAAGGCGATAATAATTGTGATTTTGATATTTGTTTTTCTCTATTTATGAAGTGGAATTGAAGCTCACCTTGTGAAAGATAAAATCCTCATTTTGATTTCTAGCGTTGCTCATGGAAATGCTGACGTTGTGCCCGTTTCAAAACTGAGTAGAAGGGGACGCAGAATTGCTCTTGATACATTAATTACCGACGCTGCGCCTCGGCTCAAGTGTTTAATCACCGCCTGCAACCACAGAAGCTTGTGTTCAAACACGCGGCACGTCGTTTGTGATGGACAAAGACATTGGAGTGGCGAAGATAATAGGGCAATTGATAATATCCTTATGGTACACACTGCAGTTATTGGTACCGAATCCTTGTTTACTTACCCAAGATTGGTTGGAACATCGTAAGTAACACCAATAAGGCATGACCTCAAATGATACGTAGTAAAATATGATTTCACGGTTTACACATATCTCTAACAAATAGACACGTATACGTATAACATCAGCTCACTCCCTGTCATACTTAGAGAAATCACAATATTAGTATCATTACGTAAGTATGCGTCTGTCTTTTGGTTGTGTCCTTCATTGACAGCAAGGGAGTCGGTCATTTGTTTTTTAAATAACATTTTTGTTTGTAAGTCAGTCTTGATAATACAATTGTCCTAAAAAAAATTCAAGTAAAATAGTGTCAGGAACTGTTATTTCGCTCATTATTTATTATATCAGCCACAATGCACACTAACACTTCAACTGAACACAACTGACGAAAAGGGATAACTCGGAAACTACTTATTTTAAATGTTAAAGCTAGCTTCTTGCGAGCCTTGAGACTAGGGTAGTTCAGTTAGAAAGGGATGGAAAATCTGCGGGGTGGATTACACAGAAGAAACCAGTCTGCTTGGAAGCTGGTGTGTGCAGGCTTCTTGTTTACTGCTGCATCACAAATCATCCTGAGCTGCCGCATCACAATATTTAACGCGTAAATATAAATTCTATTAAAATTAATACATTATTTTCTGCATAAACTGAAGGTTTATTATGAAATTATTATTAACTGGGGAAGCTAAGCTTTTTAGCTTACATTGACGCTACGCCACTGATCATTTGGTGCAATGACAATTCCTTTAACATGTTTCGTAATTGTTATTACATGCAACCATAATTTAATGAAGTTTGACATATCATTTAGTTTTAATGTGTATACTTTATATCACTTACTATATGTTTCAGAAGTTACTGTAATAACATTGTAGAATTTTGTCCATCTAGAGAAACTACACTTTCCAATGGTGAAATAATAATTAAACAATTAATTAGCTTCCGATATTACTTCATACAAACACAGAAACATTCTCGGTAGGCTATGTTTAATAACTTTCGATTGTTGTTGTCCAAGGCCCCTTATAGATGAAGTCATTTGTTTTTATTTCAGTACAGCGCCTTAGATGGCTTTGTTATTGTAATTTTAAAACTCATTTATCTCATGAAATATCAGTCCTATCAAAATTTTGTATAGAATAAAACTTATCGGAAATTACTTTTAAAGAAACTTTTGTTATGTAATATTTTTCATGAAAATCAGTAATAAGCGAGATATTTCAATTTATTTAATTCAGACCCCCTTATGACCCCCCTTTTAAATAAAGTATTTTGAATGCCATATAGCCTAAAATCTAAGTTATAACGAACTTCATTTATATTCCAATTTTCATATATATCGGTTCAGCCATTATCGCGTGAAAAGGTAACAAACATCCAGACAGACAGACACACAGACAGACATACAAACAAAAATGTCAAAAAAGCGATTTCCGGTTTCGGGATGGTTAATTATACATGTCAACACCAATTATTTTTGGAAAATCGAAAATTATTATCAGAAAACTTTTGGCTACAGATTTAATTATTAGTATAGATGTGAGTAAAAAATTTTCTTTCTTTTACTTTCTCAGTTTAAGTAGGCCTATAGAGACAGTATCGGTAGTCTATATCGATTTCTATGTAGTCCGAGCGTCCATTTAATAATTAGGGCTCCGAAGTTGACGAATTTTTTTTTCTGAGACATTACTGACAATGTAGGATGCAATATAAACTCGTTTCACTACTTTCATTTTGCATTTTTCGGTCTTCCATTAGGGGGAACTCGGCTAATTCCGCAGTAGTGCATATATGATTCTACTGCGGCTTTACAATAGCGTGAACGTAAGTTTTGATAGGCTGTCAATAGGAGGCATGTCCTCTGCAGTGCTATAGAAAAAATCAAGGATATTGGTCGACACCTCTGTCAGCAATACAGTGAAACATCGAAAGCTGGCTGTTTTTCGTGTTTTGCTACACAGCTGTGAAGAAAGTGAGCATTGTTACATATAAATTGTTCCTTTTATGTTACTTTCATAATGTATTTCATAATTATTTACTACTGCGGAATTAGCCAAGTCCTATTGCGGATTTATCCGCACTGTTGCGGAATTACCCGAGTTCTTTTTCAACTGTAATGTATGTACAACTAAATATATTTGCATTTTAATGTCTCTTTATCTCATTTGGTAATGAAAGGTTTCGTCCATGTCCACATACCTTGATAATATTTTTCATTAAGCCACCGGCGTGGCTCAGTCGGTTAAGGCGCTTGCCTGCCGGTCTGAAGTTGCGTTCGGGCGCAGGTTCGATCTCCGCTTGGGCTGATTACCTGGTTGGGTTTTTTCCGAGGTTTTCCCCAACCGTAATGTGAATGCAAGGTAATCTATGGCGAATCCTCGGCCTCATCTCGCCAAATATCATCTCGCTATCACCAATCTCATCGACGCTAAATAACCTAGTAGTTGATACAGCGTCGTTAAATAACCAACTAAAATATTTTTCAATAAACATTTTCATATAAATATGATAGATTTACTTCTTAATATTGCGAAATTAGCCGAGTCTCCCCTACGTATTGGTCATTTTTTTTAGGAAATATTCCACTTTCTGTTGCACTTTTTCCCTTTCCCGCTTTTGAACGGACTTTTTTTTTTGCGATGTAGTGGTAGTCTATATTCGAAAACCTACTGAAGATGGCTTCCGCAATTCGATTACGTCTTGCAGGGATTTTCCTTGTGGTTGCATCAGCCTAGATTCCTGATCACGTGTGTTACGTGCTTCCCCCTGTTCAACGCAACGGAAGAAACACTGCAGCCGCAGTATCCACAGTCGGCATAGACTATTGTATCTCACAAGTGAAGACGTAAAAATACGGAAAGTAAATCAACCGGCTTTCGGAGAACCCGGAGGTTCATTGCCGCCCTCACATAAGTCCATCATCGATCCCTATCCTGAGCAAGATTAATCCAGTTCCTACCATCATATCGCACCTCCCTCAAATCCATTTTAATATTATGCCCCACCATCTACGTCTCGGTCTCCCCAAACGTCTTTTTTCCCTCCTGCCTTCTAACCAACACTCTTTATGGATTTCTAGATTCGTCCATACGTGCTACATGCCCTTCCCATCTCAAACGTCTGGAGTTAATGTTCCTAATTACGTCAGACGAGGAATACAATGCGTGTAGTTTTTCGTTGTGTAACTTTCTCCATTCCCCTATAACTTCATCCCTCTTAGACCCAAATATTTTTCTAAGCACCTCATTCTCGAACATCCTTACCCTCTCTTCCTCTCTCAAAATGAGAGTCCAAGTTTCACAACCATACAGAACAACCGGTAATTCATTCATTCCTAGCGTTCTGCCCAAGGACAATTCTTTCAGTGCAAACCCAGCATTCTTCAGTCTTTCCTATTTTCTGCCTACCTCTTTCCCATAATGCCATATTTGCAGTTTGTTTGGGAAAGGTAAATGCGGTAGCTTCCCGTTGCTTTCCGCACACCACTCTCTTTCGCATCCTAAAAGATCCCAGGGGGCCACAGCGGGAGGTGAGAAGAGTGGATTTGACTAATTAAGACCTCCGGACTTCACCTAAATTCACCGCAAGTGTTAAATATCAGTTCTATCAGGGTTTTTGACCCGATCAAAGACTGGGAAATTCCAACCGATAATATAACTGTTTTATAAATTCTAACTTTTAGCTTTTTTGAGAGAAGACTGGATGACTAAAGCTTCTCAACCGAATAATAACAGACATTTCCGATATTTATTCTGGATTTAATTTCCTTCCGAGTGTCATATATATTTGTTACTGTTGCTCTAAGATATTTCAAGTTTTCCATATTTTCAAAGGATAAATTTCGAATTTTTATATTTCCATTTCGTAGTATGTTCTGGTCACGAGACATAATCATATACTTTGTCTTATTATTGTTATTATTATTATTATTATTATTATTATTATTATTATTATTATTATTATTATTATTATTACAGACTCGGCTAAATTAGAAAATATACAAAGAAAATGTATATCTTTATGTTCATTCAGATTTCTGCCCATTAATTCCGGGTACAGTTATGAGAGAAAATGTGAATATTTCAATTGTCAAAATCTATATGCTAGACGCCATGAGCTAGATTATCTGTTCTTTTGTAAAGTTCTTTAAGGTGATATATCCTGTGAGTCTTTCGTAACCAATATTACCTTACGTATTCCAACAAAAGAAATGAGAGCCCACAAACTTTTCTATATTAGAAATTCGAAATTTCTTTCACCAGTCTCCAGATGCATTAAAAATGCGAACATGCATGGCTGCGAATTTCATCCCTTCAATGTATAGACTTAGTTCGCTCTTGGCAACGATTTATCATTTATGTATTCTTTTAGGCATTATACTCAATTATCATTGTCTCATAGTATTCTTAGTTATCCATTCATCTTCATTATTGTAATTAATTGTAATTGTATTTATGTGTAATAATTATTTTTGTATTATATTTTGTTATATTCTTTGTGCTGAACTGTAATTGGCCACTGGCTGTTGTACAGCACATTAAATATAAATAAATAAATAAAATTATTATTATTATTACTATTTTATTATAGTTACTTTATTTATTATTATTAAAATCTTAGTTTTTTTTTTTAATTCTAGTACCATATTTTCAGAAATTTAAGGTCATTGTTAGGTCAATTTTCTGTGATTTATATTTCATCAACTTCAGAGTCTTATTAATAACTCAAGCGGTGTCAACGAAAGCACTTCCTTTTGAATACAATAACAAAAGTAGACAACAAACACACATTCAAAATATACAAAAAAAAAAAAAAACCATAACAACGACACATCCAACAACCCCACACAACACAAACCAAGTTGCATTCCGTACAATAGTACACTACTCAACATATCCATGAACCAACAGGATTACAACGAAGAGCTAAACACAATCAAATACATGCACAAGAAAACGGCTACAACCCTAACATAATAGACAACATAATACGTAAGACAAAACATAATAAAAATATAAGAATTCAACACAAACACAAGAACACAAAAAATGCATCACACTAACATACGAAAACAAAAACACACACAAAATTGCAACCTCATTCAAGAAATTAAATTACAACATAGCATACAGAACAAATAACACTCTACAAAAACATCTCAACACACAAACAACACAAACAAACAAATAAAACCACACAGGCGTATACAAACTCAAATGTAACACCTGCAACAACTTCTACATAGGGCAGACAGGCAGATCGTTTCAAACACGTTACAAAGAACACATCACAGCCATAACAAAATTACAAAACACCTCCACATATGCAGAACACATGACAAATGCTAACCACACCCACAGAGACATCAACACAGATATGGAAATACTACTACACAGCCAACCAAAAAGCCAGAAACTAAACACACTAGAACAATATGAAATATACAGACATACAAAAACACACCCCAACGAAATTCTCAACACACAACTCAACTTCAAAACACACACACACTCTTTGACTCTACACTATACCACACGAACGCACCCTCACAGGAAACAGAACAAGAGGCACCAAGACCAACAACGACCAGTTCTGAAGATGACCCATAAATAGGTCGAAACATGTAAAAGAGGTACGTTGAAATTTAACACAGGAAAGTCTTACCATACATATTCCGAAGTGTAAAAAGTTGTGTAATCAAGATGTATAAGATAAGAGATTGTTTATTGATTAGGCCTTCTCAGATGTCATGCGCTCCAATCACAAGAAGCGATGACAGTGTCTACCAGCGATAAAGTAATATTTAAATACCGGCAATTTGTTAGGACAGTTATTAGCCTGTGAATTTATTGTAGAGGAAGGACTCACACAGAAGGAATTTGTCGCTGATATGTTTAAACTTTTGTGGCACACTGTAGTAGCAGTTTCCGCATCTGTGTATCTTTGTCTCGGTCGCTCTTTATTCTCTTGCTCTCCGAGACGCTTTTTTCCACCACTCTCATCCATATATGTGCCTTATACGCATGCACCCTAAGTGGGGTGTTGCTGTGTGTTTCTAAAGACACACAACTTCCGGACCATCCCATGACCTCCACTGTCGTTCACAGGGTAATCTCTGTAACTGACCATCAGCAGAACTGCTGGGAATTCGCCAGATCTAGTATCAGTGTTTCTTCATTATCATAGAACATTGTTCCGTTCAAATTTCATGTCATTTATTTATTTCTTGTTCGTATTTTATTTTTTGTTTCATGTCTTTTCTTTCTTTCTTTTTTCTTTTTCAGATTTTGTTACTTAATTTTACTTCCTTCTCTTTTTTTTTTCATTTTTTTCTTAGCTTAATATTTTACCATTCATTCATTCGTTCATAGCGTTCTGCCCAAGGGTAGGTCTTTCACTGCAAACCCAGTATTCTCCAGTCTTTCCCATTTTCTCCCTTCGTCTTTGTCTCCGCATATGATCCATATATCTTAATGTCGTCTTTTTGATATCTTCTTCTGTCCCGAACTCTTCTCCCGTTCACCATTCCTTGCAGTGCATCCTTCAGTAGGCAGTTTCTTCTCAACCAGTGACCCAGCCAATTCCTCTTCCTCTTTCTGATTAGTTTCAACATCATTCTTTCTTCTCCCATTCTTTCCAACACAGCTTCGTTTCTTATTCTATTTTACTATTATGTTACGTAATTTTATTTTCTTCTAATTTTTTCCTCTTTTTTTTCTTAACTTAATATTTTATTATTTTGTTACGTAATTTTATTTCCGTTTCATTTTTTTAACTTAATATTTTACTATTTTGTTACGTAATTTTATCTCCTTTTCATTTTCCTTTTTTCATAACTTAATATTTTACTATTTTGTTACGTAATTTTATTTCCTTTTCATTTTTTTAACTTAATATTTTACTATTTTGTTACGTAATTTTATTTCCTTTTCATTTTTCTTTTTTTAACTTAATATTCTACTATTTTGTTATGTAATTTTATTTCCTTTTCATTTTTTTCTTAGCTTAATATAGTTTTTCACTTTTTCTCTTTTCCTTAATATTTTACTATTTTGTTACATAATTTTATTTCCTTTCCATTTTTCTCTTTTTTTCTTATCTTAATATTTTACTGTTTTGTTACTTAATTTTATTTTCTTTTCATTTGTTTTTCTTAACTTAATATTCCTTTTCATTTTTTTCTTCTTAGCTTAATACTTTACTGTTTTGTTACGTAATTTTATGCCCTTTTCATTTTTCTTTTTTTAAACTTAATATTCTACTATTTTGTTACGTAATTTTATTTGCTTTTCATTTTTTTCTTAGGTTAAGGGGACACTCAACTTAAAAATTGGAGAAAAAGTGTCATAGAAATGAAAAATTAAATTTCTACACTTTTTCTCCAAATTTGAAAAAGATTGGTCAAATAGGAAAAAGGTCCAAAATATAGTTCAGTGTCCCCTTAATATCATTTTTCACTTTTTCTTTTTTCCTTAATATTTTACTATTTTGTTACATAATTTTATTTCCTTTCCATTTTTCTCTTTTTTTTTTTCCTATCTTAATATTTTACTGTTTTGTTACGTAATTTTATTTCCTTTTCATTTGTTTTTCTTAACTTAATATTCCTTTTCATTTTTTTTCTTAGCTTCATACTTTACTGTTTTGTTACGTAATTTTATTTCCTTTTCATTTTTCTTTTTTTTCCCTTAATATTTTACTATTTTGTTACGTAATTTTATTTCCTTTTCATTTTTCTTTTTTTTTAACTTAATATTTTACTATTTTGTTACGTAATTTTATTTCCTTTTCATTTTTGTTTTTTTTTTTAACTTAATATTTTACTATTTTGTTACGTAATTTTATTTCCTTTTCATCTTTTCTTAGCTTAATACTGTTTTTCAGTTTTTCTTTTTTTCTTTACTTAATATTTTACTATTTTGTTACGTAATTTTATTTCCTTTTCATTTGTGTTTCTTAACTTAATATTATTTTTCATTTTTTCTTAGCTTAACACTTTACTGTTTTATTACGTAATTTTATTTCCTTTTCACTTTTTCTTTTTTTTTTTTTTTCTTAGCTTATTATTTTACTAATCTGTTTATTCTTTTTCTTGGTTGTAATGCTATCTTTTATCTTTGTTTATTTCCTTCATTATTTTTCCCTATTTTCATTTTAATTTGTTTCTTATTTAATTTTTTCGCCCTTCCTTCCTTCTTTCGTTGTTCCAGCTACAACAGTATCTATGTGATAACTCCTAGAACTCAGTCCCTGAATTCCCAGACATGGAGCTACGTATGTCTGCCCTACTAGGTTCTCATGCTGTATCGTAAAAACGTAAAATGACCGGCGTGAACTTGAGTGACCTAAGCGAGCAATACGATTCGAAAATGTCGTTGCTTGTCTTTTTATGTCCCATTGTTCTGTTCGAGATTAAGAATAAGGTTCTCGGTCTCGGTCTGCGGCTGAGGAAGGTAACACACTGACCCATATTCAGACAATACGGCGCATAGAACAGCTGAGAACAAAACAAGACGGGGGATTTGCAAACACCCGGGCTGACAGGTCAGCACTATTTTAAGGCATAACATGGCCGCGGACGAGCAATTGCGTTCGGTTTATTCGGGCGGAGTATTTCATCCCCTTCCTACTCGCCCATAACATCATTCGCCGAGTTGAACAATTCAGCGTTTTGTTTTGTGCATCTCGGTAAAAGAGCAGCCTGGCCTGGTACGCAGCTAATGAAAACACAAGTCTTGAGACTGTGTACATAGCTTAATCTTGGGTTCAGATCTCGTTTAGGGCATGGATAATTGACGTCAATGTCGTAAAAGAATTCAGTAGGCTACTTCATGGCTGAATTAAAATAACTCTTGAAAAGTAGCGACTTAAGGCTGGTTCACAATAAACCGGGAACGAGAACCAGAATGAAAACGAGAAGCAGAGGACGTGAATATGAAAATTTTTGATTCACAATAAACCGAGAACATAGACGACTATGCATATCGATATGTATGTCAATAACGATATGTAAAGTCGATATTACTCATTCTGTGTTATTTCTGATGGCGTTCTCTCATAGTACAAGGCAGCCAACATAAACACAGATTAACCAACTTCGAAATTTCAACTGAAACATTTCATTAGGTACGGTACTATAAATATGCCCATTCATCTTTATTATCACAACCTATTTTAAGTCTACCATAACGTAAAATAATTAGAGAAGAAACATTTGTAATAGAATAAAAATGAACACAACAGTAGTTATTGAATTGAAGCGTGAATATGTAGTGTGTAATACAACCAATACAGTAATAAAACATGATTCACTTCCGATCGCTGTTCAAAGACGCAGCTATTGAAAATGTTATGTTTGATTTAACGACGCTCGCAACTGCAGAGGTTATATCAGCGTCGCCGGATGTGCCGGAATTTTGTCCCGCAGGAGTTCTTTTACATGCCAGTAAATCTACTGACATGAGCCTGTCGAATTTAAGCACACTTAAATGCCATCGACCTGGCCCGGGATCGAACCCGCAACCTTGGGCATAGAAGGCCAGCGCTATACCAACTTGCCAACCAGGTCGACCGCAGCTATTGAAAGCCACGTATTCTCCTTCATTTTCTCATCTTTATACGAGGCGCGCCGCTTATCGTAAACGCGAGGATTTTCCTCAACACTCAATATTAGAATCTCATCAAATAAAACTTGCTCCATGATGCACAGCACAGAACAAAATAATGCATAGGTTATGTCATGGTCTTCTTGCTACAAAATATACGACGACAGAAATAGCTTTTAGATGGCAATAGAATGAATCTAGTGGGCTGTGATCGGAAACGTGAACGCCAAAGTTGAAACTTGGCCAACTCTCCGTTCCCGATCCCGGGCTCCGGCAAGCTTTTCGTTAATTGTGAATGCTCACATTTAAATGTGTACATTTTAACAATTTTACCGTTTTCGTTCCGATTCTCGTTTCCGGTTTATTGTGAACCAGCCTTTAGGGCTATATTCATAGACATTCTTAGCGTGGGCTTCCGGTGGATGATCAGCGAACTAACGTTTTTCGTATTCATAAACCATTGTTAGCGATATGATATGATATGATATGATATGATATGATATGATATGATATGATATGATATGATATGATATGATATGATATGATATATGAATCCTGTACAAGTAATCACTCGATAGCCGGGGCTAGTTTAGCACGCTCGTAGCGCGGGCTAGCGAAATGTCTATGCATAGCACTCTCAAAGTCTTCCATCCTTCGCTATGACTCTGGGAACGGTTTCTATTGCTACAACTCCAGTAGAAAAAAAATTGTGACGGTGTCGTGTATAGTTCCTAGGGTAGCTCAGTCGGTAGAGCGTTCGCGCGCTAAGCGAAGAGTCCCGGGATCGATACCCGGCCACGGAACAATTTTTCCTTGAAATTATTCCAACCTGCTTTACAGGGAGCTACTACCTGAAAGCCAGATTTGTATAATACATTCGTTACTGGAGGTACGTTAACAGAAAGCCACAATTTAAGTCACACAGTATTTGTGTGCACTCATAGTTGAGTTCTGGCGTCTTGTCAGCTCATTTGAGTTGTGTGGATACAAAGGAAAAATTGTGACGTTGTCGTGTATAATTCCTGGGGTAGCTCAGTCGGTAGAGCGTTCGCGCGCTAAGCGAAGGGTCCCGGGATCGATACCCGGCCCCGGAACAATTTTCCTTGAAATTATTCAAACCTGCTTTACAGGGAGCTACTACCTGAAAGCCAGATTTGTATAGAATCGTTATTATTTAAGATTTTCATATATTTCGTAGTTCGGATAGTCTTCAGTAACTGAATACTTTCTCTGATATTGGAACCAATTTGTAGCTACATTTATGATACGATATTAGAATATAAAACATTCATACCAGTAATATACAAGTTCAGTTCCGGGCAGGGAAATGAAAATTTATCTCGTATTCATAGGAGCTGGTTTAGCATCTCTTGTCTTACTAATATTGTCTGTCTTGTTTCAAGCTGTTTTTTGCATCACTCTTACCTATATGATTAATGAGTCACACTACCTGTAATTATCTGATGTATATCCATAATCCTCACAAGAATAAGAACGGAGCGGACTAGTGTGTTGAGTCCTTAAGGAGAGTGTAGTGATGCCTGTACCATTGAACAATTTCAGCACAGAAATTTAGTTCAATATTTTTAGGCTTTTTGAACACAGTGGAATAAAAATTTACATGGTTATACAATAAATCATTCTGAATTCAGTGGTATAAAGGACAACTAATTAGTTTAGTATCAAAGTGCAAAAAAAAAAGGCCCTGACTGATAATCTGATTTCCCACTTAGCTAAATGTACCTCAATCGCAGGTGCACGTTAGTTGCTACAATCTTCACTCATATACCCCGTATTTCTTTTAAGTTCTTAAGGAATGTATATTGTACATTTTAAAGCAAAATTTAGGAAAATATTTCACCCTTAGTGGAACAGAAAAAATAGTGAACATTGATTAACAATTATTGCCAATTTTTTAATGAATATATATACAGGCTGTTTCAAAAATACGGGGCATAAGTTCAGGTATGTATTTCCCACATGTAGACAATCAAAATAGTTCATTACGACATGTGTCCGGAAATGCTTTATTTCCGAGTTATGGCCTTCACAACATTGAAATTCACCGGAACGTTTGTCTTTCCGCAGGTCGTTGTCATTACAGAAGATGCTCAAAATGTCCACCTCCTGCTTGAATACAGACCTCACATCGATGTCTCCTCATTGACCTGCGAACATGATCCAAAACTCCAGGAGTATTGCGTATGTCCTCAGAACTTGCCACAATTCGATTCCGAAGGGATTCCAAATCAGGCACCGGAGACGAGTAAACCAATGATTTTAAATGGCCCCACAAGTAGAAATCGAGAGGGTTCAGATCAGGTGAGCGTGGAGGCCAAGCAATTGGCAATAGATCTTGGTCGTCTCCTTCCCAAACCAGGAGAGTTAAATTTTCCATACTGGCACAGACGGTAATGGAGACTTACAAATGTCTTCCGATCTTGACATTGTCGCTGTGGGTATCTCTCCTGGTACAAACGACGAGCCAGCGCAGCATTGCCGTCCGCCTTACCGTACATGAAGTGTATCTCTGACAGCTCTTGATTTGAATACATGTCGCACAGTTTTACGCCTACACAACACTGAACGTAACCTTCGCCTCGGAATGAACTGTCAGAGTGCCCTCTTAATGTCTCCTTTGACGGCAACGACCTGCGGAAAGAAAAACGTTCTGGTGAATTTCAATGTTGTGAAGGCCGTAACTCGGAAATAAAGCATTTCCGGACACATGTTGTAATGTACTATTTTGATTGTCTACATGTGGGAAATACATACCTGAAATTATGCCCCGTATTTTTGAAACACCCTGTATATATATATATATATATATATATATATATATATATATATATATCCCCCCCTCGTGTTATGTGTGTGATATTCATAAACCCTACTTCTACTTTGTTAGAACACAGAGTGCCGAAAACACTGTAAAATTTCATGTAAATAGACTCGATAGTTTCAGAGAAAAATGCACTTAAGTTTGGAAAATATCAACTTATGGAAAGCAGCATTGAAAAAAAAACAATGTATGAATTACGGTTCCGCCAAATATTTATTTACATATTTATTTATTTATTTATTTATTTACTTATTTATTTACTTATTTACTTATTTATTTATTTACTTATTTATTTATTTACTCATTTATTTATTTACTTATTTATGTATTTACTTATATATTTATTTATTTATTTACTTATTTATTTATTTACTTATTTATTTACTTATTTATTTATTTACTTATTTATGTATTTACTTATTTGTTTATTTACTTATTTGTTTATTTACTTATTTGTTTATTTACTTATTTATTTATCTATTTATTTATTTATTTCTATAAAAGAGCAAAGCCCCAATTACAATAGACAGTACAAATATTTCCTTACAACATAAAATTGGAGATACTGTAACATGAAAAAGAGATAAAATCAGTTAAAAATGCAAGGTACAAGTGTAAATACAAATCTAAAATACAAATGAAAAATGGGGGGGGAAAAAAAACACAGACAAATACATACTAACTTAGGTAAGTAAAAGACACAGATACAGATGCAAATGAAAAATGCAAAATAAAAAAGAATGAAGAATAGATAAATGTAGATATCATAACCAAAAGATGTAAAATATAGCTATAAATGGCAAATTACAGAGTAATAAATAGATAGCTATACTATTTAAAATCAACTACCTTCAGTGTATTAATAAGAAAATGTTTATATTTCATGTAAGAATACGTAAAGAGATAATTTAAATTGCTTATCTGCAGAAAGAACACCCACAATATTTATACTTGTATATAGTTTTAAAGACGAAGTGTTTTACTTTTTTTTTTAACACAAAATAAAAAATCGGATTTTTAACCCTTAATCACTATCCACTCCCCTTAAAGGTAGAAGACGGGATGATATTGAATGTGAAGGTGAAGTAGACAAATAGAGGAGGAAAGTTAGGTCCCGTGTTGTAGATTTACATAAATTAAAGAACCCTGTCCCTGAAAGACGACCACGGAAATTTTTTTCGACCATTATGCATAGTAAAGGATTGACTGAAAGATTTCCGTTTGTTAATTTATTTATTTGTATAGGCCTATACTTATTTGCAGTGAACTTGAATTTTTTTACAAATCACGACACTTGAAGACGGAATTAATGGGGTGGGGCGTTGAGTGATTTCCATCACTTTTCTAGTTAGTTATACGATGAACCTAAAGCGAACTAGAATGTTGGCAAAGATTACCTTAAAACAAATTCTATTAGGCATTAATTTGCCCCATTTGCCAACGTAATGATTAATTTTGATTATTTATTACTAGGGCTAGGATTTTGATGAAATTGCATCTTTTTTTCTAGTAAGGCAGAAACATAGCTGCTTTAGTATTTATATGTTATGTGATAAACTGAGTGTTTTGAGACATATTTGTTACGGCATTTATTTTGCATTTTTTTGCCTGTTTCAACTCATAAGAGCATCTTTTGTGTAATTCGGACATTTTTTAGGCATTTTCATTTAATTTTGGCCACAAATCCCCATTATAAATATAAAATAATGTTTATTTCCTTTGATATTTTGTCTACATATTTTGTCCATTAATACCCTTTATTTTTTACTTGGTTATTTAACGACGCTGACCAACTACGAGGTTATTTAGCGTCGATGGAGTTGCTGATAGTAATATGATATTTGGCGAGATGAGGCCGAGGATTCGCCATAGATTACCTGAAATTTGCCTTACGGTTGGGAAAAACCTCGAAAAAACCCAACCAGATAATCAGCCTTAGCGGGAATCGAACCTCCGCCCGAGCGCAACTCCGGATCGGCAGACAAGCGCCTTAACCGACCGAGCTACGCCGGTGGCTACTACCCATTATTTTGTATAATATTTTAATCGTTTTTCTACACAAATATTGCCCTTTTAACGTAGTACACCCCACGTAATGGATCAGTCCAACCACCCCTTCAATATAGACTCCTCTATACTTGCTAATTCCATATAAGAGTGGCTTTGTGGTGGACTACATGGAAACTACATCAGGTAAAATAATTAATTAAAGTGTACCACTTAGAAAAAATTATGTAAAATTAAATAAACTTAAATGTTGGTACTAGAATTTAATTTAATTACTAGTCTAAATATTAAGCAGCACAATAGTAATACGCGTTACAAGAGCGGTATGTTGAAGTTTTCATGTTCGAGGAAAAGTTTGAAAAAGCGAAACTTAGTTGAGCTTTTTTAATTTCCGAGAATTGAAAGAAAACATACCGCTCGTGTATTGTACATTATTTTGTGCGAAGATCGTTTATTACATACCTGAAAGAGGAATTTCTAATTAGTTGCAATGAAATCTCCATCTTAGTTTCTGTTCAATGACGGCAAATTTGCAAAACAAAAATATCTATCTTCAACATTGTTGCTTTAAAATGTTTTCTGTGTTTACTATACTCCAGCAGGCCGTGATATACGTCTGTCTTTTTTTTTCCCCCCCAGTCTATGGAATCTTGTTGATTGTTTCACGGTTTCCTTAATGTTACTTGCATCACGAATGTAGTAACTTTAATGGAGTTGTAGAGTTTACTTAATTTTTGCAAATATTTAAAAACAATAATTAACAGTGCAATTTAGGTGAAATTGCAGTGGTAAGTTTCCAATTTATAATTATTACTATATTGAACGTCTCTAAAAATAATATGTTAAAAGCCTAAAGCAGTAAAATCAATATGTCACTTAAGCGGTAAGAAGAGGGAAATTGTTACGTGTGTTAGGTTGGGAATATTGAATGTGGAATTTTAGACTTTCCGCGGATTGGTTTTGTGCGCACGATCTCGCACAAAACTCCTTTTCCTACTAAGCCAATTTCAGAATGTAAGATCAATTTGTAGGGAATTTTTAAGGGCATTTTTGAAAGATTTTTAGGTCATAAATGCATTGTTTCTAGGGCATTATTTTTATGATTTATAGGTCATCAAAATCCTAGCCCTATTTATTACCAAGTCCGTGTTGGATTGAAGAACGCTATGGCTTGGACCGAAAACAAATTTTCCTGTACCTTTTAAATAAAGTTCTTACAATACCCACGGATCATGGGACACGTAAATGATTATTTTAACTTCATGAACCTTGCACGAGCATTTCCTTTGCCATCCATCATCTCATTTCACTTAGCAGAGTTGCTCTGTGCTCTTGTTTCACGAATACCCATTGGTTCAAATGGATTGTAGTCGGGATGCGATTGGTCCAGTTTCCGTTTCTGTCTTGCACGTGCTGTTGTTCTCTCTCTAGCCCGAAGCCTACTCATTGATGCCTTCTCTCTCTCTTTCTCTCTCTTCCACCCCGATGCCATTTCTTTGCTTCGTACCATTACTAGTTATTTTTTGTTTGTTTCCTCTTCCAACATGTGTGTGTGAGTGAGTGTTGTGGGTTTTTTAGTCTGGCCCGTACTAGCAGTCGTTGCAGCTAGTGTTCGTCTCTTCTCACGAATTCTACAATACGAGAGTGATGTTTGTTGGCAGGTGATTTTTAAGTCTGCAGAAACCGTTACTAAGTGGTGAAAGATCTAACTTCGTTTTCCATTATTATGGCGTTAATTTGCATTCCTCTTGCATTTCTTTTGTAACGCTCCACCAGATCCGTACACAATGCATTTCACTGTATAATTTCTTTATCGATGACATTAATGTAAACCCACACGCTGTTTGCTCTTCTTTTTTTTTTCCTATATCCTTTTCGAGTGTGTGATTGTGTGTACGGAATTGTACAAGCGAGACATGTGTTGTGAATGAAGAGGTGTTGCGTGAAGTAAGTGCGTGAGTAAATATTTTGAAAGGAGAACTATTTTGGCGCCTACAAAGTGCGTGTTGTTTGCGTGTGCATCAAGGAAATAAGGTTAGTCCCTTCGGGATGTAATGATACAATATAGCGATGTGTTAAATATAGTGAAAACTTTTTCTTGTAATATAATTGTTTTCTCGAGTAATTTAATTGAAGATTCGAGAAATGGTAACTCTAATACCTTATTATCTAGCGACAAGGCCTCCTCGATCCATGATGGACAAATTGTTGCAGCCTCAGGTAATGAATTATCGTTTTGTTGACTTCCATTGTCTTGTATGCATTAATTTGTTTTTAAATTTGATCGTAATTTATTTCATCATCTTTTCACTTCAAACAACTCGTAGCCTACAGAACGGAGCCTTGTTAGAAAACAAATACAATTTATAATAGTTTATTTAAAATGTTGGACAATTTCACCAACATGTTACTAATACACAATTAACTAATTGTAATTTAACTTAAATTCGGAAGTTGAATCGTATTTAATTCGTTTGCATTTCACTAAACTAATACTCATCTAAAATAAAGTCAATTAATTTAATTCCCAATGAAGTCATCACGGCCTTCGGAATCATACAAATTTCGAAGGCCATGTGTCTTGTTAATGTAAGCAGTGACCTATATCTTTTCATTTGTTATATTACGACAATCTATACTAATAATAAATCTGTAGCCGACATTTTTCTGGTAATTTTCGATTTTCCAAAAATAATTGGTCCTAACATATATAATTAACCATCCTGAATCCGAAAATAGCTTTTTTGAAATTTTTGTTTCTATGTATGTATGTCTGTCTGTCTGGATGTTTGTTACATTTTCACGCGATAATGGCTGAATCGATTTATATGAAAATTGGAATATAAATTAAGTTCGTTGTAACTTAGAATTTAGGCTATATGGCATTCAAAATACTTTATTTAAAAGGGGGGTTATAAGGAGGCTTGAATTAAATAAATCGAAATATCTCCCTTATTATTAATTTTCATTAAAAATATTACATAACAAAAGT
The DNA here is from genome assembly GCF_040183065.1 of Periplaneta americana. Taxonomy (NCBI): domain Eukaryota; kingdom Metazoa; phylum Arthropoda; class Insecta; order Blattodea; family Blattidae; genus Periplaneta; species Periplaneta americana. Next base: position 19,074,122 of record NC_091119.1, read on the forward strand.
TTCTTTAAAAATAATTTCCGACAAGTTTTATTCCATGCAAAATTTTGATAGGACTGATATTTCATTAGATAAATGAGTTTCAAAATTACAATAACAACGCCATCTAAGGCGGTGTAATGAAATAAAAAATAAATGACTACGTCTATAAGGGGCATTGGACAACAACAATCGAAAGCTATGAATCATAGCCTACAGAGATTGTTTCTGTGTTTGTATGAAGTATTATCGGAAGCTAAATTAACCGATTTGTATAATTAATTATTAATTCACCATTGGAAAGTGTAGTTTCTCTAGATGGACATAATGCTGTAATGTTATTACAGGAACTTCTGAGTGAATCGAGGACAGGTAAGATTAAAATAGCTTCTTATGCACAGAAAACTTGATAGGCATTCGTTTCGTGTATTTCTTAAAATAATTTTTATGAACAAATGAGTGGTCTCTGGATCAAAATGATCGCATTTTAATTTTTTAATACAATTTGAGTAACATAATAAACGATTTATCCTTCTATCAAACACGAATGTTCCCTGGATCAAATGTCTTATTTTAATTATGTAATTACTTTATATTTATTTCTAACGGGTGCAGCGGAGCGCACGGGTACGGCTAGTGTAATAATAAATTTAGCTTCCTTTATGAATAGGTTACCAGATTTGATAAAGCGTATTACATATAATTTGGAAACACACCTAAAAGGTAATAGTAATATACGTTACAAGAGCGGTATGTTGACGTTTTCATGTTCGAGGAAAAGATTGAAAAAGCGAAACGTAGTTGAGCTTTTTTAATTTCCGAGAACATGAAAACAAACATACTGCTCGTGTATCGTACATTATATTGTGCGAAGATCGTTTATTACATACCTGAAAGAAGAATTTCTAATTAGTTGCAATGAAATCTCCATCTTGGTTTCTGTTTAATGACGGCAACTTTAGAAAACAAAAATATCTATACTCCAGCAGGCCGTGATATACGTCTGTCTTTTTTTCTCCCCAGTCTATAAATGCAAACTTAAACTAACGGTAAGGTTATGTAATGATTTATTTTTTCATTTTAATATTTTAACAATATTATTTATATAACATATTGCAGTAATAACATCGGCATCTGGAGTCTTGTTGATTTTTTCACGGCTTCCTTAATGTTACTTGTATCAGGAATACAGTAGCTTTCGTGGAGTAGTAGACTTTACTTAATTTTTGCAAATGTTTAAAAACAATAATTAACAGTGAAATTTAGGTGAAATTGCAGTGGTAAGTTTCCAATTTATAATTATTACTATGTTAAACGTCTCTAAAAATAATATGTTAAAAGCCTAAAGCAGTAAAATGAATGTCGCGCTTAAGCGGTAAGAAGAGGAAAATTGTTATGTGTGTTACGTTGGGAATACTGAATGTGGTATTTCGCACTTACCGCGTATTGGTTCTGTGCGGAAAACAAGCAAATACGCACGATCTCGCACAAATGATATATATTTGAAACGGTTAGGGAATCGAATATGCAAAATGTCAGAAAAATTTACACCTAAGTAGCGTTTGTGCTCATTTACAGTTAAGAAAGGGGGGGATATCATCAGATAGGTTAGAATGATTTGAATGCCATATACCGCGAGAAAAATAAGAGTACGGATTGATTGGCATTGATATCTAAACCAATCTACAGCCATCGGTTAAGATAACTTGAAATTTCCATTATCACTCCCATACAAATGATTTCTCAATATCTGAACCGATCCTTTGAGGGCACTAATGGCTATTTCCTTCACAATGTTGTCATAAACAGAGGTAACCTCAAAACATATTAAATTCTTTGAAAGCAAAAAAAAAAAAAAAAAAAAAAAAAAAAAAAAAAAATGGGTGAGTAGACTTCAGAAAAAAAAAGTTGAAAATAAATAGAAACATATTTCAATGCAAGATAACCTCATTCCAATACCTTCAGCAATATTGAAGACTAAACGGGATAATATGAAATTAAATGCAAGGAAATATAATAGGCCTACAACGAGCAAAATGGAAAGACTTAATGGATTTGCACTATTGCAGTGCCTTGAAATGTAATATTAGGCTTACGTGATATATATGTTATTTATATTACTTTAGTTGCCATATTTTAGCCAACCTAAGATTGATTAAACGTTTCTTCAATAAATTTGTCATTTAAATAATTTTATGAAGTAGCTACTTAACTATCAGTTGGAAATTCTAATTCACATTCTGTACAATTCATCCTCAAGTTGTCCGTCAAAAATGACTGACGATTATAGCGGAACACTGCCTTGTACTGGGAAAAAGAGCGCTCTGGCCACTGAGAAACAACATGCACTCCCTAGAGACATGTTTATGACTGGAAACGAAAACGAAAGCAGCTGATGTTTATGAAATTATAGTTCCTTCCTGAATCAGAGTTATGATAACTTACAAGGCACTCCTAAGTGATACATCAATGTTGATGTGTGTTAGTTACAGTACAATTTTTTAGTGGTGACATTTCTTATCCCTGTGGTGAGAGAGCAGACTGCAATTCCACAGGTCCACTGATAGGTAATTCCGAGAAACAATTGCCAGGTGTCACGTTTAAGCAACTGCACTCAACATTCGGTTGATGAATAATCTGAAATGGGGCTTTTTATGAAAATTATTTGATGAAAACTTAATTTTTAGTGTTTTAATGTGAAATACAATTTAAAGTATATGCTCAGGTGTTCTTGTCCGAAACTTAAACCACAATTACAAGTTTCTATTACTGTGCAAATAAAATTTTTATTTACCTAATAATACTAGCCCTAGTTAGTCTATTGCCCAGTTTCTGAAAAGACAGTTGCCTGTACATACAGAGTTATCTATAATTTAACGTGCTTATACTGGGTGTTCAGTTCAAAGTGTGTCATGGTTCGCTGTATGCCGTCATATGGCTAGCTGATGAGCCTAGAGAATTCAATCTTCCTACACTTCCGCAGCTCAGGTGTATAATCTAAGAGGCAGAGAAGTTGGCTTGCAAGTACGGCGTTCATTCTCAAGAGTACGTGCCGTTACGTACGGTAACGCCGGTAGTGGCAGGAATGTGAACTGTTTGGAAATACGTACTGTCGGGATATGGGGAGAGGGTTAAGAAGATTACTTACGTATTTGTTGACATTAACTTTGACGGTAAACATGGACACGGAGCATTTGATTTGTGTTGTGGAATGTTACCGTACGCAACCGATGATAACAAATACCCTGCGTACGACTTGCCGGCGCAAAACACTGTTCGAAAGAGGTTATGGTAGCACACAGACCGTACAGACCGCCATCTGTTGCTACGACTTTCAAGTTATACCGTACACGTTCTCAAGTTCAGATTGAAGAACGCCTTAAATAATAGGCAACTTCTCTAACATATAAGCTGAAACTCGCTTCAAATCGGTGACCCAACAACAGTGACGTCATGACACACTTTGAAATGAACACCCAGTATGTTTAAAATGAGTTTCCGAAACAACAGTTATCGTTATCTTTACAGTTATCTGTGCTTCAACTGGTAACTGTGCTTCACTTGGTAACTGTGCTTCGACCTGTAATTACCTGGCTGTTAGTACTGATTCGAACAAATACCGACATGCAACGCTACTGCATTACTGTTTTGTAAACTATAATAACTGATACTAAATAACAATATACATCACAATAAATTTATTTATTATAATATCTTATAGTATTAAAAATTTGGCGTTGTATTTACGTAACTTAGGTAAATGTTTTACTGTCTATGACATAAACACAATTTTGAACATCTCAAGTTTAATTTTCGTCATCAACTAAAGATTCTATGTCGTCAGTCGAGGAATATTTTATTTTTGGATGTTCTATCAATGCCAATGGTATTTCGGACTCCGAAAAGTCGATTCGAATACATGAAAGCATTCATATGGACGAATGTAAAATATTTTGACATGTTTATCAGTATGGCTGCCATAGCCACCAAAGCTAAATATGGTTGCAGTTTTGAAGCAGAAGTTACATCAAGCCCTCTCTTCATTAGTATTATTTATCTCGATGATCACGCCAAATACAAACAATTATTGCTTTTTTAATCATATTAGTCCACACCTGTGGAGTAACGGTCAGCGCGTCTAGCCGCGAAATCAGGTGGCCCGGGTTCGAATCCCGGTCGGGGCAAGTTACCTGGTTGAGGTTTTTTCCGGGGTTTTCCCTCAACCCAATACGAGCAAATGCTGGGTAACTTTCGGTGCTGGACCCCGGACTCATTTCACCGGCAATATCACCTTCATTTCATTCAGACGCTAAATAACCTAGATGTAGATACAGCGTCGTAAAATAACCCAATAAAATAAAATAATCATATTATGATTGAGATGGAAATGTACTATCGTTTATCACATAATTATTTAATTAAAAAACTTTGCACCTGCTTGTACATAGCTTACTGTGTACCTATCAGCCATATTACTGCTGAAAACTTCTGCAAACAAAAGTAACTATAAATAACTAAAAAATCACTAACAAAATAGTAGTGGAGACATCTATGGACGATAATAGATACTGAACTTGAAGTTATCTCAACTGTTAGTTACAAGCGCTGATAAATCTCCATTTAACTTTCCGGAAACTCCTGAAAGTTACCAGTGCAGTTAAATTTATAACAGCAGTTAAATAACTGAGAGTTAACTGAGGTGTACAAGAAACCGGACATATTATCCTGTACTTGAGTCTAGCCGTATAAGTTAACTCATCCCTCCCTCCCAAGCAGTCAGTGAAGTAATATAAGCCTACATTAAAGTTACAATATAGAACTTCCCCCCCCCCCTCCCCCATAGAAATAAAATGAGACGTGTGAAGTTTGGAAAAGCGAAACGTACTTTAGCTTTTTTAATTTCCGAGAATTTAAAGAAAACATACCGCTCGTGTATCGCACATTATTTTGTGCGAAGATCGTTTATTACATAGTACCTGAAAGAGGAAGTTCTAATTAGTTGCAATGAAATCTCCATCTTGGTTTCTGTTCGATGACGGCAAATTTGCAAAACAAAAATATCTATCTTCAACATTGTTGCTTTAAAATGTTTTCTGTGTTTACTATACTCCAGCAGGCCGTGATATACGTCTGTCTTTTTTTCCCCCAATCTATGATGAGTCTGGAATCTTGTTGATTTTTTCACGGCTTCCTTAATTTTACTTGCATCACGAATGCGGTAACTTTAGTGGAGTTGTAGAGTTTACTTAATTTTTGCAAATATTTAAAAACAATAATTAACAGTGCAATTTAGGTGAAATTGCAGTGGTAAGTTTCCAATTTATAATTATTACTATATTGAACGTCTCTAAAAATAATATATTAAAAGCCTAAAGCAGTAAAATCAGTATGCCACTTAAGCGGTAAGAAGAGGAAAATTGTTATGTGTGTTAGGTTGGGAATACTGAATGTGGAATTTTAGACTTTCCGCGGATTGGTTTTGTGCTGAAGCCAAGCAAATACGCACGATCTCGCACAAAAGTAAGTTTAAGAGACAAATTTTTCTGTGCGCACCTTTGTACACAGACTTGTCTTCTTGTTAGTACTGGCATGTGTTTAAATTATCTTCAATCGCCACTTCATCACTTCTGAGTATAAGTTGCATAACACGTACATAATTATTGATGTTAATGAGTATTGTGTGTGAATTTGTCGTGGAAGAGGTTGTCAATGGCAACCGCAAGGCAAGTAGTCGTAATTGGTTAAGTGTTGTGTGCACAGTTCTTGTAAACTCTTTAGCTTACTATAGTAGCCCGCTAGACGCTGCAAGCAAGACAAGAGCGCATCTGTTAATAAATAAGTTTTATGCGTTTTTTTATCATCCGAGCACCAGCAGTGGCACTTCTCCATCTAGACTATTACCTCGTGTGTACTCAGTAAATGGGGGAACCCAGCAACATATTCCACATATTATTTGTTTTAGAGTGCTAAAATAACATTTAGGAACAAGACATATTTACTGAAAGCGCCCCACCGCACACATGGGAGAACAGACAAGCTGAGATGAAAAAAATAGACGAAGGCGACGACTTAGCAAATAAAGTAGAAGAAAATAATAAATAAACATTTAACACTTTTATTGTTTATGCTTCTAATGAGCGAAGAGTCTAAAGATCTGGTTTAACGCTTATTTATTGTAATGCCTTTGTGCAAAATGGTGACAAGTTGTACTAGAGTTTTGGATATTTGCAACTTGTCACAAGCCTATATCTAGTCCTAGAGATATCTGCGTTCCTGAGCTAAATATCGCAGGGCTCCCACTTGTCCTACTTTTCTTAATTTTGTGTGAAATATTTGTATAGGCCAGCTTATGTCTGATGCTTTTCCAATTCGCTGCGGGCTAAAGCAAGGAGATGCACTATCATCTTTACTTTTTAACTTCGCTCTAGAATATGCCATTAGGAAAGTCCAGGATAACAGAGAGGGTTTGGAATTGAACGGGTTACATCAGCTTCTTGTCTATGCGGATGACGTGAATATGATAGGAGAAAATCCACAAACGATTAGGGAAAACACGGAAATTTTACTGGAAGCAAGTAAAGTGATAGGTTTGGAAGTAAATCCCGGACAGACAAAGTAAGTATATGATTAGGTCTCGTGACCATGTACGAAACGGAAATATAAAAATTGGAGATTTATCCTTCGAAGAGGTGGAAAAATTCAAATATCTGGGAGCAACAGTAACAAATATAAATAACACTCGGGAGGAAATTAAACGCAGGATAAATATGGGAAATGCGTGTTGTTATTCGGTTGAGAAACTTTTGTCATCTAGTCTGCTGTCAAAAAATCAGAAAGTTAGAATTTATAAAACAGTTATATTACCGGTTGTTCTGTATGGTTGTGAAACTTGGACTTTCACTTTGAAAGAGGATCAGAGATTAAGGATGTTTGAGAATAAGGTTCTTAGGAAAATATTTGAAGCTAAGAGGATTGAAGTTACAGGAAAATGGAGAAAGTTACACAACGTAGAACTTCACGCATTGTATTCTTCACATGACATAATTAGGAACATTAAATCCAGACGTTTGAGATGGGCAGGGCATGTAATAAATATGGGCGAATCAAGAAATGCATATAGAATATTAGTTAGAAGGCCGGAGGGAAAAATACTTTTCGATTTACATAAAGAAGTGGATATTTACTTCGTTTGTAGAACCTGGACATTGCACTTAATGGGACTGGGTAGTCTAAGGGTATGGCTGTTGTGTGTGAGTGAAGAAATTTTGGTCTTACTCTTCAACTTTTGAATCTATGAATTTACAATTTTACAGCATACTCTATACTTGCAGGTATATTTTGGTTTTCAGATTGTTTCTACCTCACATATTTCATTTTGTAAAAATGTTTAAACCTGAAAAAAATTAATCGAATTAAAGTTAAAAACATAGGTATTTTAGAAACATTTTTCTCAGAAACCGTTTGCACTACAGGTTCCTAAAAATTCAAGCATATTTCCAGTGCAGTTGGCTATAGTTGCTGCTATTTTCATCACATTATGAACATTCGTTCAATAGAAAAAATATTTTCCATTCTGAGAAAAAAATATTTAAGATTTTAAATTTTTTTCCAACTGTTCAGGCTGTAAAATCCATAATAATTTTGATAATTATGTGAGAGTGGCCATGTTTCTTCACTACCATATGAAATAGGAGTATGCAACATTTTGTCCTCCCAGCCCCAGTAGTTTCTGAGGCTTCCAAGACGTTAAGTCCATTGTATCCATGTCCATATGACTTCCGTTTTTAATATTTTTGTCCACTTTCATTTATGTCCACATTTTATGTGCGTCAATTTTTTTGGGTCCATGACTGTTATGTCCACTTTTATTTAAGTCCACTTTCATTTATGTCCACTTTTATTTAAGTCAATTCCTTTTGTACCAGTGGAAGATGTTCAGGCTGTTTTTGATAGCCTTATAGATAATATTGAGCCTGACGTAGTGGATTTAGCATTGTACACGGAAAGAACTTACATCCGAGGAACACCTGCTCGAGGAAGAAGAAGAGCAATGCCACCTAGATTCGCACCTGAAATATGGAACACTTATAATCAGGTTCTGGCAGGACAACATCGAACAACTAACATAGTCGAGGGCTGGCACAACCGCTTTCAGAAACACATCGTCACACATCACGCGTCGGTCTGGAGAGTCATGGAATTTATCAAGAAAAACCAAAGGAATAATGAAATTATAATAATCCAATTGCTTGGCCGGCATTTGAATGTACAGCATCCTATTAAAAGATCGTACCTACAAAATTTAAGTCGAGTAGAAGAGATTGTTCGGAATTACAACCACTAAACGAAGACGAACACATCAGAACTTACCTCAAAGCTATCAGTTATGGTCTGAAGCTGTATGAAGATGAACAGGCAGAAGACATTGAGTAAGGAATTGAAGTAAATTTGTAGATGGTCATAATGTATTGTACAATCATGTAGTGGACGTAAAAATGTAGACATAAAATTTGTGCAATTGGACTAAAATAAAGTGGACATATATTTCATAGGACATATATTTACGGACATAGTGTAATGGACATAATAAAATGGACATTAAAATTGTGGATATTATAAAAAGGACCTAACGTCTGTGTTTCTTTCTGAGGAGAATGTTCCTAAAATATTCATATTTTTAACTCAAATTTAATTAATATTTTTCAGGTTTAAAATTTTTTTATAAAATCACGTATATGAGATGGGAAGATGATCTAAAAACCAAGATATACCTGTAGATATTGTGTGTATGCTGTAAAAATTTTATATTGATGGATTCAAAATTTGATAATAGCAAAATTTCTTCATTTATTTATTTCACTGCGTAATCATGAAGTCAGCAAGGCGTAGAGCCACCTACTGTTCACGACAATATACGACAAATAAGACGAGGAAAAGACCATAAATTTCAACTAATTTTCCGGGGAATTGAACCCGGGCCTACTATATTTGTAGGTGGAAGAGATACAGTTTGGGTTACGGTGAGAAATTCTTGATTGTTATGCACTTCAAATTTACGACATAAAAGTTTTATCCGCTTGAAAGAAGTTGTTGCTATTCTCAATTTATCTAAGTATTTTAATTGCGTTGAACTACTTTTATTACTGTAAAAGTGTTGAATTTATGTTACAAGTTGTAAATAACCACAGCGAAGAATTACATAAAATTACGACTGCGGGGATTATAAAATCGCGAACACTTGCTCACTACGATTGATAAAGGTAAAGTTGGTCATTAAGAAATGAGACAATGCACGAAGTCCTTGTAGAAGGCCTACCTACTCATAAGAAAAACTCTAAATCAAGTAAAATAACCTACTAAAATAAAATAAATGAGGGACCAAGGAGCAGGAACCCCATTGTCGTAATCCCTCTCCTCATCTTCATGGAATTCTTTTTTACAAAACCTTTTACGCACGGGCAAAATAATTTAATTGTACTATTGTTGACAGTTATAACTTTTCATTAAACTTCATTTTATACTGTCTTTGTTTTGCTTAGGGCAGCAATGAACCTACGGGTTCCTTAAAAGCAATTTGTAAGTAAGTAAGTAAACAATTAGGCACAGTAGTCGCCATAACTACATGCCGCCCGGAATTTGTCTACTCCTGATTTTTGCAATAAGTAAAACGCATCTAGATACTACTAGATCTAATTAAAGGTTGAAATTAAGAAATGAAAAAAAAAAAAAAAAAAGTAAATGTCAGCACAAACTTAAAATAAAACAAATTATGACTGCATGCTTTACGAGTTTATATGCATTGCAATCCATGACTGTACACATTTTAAGCGCTTCAAATAAAAAAATTACTCTTTTCTGATAAAATATATGTTCTTCTTTTCTAATGAAGTGCTGGCTACCAAATTCTTCTAGTAGAGCACTGATGTCAAGCGCCTAGCTTTGTTTTGTTTTCAATGTTCACTGAACAGCGGACCTGAACTGTGTAGTTCGGTCGATTGTCGCCTATCAATACTCAATACATATCTACTCTATTGGGGGTCGTTTGGAGGCTCTAGGTAACCAAACACAGGACCATTCATTCGTTCAATCGCCCGTTCGTCCATTAGTTCAGTCGCACGTTTGTCCATTCATTCATTCATTCATTCATTCATTCATTCATTCATTCATTCATTCGTCCATTCATTCAATCGTCCGTTCGTCCATTCATTCGTTTAGTCGTCTGTTCGTTCGTTCATTCATTCATCAGTTCATTCATTCATTCATCAATTCATTCATTCATCAGTTCATTCTTCATTCGTTCGTTCATTCATTCATCAGTTCATTCATTCATTCGTTCGTTCAGTCATACGTTCGTCCATTCATTCATTCGTTCGTTCAGTCATACGTTCGTCCATTCATTCATTCATTCATTCGTTCGTTCGTTCAGTCATACGTTCGTCCATTCATTCATTCGTTCGTTCGTTCAGTCATACGTTCGTCCATTCATTCATTCCTTCATTCATTCATTCATTCATTCATTCGTTCGTTCAGTCATACGTTCGTCCATTCATTCGTTCATTCATTCATTCATTCATTCATTCGTTCGTTCGTTCGTTCAGTCATTCGTTCGTTCGTTCAGTCATACGTTCGTCCATTCATTCATTCATTCATTCATTCATTCATTCATTCATTCGTTCGTTCAGTCATACGTTCGTCCATTCATTCATTCGTTCGTTCGTTCGTTCAGTCATACGTTCGTCCATTCATTCATTCGTTCTTTCAGTCATACGTTCGTCCATTCATTCATTCGTTCTTTCAGTCATACGTTCGTCCATTCATTCATTCGTTCTTTCAGTCATACGTTCGTCCATTCATTCATTCATTCATTCATTCGTTCGTTCAGTCATACGTTCGTCCATTCATTCATTCATTCGTTCGTTCGTTCAGTCATACGTTCGTCCATTCATTCATTCGTTCTTTCAGTCATACGTTCGTCCATTCATTCATTCATTCATTCATTCATTCATTCATTCATTCATTCGTTCGTTCAGTCATACGTTCGTCCTTTCATTCATTCATTCATTCATTCATTCGTTCGTTCGTTCGTTCGTTCGTTCGTTCAGTCATACGTTCGTCCATTCATTCATTCATTCGTTCGTTCAGTCATACGTTCGTCCATTCATTCGTTCGTTCGTTCGTTCAGTCATACGTTCGTCCATTCATTCATTCATTCGTTCGTTCAGTCATACGTTCGTCCATTCATTCATTCATTCATTCGTTCTTTCAGTCATACGTTCGTCCATTCATTCATTCATTCGTTCGTTCAGTCATACGTTCGTCCATTCATTCATTCATTCATTCACTCATTCATTCATTCAATCGCCGTTCTTCCATTCATTCGTTTAGTCGTCTGTTCGTTCATTCATTCATTCACCAGTTCTTCCATTTTAATTAATTAATTCATTCATTCATTTATTCGTTCGTTCAATCATACGTTCGTCCATTCAATCGTCCGTTCGTCAATTAATTAATTAATTCATTCATTCAATCGTCCGTTCGTTCATTCATTCGTTCAGTCATACTTTCGTCCATTCATTCATTTAATCGTCCGTTCGTCCATTAATTAATTAATCCATTAATTTATTCTTTCATTCATTCAATCTTCCGTTCATTCATTCATTCAATCGCCCGTCAATTGATGAATTAATTCAATCATCCGTTCTTCCATCCATTCGTTTAGTCGTCTGTTCGTTCATTCATTCATTCATTCAATCATTCGTTCATTGATTCGTTCAGTCATACGTTCGTCCATTCATTCATTCAATCGTCCGTTCTTCCATCCATTCATTCAGTCGTCTGTACGTTCGTTCATTCATTCCTTTCCTTGTTTGTTAATTAATTCATTATTCGTCTACTCTTTCGTACTTATTGTTCACTCCATTCATTCAATCGCTTGTTCTCATGTCATCTTGTCTTAACTAGTCGCTATAATTTAAAAGAAATGTTGAGTAAAGTAATATCTTACCTATAGTTTGTAACGTCCTTAACGTAAATTATCCTAAACCACTATTTAGGAGTTTTCTTCGAGCAGCATTAGGACTTGGAGTCGAGTATCCTGTGGCGGCTTTACTAACATCGAACAAACATCCATGCTGTAGTTGCTGTTCGAACCCACAACATACAGCTTTGATTTGACGGTGAAACTCTGCGCGATTATCGCTACGTACACCATAATGGACAGAAAGAGACCTAAATTGTCAAATTGACCCCGCTCAGCACCCTGTTTAGGAAAGCTTAATGCAGCCTGCAAATTGATACTTAGCCCCAGGTATTCGCGGCACTTGAGTCTGTTTTACCTTGACATCCTGCGCTTTGTGGCAAGATTTATGCCTTGCAGTGGCTTCGCGTGTTGAAATTTGGAGCGTAAACATTGTGACAACTCATTGCGCCTCCGTAGTGAATGTATTACTTGGAGCAAAACACTCTATTGCAGTGAGAATTCGTACAACCCGTCTACGCTTCTCTGGCAGCTCAAAATACCTCCTGTCCCGTTTGAGGAACAAGGGTATATGGATATGGCGACATTTATATTTTGAAACGAAGAGTCGATTTTTCTATATTCTAGTACTTACTTGTTGGCATTTAAGGAACCCGGAGGTTCATTGCCGCCCTCACATAAGCCCGCCATTGGTCCCTATCCTGAGCAAGAACAATCCTTTCTCCATCATCATATCCCACCTCCCTCAAATCCGTTTTAATATTATCTTCCCATCTACGTCTCGGCCTCCCTAAAGGTCTTTTTCCCTCCGGCCTCCCAACTAAAGGTTGGTTCACAATAAACCGAGAACGAGAACCAGAATGAAAACGAGAAGCAGAGGATGTGAATGTGAAAATTTTTTATTCACAATAAACCGAGAACGTAGACGACTATGCATATCGATATGCATGTCAATAACGATATGTAAAGTCGATATTACGCATTCTGGTGTTATTTGTGTATAACTGACCAATGGCGTTCTCTTATGAGTACAAGGCAGCCAACATAAACACAGGTTAACCAGCTTCGAAATTTCAACTCAAACATTTCATTAGGTGCGGTACTATAAATATGCCCATGCATCTTTATTATCACAACTTATTTTAAGTCTACCATAACGTAAAATAATTAGAAAAGAAACGTTGGAATAGAACAAAAATGAACACAACAGTAGTTATTGAATTGAAGCATGAATATGTAGTGTGTAATACAACCAATACAGTAATAAAATATGATTCACTCACGATCGGTGTTCAAAGATGCAGCTATTGAAAGCCACGTATTCTCCTTCATTTTCTCATCTTTATACGAGGCGCGCCGCTTATCGTAAACGTGAGGATTTTTCTCAACACTCAATATTATAATCTCATCAAATGAAACTTGCTCCATGATGCACAGCACAGAACAAAATAATGCATAGGTTATGTCACGGTCTTCTTGCTACAAAATATACGACGACAAAATAGCTTTTAGATGGCAATAGAATGAATCTAGTGGGCTGTGATCGGAAACGTGAACGCCAAAGTTGAAACTTGGCCAACTCTCCGTTCCCGATCCCGGGCTCCGGCAAGCTTTTCGTACACATTTTAACAATTTTACCGTCTTCGTTTCCGTTCCGATTCTCGTTTCCGGTTTATTGTGAACCAGCCTTAACACTCTATATGCATTTCTGGATTCGCCCATACGTGCTACATGCCCTGCCCATCTCAAACGTCTGGATTTAATGTTCCTAATTATGTCAGGTGAAGAATACAATGCGTGCAGTTCTGTGTTGCGTAACTTTCTCCATTCTCCTGTAACTTCATCCCTCTTAGCCCCAAATATTTTCCTAAGCACCTTATTCTCAAACACCCTTAATCTCTGTTCCTCTCTCAAAGTGAGAGTCCAAGTTTCACAACCATACAGAACAACCGGTAATTTAACTGTTTTATAAATTCTAACTTTCAGATTTTTTGACAGCATCCTTTGCTGTGGTCGTGCCAGAGAATCAGTCCCATTCCAAGGCTTATTTGAAGGATTCGTAAGAAGCTGTCTTTTACGGTGATGGGTTGTTAGCCCTTCACCCAACCCCCAAGCTGGAGGACCACCCCTTATCGGCTGTCCGCGACTGCTTATTCAATATATTCGCAGCTACCCTCCATATCTGGAGGCCGTCTCCTCGATCCGAAACCAGAGGACGCGCCATGCCGTGGTGATTTCTATATTCTAGTAGGAAAAAAAATGTTTTTATAATCTAGTAGGAAAAAAAAAAATGTTATGTTTTATTTGACGACGCTCGCAACTGGCAAGGTTACATCAGAGTCGCCGGAATATTGTCCCGCAGGAGTTCTTGTACATGCCAGTAAACCTGTCGCATTTAAGCACTCTTAAATATCATCGACCTGGCCCGAGATCGAACCCGCAACCTCGGAAATAGAAGGCCAGCGCTATACCAACTGCGCCAACCAGGCCGACTTCTAGTAGGACTACAGGTTAGGCAGGAGCAGTTTCTTATGTTAGGGTTTCTTAGCAGATAGGATTACTAACTTAAATATTATGCGATCACATTATCGAACACTATTGACAAAAGTCGTCCTCAGTGGTCTAGCGGTTGCCATGTCAGATCTTGGATCCCAGATTCGCTGGTTCTAACTTGGTGGAGAACGATGGATTTTAAAGATCGTTAAGATCGTGAAAATGGCTTTCTCCGAGAGGGAAATAAAGTTGTTGGGCTGTATTGCAGGCGTACGTCATATCAAGGAATTCTGTACCTGATAAATGGTTCCAGTCAGAAATTGTCTATTTTTGGCTCACATTGAATTACGACCCTGCTGTTGAAAGCGTCGTTAAAATACTACTTCTTCTGCCCCTGCTACTGCTTCTTTTACTGTTTTCAGAACATGGGAGGAGTGATAGTAGGAGTAAGAAGAATAATGTGTATCAGATTTGCTGATGATATGGCGTTGTTAGCAGAAGAGATGATACTAAGGGATATGCTACCAGAGCTAAATGACAGCTGTGAGCAGTATGGGATGAAGATAAATGCCAACAAGACGAAGACCATGGTTATAGGAAGAAAAATATAGAAGATAAACTTGCGAATACTAAATGAGGCAGTAGAGCAAGTGGACAGCTTCAAATACTTGGGGTGTACTATAAGCAGTAACATGAGCTGCTGCCAGGAAGTCAAAAGGAGGATAGCAATGGCAAAGGAAGCTTTTAATAGAAAAAGGAGTCCACACCTGTGGAGCAACGGTCAGCGCGTCTGGCTGCGAAAGCAGGTGGCCCGGGTTCGAATCCCGGTCGGGGCAAGTTACCTGGTTGAGGTTTTTTCCGGGGTTTTCCCTCAACCCAATACGAGCAAATGCTGGGTAACTTTCGGTGATGGACCCCGGACTCATTTCACCGGCATTATCACTTTCATATCATTCAGACGCTAAATAACCTGGATGTTGATACAGCGTCGTAAAATAACCCAATAAAAAAAAAGAAAAAGGAACATCTTGTGCGGACCTCTGGAGAAAGTAGGCTACTAAGGAAGAGACTAGGAAGCGACTAGAAGCATTTGAAATGTACATATGGAGAAGGATGGAGCGTGTGAAGTGGACAGACAGAATAAGAAACGAAGCTGTGTTGGAAAGAGTGAATGAAGAAAGAATGATACTGAAACTCATCAGAAAGAGGAAAAGAAATTGGGTGGGTCACTGGTTGAGAAGAAACTGCCTTCTGAAGAATACACTGGAAAGAATGGTGAACGGGAAAAGAGTCTGGGGCAGAGGAAGATATCAGATGATAGACGACATTAAGATATGAAGATTCCACTGCAAGAATGAAGGATGTCACTTTCTTGTCGAAAATGAACCAAGACTGTCAATGCATAGCTTAAGACATATAGAATGTACATACAGAGTTACATGGCATTAACACTGATAGTCACTGTCCAGTAATGATCGGAAAATCACAGTTAAGCTTTGAGCGCTAAGCATTTCAAACTTTCAATTGCTTCTCCTGCAAAATGTATTCCAAATGACATCCATCATTCTTGCAGCGGACTCTTCATATATAATATGATAGCTCCATACATAGCGTTCCGCCTATATACTGCGACAATGTAGAAACGTTTTACGAAATATTATTGTTATAGCAATAGATTAATAACAATATTAGTACAGAAATAACGTCACTGAAAATATAATAAAACGAATAATCATGCTGCACAACTGTTACAGACGCAAAGATTGATACACTAATTATTAAAGATTACTGTATTATTATTACTAGGAAACTTGATACGGTTCTTGCATTATCGTGATTGTGTTCTCCGTTTATAATAATTACATTTACATCCAATAACATCTATCAGATGTGGCAAAAACAAAATCACTCCTGTGTGGGGGGAGGGGGGGGGAAACATTTACCTACAACATTTATATTACATTTTAAAGCAAGTTTTGTAGTTGTACTATGGAGAGGTTAGTTAAACACTGAAAAGTTTTAAAATGATAAACATCTATGATGTTACTACACAGGGTAATTATGCATAACAACTACAGAAGCGATTTTAAATTTTATTCTTTCACAAAACCCTACATTTTTACCCCCTTTTTCAAAAACACTTAATATCAAAAGCAGGAAAACAACGTAAACTGCAAAAACTTAATGTAATATTTTTTTTTATCAAAAACCTTAATTTTCACTCCTTGTCAAGAGGACAAATATAAGCAGCAATAACCTAAACTAACCTAACCTAACCAAAATAGCCACACAAAGACTGAATCAATTTCACAAATTCGTCAAACAATGTCAAACATGATGAACCTTACCTTAATAATTCGTAGGATACAGGGCTGCAGCTGCTCTAAAGAATGCACACATTCTCTCTTCCATTAGATATTTACGCTTTAACATATATTCTCCCAAATATCCAATGAAAAACGAAAAACGTCCACGACACTAAGTTTACTACGTGGCAGAAAGGTACCAGAACGACCAACTTTCTTCCGTTTCGCATACTTCCGGTATAATCTCCCGCAACGGAAGTTCAAATCCGTCTTACTTACTCTCAACTCATGGCAACACACTTCGAAAATCATGCAGTCCTTAATAATACCGTGATTCACGAAATAGTCTACAATATCCCCCTCTCTCAACTCTATATAGACAAAAAAACGAAATTCTACATCCATTACAACTCACAGCGATAGACCACCTACAAGATAAGAATAATACACGCACCAACTACGAAAAACTACAATCATACAGCCAACGACTTAGAGAAATTCTAGCTCGTAACATACAGCTATCACTTAACCACAATCATCCAATCATACCGGAAAAATCATCACCCAATAACAACACACAACGCTTTATGAATTAACCACAACCATCCAATCATACCGGAAGACACCTCACTCAATAAGAACATACGACACTTCAGCCAATCAAATCACAATACATTAAAAGTTATGCACTCAGCAACATAGTCTTATAAACACGAGAAAAAAAAACCAAGTTCAATTCTACTTCATATTTAAAAAAATCTACTCTACCTCAACCGTAAGTGACCTACGCATAATATACACATACTAATAAACGAAATTCAATACTAAACACTACCAGACCATCAAAAATAACAAAATCGCTTCTGTAGTTGTTCTGCATAATTACCCTACACAGTTTATCACTGTAACAAGAACGAATGTCTAACGCTCGGCTTATACCGTTCGAGGATTTATCGCTCGCGACAATTTTACCCATCACGCATGTGCGCTACCTATCGGATTATGCTATGAACTACTTGGCGCTCGAGCGAAAACGTCCGATGCACACCTCTGGCACTAACTATAGGTATTTTTTTTATATTTTTCTCGAAACTTATTTTCTGTGACTCATGTGGTTTTACAAATGACTGATTCAAATGTGAACTGTAGTTAGAGTTGAGGTGGGAGCCCTCTGCCAAAACCTGCCTCAACGTCGTCTTGGTTCACCTAAGGCTCTACGAGCTTGATCCCATGTCACCAGTGTAGAAATTCAATCCGCTAGTGGCTCGCCTGGCCCAGCTGTTTTAATTGGTTCGTACTTGAGATCAGTAAAAAGAAGTATCGTTGTTTGGGACAGGAATGAAACACATTCTGGCGAGGCAGCCATGGAGATAGCGAGGCGGCGGCGCGCACAATCGCCGGTAAGGGGGCCGCGATGTGGGCGGAACAAGACGCAGCCGTTTCGAATCCCTGATGCGCGTCCCTCCAATGGCGCAAACCACAAACCACCCATAGCCGTGAAATCGCTCAGAGCAACTTACTGACGCTTCGCAATTAAGATCGTGATTAATTTCGTATTGATGCTTTACTTTTCGCTGATGATTTAGTTCTCATGGCATCAACTGAAGATGATTTACAATATTCAGTACACAATTTAAATAAGGTCAGTGAAAAATATAACATGGAAATTAATATTGAAAAATCGAAAATCATGTCATTTTGTGGGAAATTCCCTGTACCAAGCAAAATCTGTTTGAATAATAAAATAATAGAAAGAGTAAATACCTTCACTTATCTTGGCTATACAGACGTGGACAGATTATTAGCAAAATTGAAGATTTTTATTATATATTTTTACAATATATGATTCTTCAATTCAGACTGCAGTTGACATTTTTGCGTATTTCCAAATTATTAGCAAAATTGAAGATTTGTATTGTATATTTTTTAGAAAATTTGACTCTTCAATTTGGACTACATTTGATATTTTTGCATATTTACAAATTATTAGCGAAACTGAAGATTTTTACTAAATATTTTTACCAAATTCGACTCTTCAATTTGGACTACAGTTCACATTTAGGATATTTCCAAACAATTAGCAAAACTGAAGATTTTTATTTTATATTTTGACAAAATTTGACTCTTCAATTTAGGCTGCAGTTGACATTTTTGCATATTTACAAATTTTTAGCAAAATTAAAGATTTTCATTATATATTCTTACAAAAATTGGCACTTCAATTTAAACTACAGTTGACATTTTTGCATTTTTCTGTCTACTATAATGATAGAAATATGAAAAATTGTCAACTGTAGTGTAAATTGAAAAGTCAAATTTTGTAAACAGAATTATCATAAAAATTGTCAATTTTGTTAATAATTTGTCCACGTCTGTACACTATCACCTTATGATGAAGTAGATATTGCTGAAAAAATATGTAAATATAATAAAACAATGGGGATCATTAATAAAATCATGAAACCCTCACTAGTGCAAAGACACACAAGAATAGGCTTGTATAAAACCTTAGCACAGCCAGTATTAAGCTATGGTAGCGAAGCGTGGACTGTGAAGAATAAAGATGTCAGTAGAATAACAGCAAGTGAGATGAGGTTTATGAGAGCAACAGCTGGATATACTCGCTGGGATCATAAAAAAAATGAGGACCTAATGCAAGAACTTCAAATAGAACCCATTATGCAGTTCATCAGCAAATATCAACTTCAGTGGAAGGGTCATCTCGAACGAATGAATCGATGCAGAATTCCAAAAGCACTGCTTCATTACCATCCATATGGCAAAAGATCTCTAGGCCGTCCAAAGAAGAGATGGACTTGGCCACTTGGCCTAATACTTGTTAGGAAGATGATGATGATGATGATGCTTTTCCCTGTTTCAAACACTATTGCCCCTATCTGGAACTCGCAGTAAAACAAGCCATTTCCGTGTTGCAATTATACCTGCGAAGAACAGGTTACATTTATTTATTTTATTCCATAGATCTTACATGAGCAATGAAGCTTTAAGATGTGGAACAAGTCAAAATTTTACAATATTACAATTACAATTTTTACAAATTTTTACAGTTTTACAATTTAGTAATTTTGTACAATTTTTACAATTTTGTGCAATGTTTTACAATATTTTGGCGAGATGTAGTGAGATGAGGTGAGGTCCGAGGATTCGCCAAAATATTACCCGACATTTGCCTTTTGGTTGGGGAAACCTCGGAAAAACCCAACCAGGTAATCAAATCAAAGGGGTTGATGCCAAGGACTCGCCATAGACCATCCGGCTTCAGTCCCACGGCTGTGGAAAACCTCGGAAGAAACCAAAGACCAAAGGGGGATCCAACCCAAGCCCGAACGCAGCTCCGGATCAGCAGCCCAGCGAGTCTGCCGACTGAGCTACATCTATAGCTCTACTAAAAGTATACAATACATAGCCAATCAGATTATTAAATTTACAAATTACAGCAGCGTTTTTATGAACTGTAGGACGCATATTGAGGATTGCGAATTCAAGTCAGAAATGAAAAGAGAGGAGGAATCGGAAAAGTGTGTCCACACCTGTGGAGTAACGGTCAGCGCGTCTGGCCGCGAAACCAGGTGGCCCGGGTTCGAATCCCGGTCGGGGTAAGTTACCTGGTTGAGGTTTTTTCCGGGGTTTTCCCTGAACCCAATAGGAGCAAATGCTGGGTAACGTTCGGTGCTGGACCCCGGACTTAGAGCGTATTCCGAATCTCACCGGTGAACAATCCGATGGCATCACGGTGTTCCGAATTCCACCGATGACGTCATTGATGCTCCACCGGTGTCGCACCGGTGCCATCAACTTGCAGAGGTGGTGGCAGTCTCCATCAGCCGCCATCAGTGAATCTGATTGGTTCTTGTATAGGGCGGGAATTAGCAGACGAATGACATCGTGCACTGTTGTGTCATGGCGGTGTGTTCTGCTGTATTGTTTGTAATGAGCACAACGTAAAAACAATATGTTAATGGCTTATGAGCGAGCATGTCAACGGACCAGTTATTACTACCGGTTCAAGAAATAAGTTGTTTATGCTATCTTTTCTTTGAACGAGATGGCATTACGAAAATTTCGCAAAATTTTGCTAGCGTAGCACAGATAACCACTTACACGGTCGCCATGACAGCATCGATTCTTCCAGTAGTTTTATTCCTTATTTTCGTTGTAACGTGACGTCATTGATCCCACCGGACCGGTGAGATTCGGAATACGCTGTCATTTCACCGGCATTATCACCTTCATTTCATTCAGACGTTAAATAACCTAGATGTTGATACAGCGTCGTAAAATAACCCAGATAGGCCTACATCCGCAACGTAGAATAAGTCTACTCGTTATCACTAGGGGTCGGAAGTTGATAAGGGTGTTTGAGAATAAGGTTCTTAGGAAAATATTTGGGGCTAAGAGGGATGAACTGCACGCATTGTATTCTTCACCTGACATAATTAGGAACATTAAATGCAGACGTTTGAGATGGGCAGGGCATGTAGCACGTATGGGCGAATCTAGAAACGCATATAGAGTGTTAGTTGGGAGGCCGGAAGGAATAAGACGTTTAGGGAGGCCGAGACGTATATGGGAGGATAATATTAAAATTGATTTGAGGGAGGTGGGATATGATGCTAGGGACTGGATTAATCTTGCTTAGGGTGGAGACCGATGGCGGGCTTATGTGAGGGCGGCAATGAACTTCCGGGTTCCTTAAAAACCATAAGTAAGTAAGTTAAAATAAAAATATTATAATAATGATAAATAAAGATAATGATAATGAAAGCAACGGGTAGCTTCCCAAGAAAAACTGCAAACATGGCAAAAGAACTAAGGAAGAGACTAGCGAAGTGCTTTGTGTGGAGTGTATCTTTGTATGGGGCAGAAACACGGACATTACGATGAAGTGAGGAGAAGCGAATAGAAGCATTTGAATTGTGAAAATGGAGAAGGTTTGAGCGTGTGAAATGGACAGACAGAAACGAAGTTGTGTTGGAAAGAGCGGATGAATAAAGAACGATGCTGAAACTGATCAGAAAGAGGAAAAGGAATTGGCTAGGTCACTGTCTAAGTCTACTTGTTATCACTAGAGGTCGGAAGTTGATAACGGTGTTTGAGAATAAGGTTCTAAGGAAAATATTTGGGGCTAAGAGGGATGACGTTACAGGAGAATGGAGGAAGTTACACAACACAGAACTGCACGCATTGTATTCTTCACCTGACATAATTAGGGACATTAAATACAGACGTTTGAGATGGGCAGGGCATGTAGCACGTATGGGCGAATCTAGAAATGCATGTAGAGTGTTAGTTGGGAGGCCGGAGAGAATAAGACCTTTGGGGAGGCCGAGACGTATATGGGAGGATAATATTAAAATGGATTTGAGGGAAGTGGGATATGATGCTAGGGACTGGATTAATCTTGCTTAGGATGGAGACCGATGGCGGGCTTATGTGAGGGCGGCAATGAACTTCCCGGTTCTTTAAAAGCCATAAGTAAGTTAAAATAGAAACATGACAGAGTTTAATAGTAATAATAATAATAATAATAATAATAATAATAATAATAATAATAATAATAATAATAATAATAATGAAAGCAACGGGAAGCTACCGCATATACCTTTCCCAAGAAAAACTGCAAACATGGCAAAAGAACTAAGGAAGAGACTAGAGAAGTGCTTTGTGTGGAGTGTAGCTTTGTATGGGGCAGAAACACGGACATTATGATGAAGTGAAGAGAAGCGAATAGGAGTATTTGAAATGTGAAAATAGAGAAGGATTGAGCGTGTGAAGTGGACAGACAGAATAAGAAACGAAGCTGTGTTGGAAAGGGTGGATGAATAAAGAATGATGCTGAAATTGGTCTGAAAGAGGAAAAGGAATTGTCTAGGTCACTGGTTGAGAAGAAACTGCCTTCTGAAGGGTGCGCTGGAAGGAATGGTGAACGGGAGAAGAGTCGGGGCAGGAGAAGATATTAGATGATAGACAACATTAAGATATATGGATCATATGCGAAAACTAAGAGGAAAGTAGAAGATAGGAAAGACTGGAGAATGCTGGGTTTGCAGTGAAAGACTTGCCTTTTGGCAGAACACTATGAATGAATAGTAATAAATGATAATGATAATAATAATTATCATCCGAAATTATATCAGTACACACTTAAATATTAGAAATAGTTTAAATTCCCAGACATACTCCTTATTCGGCATTGCAGTAAAAAGCCATAGCCATTCGTAGGGTCTCAGGTTTGAAGGATGGCCGGTTGTTTTGAAGACATTCCTGTATATTGAAAAACTCCTATCTACTTCAGCTGACGTCATGGATGGATACACCGATACAACCGGACCGCCCCTTGTAGACGATTTCAGGGTCACAGATTCAATTTTTGCTAGTCACAAGACATATCCATCTTGTATAATTAATTGTAACAATGAAATCAAAAGCACTGAAGTCAAAATTTTTCCCCTTGCAGAACTTTCTCCACTTTCGACATTGATTGGTACCCAATGTTGTTTCTAATTCTTTTTCTATTATCTCTCTAAATTCTTGTCCAGTTTTCCCTACATTTTGTTGCAAATGTTCTTCGAATGCTGCCGAATGGATTCTCTCAACGCTAAATAACTTCGTAGTTGATACAGTGTCGTTAAATAACCAAGCAAAACGAAACCTTATCGTAGTATCATGATTAGATCATGATTTAAAAACTTAATTCAGATCCGGAAGAGAGTATTGGTTGAGAATCAATGTTTATATTTTTTAGGTGTGGTTTTCAAGTAAATTTAATTAATGTACCAAATTGAGTGAGGACGGGAATTCAGTTCGGACTGAGATGTACGTAAAAAAAAAAAAAAAGGTAAAGGTATCCCCGCAACATACCATGAAGGCACTTGGGGGGCATGGAAGTAGAGCCCCATGCTTTCCATGACCTCGGCACTAGAATGAGGTGGTGTGGTCGGCACCACGCTCTGACCGCCTTTAACCCCCGGGAAGGACACGGTACTCAATTTTATAGGAGGCTGAGTGAACCTCGGAGCCGTTCTGAAAGTTTGGCAACGAGAAAAAATCCTGTTACCACCTGGGATCGAACCCCGGATCTTCCAGTCCGTAGCTAGCTGCTGAGATGTATGTACTGATCTTTTATATCTATAACGAAGAAAATTTTCGCGTTTTCTTTGGAAGAAAGAGTAATTTCTCATGCGAATTATCCGTAAAACCCGTCTTTGTAATTTCATGGTTTTCTTTCAATCTGGCAAAAATTCGTGGATATATTTAACTTAATTTTGGACTTCCATTAAGGGATTTGCATTTTCCATGCATAAAATTAAGTTTTTAACACATTTCGCGTATATCGTTAATACCAAAAAATCACACCCTGGATGTCCCTATATAAATTATTATTGTGTGTTAATTAAGTAAATTATATATTTATTAGATATATTAACGATTAATATTACTTTTTCACAAATACTTGAAATGTTTCATTCGCATCAGACGAAACAAATGTACTTCAGAACACCTTCGTAGATGCTTTGGCTTTCGTGCTTTCGAATCACCCTGTAACTAGCTTCCTCGAAAGTTAATGATTGTACCTGATTATCTGTCGGCAAGAGGCAACGAGCTCGAAAAAACAAAGGCGAAAACTGTCAAGTCATGATTGGCGTTTAACTTTCTTGTGTTCATAAGCACGGGAACTTATGACTGCAAGTCTCTCCTCGTGATAAATGGAGTGCAGGCTAATTATCGCTTGTCGATCACCTGTACTCACGCATCGTGCAGATAAACGCTCTAAAGGCTTGATTAATGGAAGTAATTTCACATCTCTAGTTGACTGTGCAAGTCTTAAGCTCGTTTAGTCAGTTTCAATAAATTAATATGATATCCAGTTTAACCACTGATCAGATCGGTTATTCACACCTGGTTTCAATGATTTGTCCTCTGTCCTCAAGAGTTAACTAGCGCTTGTGGCTATAGTTCCAACGGTCTTCTTTCGCTCCCCTACAGAAAACTGGGCTTTTACCTGCATCCTTTGCAACTGAGTATCTTTCTTTTTTGTCCAATACTATCTTGGTCTTGCAGATCTAGTATCATGGTAACCACATGATCAAGGAGCCATGCTACTAATGTATTCATAGTGTTAGTCATAATCTTCAAAAGAATGAGTGCTGGATGTCCTAATGACCCAATCCATATACTCCATGTTCTTCAACAACAAAACAGTGTCATTATTTGTGTATGTATTGGAGATTAATATTGCCCTGTGCTATCACTTGCTACTGATGCGGTGATGTCTTCACCATGATCATTACCGCTATCGTTATGATTATGACTGACATTGTCACGATCACCAACACCATCGGGATCATCGTTACCGCCAACATCTCGATCTTTACCGCCAACATCTCGAGTTACCGCCACCACCTCGATCGTTACCGCCAACATCTCGAGTTAATGCCACCGCCTCGATCGTTACAGCCAAATCTCGATCTTTACCGCCAACATCTCGAGTTACTGCCACCACCTCGATCGTTACCGCCAAATCTCGATCTTTACCGCCAACATCTCGAGTTAATGCCACCGCCTCGATCGTTACAGCCAAATCTCGATCTTTACCGCCAACATCTCGAGTTACTGCCACCACCTCGATCGTTACCGCCAAATCTCGATCTTTATCGCCAACATCTCGAGTTACTGCCACCACCTCGATCGTTACAGCCAATTCTCGATCTTTACCGCCAACATCTCGAGTTACTGCCACCACCTCGATCGTTACAGCCAATTCTCGATCTTTATCGCCAACATCTCGAGTTACTGCCACCACCTCGATCGTTACCGCCAAATCTCGATCTTTACCGCCAACATCTCCAGTTACTGCCACCACCTCGATCGTTACAACCAAATCTCGATCTTTACCGCCAACATCTCGAGTTACTGTCACCAGCTCGATCGTTACCGCCAAATCTCGATCTTTACCGCCAACATCTCCAGTTACTGCCACCACCTCGATCGTTACAACCAAATCTCGATCTTTACCGCCAACATCTCCAGTTACTGCCACCACCTCGATCGTTACCGCCAAATATCGATCTTTACCGCCAACATCTTCAGTTACTGCCACCACCTCGATCGTTACCGCCAAATCTCGATCTTTACCGCCAACATCTCCAGTTACATCCACCACCTCGATCGTTCCAACCAAATCTCGATCTTTACCGCCAACATCTCGAGTTACTGCCACCACCTCGATCGTTACCGCCAAATCTCGATCTTTACCGCCAACATCTCTAGTTACTGCCACCACCTCGATCGTTACCGCCAAATCTCGATCTTTACCGCCAACATCTCTAGTTACTGCCACCACCTCGATCGTTACCGCCAAATCTCGATCTTTATCGCCAACATCTCGAGTTACTGCCACCACCTCGATCGTTACAGCCAATTCTCGATCTTTACCGCCACCATCTCGAGTTACTGCCACCACCTCGATCGTTACCGCCAAATCTCGATCTTTATCGCCAACATCTCTAGTTACTGCCACCACCTCGATCGTTACCGCCAAATCTCGATCTTTATCGCCAACATCTCGAGTTACTGCCACCACCTCGATCGTTACCGCCAAATCTCGATCTTTATCGCCAACAGCTCGAGTTACTGCCACCACCTCGATCGTTACCGCCAAATCTCGATCTTTACCGCCACCACCTCGATCGTTACCGCCACCATCTCGATCTTTACCACCACCATCTAGAGTTACTGCCACCACCTCGATCGTTACCGCCAACATTTCGATCTTTACCACCACCATCTGGAGCAGTGGTCGTCAGCACTCGCTGAAATGTGCAAAGGATAAGCGGTGCCGTCCCGTGTGCACCGTCGTGCAGCAGGAAGAGGTAGAAGCATACCCGCTAGCAGCTACGAGTGCACCATGGTGCACTGTCTTCTCCGCGGGTAAGAGATGCTAGCTCCAGGGTGCTCTGTGCTGACGACCCCTGATCTAGATTTACTGCCACCACCTCGATCGTTATCGCCAACCTCTCGATCATTACTGCCAGCATCTCGATCATTACCGCCACTGTGACGATTATTATCGTCACTTTCATGATCATTATCGCCATAATTTCGATCATTACATTCTCCTGTCACGATTATTACTACCATCTCGGTAATCATTACCGTTATCTTCTCTATCATCATTACTGCTAACATCACGATCATCTCCTTCCATAAGGAGATTCAAGAATACCTTAAAAAGTTGTGTATAAAGTGTAAATAAAAATTAAGGTGACATTTATTTTGTAAGGTGGTCATGTATTTATTTAACCTGACGAGTTACTTCCTTAGTTTGAATTGTAAATTATTTAAAAATAGCTTGTAAGAGAGTCTTAGACTAGAAATGTTTAGTTTAAATGTAGTTCGTTTATAAGTATGAATAAGGGTGTAATTATTTGTCTTTATACTTTTAAGTATGATATGAACCTAAATCTGTACTGTAAATATGTTGTAACAAAATAGATATTGACGTAATTTAATGTATAATGTAGGCCTAAGCCTAAATCTAAGTCTACATATTTTTGTCCTCTTTTTTTTTTTTTTCGAATAATGTCCTCCTTTTTTGAAGCTTTGTGTCCTCTTTTTTATCGATGTGAATCTGATCACCCTAGGAAGGTGGGATATTATGCTTGGCACTGGATTAATGTTGCTCAGAATAGGAACCGATGGCGGGCTTATGTGAGGGCGGCAATGAACCTCCGGGTTCCTTAAAGGCCATTTGTAAGTAAGTAAGTGAGTTGGTTGATATCAGATAACGTACGGTATGTTTATATTGATTTAATGAATATGAGTGAAATTAATGTTTACACCAGTAAATTAACCACATCAATATTTTTCTTTAATTTAATTTTCTGAAAATACAGGGTGTATGAGGTATAAGTGCCGTCCTTTTCACAGTCGTCGGGGACGTTCTACAGGATCAAAAATGTTCATACAACATAAGGCCAAAACTTGATAGTTTTCCCAGAAAAAAAAAATCTTTTCTTATTTTAATTGCGTTATACTGCTTATATAGGTAGTAAAATTACGAAAAAATAATTAAATCAGTAGTTATATCTAGCAAAGAATTAATATTAGTTTAAATAAATATTTGTATGTTTTATTACGTTTTCGTAAAATTAAATAAAAATGTATGCTTAAATTTGTTAATATTCTGGCGTGAGAGACGTGGCAACATGTCAGCTGAGTTCAAGCTCCCTCTCCATAAGTCTACTGCCGAGCGGATGACAGTTCAGTACAGGGTATTCGATAAACAACTTACTATGTCATCCACAGTTTAGGAATATCATGTGTTATTAATTTATGGAGAAAGTCGTCGTAATTCAAGTGAGGCAAGAAGGATGTACCGTCAGCATTTTCCGCAAAGAAGGTTACATCCACACCTGTGGAGTAAAGATTAGCGCGTTTGGCCGCGAAACCAGGTGGCCCGGGTTCGATTCCCGGTCGGAGCAAGTTACCTGGTTGAGATTTTTTCCGGGGTTTTCCCTCAACCTAATATGAACAAATGCTGGGTAACTTTCAGTGCTGGGCCCCGGACTCATTTCACCGGCATTACCACCTTCATCTCATTGAAACGCTAAATAACCTAAGATGTTAATAAAGCGTCGTAAAATAACCTACTAAAAAAAAAGAAGGTTACCTAATCGGCGAACTTTTGTAGCAGTTTCTCTTTTCTCAACGATTATTAGAAACTTGGAGTCTCTTGCCCCATTTCGAAAATCACAGAACTAGAAATTTGTTTAAAAATGGTAATGCTTTATGGAAGCGGAAGGGATTAAAATGTTGCATTAGAAAAAAGTTCGTGTGATTTTGTGCAGTAAACCTTTATTGTTTCTTTTTTAGACATACAACTAAAAAAATGGAGCAATATTGTTAAGTAAAATGGAAATTTACCATAATGTTCTATTTATCAGATTGAAAGTTTGTATTTGCTGCTCGTTTTATGTAAACAACAGTTGTCATGGTCCGCTCCTGCATTAGAACAGAGCATCTGTTTTGTACCGGTATGTCTGTAACCGCTTGAGCTGTACTGTGCACTTGTAAACCCCCTCTATTCAGCAACGTTGTCAAACGTCTAATATTGTAAATTTTAATGATAATTAGGTAAATATTGCAGTTAGAAAAAAAATGTGAGGACTTTTTTCTTTCTTATGATACGAATAATCATCAGTTAAAATAATGGATCCCTTACACTCTGTATACGCAGGATTCAATTCTATAGTGTTGTGAATAATAGAGACTAGTTATTAGTGCTGGAACTGGCACTATTTTCACGTTATAGAGCACGGTAACTTATCGTACTGTGTATGATCTTTCAAGTAAACAAGGAACAAAACCATTAAATTGCTCGTGCTAGGAATAGCCTTCTAGAATAGTAATATGCGTTACAAGAGCAGTATGTTGAAGTTTTCATGTTCGAGGAAAAGTTTGAGAAAGCGAAACGTAGTTGAGCTTTTTTAATTTCCGAGAATTGAAAGAAAACATACCGCTCGTGTGGCGTACATTATTTTGTGCGAAGATCGTTTATTACATACCTGAAAGAGGAATTTCTAATTAGTTGCAATGAAATCTCCATCTTGGTTTCTGTTCAATGCCGGCAAATTTGCAAAACAAAAATATCTATCTTCAACATTGTTGCTTTAAAATGTTTTCTGTGTTTACTATACTCCAGCAGGCCGTGATATACGTCTGTCTTTTTTTTCCCCCCAGTCTATAAATGCGAACTTAAAACAAACTGTAAGGTTATGTAATGATTTATTTTTCATTTTAATATTTTAACAATATTATTTATATAACTTATTGCAGTAATAACATCGGCAAGTTTGTTGATTTTTTCACGGCTTCCTTAATGTTACTTGCATCACGAATGCAGTAACTTTAATGGAGTTGTAGAGTTTACTTAATTTTTGCAAATATTTAAAAACATTAATTAAGAGTGCAATTTAGGTGAAATTGCAGTGGTAAGTTTCCAAATTATTAATTATTACTATATTGAACGTCTCTAAAAATAATACGTTAAAAGTCTAAAGCAGTAAAATCAATATGTCACTTAAGCGGTAAGAAGAGGGAAATTGTTATGTGTGTTAGGTTGGGAATACTGAATGTGGAATTTTACATTTTCCGCGGATTGGTTTTGTGCGGAAACCAAGCAAATACGCACGATCTCGCACAAATATATATATACTACTGGGTTCAAAAAGTTCCCGGAATTTTACTACCATTTTTCGTATTAATATATAACAAGGGATATTATACATTTGTTTTGTTGGTAACATTCATGATGTCATTTCCTTAAAGTTTGTTGATAATGGCGATTGTTGGTTTTGAGTTGTAGGCAATTATTTATCATAGTGTTTTGTTTGTTCGTCGCATTTTGTAATTATGTCCACAGAGCAACGTACAAACATCAAATTCCGTGTTTTGTTACACAAAACTCCTGCAGGGACATTAAGATTGTTGGAAGAAGCATTTGGCGAAGCAGCAATGAAAAAAACTCAAGTGTACGCCTGGTATAAACGCTTTTCTGGTGGCCGCGATAGCATCAAAGATGACGTACGCAGCGGCCGACCAACAACTGCAACAAATGAAGCAATCGCTCAGCGTGTGCGTAATGTTGTAAGGGACGACCGACGTAAAACCATAAAAGAGATAGCAGCAGAGGTCGGAATATCAGTAGGAAGTGTACACAATGTTCTTCACAAGCATCTCAACATGCATTACGTGTCTCAGAAGTTAGTTCCGAAAATGTTGTCGGCAGAACAGAAAGAAACAAGAATGACTCTTGCTGGGGACATGATCAGTATGGCTGATGAAGATGGTGATTTCTTAAACAAAATTATTGCTGGTGATGAAACTTGGTGCTACTTGTACGACCCAGTCCCTAAACGACAGTCATTTGAGTGGAAATCGAAAACACCTCCTCGGAAGCAAAAATTTCCTAGGGATACTTCCAAAGGCAAAGTTATGTTGGAAGTTTTCTTCGATTCTCAGGGTCTCATCCACCATGAGTTCATTCCAGAAGTTCGTACTGTAACGAAAGAATTGTACGTAGAAATCCTCCGTTGCCTCCGGGACGCAGTGAGAAGGAAACGTCCAGAAAAGTGGGTAGAAAACAACTGGTTCCTTATGCATGACAATGCACCTGCTCATCGCGCAATTATTGTAAAGAATTTTCTTGCCAGGCACAACATAACTGCTTTGGATCACCGACCATACTCTCCTGATCTCTCACCAGCTGATTACTTTCTGTTTCCCCGTCTGAAAGGACGGAGATTCAATGCTGAAGAGGTTATCGCAAACGCGACGAGAGCACGAAGACGGGTTTCACAAAATGGCTTCCAGGCCTGCTTCCAGGAACTCTACACGCGTTGGCAAAAGTGTGTTGTTGCGGAAGGCAACTATTTTGAAGGGAATGCTGTAGAATAGTGTTTAAGGTACGTTGTTTCTATGATACTAGCAAATTCCGGGAACTTTTTGAACCTAGTATGTATATATATATATATATTTCCCTTCCTTTCCCCTTTTTTGTTCTCTTGATCACCAGATGAATTTATTATCATACCCTTTTTATTGTGAATTTTATTTTGTTTTCATATTTCCTTTTTTTTTTCTTTTTTATTATTATTTTATTACATTCCATTTTATTATATTCTTCCTTAAGTTTTCCATATTAACTATTTGTACTAAATGAATTGCTTTTATTATATTTCAATGTATTTTACTTTCTTTTTCCTATTATGGTATTATTTTCATGTTCTCTAGTGTCGATTTTGTTATGGTATTATTATTATTATTATTACTATTATTATTATTATTATTATTATTATTATTATTATTATTATTATTATTATTATTATTATTATTATTATTTGTAATATGTTAGTATTCTGTTCTTTAACTTTTTGTTAAATTTTTACTGCTTGTATACTTTGTGACCTGGTAGAGTGTAAGAGAAGGCCCTATGGTCTTAACTCTGCCAGTATAAATAAATAAATAAATTATCAATTTATCTTTTAAGTAAGCGAGGAACAAAATCATTAACTGCTCGTGCTAGGAATAGCCTTCTAGAAATAAAGCTTACAGCATAATCCGTATTTGTGGAATTGTGACGCACTTGTAATTAGGTTTTATGTGTAATAAAATAAATTGGCTTCAATGGGAATTTCAGTTTCGAGTGCTGCTCTAGGTACAACTTGTTTCTGAAATTAGATTACGCGTTGCTCGCTGTTTCGGTTTTTGCTATCACCCCCCGTCACCATGCAGACTGGCGTTAATCCCATTGCTTTGATAGATTACCATAATTCACGCTCTCTTCCGCCACTTTCTACAGAACTTTAGAATATTTCCATTGCAAAGTAGGCGAGTATGTGTGTGAGGGTGTGTTTTGTGCTTATGAATGAAATCCAATACCCATAACGGACGATGGGGTAGGCACTCTGCTCCATTATCCTGCTGGTGTTTCATTTCTTTATCCAGCGCTCTGGTTCAGAGAAAACGTTCCTCGACATACTTTGAGTCTAAAGCATCTTTGTGCCTCTTTGGTCTATTTTACAATTCATTTTGTCTTCAGATAAATCTATTATAATATACTGTAATGAAAAATATTCAAGTTCAGTCTATAAGATTTATCTATTTTGCAAATGTTTATTTGCTACAACATTGTATATAGAATATTAACGTTTTCGTCTTTTCGGCATCATCAGATATTGTTAAGAAACACGTAATCTAAACCTTGAACAAAAAAAAATGTACATTGTAATATGTATGACAAATAGATTTTCATGAGTTTTATTGTAGTATGTCTTATAAGTAAAACGGTTTATGTAGAAAAAGATTTCCAAGAAATATAAATTTGGAAGGTCGATATGATTGCAGATACATATAACTCATGTTATAAAACACATATGAAATGATTAAAATGACAAGCATATTATACTATATCTTGCATTAAATTATTAACAAAATTACGAATGTCAGCAATAATTAATATTGGTGGAAAGGACTTAATTGTTAAATTTTATAATTAATTATGAGTACAATGGTGAAGTAATATCAATGTATTTAAAAGATAATTTATAAAATCAATAATAGATGATTAATAAAATTAATAATAATAATGATAAAATTTGATAAAATCTTATGTGTCGTATATTGCCATGCTGTTACAGTTGATCCTTAGTAGTTGTTTAGCAATACATTTGGCTGTTCTTCATTCATCAATCTTTTTTTTTTTTTTTTTAATATGTTGAAGGTTTAGATTACGTGTTTGTTAACAATATCTGATGATGCCGAAAAGGCGAAAACGTTAATATTCTATATACAATGTTGTAGCAAATAAACATTTGCAAAATAGATCAATCTTATAGATTGAACTTGAACATTTTTCATTATACTCTTTGGACTAATCTCGTTGCGTGACTGGCTTCCAGAATCTGTCAGTTCACTGTCCTCGTGTTCACTTTTGACATTGTAATTAATTAAAAAATGTTATTGTATGTATGTACTCAAACTTTATATTGTCTCTCACTTAAGTAAAATCTTATATGTGACACCTTCTTCTTCTTCTTCTTCTTCTTCTTCTTCTTCTTCATTATGACGGATTAAGCTTGCAGCCTGTTCCGTCTTCACTCCAGCCATCTCTTTCTTAGTCTTCCCACTTCTCGACTTCCGCCTGGTTTATATTTTAGTATAAGTTCTACTATTCTGTCATTTTCCATTCTTCCAATATGTTGTATCCATTATTGTTTGTTTTCTTGTATACGATAAGTAATGGAAAATATGTTCAGTTCTGTTCTTACACCTTCATTTCGTATTTCATCTAGTAATATGCAACCTTTTACCTTTCTTAAAAATTTCATCTCTGCAGTTTGTATCCGTTGTTGTTCTTTCTTGGTTAAGGGGTTAGGTACAGCTCACTCACAGCAGCAAAATTTTTGGAAATATTCAACATTTTTTTCCTCCATTACTGTATCTTGTACAATAATGAAAACACTGTCCTCATGCTATATGAAAAAAAAAATATATATATTTTTACGATTAAAAAAAAAAATATATATATATATATATTTTTTTTTTCAAAATTCAAAATGATGGCAGTTCACTGTGCAGTGATGAAGCGTTTTCCTCATAACTCATAAACTTTTTAATTTCTCTCTCTTTTATTTTATTGCTGAAATTCATGTTTACAATATCATGCTATTTCAACTACATTCCTTAATAAATAACATGTATTTTTTTGTGTTAGAAGAAAATGTGATATTTGACCGTTTTAAAATGAATTTATTTATCAGACATTCTATCAAAGGTAGAGAAGTGATTTTGGATCATATTGTAGATATGACATGCATAAATACACAAAAAAGTTCATCACAGAATGTTGGATAGTTTTTGAGTTATGAGGGAAATGCTTCATCACTGCACAGTGAACTGCCACCATTTTGAATTTGGAAAAAAAAATATATATATATAATTTTTAATCGTAAAAATATTTTTTTCATATAGCAGAAGGACAGTGTTTTACACATACTAATTTTCATTATTGTACAAGATACAGTAATGAAGGGAAAAAAAGTTGAATATTTCCAAAAGTTTACTGCTGTAAGCTGTACCTAACCCCTTGACGTCCATGATTAGCTTCCATGTGTGGCCTTTACTTTGTAAAACTTCAGCTTGTTTCTTGTCTTGCTTTATTTTTTAATGTTCTCAGAATTGTACCACATATCATGTGACACTAGAGACTAAATTAACTGTTCCTAAGGCCGGCAGCATAATGCATCGGACATTCTGTCTCGCACGGGACAATTTCTTCTCGGACCGTCCGATACCGGACAAGACTGTTTTGGACTGTCTACTCTTAGGATTGTCTCGAATAGAATTACGTTTTCCCATGCACTGTTACTCTCAATTTTGACATGATGGCAACCCATGACCAAATTGCAACAATGATCTCTTAATTGTATGTGCTTGGAAGAAAATCACATATAGAAATTGACGAACTTTGAAATAGTTCCGCTAATTCTCAATAGGTGACGGGTAAAAATGTATTCGGGAAAATTCTGAAGTAGATTAAGTATAAATTATTCTCATAATTGACATTATCAGCGGTTTCCCGCTAAATCTATTGTTCTTTTTACAATCATTAGAGGGGAATGAAATTTTGAATTTTATAATGCGAATATTTTATGTATCTACTATTGGCGACACTGACTATTATCTTCGCCATCTATTAATAGAAGTAATAACTAAAGAAGCCACACTTACAGCAACAAATTATCGATCACTAGTAGTTATCAGATATCTTTGTACCTGAGAACCATATTATCGTAATTCGGAAAAAATAGAATTTTTGCACATAAATGAATGAGCAACGATTCTATTTAGACCGATACTGTCATATATTCAGTATTTTTGTTAGAAATCGAGAAAAGTAGGGTTATAAATAAAACCTGACATTAGCACTTGTTTTGAAGATTTGTATTTTTCGTCTCTCCTGTAAAAAAAAAAAAAAAAAAAAAAAAAAGAAGAAGCAAATTGTGACTTGCGATAGAATGGTAATAAATAAAAAGTCGTCTCAAGTAAATATCGACATAATATAACCGAATATATTACATTTTATTTAACTAACTCATGCTTATTCTGTGCTTGCAGGTGAAGAGGCCCCGGACAGATCCAGACTTGGACACTCCGGAAAGAAGTCGGTAAGTGAGAATTCATCTTATAGCCTATTATAGTGCCGTTCGTGGATAGAAGGAGCACAGTCACTGCAGATGTAGAATTTTATAGAAGTGATTTCTCATTTGATATAGATAATTTAGAGGCTAGTCAGCTTATCCCGAAGCATTTAATCTGTACTGATCCCACTGCTATACCTATTTTAAAACATCGATTATGTTACACAGTTAAACTAATTCCACTTAAACCTGTACGTTACCGGGAACTAAAATTCCGAACGAGTAAAGGCTAGTTCACAATAAACCGGGTACGAGAACCAGAATGAAAACGAGAAGCAGAGGACGTGAATATGAAAATTTTTGATTCACAATAAACCGAGAACGTAGACGACTATGCATATCGATATGCATGTCAATAACGATATGTAAAGTCGATATTACGCATTCTGATGTTATTTGTGTATAATTGACCAATGGCGTTCTCTCATGAGTACAAGGCAGCCAACATAAACACAGCTTAACCAACTTCGAAATTTCAACTGAAACATTTCATTAGGTACGGTACTATAAATATGCCCATGCATCTTATTATCACAACCTATTTTAAGTCTACCATAACGTAACATAATTAGAGAAGAAACATTTGTAATAGAACAAAAATGAACACAACAGTAGTTATTGAATTGAAGCGTGAATATGTAGTGTGTAATACAACCAATACAGTAATAAAATATGATTCACTTACGATCGGTGTTCAAAGATGCAGCTATTGAAAGCCACGCATTCTCCTTCATTTTCACATCTTTATACGAGGCGCGCTGATTATCGTAAACGTGAGGATTTTCCTCAACACTCAATATTAGAATCTCATCAAATAAAACTTGCTCCATGATGCACAGCACAGAACAAAATAATGCATAGGTTATGTCACGGTCTTCTTGCTACAAAATATATGACGACAAAATAGCTTTTAGATGGCAATAGAATGAATCTAGTGGGCTGTGATCGGAAACGTGAACGCCAAAGTTGAAATTTGGTCAACTCTCCGTTCCCGATCCCGGGCTCCGGCAAGCTTTTCGTTAATTGTGAATGCTCACATTTAAATGTACACATTTTAACAATTTTACCGTTTTCGTTTTCGTTCCGATTCTCGTTTCCGGTTTATTGTGAACCAACCTTAAATGATCAGTGGTTTTGGCGGGAACCCTATCTTTTAAAGACAGAGTTATTTTTACTTCATGGTATTACAAATCAAGGACACAAAATTCCTTCAGTGCTACGGATATTCTTCGTGCTCACAATCTTCCCTCCTCAATCGGATTTGAAACTGCGAACCTCTGACCCAGTAATAAGCACGACAATCACAACACCACTGACTTCTTGTTTGGTGTACGAAATTGTCGGCACCTCACGCCTCCGAATTTGCTTCTCGCAAGGAGTAAAATCGTTAGTTCGTCTCGACGAGAATGGCAATCGACCTCCGTCCGATACAGTATCATATTCTGTACGTCAGAGTAAATTATTGTTGACACTTTGCCAAATAATATGTCCCGCTGTCTGTTTTTATTATTACCGGCGTCATATAGAATTGCCAGGAATGCTGAAACAGGGAGGGAGGAGTCGTTTGCAGGATACAGCGGAGCACAAATTAATTAGCACCGGCAATGAGTAATTGAATGAATTTGG
Organism: Periplaneta americana; assembly: GCF_040183065.1. NCBI lineage: Eukaryota > Metazoa > Arthropoda > Insecta > Blattodea > Blattidae > Periplaneta > Periplaneta americana. The sequence goes on from NC_091119.1 coordinate 19,111,282, forward strand.
CCGGGCCTGGAAGGAAATGCCATGGTATTGCCCACCGCAGCGCCTGCCACTGGGTGTACACATCAAGAGGATTCTTGACTCTTGTCAACAACTTCAAACTACAATATTATCACGTCTCGTGTTCTTACCGAGTTAATAGGGTCTACGAGTAACGGGACCTTGCATCTGGATCTAACTATTGGAGACATCGATTTTAAAGTAGGTATTAAATACTCTTAAAAACAACTCAAAATGCCACACTTTTGTCGTGTTCCTATATGTAAAAACCAGGGAAAACCTTTTGTCTTCATTCAGGTCCCGAAATTTATTTTAATTTATTTATTTAAATTTAAATTTAAATATACAGGATAAAGAATATAATTACAAACAAACAAGAGAAATAGAAATAAAATAATGCAATCAATATAAAAAAGGAGGTTACAGTAGTATTAACAAAATTTGAGACCGACTGAGCAGTTCTCGTGATCGGTCGCAGTTCAGATATAATATTAATAGGCCTATAAGAGAATATAAAATAAAATAGGAAATAAAATTAAAATTACAGTTACAGAAATTATATAATATAATATTAATATAGGAGAAATATAGAAAAAAAATAATAATAAATAAGTAAAACAAAATAGGAATTAAAATTTAAATTACAGCGGCAATGGAATTATATGAGGAGCATCGTTTCAAAACGTATTAAGTCCCCCAGTGGACGAAATTAAATTTGTTACTTTCTATTTATTTATCTTTCATGCTGTGATGCCTGATGGTTCCAAGTCGCCATATTTGTAAACTGTGAAACCAGTACTTAAAAATGGTTTTGTGTAGTGTTTTGAAAACTTCTCCGGCTTACGAGTAATCCAGTTTTTCGTCGTTCGTGTAAGAAAATTGTAAGGGGCACATAATACGTTTTGAAACGATGCTCCTCATATAATATAATATTAACACTAGAGAAGAATAATATCGCACGTGAAAAGTAGGACTATATATATATATATATACCTAGATCAAATTTTCGGACAAAGAATCTTAAATACGCTTGCTTTTAAGGGGAGAGGATGGTATATATTTTTTTAACTTTTTTCCTATTTGGTGTAAAATATTAATTTTTTGTATGTAGAGAGCTCATACTTGTGGCAACTCAACCAAATATAAATATTTTGAAAAAAATTATTTGGGGGCCCAAATTTGAAAAAAAAATATACCCAATGCAGAATTGTATTAAAACCGATATTATCTAAACCGTCTTTAAAGATAGATTCAAACAGTTTTTTGCAATGTATTTGCAAAAGCATGTTCTACAAACTGTCTGTAACAGGATTTTGATATTAGTCCCTACGTTTGTAAAATAAACAATTAAAATTTAATAACACTTTACTGATTTCCTTTCTTGCAAACAAACGGACGTATTTTTAAAATGAAAACAATTAACAAAATTCTATTACAGAGAAAAGTTTCCTAATAGTCTAAAGACTGTGTGTTCTAAATTTCATGCATGTATCTTTAATAGTTCAGAAATTATATCCATTTTTGTCTGGCAGTGTAGCAAAAAAAAATTAAGTTACTGGAAACCGATAAAAGGGGGCGTGTGATTTAAAAATCCATAGCGCAGGAAGTTTAAAAATGACGTCTCAACATCCGATAATGGCACAAATACCCACAAAATGTTATGCAATGCATTCCACACATATCAAAGACTATTTTAAAGAAAAAAAAACATTTTTTGAAAATTTAATTTACCAGAAACAACAATAAAAGTGGGCGAGTCATTTAAAAATCCATAACGTAGGAAGTTTAAAAATGGCGACTCAACATCCGATAAAGGCACAAATACCCACAAAATGTTATGCTATGCATTCCACACATATCACAGAGTATTTTAAAGTTTTTTTTTTTTTCAAAATTTACTCATTTTTCACCAAAAAATACCATCCTCTCCCCCCCCTTAAGAGGGAAATAAAACTGAGTCAAGTTTTGTGACATTACAAAAGAGTTCTATATATAGCATTAATTCTTTCATTGTGTTCTTCTCAAGGGCAGGGTTTCGTTGCAAACCCAGCATTCTCCAATTTTTTCCTAATTTCTGCCTTCCTCTTTGTTCTCCATATATGATCAATATACTTTAATGTCCTCTATCAGACGTTTATATTCTAAGATGGAAGAACAGTTGGAAGAAGAGCAGTTTGGTTTCAGGAAGGGAAAAAGTACGAGACATGCAATTAGACTGCTATGAACAATCGACAGGTACCTTGAGAAGAATAAAGAAGTGTATGTAGTATTTGTGGACCTAGAAAAGGCTTTTGACGGAGTGGATCGTTGTTCAGCTCTAGTGTAGGCCTATTTGGTTGTCATCGTAACTGCATAGTTCAACAACTGCATTCTAATTCTCCTGCTTAGCTGCTTCGTTAAATGAAATATTGCTTAAGATAGCACTGTACACGGAGTTGCTCTTGGGCTAGGTTTAATTTCAGCTTGGGCTAATTAACCTGGTTTGATTTCTCCGAAGCTTTCCCCAACTGTAACACTAATGTCAGGTAATCACATGGCGAAGTCTTGGCCTCATCTCGCCAGATATCGCGCTGTTTCCAGTACTATCGACGCTAAATAAAATAGTATGTGATGCAGCCAGGATTGGGCGAGTAAATTACCTGTAGGTATTTTACGTGTAATTTACATGTAAAATGGTAATGTAGAAAACTGTTTTATACACGGAGTAATAAACTAACATTTATTGATTTTGAGAATCTAAACATCAATTACTTCATTCCTTTTAAGTCCTGATAAGAAAAATGTCTGTTGCAGCAGAAAAATTTTAATTTTTTGTGATTTTATACTCTAGTTTTTACATAGATTATAACATTTTTTCATACTTATTTTCACTCACACCAATATTTAGAAAAACGGCAATGCTTTGCTTGCTTTCAGTTTGTTGGAAAAACCTCATAACATCGTAACTAAGTAATTTTTGGGGAGGGGACTTTATATACAGACGTGGACAAATTATTAACAAAATTGACGATTTTTATGATAATTCTGTTTACAAAATTTGATTTTTCAATTTAGACTACAGTTGACAATTTTGCATATTTCTATCATTAGAATAGACAGAAATATGAAAAAATGTCAACTGTAGTTTAAATTGAAGAATTAAATTTTGTAAAAATATATAATAAAAATCTTCAATTTTGTTAATAATTTGTAAATTAGCAAAAATGTCAACTACAGTCTAAATTGAAGAGTCAAATTTCGTAAAACTGTAAAATAAAAATCTTCAGTTTTGCTAATAATTTTGAAATATCCAAAATGTCAACTGTAGTCCAAATTGAAGAATCGAATTTTGTAAAAATATATAATAAAAACCTTCAGTTTTGCTAATAATTTGTAAATATGCAAAAATATCAAATGTAGTCCAAATTGAAGAGTTAACTTTTCTAAAAATATACAATACAAATCTTCAATTTTGCTAATAATTTGGAAATACGCAAAAATGTCAACTGTAGTCTAAATTGAAGAATCATATTTTGTAAAAAAAATATATAATAAAAATCTTGAATTTTGCTAATAATTTGTCCACGTCTGTATATTATAAAACACAACTAATAATGAATAAACCTAACATTTACCAACTAATATAACTTGTTAAATACATTATAACAAATAGTTTTTATTGATTTCCCGAAAGTTTTGTTTTTGTCACTTCTGGGGTTTTAAAAGTAAGCGGTTCTAGTGATAAAGGCCTTTTTATATTATAACCACAGTCTACTATATACAGTCATGAAGCTTGAGTTTTGAGGGTGCTAGAAACACTAGACTGTGACGGTACTATTTTGCATTGCCTGTAATGAGGAGATATTAGCGATCCTAGTGGTGAGCAACTACCTAATGTTTGCATATTTACTACGTATTGAGTTTCGCGACTGTATATACTAGACTGTGGTATAACAGTTTAAGGTAAATATTATGATTTGAACATAACAACTCATTAAATGTAATAATTTTCTAAATTTTATATGGTTAATGACTAATCATCAACGAGTTGGGAAGCATGGCTGAATAGACTTTTTGTTTGTCAAAACATTAATGAACTTATTTTTTCAATCTTCGCTTCCACTGGCATTACTATCTTTGTTGGTCGTAGGCCATGTGTACACTTCGGTATAGAAAACTTTCACTTCATCCGGTATGAATTGCAACAAGAGAGATAGCCTTGATTGCGAAATCTTCTTAAGGTTTGTTAGCAGTTCAAACGGTAAATTTTCATCACAAACTGAACAAATGGAGACTAAAAATTAAAGTTCTTGGAGGTGTTTACGTATTTTACATTTATTACGTTAATTACGCATTATTTACGCGTATTTTACTGTAATTTAAATAACCTTTTTTACGCGTAAAGTCCCAACCCTGGATACAGCGTCGTAATATAACGGACTAAAATGAAGCACAGTACAATAAATTGCGGATAAATCTACAGTTCCTTGCCTGAAATCGAACCTAAGGCCGCTACAATTGTAACCACAGTGGAAAACTATTCCAGCGATATAAATCCGCCAAAGTAGTTGATGGAAAGTCGTTAAATGGAGCGAGGAAAGTTTGTCAGGCGTGGAAAAGAAGTGCATCAACCGTAACTAAGTGGCGTGGTGCTCAGTCAGTCCGGGATCACGGCGTCGCGACACGTTTCGACGCACCCCTCGATGGGTCCTACTTAGCGGCTCTTGTGTGCGATGTCGTAGATTTTTCATTCGCGTTCTCTCATGACGCGGCGATTATTTTCCGATGTCACATTCCACTGCCAATTGCCGATGCCAACACCTTGCTCCCGCTAAATGCATGTGTTCTTCCGCTCCCGCCAGAACTCCATTTCTCATGTCCGTCGCTGTGTGGTACACAAAGGGACTCTCAGGGTTGCCACCTGTGCCGAGCACTACCGGCTTCATCATCATCATTTTTATTTTGGATTATGCCTGTTGATTTTAGGTTTTCATTGTGGTTGTCTTCAAGAGAAGAATTTTGGGTTTTCACTCCTTTGTTGGGCCTTAGAATTTTGGGTTGGCACTCTTTGGTTGGACCTTAAGGGCCATATTCCTAGTCATTCTTAGCGCGGGCTTCCGGTGGATGATCAGCGAACTAACGTTTTGGTATTCATAAACCAGTGTAAGCGATGTGACATGATATGAATCCTGTACAAGTAATCAGTCGATAGCCGGGGCTAGTTTAGCATGCTCGTAGCGCGGGCTAGCGAAATGTCAATGCATGGCACCCTAAGGGGTTAGGTACAGCTTACAGCAGTAAAATGTTTGAAAAATGCAACATTTTTTTCCTCCATTAGTGTATCTTGTACAATAATGAAAATTGGTATGTGTAAAACACTGTCTTTCTGTTATATGAAAATATATATATTTACGACTTGAAAAAATTTATTTATATATATATATATTTTTTTTTTTCAAAATCCAAAATGGTGGCAGTTCACTGTGCAGTGATGAAGCGTTTTCCTCATAACTCATAAACTTGTTAACGTTTTCATGTTCTCTCTCTTTTATTTTGTTGCTGAAAGTCATGTTTACAATATCATGCTCTTTCAACTGCATTCCTTAATAAATAATATATTTTTTTTATTTTGTGTTAGAAGAACATACTGATATTTCGCCATTTTTAAAATGAATTTATTTTTTATCAGACAATCTATCAAAGGTAGAGAAGCGATGTTGCATCATATTATAGATATAACATGCATAAATACATACAAAAAATTTCATCATAGAATGTTGGATAGTTTTTTTAGTTATGAGGGAAATGCTTCATCACGAGCAGAATTACTTTTCATCACTACACTCATTTCACTGTCAACTCACTCACTGCACTGGAAATGCGACACATTTCACTGATACTATCCTGATTTCACTAACACTTCAAAAACATTCCGCTGTTAAAATACTATGCACTGCCACTATAAACTATAGAACTTCACTGACACAAACACACTTCACTTACACAACACACTTCACTGATACAACACACTTCTTAGCTGATACAACACTTCACATAACAAAACATCAATTACACCCTTTAAATAGTGTGTACATACTACCGTCTATTAGTAAAGTCTTTAAGGCTATTTTTAAATGCATTTTTGGTTGTTGGTAAAGCCTTTAGTAAGTCTACAGGTAAAGCATTCCAGTCCCTGATAGTACTATTGAGAAAAGAAAACTTTCCAGTGTCCGTCCTCTGTCTTCTTTCCCTCAATTTATATGAGTGGTCGTTCCTTGAAGAGTAATTTGGCGGCTGCAACCTATTTTTTATTTCTCTCCAGGCAGGCTCACCTCTGTATGTTTTGAACATCATTGTGTATCATTTATTATTTGCAATGTTGTCTTTGTAAATACGCCTTAAATTTTGCCTTAGAAGGGATGTCAGATTGGATGCTGTGCTACTTGGTCACCTTGGCGGGGGATGCGGGTGAGGGGTCTCATGCGGCCGATGGGCTGGTACACTTAATTCCCATTCATCTCACAATTCAGGGTGCACAATAGCCCTAACCCGCCCCTAGCCATTGAATACTACTGCAACTAGAACCAAACAGTTCTCGAATGCTATACGCAAGGCTATTGCACGATAAACCACGTGATCATACTTCAAGGACAGCAGATCACCTGAAGCGAGACAAACGGGTTTCATTTGATCATACTCCGCACAAAGAGGAGTAGGTCTCTTATTCGTTATACAGGGACATCATTCTATTTTTACTTCAGTTTTTATTGTACCTGGGTTTTTTTTACTGTACTTCACTCCCACCCTCTCTACTAGTAAACTTCCAACCGTCCTCCATGCAGAACCAAGGCCGCGTATGCAGTCAAAGTAAACAGTACTGAGTTAGTGAGTGTAGTACGTTGCAGAAATACGTTCGCTTTTCCAGTGACGAAAGAGCTTTCAATATTGAATCGTATTTCCGCACAGGTACTGTCGTCCGTTTGCCTACGTCGCATCCCGGTTTTCCCCACCCGCTTCTGCTCGCCCCTCTGTAAAGGCTAGTGGCTGGGCTGTCTTAGCTCTTCTCTGAAAACATTAATTTCTGTTAGAAATGGACATCTACGTAATATTATACAACTGTTTAAAATAACTTAAATAAAAGGGCCTCGTTAAGTAATTAACTGTCACGTGATTTTCCCCCTTTCTACGACCCTGCGACAAAACCACTTGGACGGACAGTAGATAGCATCTCTGAGTAATTTTATCTTTTCGGATCGAGCAGAAGTGAAGATTGAATTTACAGTACGTAAGATACTCTTTTATAGAGTAGGTACAGAATTATTTCAACATGAGTTACTAGTACGAAGGACGAAACTGATAATTGGAATTAGGTACAATAGTCTATAATGCGATAATATGCACAAAAGAACGGAAGCCAGTATCGAAATGAACGACCACCATTTTCAAAAATGTTTTTAAATATCCATATTATGATTATTTTTTAATTTAACTTTATTCTCTATATTGTACGCTAATGTGCTGTAGACAGTATAATATACACTGCATAATGAATACGTTCCGAATGGACAGCTCAGTCCGTGAGTAAAAACACTCATTTTAATACTGTAGGCCTACTGCACTTTGATTAAAGAAAAACCCAATGAAAATTATCAAACTCAAAATCGCCGTATTTCCTAGTTTACGTAAATGGATGGACTACTTTTCTTTCCTCCTATACCTAGTAAAGTGATTTGTTTGTATTTTACGCCAGTATCATCTAACTCCAGTCGTGGAAGGGAGTAGCAAACGTGTTTCCGGTTCTCAACCGTTAATCCAAAGGTATAACCAGGTTAATATTATAAATGTTAGTAAAAATAAAATGATGTCCCTGTATAATGCAGAACTGAATTTTGCGGAAAGCGTGCCATTTTCCTTAGACTTTTTTTTTCTCCCCATTGATACTAATGTGTGTCTCTCTCTCTCCTTGTAATTTGTTGTGTTATTATTCCCTCTACATGGTTAGTCACCCTTGTACCGTCTCGAAAACTAACAAGAATCTTGTAAACTCTGGAACACGACAGTCGACCTCGATGCGACGCTGCCACAGGGATTATGTGCCCGCAGAACAGCTGTTCGCTATTTCAACTTCTCGCTCTACCATAACCTTAAAATTGGGACCATAACTCCTACGCGTTCTTTTGTTGACGTGACCTCCTCGTGATCCTTGCTCTCTTATGTGGTCACTCATATTTGGGAAAAGGGTTTCCTTCCTTTAGAACCGTCTCTGTCAAAACAAACTTCTGTAAAACTGGAAGGGTGTATTATACGAACCGTTTCGAGCCCAACACAGTATTGCGAGAAGAAAAAAAAGTTCCGGGTTAACAGATGTTTACATACATACAGTATGAGAAAATGCATAATGGCACCGTGGTTCGAAACCTCAGGTAGTGCGTATGGAGGAAGAATTGATTCCCACTCATAATGCGGAAGAATTGAAGTTCCGATAATGCATAATACTAATCCCACACCAATTATGTATTATATCAATTACTATTATTACATCACAGTCTACTATATACAGTCACGAAGCTTAATATTTACTAAATATGCAAACATAGACAGTTGAAATATGCATCCATAGATAGTTGCTCACCACCGGGATCGCTACTATCGCCTCATCACAGACTCTTTCCCTAGCAGACCATAAAATATATTGTACTTTCGATATCGTGTTCTTTTGAAAAAAATAACACCTTCCTTCCACTATTGAAATATGAAATACATAAGGTTTATATATTATTTTCATAAAATATATATTATATTCTATAAACTCACCTTCCTGTATCTTTCGGAAGAAGGATAACTCTAACCTATTTTTCTTACAATTTATAGTACTACAAACGTCTCCTTGTCCTATATTATTATTCAGATCATTGTATTTTAGTCATTTACAGTTATTACAACCGATAACGAACATTTCACAGTTTACATAGCTTTTCACAAAAAATGCGAAATACGGCACAGTCAATGCCTTTTCGATCTAGACCAGGCCGTAATGTTTGTTCGGGTTTTCTATTTCAGTGTATGGAGCTCAATGAAATATTATATTATAACTTTATTGCTTATCATAGCTAAGTTTTATTTAGTGTAATGTGTCCATAAGTTCCCTTTACTTCTTGTTGCATAATATGTTACAGAAATAATTACAGAACTGTGTTATTTTAATGTGAAGAGAATTTTACATGTTAACATAATCTTTTCGCGTCAACATTTCAAGTTTAGAATGGAAGCTATTTTGAGGTTTAATAAAAAATAATTTATAGTGTGATTTCAATTTAGCACATCTACCTTTCTTAATTTTAGACAAAACATTTACCATACCACTCCTATGAAATTAGTGTACATACAATTGTGTTACTTCGTCTCTTAAGTAGTAAATAAATACAATAATTCAGTACTCAGTTGTAGTATTAAAATACAGACAAATTGAATGTCCGGGGTATCATGCATGACATTATGCTTAATTAAAATGTATGATTGCGAATTTAGGAATATAAGTTAAATATAGTAAACATAACCTATAATTTTCATATGAATGGCAAGGCATTGGAGATCACTAAATTTAGACAGAAAGGGGCAACTGGTACAGTAAACATAATCTATAATTTCAACATATCTAAATATCCGTGCGGCGCAACTGAAAATTATTGAATCGTGCATAAATGAATGTACAAGAATTTCACAATATTTAATCGAAATAAAGGAAAGTATTACACATACGAACAACGCAATTTTCACAGCATAAATAATATTACACCTTAACTTGCAAGTGAATTATGTCTGAATTGTCCCATAATCATTGTTTTAAATTTTATTAATGCAATTACACTACATTTTAGAGAACCATATGTTACTGTTTATGCATTGGAACTAATTTATATGGTTGAAACGCCGTCCTTCGTCATCGGGTTAAGCGAGTCACATGGTCTGCCTTACGGCCTGTATTAGATCACGATGGCTGTGGCACAGTCTATTGTTCCTAGTACTCACAGCGCTCCAAGCGGCTAGCAACTATCGCGAGAATTGCAAAAAATCTTCCCAAGCTTCGTGACTGTATATAGTAGACTGTGATTATATTGTAATTAATGGAACCACTTTCCTATATTACTTCCTCATTATTACTTTACAAACTACGTTATTTGTTTTATTCCCTCTTTTGTGCACAATTTGAAACAAAGATTCCTGAATCTACACGAAAGGAAGTAAATCACACAGAAGACCAAATTAGAAACTTGATTCCGACAACGATAAAAATTGATAGGAAATATTATTTCGACTATTACACTTTTACTACGTCATACTACTTTTGACCAATAAAACAGTACGAAACGGCGTGTTTCAATCAATCATAGCTGCTTATCCTACAATTTTTATCATCTCCTTAGCATTTGTTTTTATCACCTTCCTAGCATTTGTTTATCACCTCCCCAGTATTTCTTTCTTTGTTTGGCAACATTTTACTTTCAATAATTGTACCTTTTAAAATGATTCATGTTTATTTCATCATCTTCAATTAAAGCTTTTCTATCATTTATCTTGTTTATATTATTTAGGTTATGTTATTCCTTCTGCTGTATGAGATTATGGATAGTCACGTATGAGAGATTGTTTAATATACTGATAATTGAAATGGAATTCAACTATTTTAATAAAAATGAAGTTGAATCAATAAAGCCTTCTTGACTAGTAATCGTTCGTAGAGTTCAATGAAGATTGTATAGTTGCCACAACTGGTAACGAGAGAACAGCTCACCATAACATACTACTGACATCTATCGGAATATTTGCAATGTTGAGATGGTACAATAATACATTTTCAAGACAGTTTATTAAGTCAATTAATATTTCATTGTATTAGAGCACCGGTACTTTATTTCTTTTAATCTTTATATACTTTCTTCTAGTCGTGTATTAGTGAATGAAATATATATTATTTTAATGTACCGAAGTACATATGAAGTTTCCATGCAGATATTCTGGGTCATCGTACGATGAAAGAGTAGTGGAACGGAGAAAAATTCTCTCTGGCACCGGGATTTGAACCCGGGTTTTTAGTTCTACGTGCTGATGCTTTATCCACTAAGCCACACCGGATTCCCATCCCGGTGTCGGATCAAATCCAAGGAGGGAACCCAAGAGGTTGAACTTAAACTGAGACAATTCGATCGGACACCGGAATGGGAATCCGGTGTGGCTTAGTAGATAAAGCATCAGCACGTAGAGCTGAAAACCCGGGTTCAAATCCTGGTGCCGGAGAGAATTTTTCTCCGTTCCACTACTCTTTCATCGTTAGTGAATTAAATCCCACTCGAGTTTTGATTTTCTCTAGATAAATCAAAACCTCTAGTGAGATTACTGTTGATGGCACACAAAGTTTGTGTGACTATGGTAATGGAAAAACTTGCAACTGACTCAGAACTACTTCATCTCAAGTTTGCTATATACCATAATTGAAATAATATTAGTTCATTATTAAATAATTTATTTAATGATAATATAGTGCAGATCTTAATCGGCTGTGCACGACTATCCTTGATGTAAATTTATTATTCAAGACTTAAGAACACTTTATTACATGAAATATTTATTATCAACATAACTTTTAGCCTAAATCATCTAATAAATAAGGACAACAGACAGAACTATAAAAAATTTCTAGGACTTTACATTGATTCCAGTTTAACTTGGGATAACCTTGTCGAATATAATATGGACAAAGCTATGAAGAGTTTTATATCTGTTAAAGGAACTAGTGACTTACGTTTCTCAAAATTATTTAAGATGTGCCTACTTTTCTTTCTTTCAGTCGATAATCCAATATATATATCTTAATTTTATGGGGAAATGGTACCAAAATTTGGAAGTGTCTTAATTTTGTAAAAGAAAGCAATTATTCATTCATTCATTCATTCATTCATTCATTGTATTCCATAGATCTTACATGAGCAATGAAGCTTTAAGATGTGGAACAAGTCAAAATTTTGCAATATTACAATTACAATTTTTACAAATTTTTAAAGTTTTGCAATTTAGTAATTTTCTACAATTTTTACAATTTTCTGCAATTTTTTTACAATATTTTGGCGAGATGTAGTGAGATGAGGTGAGGTCCGAGGATTCGCCAAAATATTACCCGTCATTTGCCTTTTGATTGGGGAAAACCTCGGAAAAACCCAACCAGGTAATCAAATCAAAGGGGGGGGGTTAATCAAATCAATGGGGTTGATGCCAAGGACTCGCCATATAATTCCATGTCAATCAAACTATCTTGAACATTGTCGACCACATTTCATACAATCACAGATATTAACAGTCATAAATTTGTATATATTTATGATCTATTACTTTACACTCGACATAATATCGACATTGGGTGGTAAGAATAGACATGAGTATATAGTATATACTGGACTTTTTTTTTAGTAAATACTCTTGTTAGTATGAATAAAAACATTTGAGTATCTACTCATTTTTGATTACATACTCATAACATGGAAGCATAATAGAATATACTCAAGCGTCCATCTTGTACAGAATATATACTCATGCTTGATGAGAATAAAAGCTAGTATATTCTCATATTTGTAAATTCATTCTCATGTTATTCTGAGTATGGTTTGTAGCGGGTTCAATTCTGATTATTTGTTGATTTGTGTTCAGTTTAAAGTTAAATTTAAAAAAAAATGGCATAATTTATGAACGATGTAGTACCTCATGGAAAAATATAGAAAAAGACGTGGACTTCAGAAGCCTTTAACGCTTCACAAAAGTGAATGTGAAATTAGTTAACACGTATTTGTCATTCATAAAAAAACATAACCTATAAAAATATGAATGGCTATCAAATTATAAGGTTAGATTGTATTGTTAAATATAATTAACAATTACAGTTTATTTTGTAAAATTTGAATTGCAAAATGCAACTACTTGTAACTTTAAAATTATATATAACTGCTCCATAATAAAAAATACAATTAGCATAACTGTAATTCTAGAAATGGATTGTAATCTCTATCCAACATCCCGTAATGACGATTTTCCAGTACTATTTTCTTGTTTCCTGTTTTATTAACGTCACTTATCTGATTCACCCTCTCTTTCATGTTTATTTATTTGTAACTAGCCGTACCCGTGCGCTCCGCTGCACCCGTTAGAAATAAATATAAAGTAATTACATAATTAAAATAGAACATTTGATCCAGGGAACATTCGTGTTTGATAGAAGGATAAATCGTTTAATATCTTACTTAATTTAAATTGGATTCAAATATTTAAAATGCGATCATTTTGGTCCAGAGACACTCATTTGGTGCATTGACAATTCCTTTAACATGTTTCTTAATTTTTATTACATGCAACCATAGTTTAATGAAGATTGACATCATTTAGATTTAATGTGTATATTTTATTTTACTTGTTATAGGTTTCCATTGAATTATGGTAATAACTTAATTTTAACCCTTGTTTTCTAAGTATTCAGTAAATGGCGCTGGGCCCACTATGGTTCTGAACCCTTCAAATAACTTAAATTATATAATATAATATTATATTATATTATATCATATATTATATTATATCATATTATATCAGAAGTTACTGTAATAACAGTTTTGCATTATGTCCAACTAGAGAAACTACACTTTCCAATGGTGAAATAATAATTAATTATACAAATCGGTTAATTTAGCTTTCGATATTACTTCATACAAACACAGAAACATTCTCTGTAGGCTATCTTTCATACTTTTCGATTGTTGCTGTCCAAGGCCCTTTATAGACGAAGTCATTTGTTTTTTAATTCATTACACGGCCTTAGATGGCAGTTATTTTAATTTTAAAACTCATTTATCTCATTAAATATCAGTCCTATCAAAATTTTTCAAGGAATAAAACTTATCGCAAATTATTTTTAAAGAAACTTTTGTTATGTAACATTTTTCACAAAAATCAGTAATAAGCGAGATATTTCGATTTATTTAATTCAGGCCCCCTTATAACCCCCCTTTTAAAAAAATATTTTGAATGCCATATAGCCTAAAATCTAAGTTACAACGAACTTAATTTATATTCTAATTTTCATCGAAATCCGTTCAGCCATTATCGCGTGAAAAGGTAACAAACATACAGACAGATATACAAACAAAAATGTCAAAAAAGCGATTTTCGGTTTCAGGGTGGTTAATTATATATGGTAGGACCAATTATTTTTGGAAAATCGAAAATTACCAGAAAAATTTCGGCTACAGATTTATTATTAGTATAGATTTATTTATTTATTTATTTATTTATTTATTTATTTATTTATTTATTTATTTATTTATTTATTTGTTTGTTTGTTTGTTTGTTTGTTTGTTTATTTGTTTGTTTGTTTGTTTGTTTGTTTGTTTGTTTGTTTGTTTGTTTGTTTGTTTGTTTGTTTGTTTGTTCGTTCGTTCGTTCGTTCGTTCGTTCGTTGTTCGTTCGTTGTTCGTTTGTTCGTTTATTTGTTTGTTTAGTTGTTTATTTATTTATTTATTTACAAAAAGCAAAATACAAACTACTACAGCATGCCGATAGCATGTGAAAGTCTATAAAAAAAACTGAGCATCACGGTGCAATGTAGTCAAAGAGGATAGGTAACACGAGTGTATTATACTAACTTTTAAACGATCAAGAAGGCTGTAGAGATGAGTATATATTCGCGTTAGGTAGAATGTCTTTATTCTTACGAAAATGAGTATGTTCTAGTGGTTACGAGTATATAATCACAGGAAGTGCTCATACTCATAAGTATAAACCTTGAGAAAGTACTTAAGCTTTATTCTTACTACCCAATTACTCATTAGTGACCAATAGGCTATACATGATCATGAAATTAGAAATAGTGAACAAATTATTTTTCCATAATGTTGATTAAAAAAGACTAATACGAACCACTCTGTTATGGGGATGAAATTATATAATAAGCTTCCCAATCAATATTGTAAGTTACCAATCAAAAGCTTTAAAACTAGATTTTATAATTGGTTTTTAAATAATCATTTTTACTCTGTTGGTGAGTTTTTTAACACAAATTTACATGAAATTGTTTTAATAAATACATTTAATTACATTATTTACAATATTAATACATTAAGTGTGAAGTGTTTTCATTAATTTTCATAGTTTCAAAATATTTCGTGTTTTCACTGTTTTAATTAAATTTTACAGTTTCAGTTATATTACTGTATGTGTAATAGCCTAATAAATTGAATTGAATGGCATTACAGTGAAGGACTCGTAAGTATTCTTGTCTTCCGTTCACAATTTCCTCTTTGACGCAACGAAATATGCTATTGCGTTAGACAACCTTCAAGAAGAGGTATGGAAAGGAAACCTTAAAAATAACATTTCCTAGTCTCCTTAAGAAATCTGACATGCTTAATAATGCGTCTCAAAAAGGATTAATTAAGAATCTAGGAGTTATTATTTTTGGCGCCGAGATTACTGACTTGGAGCATTGTGTAGCGACGTTGTACGGGAATTTACGTTGTACCTCGCAGTAAATGAATTCACGTCGAAAAGCATGCTCTAGTTCACGATGATGTTGATGAAGGATGACGACGAAAATATGATTATCAGAACGAAAATAATATGACAAATTGTAACTTGAAATCTATAATGTTGTAAAGTTGGTGTGTGTTTCGAATGTCATATAAAATTATCCAGCGTCTGCTCATTCTATCCATATCACTTCATTGTCATAACATCGACACTAAATAATGTCTCTAGAATAATATTTCACTTGAAGAAAGTTGCCTAAGAAATTTCGAGTGCGGTAGAGTAGAGAGGGCCCTTCGTCTATTTCTGGAAGACACAAAGCGCCCATTGAAACACGAGGCGCCCTAATTCTCCTCGAACGTGACTGTATCGTCATCAGGGCTATAAATCCCCGTCGCGCAGAGGTGTGAAGTGTATATCAGGCGAGGCTGGCAGTGGACCAGGTCGGCGCGGTTCAGATATTTCACGGGGAGTCCTGAAGATGTACGGCCCCAGTACATCTCCGTCAGCGCCGAGCGCATAGTGCACTGACTCCAAACTACTGAAGCAGTGATAGTAGCTGTGTGAAACTGGACCCTTAAGCACACTAGAATATAATAGAAGGCATATTATAGGGATATCCTGAACTAGCACCAACAGATAGCGCACGTGTACTTTGAGGTATATTTTTTGTTTTTCGGTATATAAACATTGAGGATATACGTATTGTATTAGTATATTAAATACTCTTAAAAACAACAAAAAAGGACAAATTTTTGTCATGTCCCTATATGTAAAAACCAGAGAAAGCTTTTTGTCTTCAACCAGGTTCCGAAATATTCTGAATATATGCTTTGAACCTTAAAAAATATAAGTAATTAAATTGCGCCTCGAAATATCTATATATATATATATATATATATATATATATATATATATATATATATATATATAATTTGAACTGGTAATGGAAATTACGGGAAAACGGCTGAACGGATTTTAATAAATGGCCCCTCATTTTGAAGCTTGGAACCCAAAGTTTTTCGGAAAAGTAGTAGTTTTTAGTGAAATGTCAATTTTCCTACATAATTTTCCTATTTTCCAAAATCCATCTGTTGTCAGTTTTGAGAACTAATTTCATCGAGTCACGGCCGACTTGATTGAATTTCAGAACAAAACACAAACTACAATAAACAACAGGCTATTACACGAAGGCCATGACCTGCAGGATTGCCAACATATTTAGAGCTCAATTCAATTTGTTATTAAAAACTGAATCTGCAGTGTATAACAATTTTCTGAGTACAGCTGTGTATTGGATATTCAAATCTACGAAACTTGAGGTGGTTTCATGACATTATTATCATTAGAAATTAAATATTATTATAGTTAATATCATGATGCATCTATTTTTCATTAATTGTGCATAATATTGATGCTATATTGATGACATGAAAGTGAAACGTTTTGAGGTTATGTAAGTAAATGTAGAGAATATCTTAATTTGATCTTCATTTCTATAATTTACTCAGTGGCTGCTATATATAACTACAAAACTTAAGTAAGATAATAATATTGTTATTAAAAATCAAATATTTTTATACTTATTAGCCCAGTGAGGTTGGGTCTTTTTCATATACTTAATGGCGGTGTAGTGTAGATATTGATATGTGTCATTGTCTTCAGTATTGACAGAGCGCAAAAATTACAGTTCCTAAGGAAAGATAAAAAGGAATTACTTACTGATAAAATAAGAGGCCTAGAAAATTTTGTAGTCTCCAGATCATTTCAGCAAGATCTCTTAGTGGGATAAAATGATTTTACGCTCTACATTTCAAGTTCTACATGCAGCAGCTATACGAAAATGCTATTGTTCGAAAGCTTAGCAAACCTGACATTTTTTTAACTTTCGCCTACATTCCACAATGACCTGAAATAGCTACTGCTATCGTCCTGACATTGATACTTGCGTTTTCGCGTTGAAACTCAAAAACTGAAGTTGGATAGGTTCAAGAGAAAGTATTTGGCCTAAAAAAATCCATTCAGAGGGAGTATGTTTCATTATTATGGAAGCAAATAACTATTAAAAAGACAAGTATTCTTCATTGAAAATAAATCTGAAAAATGTTTATTTGAACGTCTAACGAACTTAGTTGGCAGCAGCATTTGCTGCACAAGCCACTAGTTTATTAAATAAAAGTAACTACTTCAAGTAAGGAATTGTTGACTACAGTTTCATTTTGGAAGAGGAAAAAGAAAAATTAATAAAAACATATGCAACCTCGACAGCGAGCTATGTTAGCTTAGATTATATGCAGTAGTTGTAGGAGTCTCCGAAGTTTACGCTTGCAGTAAACTCTCGATAAACTGGAATGTTTATTATCCAGGACGATTCGTAGTGAAATCCATTTCGTGAAAAATGTTTTTAATGTACTGTACCGTAATTATTAAAGCCATATTTTAACTTCAAATTTTCAAAATCATCCTACATAGTATTCAAAACTGCATGTCCTTAACCTACAAAACGCAGACTAATTGTGATAACTACTGCGATCTATTAAAAGCTGCATTTGATCTTTCTGCAACTACAGAAAAAAATACAAGGAATTCAATCTCGATAGTCCTTTCCCTATAAAAAACACATTGGTGGCTGCATATCCTGATTTTAGCGTACGGTTCTTAAATACTAATGATTAAAGAGGGCAATATTCACCTTCGACATAGTTCATATTTTTTTCATTCGTGCAACTCGCTCTCAAAGTTCTCATTTAGGTTCATGAACATTCAGTTTACTCATATCTATATTCTGCATACCGTACTGCAGATTTCCCCACCCATCTTGGGGAATCGCTCAATATTATACAGGTTTACGTTATTATTTATTGTAAATTAAATTAAATTATGAAGTAAGAAAATATTAAATTATACTAGGTTATACAAAATAATTGTAAATATAATTTTGACACGCACAGAATATCAACAAGCAGGAAAACGTAAACAACTGTAGCATATGACATAATATAGCCCTACATGTTGCGCCCCATGGAACGCTCCTGCCATCTAGCGGTAAATCTTCGCATAAGATATCCCTATTCAAAAGCTATTACACGTAATTTATATTGTTCAACGTTTAATTTCTTAAAAATTCATGTCAATGTTTTATGGGCGTTTCTGAGAAGATAAAAAGAGAGGAAGGAGCAATCCAAACAAATACCCTTGAAATTGGTGCGACGGATATGACGTCAAACTACACTTTCTCTGCCCCATAATCCTCCGCGAAGTACCGCCAATCGCCAAATATTCAATTGCTGCTATCGGTTCCGTTCATAAGTAAACGGTTTTGAATGGATTTGGAGATATACTGTATTTTATATCATGGAGTGCAGTTTCATAGAAAGGACTTTGCCGACAGACCTTCTACTGCCCCCTACTAATTGGTTGTCATAAATAAATGTCTTCCTTACTGTGACGGAAATCTTGTCTTCTCCTGTCAGTAACCAATCACAACTCTCGTTCAGAAGAATTGATAGGCTCCCGTCAAATCCACGTGGAGGCAGAGTTGCCCCATCTTTCCAAATTCCAAGAATCCCGTCAGTTTCATTTCGAGGGTCACCAGGATTGTGACAACTGTGCAATGTTGGGACGAGGGGACAGGATGGAATTGTCAGAGGTGTTTGTGTAGGAAGTCATAAATCTGTAAGTGGGTGTTCAAAGGAGCCACCGAACTGCACTCCTTGAAATAAAATGGAGTATAACAGGAGTATTAGCAGATTATTATATCAATGTACATTTTAATGTATATTTATTAAAAGTATTATGGCTGTGACATGGACTGAACATTTTATTTCCACATTCTTTCTTTTATCAAGAAGGATGTTGGCACTCCTTCACATGTTAAAGCATAGGAGGACATATCAACGGACATATTGTACAGTTGAGCTGAACAGAATATTAGCTTGTTTAAAAAAATAACGCCTGCTGAACTTGACTACACTTTTAAAAATATTCACAACAACACGAAACAATTTGTAATCGTAATAATATGAACAAAACAGCTGATAAACACACCGGAAAAAGAGATGAACTATGGGTAATTTGACGGCCATACTAGTACACCTTCTTGGTTCCACCGTTTCAAGCTTATGGCCCAGGGTTCGGGCGTTTACATCACTTCATTTTTTTTAGTTGTTATTTATACTCGCTTTAACATCTCTGGTCATATCGCGAGTTAATTTTTTGGGCGAAACCCGAAGACCTATGTACTATTGTTGAGACTGGTTCTATTGTTGTGATTTTTTATGAATATGATTTTAGTGATAAATGAAACTGGTGATATTCAGGGATGTTGTGGCCCGAATTTCCTGGCATTTGCCTTACGGTTGAGGGAAAACCTTGAAAAACCACAACCAGGAAATTTAACCCGACGGGGAATCGAATCCTGGCCTTCTACGTAAGAGACCAGCATGCTGACACCTACACCACAGAGGTGGTCAATCACTTCATTGTGTTTTTCTGTACGAGGATTGTTTGAAAAGTTCATAGCCTGACATAAACGTTAAACTAGGATTATTCTGAAACAATATTCATTTATCAATATAATACCCCCTTAGATTCACACACTTGATCCACTGGTGCTGCAATTAGGGTTGCGAGATTTTGAAAATATCATAGAGGAACATTTAAATGCAACTTATATAGAAGCGACTAAATAATAATAATAATAATAATAATAATAATAATAATAATAATAATAATAATCATAATCATAATAATAATAAAGGTAAAGGTATCCCCGTAACATGGCATGAAGGCACTTGGGGGGGCTCCCCATGCTTTCCATGACCTCGGCACTAGAATGAGATGGTGTGGTCGGCACCACGCTCTGGCCGCCTTTTACCCCCGGGAAAGACCCGGTACTCAATTTTATAGGAGGCTGAGTGAACCTCGGGGCCGTTCTGGAAGTTTGAAAACGAGAAAAAATCCTGTAGCCACCTGGGATCGAACCCCGGACCTTCCAGTCCGTAGCCAGCTGCTCTACCAACTGAGAATAATATAAATGACATTCGGGAGGAAATTAAACTCAGAATGAATATAAGAAATGCGTGTTATTATTCGGTTGAGAAACTTTTGTCAGCCAGTCTGCTCTCAAATAACCTGAAAATTAGAATTTATAAAACAGTTGCATTTCTGGTTGTTCTGTATGGTTCTGAAACTTGGACTCTCACTTTGAGAGAGGAAGAGAGGTTAAGAGTTATTGAGAATAAGGTGCTTAGGAAAATATTTGGGGCTAAGAGGGATGAAGTTACAGGAGAATGGAAACACAACGCAGAACTACACACATTGTATTATTCACCTAACATAATTAGGAACATTAAATCCAGACGTTTGAGATGGACAGGGCATGTAGCACGCATGGGCGAATCCAGAAATGCATATATAATGTTGATTGGGAGGCCCGAGGGGTCTGGTAAAGTTCCTGGGTAGCTCATTCGGTAGATCGTTGGCTCGCTCAGCCAAAGGGCCCGAGTTCGATTCCCGGCCCCGCAACAAGTTTTTCCCTTGACGTTATCCAACTTTCTTTAAGTTTTGGAATTTCTATACGACCGTTGTGCAAAGTCTATAGAAATAAAGGTGATTATTTTGTTTTGAGACACTGACTTTTGCAATGTTATGTTAACTTATCAATACCGCCTTGTAAGTATGTATTATATTGTATGCAGTTGTAAATATGATTTTGCCAAAGTATGCCATAATTCGTAATATCCAGGACTGTTTCTTGTATACAAAATCAAAGAAGGATGTTAATTTAGAGTAGGCTAAATAATCTATTTTTATTATCTTTATGGAATGACTTGGGCTGATAAATGATATGTTTTTCCTTAGCATGAGTTATTCTGGAATAAATCAACTCGCGAGTGCTGAAAATAAACGAAACCCTTCAAATAGAGTAGGTGGATAGACTGCACACGTAGAGACATACACATAAACAGACGGAAAAAGAGAAATGGAATATAAATCTTTCTGGTATGAAGTATACGTTGAAAACCTGTATTCTGTCAAAATGCTGTAAATCTATTTTCTCCCTTCGAATAGTAGGGAAGTCAAAAGCAATATGCCTTAAATTAGTGTCAAAGTTTTACTATCTTGGTTATTGGAAGTTTCGAGTCATACCTAAATTAGTGTCAATTTTACCATGTTTGACCATTGGAAGCATCGCGTCATGCTTTAAATTAGTGCCGTAGTCTATTTTTGACCATTGATAGTATCGAGTCATGCCTTAAATTAATGTAAAAGTCTTACTATTTTTAGACATTTGAAGTATCGAGTCATATCTTAAATTTATGTCGAAGTCTTACTATTTTTGACCATTGGAAGTATCGAGTCATGCCTTAAATTAGTGTAAAAGTCTTACTATTTTTAGACATACGAAGTATCGAGTCATGTCTTAAATTTATGTCGAAGTTTTACTATTTTTGACCATTGGAAGTATCGAGTCATGCCTTAAATTAGTGTAAAAGTCTTACTATTTTTAGACATACGAAGTATCGAGTCATGTCTTAAATTTATGTCGAAGTTTTACTATTTTTGACCATTGGAAGTATCGAGTCATGCCTTAAATTAGTGTAAAAGTCTTACTATTTTTAGACATACGAAGTATCGAGTCATGTCTTAAATTTATGTCGAAGTTTTACTATTTTTGACCATTGGAAGTATCGAGTCATGCCTTAAATTAGTGTAAAAGTCTTACTATTTTTAGACATACGAAGTATCGAGTCATGTCTTAAATTTATGTCGAAGTCTTACTATTTTTGACCATTGGAAGTATCGAGTCATGCCTTAAATTAATGTAAAAGTCTTACTATTTTTAGACATTCGAAGTATCGAGTCATGTCTTAAATTTATGTCGAAGTCTTACTATTTTTGACCATTGGAAGTATCGAGTCATGCCTTAAATTAGTGTAAAAATCTATTTTTGGCCATTGGAAGTATCGAGTCATGCTTTATTTTATTGTCAAAGTTTTACTATTTTTAATCATTGGAAGTATCGCGTCATGCCTTAAATTAGTTCAGTGTTTTACTATTTTTGGCCATTGGAAGTATTGAGTAATGCCTTAAATTAGTATCAAAGTTTTACTATTTTTGACCATTGGAAGTATTGAGTCATGCCTTAAATTAGTGTCAAAGTTGTACTGTTTTTGATCATTGGGAGTATAGAGACATGCCTTAAGTTAGTTTAAAAGTTTTACTATTTTTGGTCATTGGAAGTATTGAGTCATGCCTTAAATTAGTATCAAAGTTTTACTATTTTTGGTCATTGGAAGTATTGAGTCATGCCTTAAATTAGTATCAAAGTTTTACTATTTTTGACCATTGGAAGTATTGAGTCATGCCTTAAATTAGTGTCGAAGTTTTACTATTTTTGTCCATTGGAAGTATTGAGTCATGCCTTAAGTTAGTTTCAAAGTTTTACTATTTTTGGTCATTGGGAGTATAGAGACATGCCTTAAGTTAGTTTAAAAGTTTTACTATTTTTGGTCATTTGAAGTATTGAGTCATGCCTTAAATTAGTGTCAAAGTTGTACTGTTTTTGGTCATTGGGAGTATAGAGACATGCCTTAAGTTAGTTTCAAAGTTTTACTATTTTTGGTCATTGGGAGTATAGAGACATGCCTTAAGTTAGTTTCAAAGTTTTACTATTTTTGGTCATTGGGAGTATAGAGACATGCCTTAAATTAGTGTCAAAGTTGTACTGTTTTTGGTCATTGGGAGTATAGAGACATGCCTTAAGTTAGTTTCAAAGTTTTACTATTTTTGGTCATTGGGAGTATAGAGTCATGCCTTAAATTAGTGTTAATGTTTTACTATTTTTGGCCGTTGGAAGTATTGAGTCATGCCTTAAATTAGTGTCAAAGTTGTACTGTTTTTGGTAATTGGGAGTATAGAGACATGCCTTAAATTAGTGCCCAAGTTTTACTGTTTTTGACCATTGGAAGTATCGAGTCATGTCTTAAATTAGTGTCAAAAGTTGTACTTTTTTTAACATTGAAAGTATCGCGTCATGCCTTAAATTTATGTCAATGTTTTACTATTTTGGTCATTGGAAGTATTGAGTCATGCCTTAAATTAGTGTCAAAGTTGTACTGTTTTTGGTAATTGGGAGTATAGAGACATGCCTTAAATTAGTGCCCAAGTTTTACTGTTTTTGACCATTGGAAGTATCGAGTCATGTCTTAAATTAGTGTCAAAAGTTGTACTTTTTTTAACATTGAAAGTATCGCGTCATGCCTTAAATTTATGTCAATGTTTTACTATTTTGGTCATTGGAAGTATTGAGTCATGCCTTAAATTAGTGTCGTTCAAGTGTTTTATCTATTATCTAATAAGCCTAATTTTATGTAAATTCACAATAATTCTTCCTCCCTTGTGACACATGGAGTCACATTAGAAACTAACGCAGTTAATGCCGCTTTCCGGTACTACATTATTTTACTTGCAAGTTCACAGAGACATATTTAGTTCGCTTGGAGAGCTGTTACGATCTTTATATTCTTTCTCAGAAGCCCCAGCAGCAGATCCCGATACAGAAGTCATAAACTGCAGAGGCGTACTTAACTTCGGGGTTCTTAGGTTCAGATCTCACAAGGGACGCCTTTCAATAAACTCCCCCCTATCCTTTTCTCCTATGTCTCCTTCGCGTTTGCCACGCATTTTTTTTTTTTTTTTAAGTATTTGTGCGACTGCAGGTGGACAATATTCCAATTTCATAGCTTGGAAATGGGTTCCACGTGCTTGGCAATTCTCTTTAAACATGCCTAGGCCTATGTAGGTGTATAAGTGCGTGGTGTCTTATTTGATAGACGAGTCACCACTACCAAAGGATTTTTTTTGCAGTGTTACACAAACAGTCTGTTTTATTAAGTACGTTACTGAGCTATCAAATGGTGCCGTATCCGGCTGTAAATATAGCGGTCCCGGTTCTAATTTCCGGAAAGAAAATATTGTTTCCTCAAATATGGGCCGGATGTAAGCTAAGTCCCATGTCAAATTTTTTCCTGGGTCATTCTAAACTGTGGTTTGCTTTTTGATCGTATGACTTAGAATTCCGCTGTTCATGAATGTCTAGTATTGTATTGTATTGTATTATATTTTTTAACATTCCATGGTATTCATACATGCTTACAGCTAGAATATGGAACAAGTCAAAAAACTTAATATTATTATGAAATCTTAATTTATAGTCACAGTCTAGATGAAATATATACAGACGAGATTTACAATATAGTCTACTAGTACAACACAAAGTTTTAGTATCAATTTCATGAAGTATTACTGAATGTCATGAATTCACCTACAGAATAGAAGGCGTGAGAAATTAGGTACTTCTTTAATTTGATCCTAAATAATTTTATGTTTTGAGTTTCATTTTTTATATCGATAGGGAGGCTATTAAAAATTTTTACTGCCATATAACGCACTCCTTTTTGATAGCACGATAGACTTGCTGATGGAGTATGAAAGTCATTTTTTTGACGTGTAATTATGCTATGAACTGTTGAATTAGTTACAAAGTTTTCACGATTACATACGAGGAAGTTTATTAATGAAAAGATATACTGACAAGCCATGGGCATTATTTTAGTATTTTAGCGTTTCCTCAAGATTCTCACAAGTCTAAGTAGGGAACTCAGGACTTATTCTTGAATTAACCTAAGTGTCGGTAGTTTTTAACAATACTTTTATCATTACAACTAGATCTAGAAGCAAAGTAGCCTTTATTAATCAGTTAATCATTATTGGTAGGAAATAGTTCATTTGAATGGCGTGAAGGAAAAACTCGGCAACCCGAAGTAGTTCGTTGTGAAAAAATGCATAAAAATTGTAGGCCTATTTAATGCTATCCTAATTTGTAGATGAGGAAGTTAGCTTAACATTTGAAGCGCTGGCGGGAATGTCACATTTCTATTAAGGATTAGATAATGATCTAATTGAGTCTATAACTGCAAGATGTAGTGCTGTTTCTGTAGAAAATAAAGGAAAGGATTACTGCATTCGTGGTGATAATTCTCCTTTTTACCATTTTTCATAAGAACAACATTAAATTTCGCAGTGATCCATTGAATTAGATAATGACATCAACCTTAAGAAAACTGTGACATTCATCGTTTTTCCCGCAAACTCTTCATTTGTAAATATTCTGTCATAGCATGGTATTAATGTAAGTTCTCAAACTCAAGTGTTAATGAATGTGCAGTAATTTAAGAGCATTGACAGAACTTCATCCTTCGCTCGATTAAAACGTTTGTTTGCCACAGATTATACATAGATTAACGACAAAGGCGATGGATGGTACTGTTACCTCAGTATGAAAATATGGGTTGTCAAGTTTTAAGCCTTGTTTTTTCTGAACCGACGTATGTGACGTGCGACGTGCGACGTGCGAGGTGCGAGGCCCGCCTCGCACAAATCCGGACTATGCGAGAGATAGCGAGTGGTTTCTATAGCTGCGAGATGCGCCTCGCACCTCGCACGTCGCATGCGTCGGTTCAGAAAAAACAAGGCTTTAAAACATGACGCCACGGCGCGGGACAAATTTTCATGTAGGCTATATTATATCGGCATGTGCTGTAGCAAAATTTTTGGAAGTTTTGCCTCTGTAATACTAGTTCAATCTTGGAAATTTCCATGTGTATTGTTTCGATATATGACATGATGCTGTAAACTTCGACCTTTTTTAATCCTACAGTACAAGTTAGTGCAATTGTTTTTAATTTCCATGTATAAGACTTAGAATGATATCGTGATATGCCGTAGATTTCCGTCACTTTTAATCATAGTGCAGTTTTTATAATTCCTATGTACAGTATATATTGTTTGTTATTTCTCAATCTTAATGCAAATTTTATAAATTGCCATTATACTATTTCGGTATGTGAAACCATTATGCTATAGACTTTTGCCATTTTAATCTTAGTCCAATTTTTTAAATTTTGTCTTTTTAAACTCTGTTGAATTGTGTAAATTTGTATGTAGCCTATATTGTTTTGGTACACAATAACATCGTGCAAAAATTTGGGCCTTTTTGGTCTTAGTGAAATGTTTGAAATGTACGTATACGTATACTTTTTTCGGTATATAATGACGTCATTCTATAGCCTCGGCTTTTTGAATCAGAGTGAAATTTTGGAAATTTGTATGTACTTGTATTGTCCCGATGTAAGATACCATCATACTATGGGCTTTAGTTTTTTTATATTTGAATCGATGCCAAGGCTTCTTTTTACACATTTAAGTCGTATTTTGGAAATTTTAATTGATATCAGTTGTATCGGTATATAATGCCATTATGCTATAGGCTTTGAAATTTTTACATCTAAGTAGTATTTTGAAAATCGCCTTATATATATTATTTTTTTTTTTTAGCTGTATGGTGTCATTTTGCTGTAGCCTTTGAGTTGTTTTTATAATTGAATGATATTTTGGAAATTTGCATTTTATAACGTAGTTTCCCGAAATGATTTCAGAACGGTCTTGTGTCAGAGTATAAAAATCATCACAGTAGTTTCGAAATGTATATCCTATAATACGGTAGTGAAATGTTTTTTGGAATAGATCAGTTGAAAGTGAACTTTTGGAAATCATTTTTAAATAAAATTTAATTCATGTTACACTATTTCTGAGGAATTCCGTGTTAAATTTCTGTATGTGTCCTAGATGCGCATGGCCGGTACACGGGAGCTACTTCAGATATTGCTGCAATGTTTCTTCGCTTGAGATTCCAAGCACTGTGCTCACAGATACTCCATCTTCCCCCACTCTCCACATTGTATATGGCGGTCGATCAAAGTTATTTCGAATTTAAAACTAATGCGACAATATTCGACTAATGTGCTACACCTTGTCATCGCCTCTCTTCCGGAATTCGTTTTCACACACCAGGGGTGGCCAAGACTACATCCAATTAGCTTACATGTGTTTCTGCCACTTTACTTGGCTTTAGTTTAAGCGTGTAAATCGATTTATTCCGTCTTTTGAGGTTGTTTGACTTCCTGAAATGCGAGTTAAGATTTACCAATCTCTCCAAAGTATTATCACAGTCTACTATATACAGTCGCGAAGCTCAATATGTAGTAAAAATGCAAACATGGGTAGTTGCCCACCACTAGGATCGCTACTATCGCCTCGTCATCGCAGATCTCTCTCCTAGCAGCCGACAAAATATGTTACACTTTCGTTGTCGTGTTCTTTTCGAAAAATTAACACCTTCCTTCCATTATTGAAATATTAAATGCATAAAGTTAATTTATTATTTTAATGAAGTATATTAAATTCTACCATAAACTCGAAGATACCTGCAAGAAATAGGTTAATATTATTTTTGTTTGTGCAAAACGAACTGAAATTTACTATAATAGCTTCACTCATTCAAGATTATAGCGATAATTAACTATGAAACCAATAAATATTAATTTGCTTTTCTCTTTACAACAATAATAATGGAAATATGAATTAATGGAATAACTAATGTGTACCGGTACTTGTAGTGTAGGCTTACGTAGTTAACAAAGTGGGATGAGGTTAAGCAATAATAATCACACCAAAATTGGAAATAAAACGTGATCAATAAATTTTATTGTAACAGACTTTTTCTACGTCTCTAGTAAAGCAACAAATAAAAATAACAACAAAATTAACAGCTATAATTAAAAAAAAACATATCCTTTGAAGAAAAAAGTAGGCCTAAGCAATAATAATCCTACCAGAATTGAAAATAAAAACGTAATCAATAAATTTCATTAAAACAAACTTAATTTTTCTACGTCTTTAGTAAAGTAACACATAAAAATAACACAATTAATAGCTACAATTAAAAATACATCCTCTGAAAAAAAAAGTAGACCTAACCTTTATTTCTCTGGAAATTTAGCAGCCTAAGTGACAGAACTTTAACCGGTATCTAATGTCCTTTCGGTTAGACTGAAACATTTCATTGTGAAATTTAAGGATATAATGTATTCTAACAGTCACAAAGAACTTCAAATTAACAGTTTTGTTTCTGCACAGCATTCTTGTGGAAACCCAGGAACCTTTCTGAATCTTTCGGAAATCGGAAAAAGGATAACTCTGGCCTCTTTCTCTTACTGTTGCTACAATTTATAGCACTACAAACGTCTCCTCCTTGTCGCATATTATTATTCCAATTATTATATTTTAGCCATTAACATTTTCATTACAACCAATAACGAACATTTCACAAGCATCAATGTGAAATACGCAACGAGCTAGCACTCGATAGAAATACGACACAGTCCAAAGTCGACCATGGACAGTCTATTGTTTCTAGTTGCTAATCGCTTGGAGCGCTTTATCACGAGATTTGCAAAAAAACACCTCAAGCTTCGCGACTGTATATAGTAGACTGTGGTATTATTTCAACCCTAACCATAATATTAATCCGATATAGGCTAGTCGTTGTCGGTGGTCAGGAGCTTACCATGCTGGAAGAATCCGAAATTCACGTGTTGAAAGGTAAAGATTATGGATTTTAAAGGGCGATGAACCCTTAGTATGTCTTCTTAAGGGAGGTAAATAAAACAGTCTCATGCTATAGATTTGTGGTATGTAAGAGAATTCTATCCCTGATAGAGAATTCCAGGCAAAATGCTTTGGCTCTTTCTCGCCCAAGTTGGTTTACAACCCTGAATAAACCCTGCAGTTAAATATCGTTAAATAAAATACTGTACTGCACCGTCGATATAGAAGAAAGCGGAGCAAGTCCCCTGCAATCGACAAGCATCATGTTTAGGTAGAGCATGAAAGTCAAGGAATATTATGAATCGTAAAAAAAATCTATCATTTGGGAATGGGTATACCTATAAGAGTTGTTAATTCATTATTAAAAGTGAATCTGATACAACGTTAATACAAAGTAATTTTATTTCCTAGAATATGTCTGTGGGCTAAAGTAAGGAGATGCACTATCACCTTTACTTTTTAACTTTGCTCTAGAGTATGTCATTAGGAAAGTTCAGGATAACACAGAGGGTTTGGAATTGAACGGGTTACATCAGCTGCTTGTCTATGCGGACGACGTGAATTTTAGGAGAAAATCCACAAACGATTAGGGAAAATACGGGAATTTTACTTGAAGCAAGTAAAGAAATAGGTTTGGAAGTAAATTCCGAAAAGACAAAGTATATGATTATGTCTCGTGACGAGAATATTGTACGAAATGGAAATATGAAAATTGGAAATTTATCCTTTGAAGAGGTGGAAAAATTCAAATACCTGGGAGCAACAGTAACAGATATAAATGATGCTTGGGAGGAAATTAAACACAGAATAAATATGGGAAATGCCTATTATTATTCGGTTGAGAAGCTTTTATCATCTAGTCTGCTGTCAAAAAATCTGAAAGTTAGAATTTATAAAACAGTTATATTACCGATTGTTCTGTATGGCTGTGAAACTTGGACTCTCACTTTGAGAGAGGAACATAGGTTAAGGATGTGTGAGAATAAGGTGCTTAGCAAAATATTTGGGGCTAAGAGGGATGAAGTTACAGGAGAATGGAGAAAGTTACACAACGCAGAGCTGCACGCATTGTATTCTTCACCTGACATTATTAGGAACATTAAATCCAGACGTTTGAGATGGGCAGGACATGTAGCACGTATGGGCGAATCCAGAAATGCATATAGTGTTAGTTGGGAGGCCGGAGAGAAAAAGACCTTTGGGGAGGCCGAGACGTAGATGGGAGGATAATATTAAAATGGATTTGAGGAAGGTGGGATATGATGGTACAGGCTGGATTAATCTTTCTCAGGATAGGGACCAATGGCGGGCTTATGTGAGGGCGGCAGTGAACCTCCGGGTTCCTTAAAAGCCAGTAAATAAGTAAGTAAGTAAATGAATTACTATTACCGTATACTCTCCAGCAGTGTCTTTAATATTTGTCCTCGTACTAGCTCACGTCCACGGCCTATGTACCACACTGTAGTTAAAATTTATAATCCGCCCCCAACATTACAAGCCTAGTAATGACCTTCACAGAATTACTTACCCCAAACTCGGAGAAATAAATCGCTAGGTAATGAATAGGTCTATCTATTTGTCAACATTAAGCAACTGAGTATGGAGTATATCTGCTTTATAGGACAATATTTAATGAATCATAAACAAGCAATAGAGTCGTCGTTGTATCGTGTAAGGGAATTCACTGATCTCTCATTGCGACAGCTGACCCTCTTCATGGATTTGAAATAATCATTTTTGGCTTGTTTCCTAATTCATCTTTCAAACAAATTAATATATATATATATATTTTTAAATATGAAGAATCTATTTTTTTACGAATTGTTTGGAGGGGCGAGGTCCCTTTATTAATTTTATTTAGGAGCGACGCCCCTGGTTTTATAAGTCGAGAGGGCAGAAAGTGACTTGCCTCCTCCCTCGAAGTCGGTGCCTATGGGTATGGATTCGTTCACATTGTTAAGTTTATCGGATATAACGTAAACATTTCCATGGCAACGGAAATCAAATTACCGTTTCACAAACTTCTTTCATTTTTTGTAATAGTGTGTGTCAGATATAGATGTTACACATCAAAACTAAGGGGATCGTGACAACCCTAATAACTATAGGGGTATCAGTTTATTAAAGTCCGTATACAATTGTATGCAAAACTATTAACTCGACTCTTAAATATTATTACTGAAACAAAACTAAATGAAGTACAATGTGGTTTAGAAAAGGGAGATCATGTACTGACTGTGTTTTTGTGATCCTGCAGAGAATTCAGAAAAGAAGGGAATTTAATCTCCCAACATATATATTGTCCTAAGAGACAAATTGTGGAAACTATTGTATGAAGAAGGATATCCCAAACATTTGGTAAATATCATAAAAAGTTTATATGAGACAAAAATATTGATAAGAGTAGGTAATCAGATAAGCAATTTAGTAATAGTAAAGCAAGATGTGAAGCAAGGTTGCTCGCTATCTCCAACATTATTAAATATATTGAGGTATATATTAAATTTTAATATATACCTCAATAAAGCCATAGAAGAATGGCAGAATAAAATATCATTTGGTATAAATTTAGGAACAACTGAATTAAATGCAATGCTTTTTGCCGATGATCAAATATTGATCACAGAATCTGAGGATGATCTACAAATGGCAACTTACCAACTCCAGCTAATAACAGAAGGATATAACCTAAAAATTTCTAATAACAAAACTAAAACAATGGCTTTCAGAGGGCTTAACCATAGGCGATGTAAAATAGTTATTAATCAAGGAACTATAGAATAGATATCTTCTTTTAACTACTTAGGCTGCAATATATCTTATTTGGGTGAACAGGAAATTAACAGTAAGCTGAGCAAATTCCAACAGATGTGTGGAACAATAAGAAGAACTTTAAGAAATAAAACACAGCGCTCAACACAATTAAAATTTTACAAAACCCTAGCAGTTCCATTATTAACTTACGGCTCAGAAAACTGATCATTAAACCGCGCATGAAAAAGAAAAATTCAAGTAAGTGAAATGAAGTTCCTACGAGGTGTTGCCGGTTATACTTTATTGGATCATCAAAGAAGTGAAAATATCCGACAATTATTAAATATTTTTAATTTAGAAGAAAATATTAAAAATCAGAAACAAAATTGGTACCAGCATATTACAAGAATGACTAATGATAGATTACCAAAACAAATTATGGATTATGCACCAACAGGATATAGAAATGTCTGAAGACCGAAAATAAGACGGACAGACGATTTAAACCTTGAAGACGGAACAGGCCAATAGGCCTAATCCCTGTAGCTGAAGAAGAAGACATCAAAACTAATTAAAGAAATCTTAAAATAAAAAATACAACGTGTCGCCGCGGTATGTATCCCGCTTCAGTTGCCCTTGTTACATCGTCAATTGCTGCTTTTTTCCTCCTAAATGTACTGTATATTGTCTTCTGTCAGAAACTAAACACGTGCAATCGTCATTCTCCTGTTTTATTCCATGTTGCTAACTTTTCTTTTTTTTTTTTCCTTTAACTCAGCCTTCTTCTGTCTTCATAACTACGTCTTCATTTAGTCATCTGCTCTGTTGAATTGTGCTACATTTTCTTTTCAGTGCTTATGTTCTGTCGAGTTCTCCAGAACAGTAAACCTATTGATCCCACATTTAAGTACCTCTGTCCTCCAAGGGACTTGTTCCATGGCTATGCAAGACCGTGTTCAAGACAGAATTGGGCTTTCAACTTCTGCATCTGAACGCAGTTGTTCATATTATCTACATGTTAGCCGAATTGTATGATAATATATAGGCCCATCTAGAAAATTCTACCATTTAAAGAAAATTATTAATACACCAACAAGAACTTGAGAAGAGCAATATTACATTTCAGTTTAGTAAAGATATAGGTACTTATTCTAAAAGACATATATATATATATATATATATATATATATATATGCATATAGAGTGTTAGTTGGGAGACCGGAGTGAAAAAGACCTTTGGGGAGGCCGAGACGTAGATGGGAGGATAATATTAAAATGGATTTGAGGGAGGTGGGATATGATGATAGAGACTAGATTAATCTTGCACAGGATAGGGACCGATGGCGGGCTTATGTGAGGGCGGCAATGAACCTTCGGGTTCCTTAAAAGCCATTTGTAAGTAAGTATATATTTTTTTTGTTAGTATTCTGTTCTTTAACTTTTTGTTAAAAATTAACTGATTGTATACTTTGTGACCTGGTAGAGTGTAAGAGAAGGCCGTATGGCCTTAACTCTGCCAGAATAAATAAAGAAATATTACTATTATATATATATATATATATATATATATATATATATATATATTTTTTTCTCTCAGCATAGCTCAGTAACTTATGGTATTATCATCATCATGTTGTTATTATCATCATTATTATCATTATTATTATTATTATTATTATTATTATTATTATTATTATTATTATTATATTAATGGAATATGGTGCTGCATGTTGGGATCCTTACAGATTAGAACATATTAAGATACTGGAAAAGATTAAAAAACGGGTTCTTAAGTGCTGTCGGAAAAATTCACCATTAAAATGGGACACACTCACGGACAGGAGAACGCGAATTCGATTATGCGCACTGTTCAAAACATACAGAGGTGAGCCTGCCTGGAGAGAAATAAAAAATAGGTTGCAGCCGCCAAATTACTCTTCAAGGAACGACCACTCATATAAATTGAGGGAAAGAAGGCAGAGGACGGACACTGGAAAGTTTTCTTTTCTCAATCGTACTATCAGGGACTGGAATGCTTTACCTGCAGACTTACTAAAGGCTTTACCAACAACCAAAAATGCATTTAAAAATAGGCTTAAGGACCTTACTAATAGACGGTAATTATACACAGTATTTAAAGGGTGTAAATGATATGTTGTTATTGAAGTGTTGTATCAGTGAAGAATTATGTTGTGTCAGTGAAGTGTGTTGTATCAGTGAAGAAGTATGTCGTGTGTAAGTGAAACGTGTTCCTGTCAGTGAAGCTTTATAGTTTATAGTGGCAGTGCAAAGTATTTGAACAGTGAAATGTTTTTGAAGTGTTAGTGAAATCAGGATAGAATCAGTGAAATGTGTCGTAGTTCCATTGCAGTGAGTGAGTTGACAGCGAAATGAGTGTAATGTTGAAAGGTACTTGTGGAGATATGAACATATCATAGTCGTGGGTTTTAGTTCGATCTTAGTTTTAAGATACAAATTAGAATATTTCGAATGTTATTTTAAGTGATCGTTTCATTTAATTTAGTATATTCCCTGTTGTTGTTATTATTATTATTATTATTATTATTATTATTATTATTATTATTAATTATTGTTAGTATTAATTGTTAGTATTATTATTAATTGTATTTTAATTAATAAGTTTATTATTGTCATTATTGAGTATAATTAGTTACCACTGCCACCGGGTATATACCCATTGCAGTGTGAATACATACATACATACATACATACATACATACATACATACATACATACATACATACATACATACATACATTATTATTATTAGCACTTTCAGAAGACGACCTCCAAAGGTCAATATATAATTTGCAGCAAGTAGCAGCCACTTACAATATGGAAATTTCAACAGATAAAACAAAAATTATGGCATTCTGGGGAAATACCCAGTACAAAGTAAAATTTGTCTCGATAATAAAATATTAGAAAGATGTAATAGTTTCCCATATTTAGGTCACAATCTTTCCATTTTCGAAGAATTGGACATATCATAGAAAATTAATAAATACTCAAGAGCTATGGGCATTATAAATAGTGATGAAACCATCCTTAGTTCAGAAACACACCCGCATACGTCTCTACAACACATTGGCACGTCCGATGCTCATCTATGGCAGCGAAGCATGGACACTGAGGAAAGCAGATAAATGCAGAATAACGACTTGTGAAATGCGATTCATGCGAAGAACAGCGGGCTATACTAAATGGGATCTGAAAAGAAATTGTGAAAATTTAAAGGAACTAAAAACTCAAACAGTTTTAGATTACATTGTTCAATATCAGTCTAATTGGAAACATCATTTGGAAAGAATGAGTAATAGTAGACTCCCAAAGGCAATTTATGATTATGTACCACATGGCCAAAGATCTGTGGGTCGTCCTGCTAAGAGATGGCGTGAAAATTTTATGTGAGACCGTAACAGGCCTTGTGGCCTAACACTTGTCAGGCAGAAGATTATTATTATTATTATTATCATTATTATTATTATTATTATTATTATTATTATTATTAAGTCACCACCATATTCACTTCAATTATATAAGTGTGGATACGTTCTGACTGGTTCAGGTGATATTTTGAAATGTTGTGGTTTAAAGTGGTAAATAGATCATGCGAAGGGCCAAAGAGTGGTAAAGCGATCCTCGCCCACAATAAGGTTCGCCACTAGGAGGTCGCTCTGTCTTCTAGTAATTAAGGAAACCCGACGAAGAACAAAGGATTTCAATTTTTTTTAAACTCCTTAATAAAAATCTGTGGAAGCATTAAAACCATCAAGACGAACTTCTTAACAACTTGAAATATAATAACCCAAGCAACTCGCAAGATCAACACTTGCTGGAAGAATACAAAGAAGCTGCTAGTCATTACGGGGACGGGTTAATCCGCAATCAATTGGGGAGCCTCGGGTTTCACGACTGCCCCCCCCCTGCTTTTCTTTTGGCGGACGGGTAAACAGGCGGTACATTTCTACTCAGACGCCATCATTTAAGTGCTTTAATTTACGCGAAGTTCATCAAATATTGACCGACTCTTTTAAAATGAACCCAATTCTTAGCATTTTTTTTTCTGTGCAGTAAAGAAAGGAAGAAGATCGTTCTTGATGCCTCCCGGGGGTCAAGATCACTGCGAATGTATAAGTTCCAGTAAAAACAGTATGCAAATCTTTCTTGCTCTTGCAAGACGTTTTAGAGACATGATTTCAGTCTACGTACTTATATTTACTTTATGCTCGACCATGCCGAAATGTAGTAATTATACACCTGGTAGCAGACCTTTAATGGACCTCATTAAAGTACAACTACTCATTAAAGGTCAGGTCTTTCAGCCAATGACGACTCAGGTTACAACTGTTCAGCCAATGACAGGTCAGCTTTGTACCATTATAAAACCGCAAGTATCGATTATTCTTGGATATGCAATCGAAAGAGAATTAGCGAAAAGTCACGGAGGCTGGAAATCCAATACTGTTGCAGAAGGTTATGTTCTGTTACTATAATAATTAGCGTTAATTGTAAATAATATTCAAATAAATTCAATTTGTCATCTCGTTTTTCAATGTCGAATTCAATAATCAAGGTTATAATATTATAATATTATCAAGTTTAACGGGACTACGTCAAGGTCAATGACATTATTGTTCCTCGGAAAAAATCAATACTTTCGCGTTTGCGCACGTCTCACAATTCACGACCTAGAACAAGGTCACTTCCGATCTTGTCAGTTACAAATAAAATGTATACATCTGAATACCGGTAATTTCAAGTTAGAAATATGGTCGAGCATAAAAAGTCGTATGAAACTCGCCTATAATGGTAATTAAGAAGCTCGTATGAAAATTATGAAACTCGCTTGTGCTCGTTTCATAAATATCCATACTCGATTCTTAATTGCTATCATTATAGGCTCGTTGCATAATGTACTATTATCGGATGATATAAAGTGCGTAAGATTTGCTGATATGGCGTTGTTAGCAGAAGGGGTGACGTTACTAACAGATATTCTACTGAAGCTAAATGAGAAATATGGGATGAAGGTGTACTTCGTTAATGGAGTAAAATGTTAATAGTGCCAAGAATACACAATATTTGTTCAACTGACATGAAAATTTTGAACCTGTAAGAAAAGTTTCTACTTTATCAATGAAGTTTTGCTTGTGAATTGTGCCAAGAATACACAAAATTTGTTCAACTAACATAAAAATTTTGAACCTGTAAGAAAAGTTTGTACTTTGTCAGTGAAGTTTCCCATGTGAATAGTGCCAAGAATACACAAAATTTGTTCAACTGCCATGAAAATTTTGAACTTGTAAGAAAAGTTTCTACTTTGTCAATGAAGTTTCGCTTGTGAATAGTGCCAAGAAGATGCAATATTTGTCCTACTGACATCAAAATTTTGAATTTGGAAGAAACGTTTGTTCTTTGTCAACGGAGTTACCCATGTGAATAGTGCCAAGAATACATACAATTTGTTCAACTATCATGAAAATTTTGAATTTGTAAGAAAAGTTTGTACTTCATCACTGGAGTTTCCCATGTGAATAGTGCCAAGAATACACAAAATTTGTTGAAATAACATAAAAATTGTGAACTTGTAAGAAAAGTTTGTACTTCGTCAGTGGAGTTACCCATGTGAATAGTGCCAAGAATACACCAAATTTGTTCAACTAACATAAAAATTTTGAACCTGTAAGAAAAGTTTGTACTTCGTCAGTGGAGTTTCCCATGTGAATAGTGCCAAGAATACACCAAATTTGTTCAACTAACATAAAAATTTTGAACCTGTAAGAAAAGTTTGTACTTCGTCAGTGGAGTTTCCCATTTGAATAGTGCCAAGAATACACCAAATTTGTTCAACTGACATAAAAAGTTTGAACTTGTAAGAAAAGTTTATACTTTGTCAGTGGAGTTACCCATGTGAATAGTGCCAAGAATACTCCAAATTTGTTCAACTAACATAAAAATTTTGAACTTGTAAGGAAAGTTTGTACTTTGTCAGTGGAGTTACCCATGTGAATAGTGCCAAGAATACACCAAATTTGTTCAACTGACATAAAAAGTTTGAACTTGTAAGAAAAGTTTGTACTTCGTCAGTGGAGTTACCCATGTGAATAGTGCCAAGAATACACCAAATTTGTTCAACTAACATAAAAATTTTGAACCTGTAAGAAAAGTTTGTACTTCGTCAGTGGAGTTTCCCATGTGAATAGTGCCAAGAATACACCAAATTTGTTCAACTAACATAAAAATTTTGAACCTGTAAGAAAAGTTTGTACTTCGTCAGTGGAGTTTCCCATGTGAATAGTGCCAAGAATACACCAAATTTGTTCAACTAACATAAAAATTTTGAACCTGTAAGAAAAGTTTGTACTTCGTCAGTGGAGTTTCCCATTTGAATAGTGCGAAGAAGACACAAAATTTGTTCAACTGACATAAAAAGTTTGAACTTGTAAGAAAAGTTTATACTTTGTCAATGAAGTTTCGCTTGTGAATAGTGCCAAGAATACACAAAATTTGTTCAACTGCCATGAAAATTTTGAACTTGTAAGAAAAGTTTCTACTTTGTCAATGAAGTTTCGCTTGTGAATAGTGCCAAGAAGACACTATATTTGTTCTACTGACATAAAAATTTTGAACCTGTAAGAAAAGTTTGTACTTTGTCAGTGGAGTTTCCCATGTGAATAGTGCCAATAATAGACAAAATTTGTTCAACTGCCATGAAAATTTTGAACTTGTAAGAAAAGTTTCTACTTTGTCAATGAAGTTTCGCTTGTGAATAGTGCGAAGAAGACAGAAAATTTGTTCAACTGACATAAAAATTTTGAACTTGTAAGAAACATTTG
The DNA here is from genome assembly GCF_040183065.1 of Periplaneta americana. NCBI lineage: Eukaryota > Metazoa > Arthropoda > Insecta > Blattodea > Blattidae > Periplaneta > Periplaneta americana. The sequence goes on from NC_091119.1 coordinate 19,149,942, forward strand.
TACTTTGTCAATGGAGTTTCGCATGTGAATAATGCCAAGAACACACAAAATGTGTTCTACTGACATAAAAATTTTGAATTTGTAACAAAAGTGTGTACTTTGTCAACGGAGTTACCCACGTGAATATTGCCAAGATCACAAAAAATTTGTTTAACTGATATAAAAATGTTGAGTTTGTAAGAAAAGGTTGTACTTTGTCAACGGAATTTGCCAAGTGAATAGTGCCATACAAAATTTGTTCAACTGACATAACAATTTTGAATTTGTAATAAACGTTTGTACTTTGTCAACGGAGTTTTCCAAGTGAATAATGCAGTACAAAATTTGTTCAACTGACATAAAAATTTTGAATCTATAAGAAAAGTTTGTACTTTGTCAACGGAATTTGCCAAGTGAATAGTGCCATACAAAATTTGTTCAACTGACATAAAAATTTTGAATCTATAAGAAAAGTTTGTACTTTGTCAACGGAATTTGCCAAGTGAATAGTGCCATACAAAATTTGTTCAACTGATATAAAAATTTTGAATCTATAAGAAAAGTTTGTACTTTGTCAACGGAATTTGCCAAGTGAATAGTGCCATACAAAATTTGTTCAACTGACATAAAAATTTTGAATCTATAAGAAAAGTTTGTACTTTGTCAACGGAATTTGCCAAGTGAATAGTGCCATACAAAATTTGTTCAACTGATATAAAAATTTTGAATCTATAAGAAAAGTTTGTACTTTGTCAACGGAATTTGCCAAGTGAATAGTGCCATACAAAATTTGTTCAGCTGACATAAAAATTTTGAATTTGTAATAAACGTTTGTACTTTGTCAACGGAGTTTTCCAAGTGAATAATGCAGTACAAAATTTGTTCAACTGACATAAAAATTTTGAATCTATAAGAAAATTTTGTACTTTGTCAACGAAGTTTTCCATGTGTACAGTACCATACAAAGTTTGTTCAACTCACATAAACATTTTGAATCTGTAAGAAAATTTGTACTTTGTCAACGGAGTTTCCCAAGTGAATAGTGCCAAGATGCCCCTGAATCGGTTACGTGGACTCCTGGGTTCGGGCGAATTGGAAATTACTGGTTTAGAAAACAGAAGTGAACAAGCTCACGTTGTGTCAATTATTTTTTTTTATTCTACTTTAGCCAGAATGTCGAGAAGTTCATTGTCTTATATCTCATCATGTTTCGACATCCACATCACCTACCCTGAATTGTGTGACTCTGTAGGCATTTCATATTACCACGACTATCAGTATATTTTTCTGGAAGGGTTGATCTGGACTTGTTGACTCCCATTAGCGAAGGATATGTTACTGCGGCCGGCCCCGGAGCTCGTTAGCGGTTCATGTCCAAAACTGCATTATTGTTCCACTTGTGCTGTGACGAGCATTAGGCGAGAGAGAGATGGATGGTAGTCACTGCTATCCCGGCGAGCATTTGGGGCACAGATGTTTAGAATGTGACGGGTATAAGGTGTTCCTTAAACTCAAGCATGACCTTGGAGCGTAGGAAGGAATTCAACCATGCCCCACTAAGTTCCTTGTTGAGAAGTGGAAGTCCCTAGCAGAAAAGATACGGGTCACTTTTCATGTTTTTCGGTTCCGTCGGATGTCTCTTTAATAGCCGGTACCATGTAACTTTGCTGTGAAGTAATGGTTAGTGTGCTTGACCGTGAAACGAGCGGGCCCGGTTTCAGATTCTGGTAGGAAGAAGTTAACTGGTTGAGGTTTTTCCGGGGTTTTCCCTCATCCCATTCAGAGCAAATCCTGGGTAATTTTCGACGCTGGATTCCGGACTCATTTCGCTGGCATTATCACCTTCAACTCATTCAGACGCTAGATGACCATAGCAGTTGATAAAGCGTCGTAAAATAACCAATTAACAAAAACTTCACGCAGTTCTATCACTTTACGCTTACTAGAGACAAGGTGCAAACTGTAACGACCAGTTATACTGAATGAATTATAAGTAATGTCATTAATTTCAGAGGACTTATTCTTCAGATATTTCACACAGAAAAGTTTAATACAATTTACCTCGTTTTTACTTCGTTTTCGAGATAAAAATAGTTTTATATGAAACACTTCATAAAGTATTAATAATAACAATCAAGGCTTTATTTCATATACCGTCTATGCATATCCCTTTAAACAAATTTATTGGCTTATCAATACTTTGTTACATATATTTTGAATTTGAACTTTTTCGGCTCTATCATCAGAACCAGGTACACATATAATGCAATACAAATAAACCTAAATAATATCAAATATCATGATTCTATGTAAAACATTAAATATACGGCGGTATTACATTACTATAAAAAACTGGCTATATAAGCCATATTCAGGTGTTAAAATTGTTGATGTAAAAATTATTACATGATAAGCCTTTAAAATTATAAAACAATTGTAGTTATCGAGTTGGTCTATGTGGAATTCCAAGTCTGATAGTGGCTAGATGCCACAACTGTGGGGGGAAAAAAATTATATATCAAATGTAATATCTATAATCAAAATTACAGTGAAAGTGATGTACAATACCAGAACAAAGTGCACATATAAATCATAATGCTATTATTACCATGATCTTAATAAGTTACATGAATATAAATACAGAACATCTCGTAGAGAGATTATGTGTACGCAAGCGCACGGAACAGTTGTCTGTTAAATAAAATGTTATTGAAATTTATAACACCGGATTTTGCGTAAAAGTTAAGCAAGAGGAATAAATTGACCATGTCATAAAGTAAAGCTATGTGAATTCAACTTCATAAAGTGTTTTTGAAAGGCCATTGATTGAATTCCCAATATGCTCAGTCAATGTAAGACAGCAGTGTATTATGATAATAAATGATTGAAGTAATTTTCATTTCGTCCTCTAAATGTGCAGAATTTGGTCGGGACAAATGTAACTCTTCGTTCTGCAAAGGAATTTTTCTGTTCGGATCAAATTTCTGCACATTTAAAGGACAAAACTAAAGTTATTTCAATTATTAATTATTATAATACACTTCTCTCTTAAATTGACTGAGCATATTGGGAATTAAATCAATTACTTTCCCAAAACACGCTATGAAATGTTTAATATCAAACAATTTTTATCTGAAAAAGGAAGCAAGAACAGGCAAAATTGTATTAGACTTTTTTGTTTGAAATATTTCAAAGAATAACCCCCTGAAATTAATCACATTACTTACGGTTTACAACTTACTTACAAATGGCTTTTAAGGAAATCGCAGGTTCATTGCCGCCCTCACATAAACCCGCCGTTGCTCCCTATCCTGAGCAAGATTAATCCCTCCCTCAAATCCATTTTAATATTATCGTCCCACCTGTGTCTCGCACTCCCCAAAGGTCTTTTCTCCTCCGGTCTCCCAACTAACACTCTATATGCATTTCTGGATTCGCCCATACGTGCTACATGCCCTGCCCATCTCAAACGTCTGGATTTAATGTTCCTAATTATGTCAGGTGAAGAATGCAATGCGTGCAGTTCTGTGTTGTGTTGTGTTAATTAATCGAACTAGTTTCTTGGGAATACCAAATTCAATAAGAATGTCATATAAAACGTCTCTCTTAATCGAGTCATATGCCTTTTTGAAATCTATGAATAACTGATGCACTGTACCCTTATACTCCCATTTTTTCTCCATTATATGTCGAATACAAAATATCTGATCAATAGTTGATCTATTACACCTAAAACCACACTGATCATCCCAAATAATTTCATCTACATATGGAGTTAATCTTCTCAAAAGAATATTGGACGAAATTTTATACGACGTCAACGAAAGTGACTAATATGCTAATTGATAAATCGTAGTTAGAAACAAAACAATGAAAATGTAATAGTAATATACGTTACAAGAGCGGTATGTTGACGTTTTCATGGTCGAGGAAAAGATTGAAAAAGCGAAACGTAGTTGAGCTTTTTTAATTTCCGAGAACATCAAAACAAACATACCGCTCGTGTATCGTACATTATTTTGTGCGAAGATCGTTTATTACATACCTGAAAGACGAACTTCTAATTAGTTGCAATGAAATCTCCATGTTGGTTTCTGTTTAATGACGCCAACTTCGGAACACCAAAATATCTTTCTTCAACATTGTTACTGTAAAATGTTTTCTGTGTTTACTATAATCCAGCAGGCTGTGATATACGTCTGTCTTTTTTTTTTTCCCCAGTCTATAAATGCGAACCAAAACAAACGGTAAGGTTATGTAATGATTTATTTTACATTTTAATATTTTAACAATATTATTTATATAACATATTGCAGTAATAACATCGGCATCTGGAATCTCGTTGATTTTTTCACGGCTTCCTCAATGTTACTTGTATCAGGAATACAATAAGTTTCGTGGAGTAGTAGACTTTACTTAATTTTTTCAAATATTTAAAAACAATAATTGACATTGCAATTTAGGTGAAATTGCAGTGGTAAGTTTCCCATTTATAATTATTACTATGTTAAACGTCTCTAAAAATAATATGTTAAAAGCCTAAAGCAGTAGAATGAATGTCGCGCTTAAGCGGTAAGAAGAGGGAAATTGTTATGTGTGTTACGTTGGGAATACTGAATGTGATATTTCACACTTACCGCGTATTGGTTCTGTGCGGAAAACAAGCAAATACGCACGATCTCGCACAAAAGTCTCATATCCATATGTAATACCTGTTCCTGTTTATCACGAAAACGCATAGCGTGTGTAAAGACTGAGAAATTATATTTGCCTTACAAAAACTCCTGCGACTATACGAAATTGAACCCAGGACATTTCGGTCCGTAGTGAGTTGCTCTACAAACATATACGATGATGATGATGATTATGGTAATCCCGAAAATCTAAGCCTGTGTATTCACAAATTCTTTTGTAAAAAAATGCAAAGGGAGAATTGTCTTTCCTAGTTGGAATAAGCAGTACACGCATTGAAGGGCATGTTTTTTCAGTGGAAGGTATTCCCTCATCCCTCCCCAATCTAACGTCCCCTGCCTCTTAATTTAGGAAAACTCCATATAATAATATACTGTATTATATTTGGTCTTTCCCTTTCCCCTTCTGTTTGAAGTTTCCTTATTTACTTTGAATGAGAGGAAGGGAAGTACCAACCGCTGCCTCAGATCAGAGCGCAGCAAATCCTCGCCCGCTACTAAACTTGCTTATGTCTCTGTTCTATTTATTCGGGCTGTCTTGTTGACTGGTCTCAACTATGTGTCATTTACTCAATGGCAAGGAGTAAATAAGCAAATTTGTTTAATAAATTTAGGAAGTTCCGCAACTGTTTATTTGATCTTGTCGACAACTCGTTACTTTAGATGTCTACATATTATAAACCAATATTTCTTAAACGTTTCACAAGACAGAATTAGAACGAACGGCCCCATTCAACTTCCTGGAATTTTGTGGTAAATTATCAGAAGGGAATGTCTCTCAGTGGCATATCTTGTGTGATCTGGAGATAAATATTTCACGGCTATAATCTACAGATCAAGTTTCATAACCGTCAGAAATATAAGGAAGACTCATTGTGGCTTCCTGACTACGAAGTATAAGTTTATATTCCACACCGGAATTCAGTTAGCTACTTGGGCCGAAGAAATACCGATTCGTATGGTGAAACAGATGCCTTTATTTAAGACAGGCCCTATGTTTGCCTTTTTTAAATGTATTTTTATTATTTAATAAGATTAATGTACTTTCTTCATTCTGGTTTATTTCGGAACTGTTGATGAGCTGAAGTTGAAACCTCCTCCAAAAATCTCCACTGCAGGTAAATACCCATAAAGTATAAAAATTAACTTACTTACTTACAAATGACTTGTAAGGAACTCGCAGGTTCATTGCCGCCCTCACATAAGCCCGCCATCGGTCCCTATCCTGTGCAAGATTAGTCCAGTCTCTATCATCATATCCCACCTCCCGCAGATCCATTTTAATATTACCCTCCCATCTACGTCTCGGCCTCCCCAAAGGTCTTTTTCCCTCCGGCCTCCCAACTAACACTCTATATGCATTTCTGGATTCGCCCATACGTGCTACATGCCCTCCCCATCTCAAACGTCTGGATTTAGTGTTCCTAATAATATGTCAGGTGAGGAATACAATGCATGCAGTTCTGCGTTGTGTAACTTTCTCTATTCTCATGTAACTTCATCCCTCTTAGCACCAAATATTTCCTAAGTACCTTATTCTCAAACACCCTTAATCTCTGTTCCTCTCTGAAAGTGAGAATCCAAGTTTCACAACCATACAGAACAACCGGTAATATAACTGTTTTATAAATTCTAGCTTTCAGATTTTTTGAGAGCAGACTAGATGACAAAAGCTTCTCAACTGAACAATAACACGCATTTCCCATATTTATTCTGCGTTTAATTTCCTCCCGAGTGTCATTTATATTTGTTACTGTTGCGCCAAGATATTTCAATTCTTCAGCTCTTCAAAAGATGAATCTCCAATTTTTATATTTCTATTTCGTAGAATATTCTGGCCACGAGACATAATCATAGGGATTCTAAACCCTCTGTGTTATCCTAAACTTTCCTAATGGCATATTCTAGAGCGAAGTTAAAAAATAAAGGTGATAGTGCATCTCCTTGCTTTAGCCCGCAGTGAATTGGAAAAGCATCAGACAGAATCTGGCCTATACGGACTCTGCTGTAAGTTTCATTGAGACACATTTTAATTAATAAGAAAATAAATATTTTTTTCTGGGGAAACTATCAAGTTTTGACTCTGTGTTGTATGGACATTTTTTGATTCTGTAGACCGTCACCCGACGACTGTGAAAAGGACGGCATTTAAACCCTTACACTCTTTATATCCAGCAACACTCTTCATTTTCCCTTGATTTCGTCTATCATCTGCAATAGTTAAAAATAGGCGGGTTGAAGTCCTGGGAGTAGTACGGATTTCAGATTTTTATATATTAAGAAAATGTTTTATATGAAATTTAATCTGATTAATTATGTAAGATTGTCTATGAAAATGTCTTTGTACAGTAGAACCTCTATTATCCGTCGTAATGAAGGGGATAGAGTGAACGGTTAATCGAAAAAATCGGATAATCTTAACCATAAAAGATTTTGTAATTTCCTCCATGGTCTTGTATTTAACTCGCTATGTAGTGGATCACAAGTTCACTGGTTGTCAACGACGGATTTTAAAGGGCAAGGAAGTCCTTTGTAATGTCTGTCTCAGGAAAGGTAGGAATAAAGGAGGTCTCATATTGTAGATTTACATACTTTTTTACATTTTATCCCTTTTTTTTTTATTAAATCGCGCAGTTGTAACTCCAATTTCGTATTCTCATGCGAGATGAGCCACAGTTTCTCTTTCTCAATCCATTCAATTATTTCCATTTTTTTTTTTTTTTTACACTTAGCACAACACATTTTGTGTTAAGACTCGTGGAAGACATTGTATATACAAGTTATATTATAGAACGGCAATTCGAGAAGTAGACAATGTTGTGTGACGATAAAGGCTTGTAATAATACGTTCTAGCAAAAACATATGTAGAACTTACTAATATGATGTACAAAACAGTACTTCATGTAATTTATTGTATGTATGTATTTATTCACACTGCAGTGGGTATATACCCGGTGGCAGTGGTAACTAATTACACTCAATAATGACAATAATAAACTTATTAATTAAAAATACAATTAATAATAATACTAATAATTAATACTAACAATAATTAATAACAACAACAACAGGGAATATACTAAATTAAATGAAACGATCACTTAAAATAACATTTGAAATAAATCTAATTTGTATCTTAAAACTAAGATCGAACTAAAACCCACGAGTATGATATATTCATATCTGCACAAGTACCTTTCAAATTACACTCATTTCGCTGTCAACTCACTCACTGCACTGAAACTACGACACATTTCACTGATTCTATCCTGATTTCACTAACACTTCAAAAATATTTCACTGTTCAAATACTATGTACTGCCACTATAAACTATAAAGCTTCATTGACTGGAACACGTTTCACTTACACAGCACACTTCACTGACACGACATACTTCTTCACTGATACAACACACTTCACTGACACAACATAATTCTTCACTGATACAACACTTAAATAACAACGTATCATTTACACCCTTTAAATACTGTGTATAATTACCGTCCATTAGTAAGGTCCTTAAGCCTATTTTTAAATACATTTTTGGTTGTTGGTAAAGCCTTTAGTAAGTCTGCAGGTAAAGCATTCCAGTCCCTGATAGTACGATTGAGAAAAGAAAACTTTCCAGTGTCCGTCCTCTGCCTTTTTTCCCTCAATTTATATGAGTGGTCGTTCCTTGAAGAGTAAATTGGCGGCTGCAACCTATTTTTTATTTCTCTCCAGGCAGGCTCACCTCTGTATGTTTTGAACAGTGCGCATAATCGAATTCGCGTTCTCCTGTCCGTGAGTGTGTCCCATTTATTTCTGAAGAAAAAAAAAGAGCGAGAAATAAACAGTCGGATAATCCGCCAATCGGTTAATAGGGTGACGGATAATCGAGGTTCTACTGTAAGTAGATATTGCAACTCAAGATTTTTGTGGTAAGGAATATTAAGAGAAGGCTGCATTCCAGATTCATAGGAATTATAGTTCCCTTGGTGTGGATGAAATGCTAATGTTTATGGCTCTTCATCTACTAAAAGAACGGAAGTTGAATGAACGTTTACGAACGAATCCATAAAATGCATTTTTATGTCATATCACCGAAACAGCAACGACTTCGTTTTGTATGGTTTGAGAACCGATGTCGTAAGCCACATCCTGGAAAATCGTCAGAATGGGTGCATCCAGTAATGACCTAAACTTCCTTGTCCTGTAACAGTAGACGTAAGGGGTGGGGGGGCGAAGGCTCCCTATACTGCACCGTCTCATAAAAGAGAGTTCAAAGACCTGAGATGTAACCATTGCATTTCCCGCAATGAAACAATGTGTCGCCACACGTGCCGGTGAAAGACACACACAACAATTGGAATAAAGAGCTGAAGCATCTCGATACCAGAAGGCAACAAGGGGCGCTTGATTGGCGGTGGCACGCGACCCCCGAGACAAACATCTCTTGTTCCCGCGGCGAAGCTGAAAGGTTTCCTCTCTGGAAAAGAATTTTGGCCCTCGGGGCTCAGGAAACACATAGTTTCCAATTCCCTTATTTTTGGGGGGAACGAGAATTGATATTTTGCGAGAATAAGAAGAAGAAAATAGGTGATTCACAGTAAACTGGAAGTCTGCCTAAATTTGCCAGGTGTGTGAAAGCTCTTCTTTGTGGATATCAGAAACAGCGGCGATATCTAAATAAACAGCAAATAAAACGAGAGCTTTGTGGGCTGAACGAGATGAAAGCGGAGGCCCTCGCCTTCACAATGAAGGAGTCTGTCTGTGTCTTCATTGAATATGTATAAAAAAGATTCCCTCCTCTCCCACCCTCCGCCTGCGTGTTTACATCTGTGGGCGTTGTTCCACAATACTTAGTTCTTTTATACAAGCTTCTTCATCAAAACGTATCGGGGGGACATCAAAGCAACATTGGGATCGTGCGCTCACACTGTGTTCTTCGTTTGTTTTTCCAAAGTTTTGTGGTGTAAATGGGAGGAGAGGATTGTACTTTCTTCCTTTTTTTCGGAGTCTTTAACACATAAGTGGCGTAAACTACGGAAAGACACGTTTGATGCTCTGCTTGGAGAAGGATCTTGTTGAACTGGCGTTTTTGCACTTCTTTTCTGCAATCTATAGCGTAAAGTAATTACAGCAGCTTATCTTCAAACAGGTCCTGTCGTAGACATACCTCTGTATAGAGTGCTGGTCATTATCAATAAATTACAGTGAAACCTCTCTTTACGGACACTCCCAAGATACGGACACTCCTCATATACGGACAGATTTTTATGTCCCAACTGAAATAATATAGAAATGATAAATTTAACTCTTGTTTACGGACACTCTCAGACACGGACACGGACAGCTGTTTCACAGTCCTAAAGCTTGCTTTACCTCCTGACTGCAGGTAGAACTTAGATTTCAAGCCCTAATATGTTACAAAAATGGAAAATTTAGTTTTGAGTAGTGTACAGAAATTCCTTAACATGAAAGAAGACGATAAGGGTCTCGTAGGCTACCAATAGCCCAGCCAGCTACCCCTTGTTAGCTGAAAGCGGGTGAATAAACAAAGTTATAAAATTTAACCTGTCTGATGGCGCCAAGGTTTCCGCGATCGTGAAATTGTATTCGACATATGATAGGGTTAGTAGGATTATTCTCTTCACTTCAATCAGTTGTTCTGTTTCTAGAGACATGGCACCTGAACGTAAAGCTTAAGTTGAAAACTGTAAATTACAGTACTGCATAACTGTACACCTAGAATAAAATTGCATGGCACAATACTGTATTTTCTTTTTTCGGTGTTATCTACTGTAGTTCAAAATTGCAAAGAATTTACTGTAGTACATATACTTATTTAGAATTAAACTTACAGTAATACATTTCATTTAAAGGTGAAGGGATACGTAATGCATATTATAAATTTACAGTTAGATTGGGGAGCCTCCCTCCCAATAAAGGATATCGCCCAGATGCGGACAGATTGTTACGTCCCTTCGGTGTCCGTAAATGAGAGGTTTCACTGTACATAGCTTACGCTCATTGTCAGTCTTTAGAAATTCTTCGACAGTAAGTAGAAAAATTGACAAAATTCCTCGTTTTGTGGAAGAAATTGGAAGAAAATAGCAGAATTTAGGAGCCTGCGAGATCTTTCCCGCTTCAAGCGATTTAGTAATTAATGGAAGTAATACACTCATATTGGAGTGACTAGGGTTCGAAAATAGGACAAGACTACACGTTCTTTGGGTCCAGCGTGTTACTTAAGGAGGAGTGGAATTTGATTTTGGGTGACAATTTTTATTTATTTTTTATTTTTCCAATTTACTATTTGGTTTTCCATCTTTAAAATCCTGCATCACATATGGTAGTAAGCTTACTAATATTGTATCCATTTTAATTTATCGATTTTCTATGAAGGTTTATACAAGTTTTGATTTTAACGCTTATTTTGTAATATATTCAAGAATTTGGGGCAATAAATGATATCCATTCATTCACAGTGTTCTGCCCAAGGGCAGGTATTTCACTGCAAACCCAGCATTCTCCAGTCTTTCCTATTTTCTGCCTTCCTATTTGTCTCCTCATACGATCCATACCTATATCTTAATGTAGTCTATCATCTGATATCTTCTTTCGCCCCGAACTCTTCTCCATTCCTTCTAGTACATCCTTTAGAAGACGGTTTCTTCTTAACCAGTGACCCACCTAATTCCTTTTCCTCTTTCTGATCAGTTTCAGCATCATTCTTTCTTCACCCACTCTTTCCAACATAGTTTTATTTCTTATTCTGTCTGTCTATTTCACACGATCCATCCTTCTCCATACCCATATTTCACATGCCTCTAGTCCTTTCTTTTCACTTCGTCGTAATGTCCATGTTTCTTCCCCATACAATGCTACACTCCACACAAAGCACTTCACTAATCTCTTCCTTAGTTCTTTCTCCAGAGGTCCGCAGAAGATGCTCCTTTTTGTATTAAAAGCTTCTTTGGTCATTGCTATCCTTCTTTTGACTTCCTGGCAGGAGCTCATGTTACTGCTTATAGTACACTCCAAGTATTTGAAGCTGTCCACTTGCTCTACTGCCTCATTTAGAATTCGCAGGTTTTCTTTATTTTTCTTCCTATGACCATGATCGTCGTCCTTTAGGCATTTATCTTCATCCCATACTGCTCACAGCTGTCAATTAGCTCTAGTAGCATATCTCTTAGTATCATCTCTTCTGCAAACAATGCCATATCATCAACACATTTTATACACTTTATTCTTCTTCCTCCTACTATCACTCCTCCCATGTTCTGAAAACAGTTCTTCACTAAATCCTCCAAGTATATGTTGAACAGTGTAGGTGATAAAGGACATCCTTGTCGTACTCCTCTCTCTATTTCACTTCCTTCAGACATTTCTTCTCCTATCCTGACTTTGACTCGTTGCTTCATATAAAGGTTACTGAACAGCCTCCTCTCTTTCCAATCCACTCCAATTTTCTTCAGGATCCCCATCAGTTTATTCCAATCCACTCTGTCAAACGCCTTTCCTAGGTCCAAAAATACCACATACACTTTTTTTATTCTTCTCTAGATATCTTTCGCCGATTGCTCGTAGCAGTCCAATTGCATCTCTCGTACCTTTTTCTTTCCTAAAGGAAAATGATATTATATACAGGGTGCGTCAGAAAGAACGGATGGATTTCAAACTATCGAAACGCAGCGAGAGGAGGGATAGAGTGAAGGGCACCACGACTGTTGGGTCAGCGAGAGAATGCAGTTTCAGTTGAGAACATGGTGTTGGTCTGGTGTACAACGTGCTTTCATCGCAGAGACATTTTTTAAAAATGAAGAGTCTGTGATCGCCACTCAGGACTCATTTCGACATCGTACGTCACACTAGGATTCCAACTCGGAATACAATTTTGCGGTGGGTGGCTTCATTTCGTACATCAGGTTCAACATTAAAGAAGAAATCACCTGGACGACCACGGAGCGCGTGTACACTTGCAAATGTGGAGACAGACAGTAGATTGTCTGGCCACCTCAACGATCAGCCCGCAAACATGCTATTGCACTGAAATCGTCCGAGGTTACGGTAAGATCTTGCGCCCTGCGAGTTCTTTCTTTGGGACCACTTGAAGGCGTAAGTAACCACATACACTGGACGAACTGAAGACGGCGATTCGTGAAGAAATCGCTGCAATCCCACCAACTATGACTGTGAAAGTGACGGCGAACTTCAGAAAACGCCTCGATGCCTGTATCGAAAGCCAAGGACATTATATGGATGATGTTGTATACCATAAATAAACTGCATGTATTGGTGAATCTGTTGATAACAATAAATTTTTGATTTGATGAATCCTTACAATTTTCTTGTCCTTTGAAATCCATCCGTTCTTTCTGACGCACCCTATACTTTTTTTAAATTTATTCTTAGATTTTTTCCGTTTAATATTGTAGGCTACATTCCATGTGATTATATGAAAACTATATAGCTACATATTAATTCTTCATTTTTCTGAGGAGGAAGTATAGTATGTGCATATGCCATATTTTAAATCTAATTTTCCGCAAGTTTAGTTTATACGTACGAAAGACATATCTTCTATTTAATCTAGAAAACTGACAATTTTAGGAATTATTTATTTGAATGTTTTGCTCATTCTAAAAATATTTTTGAAATATGTTAAATTTGGAGATGTTACAAGAGGCAATGCACTGAAAATCGCTGAAATAGTAATTTATGTATCAAGGGCGAAATGAAAATGTTTATAGCGAGGGCTAGGGGGTTGCTGCCGAGGGCCTCTGACCCGAGGGTGCAAGTGACCCACCCGAGGTTTAAACATGAAATTTCGCCAAAGATTCATAATTATTTTGTGGTGGACTAGTCCGTAGTTGAATAATTAAAATTTTTGATAAGAGTTTAATGTAGAAACTCACTTTATGTTTGTATGTATTGTTTATCGTGTTTTGGTTTGGTATCTAGGACTGTGTATGCTAGAAAAACAAAAGAATACATAGAATAAAACTTATTCGTTGAGGAATGCCATGCATAATGCTATTATTTCTTTGTTATTAAGTTACCAGTCTCTGAATTTAATAAACAAAGACCACCTCTATGGTGTAGACGTCAGCATGCTGGTCTCTTACGCCGAGGGCCCGGGTTCGATTCCCGGTCGGGTTGAATTTCCTGGTTGAGGTTTTTCAGGGTTTTTCCTCAACCGTAAGGCAAAAGCCAGGAAATTCGGGCCACAACATCCCTGAAAATCACCGGCCTCATTCATCACCGAAATCATATTCATAACTAGACTTCGTGGAATTGCCACGAGAATCGTAAGGTTTACTACGCACGCAGTATAGACTGTATGAGAAGGGGACGTGCGACGGATGGAGTAAGTAAACACTGAGCAGTATACTGCAGTTACAATAAAATATGTATTCTGCATTCAAGAAATATAATGAATGATCATTGAAATAGGAAACGTCTAAACATGTAAATACACAATTATTTTGTAGTGAGATATAATAACTCTTAAAATTTAATGTAAAATACTCACACCATCCTTGAATATGTGCATTGCAGTGAAGAGTTACGTACATTTTGAGCGACTGCAAAGTGAACCTTCTCCGATGGTCACTCAAACAATTTTTATATTGGGAAAATGTACGTTCAACATCACACGATGTAATAGGTGCATATTTGAAGAACGGGAAGTCACTACTTTTTAGTACACCAACTTCAGACGTCTTGTTATGACCTGATAGTACATCATTTATAATACGAAGTTTTGAAGAGGCAGAATTTTTAGCAATAATGTTTCTCAACTTACATTTCACTTTTTCTGAAATTAGTGAATTGTTATTTTGGATAACGGATTTGTGATACTTTATCCACTATATTAAGGGCGTCTGAGAGTTGTAGTTTAGACGATTCTAACAGAGTGATGTTTTTGGACACTATTTTAAAATTAGAATCAATGAACAGAATATCTTCCAATAGCTGTTCAGAAGGCAAAGATTTTACAGGTGCAACAGCGGAACTGTCTGTGCTATCCAATGCATCAATTACCTCCATTATTTTGCCGTAATATTTTGCATAATAATTAACAGCATCCAACCACGTTTTCCAACGGGTCAAGACTGGCTGCGGGGGTAAGGGTATTCCAGGGGCAATTATTTGGAACAGCAACACTCTCATTGTAGTATGTTTGATTCAATTCTTGTCTGCACTGAACAGATGTTAAGCTTTGACTATTCTGACCACAGTAATGCAAAAACAAGTGCTTACATAGGTATACATTAGCTGTAGCTGCTCTATCTATTTGGACCGGTCACAACTTTTAACAATGAACTGCTTATACTACGACCGGGAGGTCGCTCTCCTTTTCTATATTACCGTACATCGGCAACCTGATTGCATGCTGCGTGTGGCAATTCAACGAAGTCTATTCATAACCAAAGCTCGGAACTTGGGGACTTGTGCCGTGTGCATGAGTAAGATTACAGGTACAACGTACACAAAGCTCACGCTGCAAGTGCTCAGGGACAGTCGTATGTACTAAGAAAGTGGCCACAACTAATGACAGGAAGACGGACGAAGAAACTGTTATATCGAAGCCAAAGACATTCAGAGAATTAAAGGTAAACGGTCTGTTTGAGGAAATAGAAAATACGTGTTATTTCGAATGGGTATTTAGAAGTTTGAAAATACATTTTGTTTTAAATTTAAGATACAGAATTTCGTGGAGAATTCGGAGGAGATACATTATTTTTTTCGAATGGAGAGTTTATATTTTGTAAGTTGTGCTGGAAACGAAATTCATTGAAAGGCACTGCAGTCCCTCAAATTGTAGAAAAGTCTGTCCATAGCCATGGATCGAAACGTAGAGGGGCTTGCCCTACTAGTGACACACTAATTGAAAACTATTTTGGAGAAAAATTTAGGATATACTTATCTTTCTCAGATACGAGATCAACTAGCAACTGCTGAAAATCGAACAGAAAACAGTAACAGCGAAAACATTTAGTATTTTAAGTCTGCTACCGAAAAGTCTTCGAATGTACGTAGTCATACACTGTAATAAAATGTACACAGCAGAACAGTAAATTTGATATATTTCTCATGTTTATTTTCATTATATATGCTATGAAATTACGTGTTTCAATCTACCATAATATTATCAATATGTTGTTGCAGCCAGAAACCACTTTTGTAGCAGACCTGACAGTACCTCCGTGCTGGAAGCGGGAGTTTGTTGACATTAAGTCCGGTCGCTTAGCCACGTGCAAAGACACAAGTCCCCAAGTTCCGAGCTTTGTTCATAACAAATCAGTCATACATATTATAAAGTTGCCATCTAGTTCACAACAATAGAATCAGTCTCAACAATAGTACACAGGCCTTCGGATTTCAACCAAAGATTAACTCGCGATATGACCAAAGATGTTAAAGCGAGTATAAATAACAGCGAGGGGGGGGGGAACAAACAATGTTTTTATGTTGGAAATGATGTCGGGATCTGTTGAAACCGAAATTCCTTCTGGAGTTGTTATTAAAGCCAAACAAGCTGAAGATAAGTTGCTGTCAATGAAGTAAATTTAAGTATAAATAAACAAACGACATATTTTTTGGCCTTAGGGCCTATGAACGTTTTTTAGGCCCGCAAAAGTAGAATGAGCTGTATTACATAATCTATATCGTATCCATGGAGAATTTTAACAATTATGAACTAGTGCTGCACAAAAATATATAGACCTACGAATGGGAAAAATATTAAGAAAAAGCTTCTGTTTTAGTATAAAGTAATGTGAAATGAGCTGTAAAAAATCATCTGTCTAGCTTCAACAGTTTTAGATTAATGTCCCTTGTGTAAGACATAATTTAACATTGCCAAAAAAAAAAATAAAAATTCAACGTGTAGCGATAAATTTTGTCCGTCGCGCATCGCTCTCATAAGGGGAATATTTATCCGAAACAGCTTTTATGTACCTAAATCATTTAGAGCAAAATTTCAGTATGAATGTAATAATTCTTATATTTAATATGAATAAAACTCGACGAGAATGATTCTTTATGTAGTAAGCTATTACAAATGAAAAAAAGGAGCTCCGCAAATTCGAACGTTCGCATTGTGAAACTCTTTTGTGTTTGTTTTATTACGTTTCAGTCCCGCAAATCAAGTTTATACCGCATTGCATTCTATCATTTTGTTTCTGCTGTGTTTACTGCTTGTATAGAGTTGCCACACGATCCTCCGTCTCATGGACGCAAACATTTTGTAAATCGAATAAAAATCATCTCATACACAACTTCATTCACCCACGACACGTAATCTGCTGGTGTTTTGCATTGTGCTTGGCAAGCTATGAACCAGCCTTTATACATCTCTACACAATTATGTTTCCAGTGCTAAGTTACATGAATCCTTCAGTGTTACTGGGGATTTAGCGAAAATAGTCTGAAATTAGCGTACCACACACATAAGCTTACAGGAAAATTGTTAATGAGCTCAAGTCGAAATGTCCCTTCAAATTACATACTTGTTAGATCTTCACAGCAGAGAAATAAAAAAAAAAAAATAGCTGTTCATGCTAAATGTAGGGGAGAGTCGGGTAGTATCGGACATCGGGTAATATCGGACAGTGCGTTTCTTTCATCTACCACCATATGGTAGTACCTGAATGACATGATTACGTTTCTCTATGCGACATCACAGAAACGTAACCATGTCAATCAGGTACTATCATCGTGTGGTAGATGAAAGAAACTCACTGTCCGATATTACCCGATGTCCGATACTACCCGACTCTCCCCTAAGGTTGTTAAATTAAAACTGGAATAAAACCTTAACGAAAAATTGAGTAGCTCTCGGCCTTGAGTAGGTAGTGCTCACTCAGCTGGAGAATGCGTTGAATCTATGAGGTCATCTCGCATGTCACGTGACAATGTAGGCATTCGTGGAAGATTCGTATCCATCTACTCGCAAGTTTATTTTATACAACATTTTAAGTTACGTATATACAGCTAGTTTGAACATCTAATTTCTTGTGGTTGTGTTTCTCCTGTGGATATTTAGAGGATGATTCACGAAGGTCCTAACTGTGGGATGCTGTTTAGTCAACTGTCCGAAGACAGGTCTGAACCTCACAAGTAATACCAACAAGCCACCACTTATGAGGGAACTAGGCCAGGAGATAATGGGGTAGTGTGGCTAGTTCCTTTTCCTCTCCAATGCATACCAGCGTATTCCGAATCTCAGCGCTAAGCAATCCGATGGCATCACGGTGCTCCGAATTCCAACGATGACGTCATTGATGCTCCACCGGTGTCGTACCGGTTCCATCTGCTTGCAGACGTGGTGGCAAAGACTATTACTTAATGTGATTGGTTCTCGCAAAGGGCGGGAATAGCAGACAAATGACATCGTGCACTGTTGTGTCATGGCGGTGTGTTCTGCTGTATTGTTTGTAATGAGCACAACGTAAAAACAATATGTTAATGGCTTATGAGCGAACATGTCAACGGACCAGTTATTACTACCGGTTCAAGAAATAAATTGTTTATGCTTTCTTTTCTTTGAACGAGATTACAGTACGGAAATTTCGCAAAATCTTGCTAGCATATCACAGACAACTTGTACAGCCAACATGTTAGCCATTGAACCTTCCAGCAGTTTTGTTCCTATTTCGCTGCAGCGTGACGTCATTGTTGTCCACCGGTCCGGTGAGATTCGAAATACGCTGTACATCGCCGATTACCTACATATTACACTAATCAGACTTCAGATGTATACAATAGTAATATACGTTACAAGAGCGGTTTGTTGACATTTTCATGGTCGAGGAAAAGATTGAAAAAGCGAAACGTAGTTGAGCTTTTTTAATTTCCGAGAACATGAAAACAAACATAGACTACCGCTCGTGTATCGTACATTATTTTGTGCGAAGATCGTTTATTACATACCTGAAAGACGAATTGCTAATTAGTTGCAATGAAATCTCCATCTTGGTTTCTGTTTAATAACGGCAACTTCGGAAAACCAAAATATCTTTCTTCAACATTGTTGCTATAAAATGTTTTCTGTGTTTACTATACTCCAGCAGGCCGTGATATACGTCTGTCTTTTTTTACCCCCCAGTCTATAAATGCGAACTTAAAACAAACGGTAAGGTTATGTAATGATTTATTTTTCATTTTAATATTTTAACAATATTATTTATATAACAAATTGCAATGAAATCTCCATGTTGGTTTCTGTTTAATAACGGCAACTTCGGAAAACCAAAATATCTTTCTTCAACATTGTTGCTATAAAATGTTTTCTGTGTTTACTATACTCCAGCAGGCCGTGATATACGTCTGTCTTTTTTTTACCCCCCAGTCTATAAATGCGAACTTAAAACAAACGGTAAGGTTATGTAATGATTTATTTTTCATTTTAATATTTTAACAATATTATTTATATAACATATTGCAGTAATAACATCGGCATCTGGAATCTTGTTGATTTTTTCACGGCTTCCTTAATGTTACTTGTATCAGGAATGCAATAAGTTTCGCGGAGTAGTAGACTTCACTTAATTTTTACAAATATTTAAAAACAATAATTAACATTGCAATTTAGGTGAAATTGCAGTGGTAAGTTTCCAATTTATAATTATTACTATGTTAAACGTCTCTAAAAATAATATGTTAAAAGCCTAAAGCAGTAAAATGAAGTCGCGCTTAAGCGGTAAGAAGAGGGAAATTGTTATGTGTGTTAGGTTGGAAATACTGAATGTGGTATTTCACACTTACCGCGTATTGGTTCTGTGCGGAAAACAAGCAAATACGCACGATCTCGCACAAACAATTTTCTTCCTCTCGGTATCTTTTCCGTTCCCGGTTTATTGTGGACAAGGCCTAACATTTGAGTTACAGCAGATTGTTACTCCAGGCAATTTAGTTGGGTTACCCGGACGACGGAATAAATGTGGCTCTTGTCTTTGATCGATGTTTGACTCCTAACCTCTTGATGAGCTCCCGGAAAATGTAGTAAGGTACCCTGCCACGCCTCCTACAGAAATGAGCAGGACGCGCCGCAATTTGTAAAATATGTGTTAATCAAGCCCTCCTGCGCCAGGTAGCGTCGGCCGAGCAACAGACCATCTGTTTGTGCTACTCATGCTGGCACAGAACCACTTATCGAGAACTAAAAACTGTACAGAAGGGAACATGTTTTTGGTTTGGTTATCTTAGTATAAACTTCAGAAAAAAAAATGCTATATTGTAATATAAACTGTATGAGGTACATTTATGGGTTGCCCCCCTATGTAAAAGTGGATCTTGGATGATGCTAGGGCTGTCCATTATACTGGTATACTATTAAGTTTATACATTTTGATTACACAACTTTTAACACTGTATCATTTTGGAATATGTATGATAAGACTTTCTTGTGTTAAATTCTAACGTACCTTGTTTACATGTTTCGACATTTTATGCGTCATCCTCAGAACTGGTCTTGGCGCCTCTTGTTTTGTTTCCTGTGAGGGTGTGTTCGTGTGGTATAATGTAGAGTCAAAGAGTGTGTGTGTTCTGAAATTGAGTTGTGTGTTGAGAATTTCGTTGGGGTGTGTTTTCGTGTGTCTGTATATTTCATATTGTTCTAGTGTGTTTAGTTTCTGGCTTTTTGGTTGGATGTATAGTATTTCCATGTCTGTGTTGATGTCTCTGTGGGTGTGGTTAGCATTTGTGACGTGTTCTGCATATGCGGAGGTGTTTTGTAATTTTGTTATGGCTATGATATGTTCTTTGTAACGTGTTTGAAATGATCTGCCTGTCTGTCCTATGTAGAAGTTGGTGCAGGTGTTACATTTGAGTTTGTATATGCCTGTGTGGTTGTATTTGTTTGTTTGTGTTGTTTGTGTGTTGAGATATTTTTGTATAGTGTTATTTGTAATTTAATTTCTTGAATAAGGTTGCAATTTTGTGTGTGTTTTTGTTTTCGTATGTTAGTGTGATGTATTTTTTTGTGTTCTTGTGTTGGTGTTGTATTATGTGTTTTGTGATTATGTTTTGTCTTACGTATTATGTTGTCTATTATGTTAGGATTGTATCCGTTTTCTTGAGCTATGAATTTGATTGTGTTTAGCTCTTCGTTGTAATCCTGTTGGTTCATTGGTATGTTGAGTAGTCTGTGTACCATTGTTCGGAATGCAGCTTGTTTGTGTTGTGTATATGTTGTTGTTGTGGGTTTACTTGCTCAAAATATCTATTTCGCAACTGGCTCCACTACGACTTTCATCGCTTAGCATTCGTTCCTGTCTGAAAAGTCGATGTTCGGCTAAAAGTGCTCTTACGTTTTACTATTGTAGGTAGCATTACAAATCAGCAATTAGACTGTTTGTGAAACTTGGACTCTCACTTTGAATGAGGAACAGAGGTTAAGGATGTTCGAGAATGAGGTGCTTAGGAAAAAATTGTGGCTAACAACCAAACATTCTGATGGGGGCAGATAAAAAAGTTATATTTGTTCCTTCCACCATGTTAATAATGTCAAAACAAGTGCTTATACAAAATTTGGCCACTCGACCGCAATAAGTTCGCCAGGGACCGTTAACAGAAAGGAAACACAATTTCATTGGAAACATTTATTGAAACAGACACAGCAATTGTTGAGCTATTTTTTAACATATTCCCCACTGGAATTGAGACATTTTTCATATCATAGGATCGACAGAGAGATGCAGACGGCTGTCAAACGCTGGTTCCGATCCCAAACGGCTGACTTCTACGACACAAGGATACAAACATTGATCCCATGGTATGACGAATATCTCAGTTCCAGTGGGGGATATGTTGATAAACACCGCAACAATTGCTGTATCTGTTTCAATGAATTTTTCCATGCAGTTGTGCTTTTTTTTCGTAAACGGCTCCAGGGAAAATCACTTTCTGAACGGCCTCGTAATTACGGTGGAGTGGCCAAAATTTGTATAAGCACTTTTTTCACATTATTAACATGGTGAAAGAAAAAAATTTAACTTTATCTGCTCCCATCAGAATGTTTGCTTGTAAGAGGGATGACGTTACAGGAGAATGGAGAAAGTTACACAACACAGAACTGCACGCATTGTATTCTTCACCTGACATAATTGGGAACATTAAATCCAGAGTTTGAGATGGACAGGGCATGTAGCACGTATGGGCGAATCCAGAAATGCATGTAGAGTGTTAGTTGGAAGACCTGAGGGAAAAAGACTTTTGGAGAGGCAGAGACGTATATGGGAAGATAATATTAAAATGGACTTGAGAGGTGGGATATGATGGTAGGAACTGGACCTATATTTTGTAAAAAGTTTTGACGCAAATTTATAATCTATCTGGTCGCTGTGTAGAATTAATGTATTCTCAGTATTTTAATTGGAGTTTTATATTTTCGGCATAAAGTACTTTCTGCTTCGTCCTTAATATTATGTAGGCCTACTCCATCTCATTTTTTTATAACTCCTGATACTGAATGGTTCAAATGAAACCTATTATTATTATTATTATTATTATTATTATTATTATTATTATTATTATTCTCTGCCGTTGTGGCTTACGGAAAGCGCGTGCACTTCCGGATTGAACGGTCCGAGATTCGATTCCCTGCGTGGTAAATTATAGAAATTTGTCTTCCATCCACGGGACTGGGTGTTTTTCCGTTGTCTTGTGATGTCTCTGCGGTGGCCCTGTACCACGCTAACTCCATAAACAGGGAGGCCGGTACCTGTGAGATGATTTAGAGCTTCTCCCTTCCCTAGCCGTGTGGTGTGTTAAGGCGGAAAAAAGGAAAGGTTAAACTGACAAAGAAAGAATTATTATTATTATTATTATTATTATTATTATTATTATTATTATTATTATTACTACTACTACTACGACGTGAATATGTTACGAGAAAATCCACAAACGATTAGGGAAAACACGGGAATTTTACTTGAAGCAAGTAAGAGATACGTTTGGAAGTAAATCCCGAAAAGACAAAGTATATGATTATGTCTCGTGACCAGAATATTGTACGAAATGGAAATATAAGAATTGGAAATTTATTCTTTGAAGAAGTGGAAAAAATCAAGTACTTGGGAGCAATAGTAACAAATATAAATGATACTCGGGAGGAAATTAAACACAGAATAAATATGGTAAATGCCTGTTATTATTCGGTTGAGAAGCTTTTATCATCCAGTCTGCTGTCCAAAAATCTGAAAGTTAGAATTTATAAAACAGTTATATTACCGGTTCTTCTGTATGGTTGTGAAACTTGGACTCTCACTCTGAGAGAGGAACATAGGTTCAGGGTGTTTGAGAATAAGGTGCTTAGGAAAATATTTGGGGCTAAGCGGGATGAAGTTACAGGAGAATGGAGAAAGTTACACAACACAGAACTGCACGCATTGTATTCTTCACCTAACATAATTAGGAACTTAAAATCCAGACGTTTGAGATGGGCAGGGCATGTAGCACGTATGGGCGAATCCAGAAATGCATATAGAGTGTTAGTTGGGAGACCGGAGGAAAAAAAAAAACTTTAGGGAGGCCGAGACGTAGATGGGAGGATAATATTAAAATGGATTTGAGGGAGGTGGGATATGATGGTAGGGACTGGTTTAATCGTGTACAGGATAGGGACCGATGGCGGGCTTATGTGAGGGCGGCAATGAACCATCGGGTTCCTTAAAAGCCATTTGTAAGTAAGTAAGTATTATTACCGGTATTATTATTATTATCATTATTATATTTACAAATGATTAAATGTTTTTGCTGCTGATAATACTTGTTTAGATTATAGGTCACGAAATGTAATCGTTCACAAGTAGCTGGTCATTCCCATTCATGCGGTTAACATGGCGTGAGGTCATTTATAATACAAGAAGCATAGTCATTCCTATTGAAAGTAGAGGGAATCGAACTTTTGTAGTACGAAACGCCACCACTTGTGCCGCAGCGGGAGGTGTGCAATACGCTTGCACCGTTTATTTTACTAAGTAATGTAACCTGTCACGACTAAGAATAATTGCCCGCCCGTCAATCGTGCAGAGGGGTAGGGCACCCCTGTTGCAGTATTTACAGACGTTTCCTGTGCTACACCAAGTTGACAGACTGTGTCCATATTGGCTCGTCTGCCTATTTGTTTGGTGCGAGCTTTTAATGTCTTGTTTAGACGGCTGCTCGCTCTGTGTGTCTTTCAATCCCACTCCGCTATCAAAGTTTGATTGTTTAATGAAGTTTCAGGTTCCTGAATTTTCACATCACTTCGCAACTTTATTGGCTAGTAATTTCGTCGAACGTTCGCGGAGTTTTACACAGGATTAAAGGACATGAGATGAGTTGTTTAACACTTCGGCTAAAAAGTCATTTCAAGATTCTTCAGTTTAGTTTTGCTCTGGACGCGGGGAGAGGTGCGAGTGTTTTCATTACATCTGTCAGCTGCGGACGCTATTTTTATGTGAGTTTCCTGCACCAGTTTTCTTACTCACAGTGTTTATTGTTTCACAGAAAATAGAAGGTGATCCTACCCGAATATATATACAGTGAAACTTCCCAATAGCGGACACCGCCGGGGAAAAATTAAATGTCCGTTATTCAGAAGTGTCCGCTGTTTAGAAAATCATTAGTATGTACACAGTACATTAAAATTTCTCACACATATTCAACACTATACGAGGGGGATCCAGGAAATAACGACCGTTTTGTTGTAAGAATTAAAAAAAATATTTATTCGAAAAAAAAAAGTCTGTTACATAACTGAAGCTTCCTTTACTTCTCTACATAATCACCACCTACATTTAAACATTTGTCGTATCTGTTCACTAGCTTTAGAATTCCCGTGTTATACTCCTCTGCCGGCAGTTCATTAAGCCAGGTGTTCACTGTCTTCTTCAACTCTTCATCACTTCCAAAACGCGTACCACCCAGAAAGTCTTTCAGCTTAGTGAAAATCGCTAGGAGCAAGGTCTGGACTATAGGGCGGATGATCAAAGATTTCCCAACCGAATTGATCCAGCAATTCTCGAGTTGAAGCAACAGTGTGCGGGCGGGCGTTGTCGTGAAGAAGCACAACTCCTCTCGAAAGCATTCCTCGCCTCTTGTTTTGGATGGCTCGCCGTAGTTTTCGTAAAGTCTCACAATAACGATTTGCATTGATTGTAGTGCCTTCTGGCATGAAATCCAGCAAAAGAACACCTTTGCGATCCCAAAAGACAGTAGCCATGACTTTTTGTGTTGAGAGAGTCTGTTTGAATTTTCTCGGTTTCTTGGGTGATGAGGGATGATGCCACTGACGTGATTGGCGCTTGGTCTCTGGGGTGTTGTGAGACACCCAGGTCTCATCACCAGTCACAATTTGATCAAGAAAGGCGTCTCCATCTGTGTGATATCGCATCAAGAATGTCAATGCTGAGGCCATTCTCTGAGTTTTGAGTTCGTCACTCAGTTGCCGTGGAACCCATCGTGCACAGATTTTGTGGTAGCCAAGATGTTGCGACACAATTTCACCAAGCAAAGAACGAGGAATGTCAGGAAAGGCAATATGCATTTCGTCGAGTGATGTGCACCTGTCTTGCAAGATTCTGTCGTTCACTTTGGTCTTCAGGTCTTCTGTGATGAGTGATGAGCGTCCGGGTCGAGTTTCATCGTGGACATTTGTTCGCCCATTGTTGAACATTTCGCACCATTTTCTCACATTTCTTTCATTCATTACAGTATCACCATACACTTCTTTCAATTGCCGGTAAATTTCTGCAGGTTTCAAATGTCGGGCATTCAAAAATCGAATCACACTCCTCACCTCACAGTCGGCGGGATTATCAATCACGTCGTTCATTTTGAAGTAACACAAAATGCACAATGGCGACTTGTTGCAACAAGTACTCACAACATTATGAGAACACATGTTAAGGAAGCCAGTTGACCTTCAAACAAGGAAGGGGAGTCAGCTGCGCGGCGGGTATGCGCGAACGGTCGTTATTTCCTGGATCCCACTCGTATTTTACAGTACAGTAGACAGTGAGATTGTGAAATTGTCTACACTATTCATCTAGAGAGAAATCGTACCAATAAATGTTTTGTAAATGAAATAATCATCAGTCACTGTACCACTTCACCTTACACAAAGAAATCTAGAATTGTTGTTTGTTAAATTTCAATTTTGGATATCTTAGTTTCAATAACCCAACTCTTTTGCAATTTCTAAGGCTTTCTCTCTAATCAAGGTCCCAGATAAAGGCATCTTATTTGCTCTAGCACGACAGATCCATTCATATGTTAAATTGTCAATGGCAAGCCCCTCAGTTTTAGAAAAAGCTCTTTTTGTGTTCCCATTTGCATTCTCAGTGTATGATTTTAAAATAGCATCCTTGTCTTTCAAAATTTCACTAACCTGAGTTTTCCCCACATTAAACTCTGTGGCCAGCTCACGAACACTTAGGGCCGTATTCATAGACATTTTTAGCGTGAGCTTCCGGTGGATGATCAGCGTTTTTCGTATTCATAAACCAGTGTTAGCGATAGGATATGATTTGAATTCTGTACTAGTAACCAGTGGATAGCCGGGGCTAGCTTAGTACGCTCGTAGCGCGTGCTGCGAAATGTCTATGAATAGCACCCTTAATTTCTCCTTCTCACAATGCTTGACAATATCCACTTTCTCTTTTAGTGGCAAATGTTTACTTTTTTGTGTCATTTCTAAAGTGACTGTACTTCCCAACACTCAACTTGACAAACTAAGAAAGTACGGACTGCTTACGTACAGTATCACAACTAACAACTGTGCTGCTTACCTGCAATAAAGTACAAGAACGTTCAAATGCACGATAATGATTGTTGTAAAGAATTCCGTTAGAATAGAATTCCGTTTAATTTGTAACAGTCTTTTTCCTTTTTGTTTTTTTCACGCTGTCCGTTATTTGGAAGTTTTAATTATTGTTGGGAGATACATTTCAGTGTCCGGGGAATTTTAAAATGTCCGCTATTGAGAGGAGTCCGCTATTGGGAAGTGTCCGTTAAGGGAAGTTTCACTGTAGTAGAATATAGTAGTCAGTCCCATTGAAATGACGCAGGATGAATCTGGAATAGGCTTCATTATTTTAGATGCATATTATATGAATGAAAACAAACAAAACTTCATATAAACATGAGTCCTAAAATAATTCTTAAGTTGCCTACAAAGTGATTCATATAGCGATGAGGTATGGTTTTTTAAAATTGTGTTATTTCCGTTTGATGGCAACTACGAGCATGCAGCTACTTCCTAAATGTAAACTATCTTTGGGAGAATTGCTTACCCTCATACTGAAAATTACCTCTTCCTTCTTGTGGACGCGGCCGCAATACCTGGTGGTTCGCAATTACAGTAATTATTACCTATAGGGTACAGTATGAACCGTAAATAATGTCATTAATTTTAGGGAGTTATTCTTTGAGATATTTCAAACAAAAAATTTAATACCATTTTACTTGTTTTTGCTTCTTTTTCCAGATAAAAATTGTTTTATATGAAACATTTCATAGCTTTTTTTGGCAAAGCCAGTCAATTGCTCAGTCAATTTAAGAGGGCAGTGTATTATGGTAATAAATTATACAGGGAATTTTAGTTTTGTCCTTTCAATGTGAAGAAATTTGATCTGAACAGATGTAACTTTTCTTTCTACAAAGGAATTCTACAATGTTTAATTTGTTCGCATCAAATTTCTTCATATTTAAAGGACAATACTAAAATGATTTCAATAATCTATTATCACAAAACACTGCTTTCTTAAACTGACTGAGCATATTCGGAATTAAATCTATGGCATTCCTAAACACACTATGAAATGTTTCATATAAAACAATTTTTATCTCGAAAAGGAAGCAAAAACGAGCAAAATGGATTGATCTTTTTTTTGCGTTTAAAATATCCCAAAGAACTCAGCCCTGGACGTAAATAGCTCAATACAGACTATCCCTTAGCTCCTCACTCCACATTTCCCGGCAGAGACAATTATGTATCGGGTCGATATGAGTAGGCCTGAAGGCAAGCATTGCTGAGTGACGGATTGTGTAAGGCAGCTGTGGCGAAAATGTAATCGTGCCCCAAGCCACTGTGTAACCTGCAACGTGCATAGCACCTATGGAGGAAGGCGGACAGCCGAAGGGGAATTGAAGCAACTGTCTGACTTATTAACGGAGTTTTATTTTCCTTACGTCAAGCACTTAAATATAATTTTATACAGTACAAGGCTACAAACTAATGTTTAGTACGTGTAACGAAGAAAGAAATGAACATTATCACAACCTAAAATTAACTGTCTTCAGAATGTCTCTGCGACAAAGTTTCAAAATCAGGAATCATGTCACTTACTGCCAGTCGTAGTTGATCACGAAGGTATTTGTCTGTCAGTCGTGATCTAAATTTGGTTTTTACTATTTTAATTGTCGAAAATAATTTTTCACAAGCTTAAGTATTTATTTAGTAGTATTTATTTATTTATTTAACCTGGTAGAGATAAGGCCGTCAGGCCTTCTCTGTCCCTCTACCAGGAGATTCCAACTACAATATCAACAATAAAATTACAATTAGTATTAAATTTACAATTACAATTACAAATAATATTACAGTTAGTATTAAATTTACAATTACAATAAAATCAAAGTACGAAAAGATTACCTGAATAATTAAAGCTAGATAATTTATCATAGAGAAACAAAGAATATTTTATATTTACTGAATTACAAATTAAATCTAGAATAACAAAATTGTATAGTGATGAAATTACTGGATATTGAAATATTTTGTGATAGATTAAAGAAACTATTTACAAGTAATCAATTACTGACCAAGTGCCTAGTAAGTTTTCGTTTGAATTCAATTTTATTTCGACAGTCCCTAATGCTAGCAGGTAGCGAATTCCAGAGTCTTGGCAGGGCTATTGTGAAAGAAGATGAGTATGAGGAGGTGCGATGGGATGGTATTGTTAGTATTGTTTCATGACGAGAGCGTGTGTTCAGATTATGGTGGGAAGAAAGGTAAGTGAAGCGAGACGACAGGTACGAAGGAATAGAAGAGTTCAAGATTTCGAAGAGAAAGAGAAGTGAATGTAAATTTCTTTTCTTATCTAGTTTAAGCCAACCTATTGCTTCCAGGGATGGGGTAATATGATCATATTTACGAACATTGCTTACAAAACGTACACACAAATTATGAGCACGTTGAAGTTTCTTTTTGTTGTCGCTGGAGAGGTCAGTCAGTAAAATGTCCGCATAGTCGAAATAGGGAAATGCAAGTGTCTGCACAAGGGACTTTTTTAAGCAAGAGGGGAGATGAACATTTATCCTTTTTAGCACATGTTTAAGTTGTAGCGAACATGGCTTCAACAGAGCAAGCGAAAGAACGAAGCTTCGGATATTTATTTTTTGGCAAAGATTTGAAAGTTCAACATTTGTCAAGTCCTTACATCTAGCTTTCATTTGACATCACATTGTAAATCAGTGAATTCAAATTGAAGAGCTAACCGCATTATTCGTACATCTGCTGAAAAAGGGTCGACGTACAGAGATGATGATGATGATGTTGATGATGATGATAACAACAACAATAACACAACCTTTTAATGTATCATCAGTAACATGTAGTGTAATGCCGTTTTATGTTATACAACCGTTTTCCACGTAATACTTGTGAACAAATCATACATTTAATATTCTGATCATATTGACAGCAAAAAAATGCGTCCTCCCATCCTACTTGGAACTTTCATACATGGTTTCGAGAGAGACATATGCCACTCGCAGGTCAGAGACAAATACAAATGGAACGGAGTTGACTCCAGTGAGTGAGAGGGTGAGGGTTGGCTGAGGTTAGAAGCAAGCGAAATGCACAGCTATCATTGCGAGCCACAATGTCTCGCGAGTCACGTTCTCGCCACGGATTGTGTAAGCCATAAATCATAGCTTTCGGCTTTCGGTCATCTCCTAAAATGGACCACCGATGCCCAGTGCTTTACTGTGTGTTGGTTTCTAAAGCGGTGAAGCGGAAAGGACACGGGCGGAGGTATCTGCTTTCCTTTTTCCTTCCCCTTTATGCTCAGGGCTGTAGTAAACCCTTGAAATTAATTACATTACTTACGAATGCCGTTTCGTTGCCTAAACTTCGACCATTTCACTTCTTCGTTGCAATTCCACCCCCTCTTGATCTGATCGTCATGGTTCTCCGCCCTTTCCCCCGTATGTTGTAGCTAATAAGTTACGTCCATTTTTGACTTTCCCCCTCGAAATTTTCTAGAGCTCCTTCAATGGAGCAACGAAACTCGAAGTGAGACAAGTGGCCAACAGGCTTGGAGCTCTCATATTCAGTTTTTCACAGCCCCAACTCCTTTGCGAGGACGTGTTTTCACGTACCTTTAAAGTTTCTCCTTCCATTTTCCCTCTCATTCTTTCTTTCACGGGTCATTCTGTATTTATCCGTATACGGGCTATTCCATCTCAAATCGACCGAAATATAAAGAAACTTGACCTTGCAATTTTTAAATACAATGAAACTTTTTCTGTCCGTTGACAACTGTGATATAATGCTTTGTGCAAAGTTTGAGGCATCAGTTCTTCGTAGCGTTTAAATTAAAAATATTTAAATTTATCGTATTTTCATAAAATTAGCAACTTTAAACTGTTGTGGCTCCGAAACCCTTTCACCCAATGATCAAAATCATGGTTTATTTTGATGCTGAGAAATTAAAGTTTATATTGACATGTAAACAGTTTTTCTTACTTTTTATGGAAATGGAGAAATTCAGATTTTTCCTCATTAAGACGCCTTTGCCCAAGAAAAAATATTTTAAAAATATATGGTTAGATTCCGCATTGAAAGTACAAATAAACACATATTTTTTACTGGTGCACTGTTGATAAGAAAGTATTGAAAATATCAAATAAAGAAAATAAATAGTACGCGCGTGAAGTAACCAGCTGACTGTGAGTCAGAAGCTAGCCGAGACAAGCAAGGTCAGGAGACAAACACGTGATATTTCGTCTAGTAGCGCATAGCTGGGCTAGCTTTATCACAAGTTTTCATAAACACAGGAGTAAAATGATGCCCAACGCTTGCTTATCTTCAGCTCTCGGCCAGTGCGTGTGGTACTACGCCGTTCATGTCCAGGCGTGTGAAAATAATTTATTTAATACCCTCGAAACTTATTGCCGAGCCACTAAGCAAACAATGCCGAATCCCTCTTAATAATGCAAGATTTTTTATCAATATTTTTTTACATTTTTGCACATTGGCAAAAAGCCTAAAAGTAAGTAAAATCAGATTATGTGTCTCTCTGTATACAATAAAAATAAAGATTACTTCTTAACATAACGTACCAAATGTCAGCTTAAAAATGACCTCCCGTTCAATTCATTCATTCATTCATTTATTTTATTCCATAGATCTTACATGAGCAGTGAAGCTTTAAGATGTGGAACAAGTCAAAATTTTAAAATATTACAATTACAATTTTTACAAATTGTTATAGTTTTATAATTCAGTAATTTTCTACAATTTTTACAATTTTGTGCAATGTTCTGCAGTAAATGGTTCCAGAGTTCTGAGCGCTGAAAGAGACTTGTTTTTATAAAATACGCTAAATTTGTCGCTCAATATTACGAAAACCGTTTGACTTTCGATAGTATATTTTTGAAAATGCACTCTCCTCAGCACCTTGTATAAATAGGGGAAAAAATAGAGAATTAAAAAATGCGAGGTTTTTTACTGATCGATTTCCAGATTCATAATAATAATAATAATAATAATAATAATAATAATAATAATAATAATAATAATGTTTTATTTTCGCTGGCAGAGTTAAGGCCATAAGGCCTTCTCTTCCACTCAACCAGCCTTAATCAATACAATACATAAATTTAAATTACAACATTTCATATGGAATAGCCCGTATGTAGGCTCAGTGCATTGTTGGTTTTTTTTTCTTCGTTTTTTGCTACTGTGTTGATGTTTGTAGTGCCAATTGGACCTCTGTGTTTGTCTTAATTGCTTTCTGCAAATTTCTTATTCCTGGTTAAGCGTCTAAAACACATTTTTTCGTCTTATCATTTTATAGTATCCGAGGTTCCATCAGCAAGCTCTGTAATTTTATTAGACGTGCTTTTGCTTGTCCTCGACATCTGGTCGGAAGGGACTTGAAACAATTCACGAGGATGGAGTTATGAAGCGTTATGTTTAAGCGGTCCTTAAATTCGGTTGGAAAAAATGTTCATCTCCTGCTGCACGCACAGTTGTCGCATAGCAACTGCACGGGGGCGTGGTGTATGCAATGGGCCATGCCGTGCGTAACGAAATCTTGTCTAAGTTTCCATTAGTTTTACTTTAGTGCACGAAATGTTTCTTACGCCTTACTCCGTCGTTAGTATTTTCGTTTTAGGTAATCCTTTACTCAAGAAATTTACGTTTCATCAGATACATATTTTCTTCTCCAGCAACGGATACGTCGTAGGCTATAAAAAAATATTTTGTGCGAGATCGTGCGTATTTGCTTGTTTTCCGCACAGAACCAATACGCGGTAAATGTGAAATACTACATTCAGTATTCCCAACCTAACACACATAACAATTTCCCTCTTCTTACCGCTTAAGCGCGACTTCATTTTACTGCTTTAGGCTTTTAACATATCATTTTTAGAGACGTTTAACATAGTAATAATTATAAATTGCAAACTTACCACTGCAATTTCACCTAAATTGCAATGTTAATTATTGTTTTTAAATATTTGCAAAAATTAAGTAAAGTCTACTACTCCACGAAACTTATCGCATTGCTGATACAAGTAACATTAAAGAAACCGTGAAAAAATCAACAAGATTCCAGATGCCGATGTTATTACTGCAATATGTTATATAAATAATATTGTTAAAATATTAAAATTAAAAATAAATCATTACATAACCTTACCGTTTGTTTTAAGTTCGCATTTATAGACTGGGGGGTAAAAAAAGACAGACGTATATCACGGCCTGCTGGAGTATAGTAAACACAGAAAACATTTTATAGCAACAATGTTGAAGAAAGATATTTTGGTTTTCCGAAGTTGCCGTCATTAAACAGAAACCAACATGGAGATTTCATTGCAACTAATTAAAAATTCGTCTTTCAGGTATGTAATAAACGATCTTCGCACAAAATAATGTACGATACACGAGCGGTATGTTTGTTTTCATGTTCTCGGAAATTAAAAAAGCTCAACTACGTTTCGCTTTTTCAATCTTTTCCTCGAACATGAAAACGTCAACATACCGCTCTTGTAACGTATATTACTATTAGAGCCAAAGATATGGTTATAAAAGTAATATAGGCTTCCATAACTATTAATCACTCTGGTATGAAAGGTTTGTATTTTATTATGAATAGGCTACGTACATGACGTATAGAAATATCCAACGGACTACAAACACACCGATAACGAGATCTTCTCACGCTCTTAGACTGTATTTGGACGTGGTTCGAATCCCGCTTCGACCGATTACCTAAACGAAGGTTTTTTCCCGAGAATTTGTCCACTTGTAAAGCGAATATCAGATAATCCCATGAAATCGTCTCGCCAGAATACAATTTCTTATCACCATTTCTATTGAAGCTAGATACGAGTAACTGTGCAGTTAATACGGTTTCGTTAAAAAAAAAGAAAGATGGCAGCAGATTTATAGAAACCGTATAGGCTAATTGCGAGGCACGTTTAAGTGGTTGAATTAATTAATTAATTAATGGCGGAACGAGAGGGGAAGCATTTAAAATGTGTGCAAAAACTCGTCCTTGAAAGGGAAATTGGAGCTGAGAGGAAGTCTTTGTGAGCTCCAAGGCTATTAGCCACTTGTCTGACTCCGATTTTCACAGTTTCATATGAAGGAATATTAGAGAATTGTGAAGGGGAAAGACGAAAATGCACGAAATGTAGTATCTATTTCAATCTTAGGCAACCAATCATCTTAGCATAATCATAAAGCAAGAGCTTGAACTTTTAATTAATATCGTTACCAGTGGTGGGGGAGGGGGAGGTGGAAGAAAAATACAGCATTCGCTGCTCAAGACACTATAATATTTTGAACGTAATACATAATACGATGATATTCAAACTTCATTTATTTTCCCAATAATGATAGGCCTATGTTGCGGATTGCTAACCGTAAGGCCAGTGTCAGGTAATGTATGGCGAATCGTCGGCCTCATCTCGCCAAATACCATGTCGCTCTCCATTACCAATCCCATCGACGCTAAATAACCTCTTAGTTGATACAGAATCTCTCTTCCTCAACTATAAGCCGAATGTTAAGTAATCTTATGGCGAATACTCGGCCTTAGCTCATCAAATACCATCTCGCTATCAACAATTCCATCGACGTCAAACAACCGAATAGTTGATAAGATGTCGTTAAATAATAGTAATCATAATCGTAATACACGTTCACAGCACAATCTGTTGCTATCAATACCACGTCATCAGACATCTCTGTACTCAAGTTCTTTCTCAATAGCCATGGCCCCCTCATGGAATTCGCTGACGCTGGAAATTAGGGGTAGTCTTAAGGCTCATTCACAATGAAAATTAAACATAAAGTAAGCATTAACTTAAGAATATAAACGTTACGGTAAAATCAAGATGGGAACATAAACATAACAGCAAACATACTTGGTAACCATGGAAACATAACAACGACACCATTTCCTCATATTCTGTCGTATACTTCAGCGCTCCACGATTGTGTTCTGTTTGCAAATCACGTAAGCATAAGCATGAAAGTTTGGAGTTTGCAAACTTTCATGTTAACGTCTTGCGGTAATATTTATGTCAATGCTTATGTGAATCATTGTGAATGATTCCATTTGGTAGGCTGGGCGCAAACTTCTGTGTTTATGAATAATTTGAAGGGAAAAATTGTTCCGGGGCCGGGTATCCATCCCGGGACCTCTGGTTGAACGTACCAGCGCTCTCCCAACTGAGCTACCCGGGAACTCCACCCGACACCGTCTCAACTTTTCCCTTTATATCCACACAACTCGCGTGGGCTGACGAAACGCCAGAGACCCACATCGAGTGCACACAAACTCTGTGTGACCTGGAATTGTGGTTTTCTGTTAACGTACGCAGTGACGTATATATTATATAAATCTAGTCTTTCAGGTGAAGCTTCCTGTAAAGCAGATTTGAATAATTTCAAGGGAAAAATTGTTCCGGGGCCGGGTATCGATCCCGGGTCGGGTGGAGTTCCCGGGTAGCTCAGTTGGGAGAGAGCTGGTACGTTCAACCAGAGGTCCCGGGATCGATACCCGGCCCCGGAACAATTTTTCCCTTGAAATTATTCAAATCTGCTTTACAGGAAGCTTCACCTGAAAGACTAGATTTGCTTTCTATGTTTATGTTACGGTTATGTTTAATTTTCATTGTGAATGGGCCTTTAGTCCTCAGTTGTATTATTTTAAAGTTAATACTGATTGTGTATAAGTATTCAATCTCTCTTTTTTCCTTTATTATTTTTATTATTATTTTTAAGTTAATATTTGTATACCGGTATGTATTTTTCTGTATGTGATTTGATCCTGGTTGAGTGGAAGAGAAGGCCTGATGGCCTTAACTCTGCCAGGGAAAATAAAACTATTATTAAAAAGATGTGAATCATTAGAATTATGCTTAAAATATGCTCTAAAAAAGTAGCCTGATGACGTGGTGGTGGTGAATGTTTCAAGGTGCCATTTACCATCCTTAATCCTTAATTAAAGAGTATTAATTTTTATCGATTCTCCTATTATTGAAATTGTCTGTCTTCGATATTGTCTCTTGTCCCGAGCTCAATACTGCTACACGCTACATCCTAATATGTAGGCAGCGTCTTCTTCCTCCATATATCATAGTGTCAAGAAGAGCCACACTATAGCTTGAGGGGTGGCAGTGTTTTCCTTCCTAGCCTGATGAACTGAACCAGTGTTCTGGCTGGGTGCACCGTACACATACACAGCAATGCTACAGGGTAAGACAAAATTTGATAGCCTACATAAACACAATGTGAATGAATACGACCGCCAGAGACAGAGTGAGATGACGACTGAAATTCTTGTGGACATTTGCATCTTAATTGAAATTTATTTTAACGGACATTTAGGATTATTAACTTATTAATCCGAAATCTTTCTGGTCACTGGTAATAACCAGAAAGGAATTTGGCATTAATTGATATACAGTAATAACTAGACAGTGGATGCGGTATGACTTATCGTTGAATGTAGGTGCACATATATATATATATATATATATATATATATATATATATATATATATATATAATCTTTTCGCTGTAAGAAAAATCCTAATGTAAACAATAGCACGTGACTGAAGTGAGGCTTCATTGGCCGCTGTTTGGCGCCATAGATTCTCAGTAATGTTCCCGCCTACTGTTGTACATTCTGTTTCATGTTAAACATTTCCCGTTACTCGTCAAGTAGACCCAACCTCACTACTATGCACTCGTTTTCTTAGGAAACATTTACTTTATAATTACTGTGATTAAATTATTTTTAAGTCTTATGTCTTCACAATGGACAGTTGAGGATGCAGAAGCCATATTTCAGTACCACGTACTTACATGAACAACTACGAGCTCAAGCGACGCCAGCTTGTTACCAGAACAGACTACCTCGGTATTACTGTTGGTATTCATCCGCGTTCATAGTACGTAACAAAATATAAAAGTAGCTTTTCTTTTACATATCGTTTTACATATGAGTGAAGTTATGTTTCATCGTATTTAACAACTAGAATTCAATTTTTTATATTCAAATAATATAAGATTGTGGTTTCCAAATACGAACTATATTTTCCTGCGCCATGTGAGTGTTTCAACTGGAAGCCAGTCACGGGTATAACAGCAACGTGCTTATGTTTACATTAGGATTTTTCTTACAGCGAAAACAGTATAAGTTACATTTTTTCATTCAGACCATTGGCTGAACAGGTTTTAAACGTAAACAGACGACGTCAACATGCTACTGTATCTCCGTGCAGTCAGAAGGAAAAGAAAAATAACATACTGTATTACATACCTTGCAAGGTTCAGTCCTCGTCATCATTGATGCAATTACCAGCGTTCTAAACGACGATATATTCTCGTAAGTTGTCGAAGATGAATCGTCTTCGCCTATCGCTTAAACAGTTTTTGTATCGAGAGAATTTCTGAAGAAAAGCTCTAAAATGGGGATCACTCAATTTCTTTAGAGGAATATTGTACTGAGCATCATGTTGCACGTGTTGTTAGACCCGCACAACTAAATGATGATGATGATTATGATGATGATGTAGTAGATGGTTCCTCATATTTCATTTCAACGCATTTCCTGTGCGATGTACTGTTGCAATGTTTCTCTATAGCCTGAGCTGTTCTGGTTTTTATTTCAATTTTACATATATTACACATGATATTATCTTCGTTAATACATAAAATGTCACTCCCATATTTCTTAATTGCATTTCGTATCTCTGAGCGAATTTAACGTTTTGCCGTTATGAATGGATCAGCACAACATATTCAACGCGTACTAAATACTTGAGCAGGATAACAAAACTGAACACATTGCGTTGCAATGTTACTATGAACAGATCGGGGTTCCTTCGTTTTGTACGTTGCTGTACTCGCCAGGTACATAAAAGACGGACGGCGCGGCACGTGCCATATACTCTGATACGAAACAACTTCACTTTTCCTTAAGTCATCCCGCATTCACTGGCTAGTTATAACACGATACACACAG
Organism: Periplaneta americana; assembly: GCF_040183065.1. Classification (NCBI taxonomy): domain Eukaryota; kingdom Metazoa; phylum Arthropoda; class Insecta; order Blattodea; family Blattidae; genus Periplaneta; species Periplaneta americana. Next base: position 19,187,367 of record NC_091119.1, read on the forward strand.
CAATGATCATATAGAGACCCAATGGACGAAGACCTTGCACCACAGTAGTATTAAAATACAGACCTGCTGAAAGAAGAAACGTTGGGAGTCCGGGGATGAGATGGTCAGTTCAGCTTCTTTGAAGACGGAATAGGCCATTAGGCTTAAACAGTGACGAAGATGATGATGATGATGATGAATAATATTGCAATGAATAAAGTACGCTAATGATAGAATAGGGATATTATGATAAAATGACCATATGACGAATAAAATAGCTAATTTATTTAATAGATTTATTTATATTTGCACTACCGGTTGTTCTGTATGGTTGTGTAACTTGGACTCTCACTTTGAGAGAGAAACGGATATTAAGGGTGTTTGAGAATAAGGTTCTTAGGAAAATATTTGGGGCTAAGAGGAATGAAGTTACAGGAGAATGGAGAAAGTTACACAATGCAGAACTGCATGCATTGTATTCTTCACGTAACGTAATTAGGAACATTAAATCCAGACGTTTGAGATGGGCAGGGCATGTAGCACGTATGGGTGAATCCAGAAATGTATATAGAGTGTTAGTTGGGAGGCCGGAGGGAAAAAGACCTTTGGAGAGGCCGAGATGTAGATGGGAAAATAATATTAAAATGGATTTGAGGGAGGTGGGATATGATGATAGGGACTGGATTAATCTTTCTCAGGATAGGGACCGATGGCGGGCTTATGTGAGGGCGGCAATGAACCTCCGGGTTCCTTAAAAGCCACTAAGTAAGTAAAAAAATGGAGATATATTAAAGTTCGTGTAAAGGTCCAAATGCTTCCCAGCGCTTTGCGTATCTGAAACATGGCAGTTGTAACGTGTTTGCTAGCCGCCTCTCCACCCCGCCGTCCCTGGCGCTCGTAGGGGTTGCGATATGAGAGTACCTGGAAGCATATAATTGCACAAGCCAAAATAGATTACCAGGAAGATGTAACTTCTATTTACCAGCAGATGTCAGACGCGTGAGTTATAAGAATGGAGAAAAATTACAGTCACAATAAAACGTGGAGGAACGTGTCGGATTGTGATGGGTTACGAGTGCATACATCCACCCACACACACACACACCGTCACCCTACACCCGCGTCTGAGCGCTCGCACACAAGAAGTTTGTCGTAACGGCGTGGTGGTACTTTGGAGAGTCAGTAATCACCACGAGAAATCATTATTGCTATGCTAACGTCATGGAGTCAGAGCTTCCTTCTAGAATAATTTTGGTTTTACGATTTCTGTGAATTTTCAAAGTTCCCATCGTGAGGGTATCACGACCTGAAATAATGTTCAGAATTGTGGAGAAAGCAATGGTAAGTTATTCAGAAGAGGTATAGCTTGAGCTATTTTATATCTGATAAAGAACACAAAAACTCCTAATGTTTCGAAGGCTGGAACTACCTTTGTCTTCAGTCAGTAGACCGCACAATTGCATGTTTTTATTGTTTTTGGCACATTGAAAAAGTAAAAGTGAATCTTTGTCGTTCATTGTTTTTACATTGGAATGAAGCCAACTTTATTTTGCTTAAGGTATATCTACACCCACAAAACGAAAAAAATGATGAAAAATTAGAATTTTCAAAATATGACTATTTTAATAGAGAATTTTCTCCTCTTTAATTTGATATAAGAATTTTCGATTTATGCCTTATGGTTCTTCAGATAAGTCCCATTTTCCAAAATGCTGCGTCATCAGCCACGGTCACTTACTTTTGGAGTGATCTTCGTAGCAGTCAATCCCCTCGTCCAGCATTGCTTGTAAAATAAACTTCTTTCTAGTCCCGAAATAGATGCATAGATATCTGGGCATGATCAGTAGATTGAAAAAAACTGTTTTACATAATGAAGTAATTTATCATCTTTTACTCTTAGTCATAAAACTGTAAATTTGTGTGTCAATGATGTACGTCATTTTAATAAGAGTCCAAAAGTAGAAATTACAATTCTGAGGAGGATGGGCATAAACCCTGGGACAAACACCATCGCAGGATTTGTTGCATCAATGGAAATAGGAACAAAAATGCAAAAAAAAAAAAAAAAACATTCAACACCTGAAGTTAAAACAAGGCGGTGGTATTTGAGAGGCAGAAAGAAGCTGAAACTGGACCGACATGAAGCTGCTTAAGGGGTGACATATGATGTTGGAGTCTTCTAGGCTCTGAAAGTTTGTGGCTCATTTCCTGTAAATAGTAATTTTAAAATATGTCATTCTTTCAAACATGATATCAGTCAAATAATAATAATAATAATAATAATAATAATTATTATTATTATTATTATTTATTTAATCTGCCAGAGCGAAGGCCAGTAGGCCTTCTCTTCCGCCCAGCCAGACTCTAATTCTAATTGAATACAATTGCTTACATAGTTATTACATTAATATCTAGACCATAAAACATGAAAGTAAATAATGAAGTTTGGATAAGTAATGTTAATGTGACAATAATAAACATTGGTAAGAAATAGTTAATAATAATAATAATAATAATAATAATAATAATAATAATAATAATAATAATGAGATAAATTAGATATTTATCTGTGATATATATAACCATTAAACATTGAGAAACCTGAAACAGCTATTATTGTTAACAAGAATTGTTAGAAAAATATTTCGTTAGCCTATTCTTAAATTGGTCTGATGTCTGACGGAAAGACAGTGGATTTTCCTACGATCTTCTAGACGGAGCCAGGACAACATTTCGAGGGATGGTGTTACGTGATCAGCCCGGCGAATATTGCAGACGAAACGGACGCACATATGGTGTGATACCAAGAAGATATTGGTGTCATTTTGAAGCTTGAAATGTCTCCCAGTGCCTGACAATGGTAAAATAGCATTAATATAATTAATAATTATGGATTTTTTACATGATTTATGCAACATAAAATTTATTGTAAGTTACGTATATGGTAATATTTAATTAATGTAAATAAAAATAAAAAATAGCTCTATGTCAGGCACTAAAGAATAGTTTTAGGTATAAAACGGTGAAGAAACTGTGGCTCTATCTTAAAAACTGCATGAGCTATCATGTTTCAAGTTGCATGTCAAAATTATAAACAAAATAATTTTTATAAACAATTTAGACATAATTTCAAGGGATCTGTTCACTTCATTCTCTTTCTGGTACCATTCTCAATTCTATAAAAATTTTACAGAGCAAAATTATACAAAACAAAATTTTTTGTATGTAAAGGTGTACATATACCTTTAACATATGTATTTTGAGGGATTTCACTTTTAAATGCATATAGGCCTATATTTTTCTTTTGCACATTTAAATGGATATATTAACACCTTTCCTTGTTTTCCCAATTTATTATCTCATTTCAAAATTTGTCTGTGATAAAAAAAATAAGAATAATTTTCTAGTTTTATAAAAATTGTGTGAAAAAAAGAAACTCCGGAATGAGTTCTTTTACGTGGATGCTAACTTCTGCATGGTAGACAGCAGCATCGCCATGCAGGAAAACGTTACGTAACATGAGCTGCTGCCAAGAAGTGAAAAGGAGGATAGAAATGGCAAAGGAAGCTTTTAATAGAAAACGTGAGCATCTTCTGCGGATCTCTGAAAAAATAACTAAGGAAGAGACTAGTGGAGTGCTTTATGTGGAGTGTGGCATTGTATGAGGCAGAAACATGGACATTACGAGGAAGTGAAGAGAAGCGCTAGAAGCATTTGAAATGTGGATATGGAGAAGAATGGAGCATGTGAAATGGACAGATAGAATAAGTAATGAAGCTGTGTTGGAAAGAGCGGATGAAGGAAGAATGATGCTGAAACTCATCAGGAAGAGGAAAAAGAATTGGTTGGATCACTGGCTGAGAAGGAACTGCCTTCTGAAGGATGCACTGGAAGGAATGGTGAACGGAAAAAGAGTTCGGGACGGAAGAAGATATCAGATGATAACTTAGACGATATTAAGATATATGGATCATATGCGGAGACTAAGAGTAAGGCAGAAAATAGAAAAGATTGGAGAAAGCTGAGTTTGCAGTGAAAAATCTACCCTTGGGCAGAAAAACTGTGATGAATGAATGAATGGAGTGGATTTTATCCTTAAAAAGCCGTTGTTTTACTTTTGTGTGGAAATAGTAATATACGTTACAAGAGCGGTAAGTTGACGTTTTCATGGTCGAGGAAAAGATTGAAAAAGCGAAACGTAGTTGAGCTTTTTTAATTTCCGAGAACATGAAAACAAACATACCGCTCGTGTATCGTACATTATTTTGTGCGAAGATCGTTTATTACATACCTGAAAGACGAATTTCTAATTAGTTGCAATGAAATCTCCATGTTGGTTTCTGTTTAATGACGGCAACTTCGGAAAACCGATATATCTTTCTTCAACATTGTTTATATAAAATGTTTTCTGTGTTTACTATACTCCAGCAGGCCGTGATATACGTCTGTCTTTTTTTCCCCCAGTCTATAAATGCGAACTTAAAACAAACGGTAAGGTTATGTAATGATTTATTTTTCATTTTAATATTTTAACAATATTATTTATATAACATATTGCAGTAATAACATCGGCATCTGGAATCTTGTTGATTTTTTCACGGCTTCCTTAATGTTACTCGTATCAGGAATGCAATAAGTTTCGTGGAGTAGTAGACTTTACTTAATTTTTGCAAATATTTAGAAACAATAATTGACATTGCAATTTAGGTGAAATTGCAGTGGTAAGTTTCCAATTTATAATTATTACTATGTTAAACGTCTCTAAAAATAATATGTTAAAAGCCTAAAGCAGTAAAATGAATGTGGCGCTTAAGCGGTAAGAAGAGGGAAATTGTTATGTGTGTTACGTTGGGAATACTGAATGTGATATTTCACACTTACCGCGTATTGGTTCTGTGTGGAAAACAAGCAAATACGCACGATCTCGCACAAAATTTTCTTTTAGAAAATCTTCCACATAGGCCTATTGTTGAGAATAAAATGTTCCTGTTTGTAAGGGTAACTTATGATTTATATACGGATGTCTTATGATCGGAATACAATAATTTATAATAGCACACGATTCCTGACGGTTTACCAAGCCCTGTGGCGGATAAACTATTCAATTGCATGACATACCTTGGAACAAGAGGAGCCGGGGTTCGAATGCAATAAAAAGTAGTGCTTGCGCTGTCTGGAGGACCGTGTTCAAGTGCAGCGTTGTTTCATGAGTTACGAGGTTATTGCTTCGCGTTGCAACTGCAGCGACGGGCTCTGAACTCAAGTCCTTTGGACGGATCATGCGTCATACTTGAAGCCACTTTTCGTTCCCGTAGTACATATGTAGGAACATCCCATTTTCAGTACGATAGACCTTTGCCTTTGATTTCAGCTCTGATTTGTCTTATCTTGCATCTTTCACATCTTTTCCAGAAACAATAACATCTGCACTGAAGTTATGATTATCAACAACACTTTTGTTACCGGCATCATTGTTATCATCACCGTAGCGATGTTAGTTGCGTCCAGTAGACCGTCTTTCTTACACCTCGTACCTAAATTCTAATTGTTTTATTTTCCTAGATACTTTTTTTCCTCATATATCTGTCTGTTCTTGAGAACCCTTATATCGATCGTCCAGTTCAAAAGTGCGACAACTCAAAAATTGCCATTTTTTAGTTATTTTTACTACTGAAAGCCCCTTTCGGAGCTCTTTCCGATTCAGTATTGAGATTAGTCATATTTACAACCAAAAAAAAAAAAACTAAATAAACTGCTTTAGAAATAATTATAACTATGGACTTTACTAATTCATTATTAGCACATTTCGAAAAGTATTAATAATGAACTGGAAGATTGTGATAAACTCGTCCTGAATACTGACTCATTTCTAATTGTCGTGGTTATGAACCAGAACTCTGACCCTTTCTAGGTGATTTATTTGAAACTTTCAACTGAAGATATCTCAAAACTTGTTTTTTTTTTTTGAGTTGTCGCACTTTTGAACTAGACGATCGATATTGAACTTCAGCCTTTTATGTACAGGGACATCACTTTATTTTTACCAACATTTTTAACATTAACCTGGCTATACTCGGAAACACTGTTGCCCCCTTCCATTACAGGAGTTTGATGTTACTAGTGCAATATGTAAACAAATCATTTTACTAGGTATAGGAGGAGAGAAAAGTAGTGTATCCATTTATGTTGTAGGGAAATACGATATTACGATTTTCAGTTTGATCATCACTTTTACGGAATTTATTAAACTACAGTAGAGTAGTAACATTTTTTTTTCAAAAACTCAACTTTTCAGGCGGCTATGTTCGTTATGTAATGTCTACTTTATTTAGCATACTAATTATTGGTGTTAACATACAATATAGAGAGTGCATTTAATTTGAGGGGGACATAAGTAAAGGGCTGTTAAGTGCACTTAAGTTACTTTTGAGAAAATGGGGTTTAAATATTTAAGCTTTCGATAAATCGGTGAAATTTTTTATTTAAATTTTAATGTGTGATGCGATTAAAATATCCCTTTGCCATTAAAATTTTAGATACTTTAGCTTACACTGGATGCACTTAACTCATGTTATTACAAATGTCACTAGCATTCCTTTGCTTCTAGCCACCTCAATTCAAAAAAAGCTAATCTGAATTTTTAAACAAGTTGCTGAAAATGGTTGCCGTTCATTACAATGCAGGCTTCAATTCTTTACGCATATTATTAAAAACATTTTGAAGCATATTCTCTGAAATTGAATTTATCGTTTCTTGAATATAATTTTTTAGTACGATATTATTAATATAGGTTCTTTCTTCTATAGAAAACGCAATCATATTTATGAAACACACTATACACTGCAGTGTTTACTTCACTGCTTGAAGACTTCGAATGTAACAGCGGCCGTAAGTTTGTGTGTCTGACGGGAGCAAGGACATTAGTGAAGGGGTGAGAGTGAAGTACAATCAGAAATGCAGGTACAATAAAAATGCAAGTAAAAATAAAATGATGTCCCTGTATAAATACTCGTATATTCCAGTCTCTGCAATCTATCATTGATCAGTCAAGCAGAATAGCTGTTTGTAACTACCTCAACAAGTAGGCTACCATTCTCACCCACTGTTTTTCTCACCTGAAGACGAAGATAGAACCAGTCTTCGAAACGTAGTGAATTAATTTAAAATTAAGAAATGGAAAAAAGTCCAATCTACTCCTCTTTTTTACAACCCATCATTGTTTCTTCCCTCTCCAGATCCAAAGCTATTTGCTGAAGCCTGGCGCAAATCCGGCTGGACGAATCGGTCTGAGGCTACGCGCAGTGTTCAATAACGCAAATCTAGCTGGACAAAATTAATAATTTCTGTCGTTCCAACGAATTGTTATGAAACTTCGTACAGACTTTATAAATGGCACGTATTTTTTGTGTACAAACTCTGACTACGTTTGTGTACGAGGTACTACCCCTTTATAGGGGGTGGTTTTAAACTAAAATAGTCTACACCTGTGGAGTAATGGTCAGCGCGTCTGGCCGCGAAACTAGGTGGCCCGGGTTCGAATCCCGGTCGGGGCAAGTTACCTGGTTGAGGTTTTTTCCGGGGCTGTCCCTCAACCCAATACCAGCAAATGCTGGGTAACTTTCGGTGCTGGACCCCGGACTCATTTCACCGGCATTATCACCTTCATTTCATTCAGACGCTAAATAACCTAGATGTTGATACAGCGTCGTAAAATAACCCAATAAAATGAAATAAACTAAAATAACTTCTCTCCTATCTAACAGATTTTTATTAAACTGTGTACGGAAGTTCCAGGTAGAATATATTTTTGTATACAAACTATATTTACGGTTCCATAAGAGGAAGTACCTCTTTACAGGTAGTGCATTTACGCAAAATTAACTTCTCTCCAACACAACACAGATTTTTATGAAACTTTGTACAGGAGTTACAGGTAACATCCTATTTTTATATAGAAATTCTGATTACATCTATATGTTACCTCAAGCCTAATTGTTGTAAAAAGTTTCATAAAAATATATTATATAAGAGAGAAGTTGTTAATTTTGTCTGTATTCACCAGTAGAACAAAGCATCTGTACCGATATGTCTGTAGTCGTTTGAGCTGTACTGTGTACTTATAAACCCTTTTCCTTCCTGCCGAGGAACGTTGCAAAACGTCTAATATTGTAAACTTTAACTATTAATTAAATATTGCAATTAGAAAAAATGCAAGGACAATTTTTTCTCTTTTATGACATGAATAATAATAATAATAATAATAATAATAATAATAATAATAATAATAATAATAATAATAATAATAATAATAATAATAACGTAGTGTTATATTTACTCTGTAATTTGCCAATTATTATAGTTACATTTTACATTTTTGGCTATGATATCTATACTCAACACTTTTTAATTTATTTTTATTTGGTATTCTTCATTTATATCTATATCTGTGTCTTTTATTTAGGTAGTATCTATTTGTTTTTTTTTTTTTCACTTTTAATTTTTAAATTGTAATTACATTTGTATCTTGCATTTGTTTCTGTTTTATTTTTTTTTTCATGTTATATGCAATTCTATGTATTTTAAAACAAATATCTGTACTGTCTATGGTAAATGGGGCTTTGCCCTGTTATATACATACATAAATAAATTAAATAAATACATACTCAGTTAAAATAAAGACAATTCTGTATACCTAAGAAAATATTATGTTTTTACACCTGAGAGACGATAATAGGCCTACATTGTATTCTGGCCAACATAATAGGCCTATTTAAGTTTATCCTTCGGGCAGAAGTTTATTTATTTATTAATTTTCTCGGTATATATTACAAAAGCTCCAACTTATACGTTGTGTGTATGATGGGAGTCTACTGCGTTGCCAGCTACTCTGTAAGCACTGTTTTATTCTGTGTGCACGTAACTTCAGAGTTTGTGTGCCTCGACTTGGAAGTCTAGTAATTACTGCTAGACTGGTCAACCAACATCCATAGCTTTTCTTTTGGAGAGAAATAAAACTGACACTATTCTGAGTAAAAAGGAAACTTTAAAAAATATTCTATCTTTATTCATTCAAGAGCAATAACGAAAGTATCACATCAAAGTTTCTTTCAAGCAATGAAAATGCATTTTGTTTTAATAGTCTACATTTAAGAAAGTGATAATGGTTTTTTAATTTTGTTCAATTATTGCTCCTTAAAGAGCATAAAATGTAGTTCTATAATTGCAGTTTTTAACATTTTTAAACTCTGCTTTCCAAACATTTTAAAATCTATATCAAATTAGCTCGACTTTTTTTACTGCATCATAATATTAGCCCTACTTGACACTACCAGTTGATGTGCAAATACCTCAGTCTGATGTTCGAGACCTGTTCCATGACTTCCAACTGAGTGCCGAGTGCCTTCACGAACCATACGGGCTATTCCATATGAAATCGATCAGTAAAAAACCTCGCATTTTTTTAATACTCTTATTTTTTCCCTATTTATACAAGGTGCTGAGGACAGTGCATTTTCAAAAATATACTATCGAAAGTCAAACTGTTTTCGTACTATTGAGCGACAAATTTACCGTATTTTACAAAAAACAAGCCTCTTTCAGCGTTCAGAACTCTGGAACCATTTACTGCAGAACATTGAACGGGAGCTCATTTTGAAGCTGCCATTTGGTAGGTTATGTTAAGAAGTAATCCTTATTTTTATTGCATACAGAGAGACAGATAATCTGATTGTACTTACTTTTAGACTTTTTGCCCATTTGTAAAAATGTAAAAAAATATTGAGAAAAAACCTTGCATTCTTAAGAGGGATTCGGCATTGTTTGCTTAGTGGCTCGGCAATAAGTTTCGGGGGTATTAAATAAACTATTTTCACACGCCTAGATATGAACGGCGCAGTACCGCACGCACTGGCCGAGAAATGAAGATAAGCGAGCGCTGGGCGTCATTTTACTCCTGTGTTTATGAAAACTTGTGATAAAGCTAGCCCAGCTATGCGCTACTAGACGACACATCACGTGTTTGTCTCCTGGCCTTGTCTCGGCTAAATCCCGCTTCACAGTCAGCGGGTTACTTCACGCGCGTACTATTTATTTTCTTTATTTGATATTTTCAATACTTTCTTATCAACGGTGCACCAGCAAAAAATATGTGTTTATTTTTACTTTCAATGCGGAATCTAACCATATATTTTTAAAATATTTTTTCGTGGGCAAAGGCGTCTTAATGAGGAAAAGTCTAAATTTCTCCATTTCCATAAAAAGTAAGAAAAACTGTTTACATGTCAATATAAACTTTAATTTCTCAGCATCAAAATAAACCATGATTTTGATCATTGGGTGAAAGGGTTTCGGAGCCACAACAGTTTAAAGTTGCTAATTTTATGAAAATACGATAAATTAAAATATTTTTAATTTAAGCACTATGAAGTTCTGATGCCTCAAACTTTGCACAAAGCATTGTATCACAGTTGTCAACGGACAGAAAAAGTTTCATTGTATTTAAAAATTACAAGGTCAATTTTCTCTGTATTTCGGTCGATTTGAGATGGAATAGCCCATATGCAGCTGGGAATTAGTATGCTTTCATCTGCACACAGCTCTATTCCACTGTCCTTCATAATTAACTTACTTTTAAGAGGCCTATGCCCGCTTGTGAATGATGCTGCAAACATATGTAAATATACGGCCAGTCACGAACGATGATGTCTCTTGAGTTTACCTTCATCGTTAGCATCTTTCTAGCCGACGGCGTTTCCGCTAGACTGGACAGAAATGGCGTCGGATCCGCCGATTTCTGAAGAAAGTTATGTGTAAATAAAACACTTGGCTCCGGTTGCCCATGTATCAATTCTGTAAGCAACTGATGACAGCTTTCACGGAACTATGTAGAGCCAGGGGGCTTTTGTAGAAGATACATAATGTTGTATTCTCCTGCCTCTTTCTGTATCTCGCTTCTCTTTCTATTAACAGTCTCTCTCTCTCTCTCTCTCTCTCTCTCTCTCTCTTGCTCTTGTCACAATCAACATCATTCTTCGTCTGATTATGATTTTGAGGACTGACGAAAAGATAAATTTTTACTCAGAAGTTTTAAAAGGTTATCCCCTTCATATCGCTATTCTCCTCTTTATCCACGTTAGTGTGGTCCAATACAGGGTTGCCAGATTGATTTTACTTAAAGTCGCCAAATATTGGTGCTAGTGTAGCCCAATGTCGTCAATTTTCTACTTTATTATTTATTTATTATTTATTTATCATCTGGTTATGTATTTAGTTATCTGGTTATTTATTTAGTTATCGGGTTATTTATTTAGTTATTTGGTTAATTGTTTAGTTATCTGATTATTTATTTAGTTATCGGGTTATTTATTTAATTATTTGGTTATTTATTTAGTTTCGTAGTTATTTGTTTAGTTATCTAGCTCTCTATTTAGTTATATATTTTATATATATATATATATTGTTATCTAGCTATATATTAATTATAAATTCATTTATTTAGTTTTGTAGTATTTATTTAGTTATATGGTTATTTATTTAGTTATCTAGTTACTTATTTACTTATCTGGTTATTTATTTAGTTATCTAGCTATTTTTTTTAGTTATATATTTATTTATTTAGTTTTGTAGTTATTTATTTAGATATCTTGTTATTTATTTAGTTATCTGGTTATGTATTTAGTTTTGTAGTTATTTATTTAGTTAGCTTTATATTTAGTTATATGTTTAGTTATCTATTTATGTATCTAGTATTTATTTATTCATTCATTCCTTTATTCGTTCATTCAATTATTTATTTATTTATTTATCCAGTTATTTATTCATTTATCTAGTTATTTATTTAGTTTTATAGTTATTTAGTTATCTCGCTATCTATTTAGTTCTCTATTTATTTATCTAGTATTTATTTATTTATTCATTCAATCCTTTATTGGTTTACTCGGTTATTTATTTGGCTATTTATTTATGTATCTAGTTATCTATTTAGTTATCTAGTTATTTATTCGTTTATCTATCTAGCTATCTATTTATTTATCTACTATTCATTCATTCCTTTATTTGTTCATTCATTTATATATTTAGTTATCTAGTTATTTATTCATTTATTTAGTTATTTATTTAGTTATTTATTTATCTAACTTATTTATTTATTTAGTTGTCTATTTATTTGTCTAGTCATTTATTTAATATTCATTTATTCATTCATTTATTGATTCAATCACTCCTTCATTTATTCTGTCAAGCATTAATTACTATACGATGAATGAGTAATGGAACGGAGATAAATTCTCTCCGGCGCCGGGATTTGAACCCGGGTTTTCAGCTCTACGTGCTGATGCTTTATCCACTAAGCCACACCGGATACCCACCCCGGCGTCGGACAGAATCGTCTCAGTTTAAGTTCCAACTCTTGGGTTCCCTCTAGTGGCCGCCCTCTGCACTACGTCATAGATGTCTATGAACGTAGGACCGAAGTCCACACATGTGCTGAGGTGCACTCGTTATGAGTGACTAGTTGACCGGGATCCGACGGAATAAGCGCCGTCTTTACGCATATCATATATATTATTTATGCTCGACCATGCCGAAATGTAGTAATTATACACCTGGTAGCAGTCCTTTAATGCATGTCATTAAAGTACACCTACTCATTAAAGTTCAGGTGTTTTCAGCCAATGACAACTCAGCTTACAGGTGTTCAGCCAATAACGAGTCAGCTTTGTACCGTTATAAAGCCGCAAGTATCGATTATTCTCGGATATGCAATCGAAAGAGAATTAGCGAAAAGTCACGGAGGCTGGAAATCCAATACTGTCGCAGAACGTTATGTTCTGTTACTATAATAATTAGCGTTAATTGTAAATAATATTCAAATAAATTCAATTTGTCATCTCGTTTTTCAATGTCGAATTCAATAATCAAAGTTATACCAAGTTTAACGGGATTACACAAGGTCTATGATATTATTGTTGCTCGGAAAAAATCAATACGAGTACTTTCGCGTCTGCGCACATCTCACAATTCACGACCTAGAATAAGGTCACTTCCGATCTTGTCAGATACAAATAAAATGTATACATCTGAATACTGTAATTTCAAGTTAGAAATACGTCGAGCATAAAAAGTCGTATGAAACTCGCCTATAATGGTAATTAAGAAGCTCGTATGAAAATTATGAAACGAGCGCAAGCGAGTTTCATAAACATCCATACTCGCGTCTTAATTACCATCATTATAGGCTCGTTGCATAATGTACTATTAATGTACCGACGTACATATGATATTTACATGCAGATATTCTGCGTCATCATACAATGAAAGAGTAATGGAACGGAGAAAAATTCTCTGCGGTATACGGTGTGTCTCAGTGGATAAAGCATCTGCACGTAGAGCTGAAAACCCGGGTTCAAATCCCGGCGCCGGAGAGAATTTTTCTCCGTTCCATTACTCTTTCATCGTATGATGACGCAGAATATCTGCATGTAAATATCATATGTACTTCGGTACATTAAAATAATATATATTAATTTTTGTGTTCCTTCATTCATTTCGTAGAAACGTCAACTTCATTAAAATTAGTCTGTTTTTTCAACATTATAATACTTTCCCTCTATACTAAAGGCTACTTCATTGAAAGTAATAAAGGAAACTCTCCTAGACGTGTCCCGTGGAGTGCTATGTGTTTTTCCAGGAAGAGGATGTTTTCCACAAAGGAAGGCCTCTTGTCTAGGAAGTGGCGCGGCCCTCACCACGCCCCCCGCTCGCATTCCAGTGGGAGGCAATGCAGCACACAGCTGTGCGGACTCTACCGGGGGGTCATTTGGGTCACCACCGGCCTGGGGCGGGCGGGGGGCTGCGGGGTCTGTCCAGAGCACTCGGACGCGCCATGACTGACCACGCCGTCCTGTGCCACATGCGGCCGCTGCGAAAAATGATGAATTCTACCTCGCATCACTTCAGACAGTTCTACCGAGCGGGTTAGCTCATGTGTCGCATGGGACTCGCATTCGGGATATCCGCGGTTCGATTCCCGGACCGACCAACCTGACTGTGGTTTTTCCGTGGGTTTCTACAGTTACTTACTGTCATCCTCTGAGGAGTTTAGTGCTGAGAGGAATGCGGTCAGTGTTGCCAACAGTTGCTCGTATAATCCCGCTAGATGACTTTCGAAAACCCGTGATTTTCTAGCAAATATCTCTAAGATTTTAATGTATACTTATTATTCAATAATAATAATAATAATACTTACTTACTTACAAATGGCTTTTAAGGAACCCGAAGGTTCATTGCCGCCCTCACATAAGCCCACCATCGGTCCCTATCCTGTGCAAGATTAATCCAGTCTCTATCATCATATCCCACCTCCCTCAAATCCATTTTAATATTATCCTCCCATCTACGTCTCGACCTCCCTAAAGGTCTTTTTCCCTCAAGTCTCCCAACTAACACTCTATATGCATTTCTGAATTCGCCCATACGTCCTACATGCCCTGCCCATCTCAAACGTCTGGATTTAATGTTCCTAATTATGTCAGGTGAAGAATACAATGCGTGCAGTTCTGCGTTGTGTAACTTTCTCCATTCTCCTGTAATTTCATCCCGCTTAGCCCCAAATATTTTCCTAAGAACCTTATTCTCAAACACCCTTAACCTATGTTCCTCTCTCAGAGTGAGAGTCCAAGTTTCACAACCATACAGAAGAGCTGGTAATATAACTGTTTTATAAATTCTAACTTTCAGATTTTTTGACAGCAGACTGGATGATAAAAGCTTCTCAACCGAATAATAACACGCATTTCCCATATTTATTCTGCGTCTAATTTCCTCCCGAGTGTCATTTATATTTGTTACTGTTGCTCCAAGATATTTGAATTTTTCCACCTCTTCGAAGGATAAATCTCCAATTTTTATATTTCCATTTCGTACAATATTCTGGTCACGAGACATATCATATACTTTGTCTTTTCGGGATTTACTTCCAAACCTATCTCTTTACTTGCTTTCAGTAAAATTCCCGTGTTTTCCCTAATCGTTTGTGGATTTTCTCCTAACATATTCACATCATCCGCATAGACAAGAAGGTGATGTAACCCGTAATAATAATAATAATAATAATAATAATAATAATAATAATAATAATAATAATTATAATAATAATAATAATAATAATAATAATAATAATAATAATGGTCAAGATAGAGCATCCGCCCGCCAATGTAACGAATATTGCATACTTTTTTCATTCTCAATGTGGCGCTATAAAGCAATTTTGAACACTTTTATCACAGACATAACCTATTCTTATTGCACTATATGTTACTGTTAAAACCCAAAATCCGACAAAACCAGTTTCAACTGGTAGAAAGTAATTTTAAAATATAGATAGATAGAAAGTGAATTTTCGTAAGATCTAGAATCAATGACAGGTTAGGTTTGGTTTGTATAGGTTCTTTTTTAGGCTTTTACCAAACAAAAACCTAAAGAAACCAAACCTAACCTAACATTGATTCTAGATTATACGAAAACTCACTTTCTATCTTTACTTGCTTAAACTAGTTTTTACTAGCTGAAACTGGTTTTGGCGGATTTCGGGTTTTAACGGTAACATATATAATATGGAATTATCACTACATTAACACATCCATTATTTCACAAAACACACACTGAACGAATTAAACGTAATTATGAAAGTCGCTTATAATGCTAATATGAATTCCATTTCAGAAATTTTAAAGATTAAAAACCGCTAGTATTCTCGCTAAGCGGGATAATTTATTTTTACCCGCGGGATGGTTATCCAAAAAAGCTAGATTTAGCGGGAAAACCGCTGAATTGGCAACACTGAATGTGATTCCGACTAGTCTAGCGCGGTACTGGAGTGGGAGGGGACAGTGACAGAGGCAGTCTGGAAGGAAGTACAATCATACTGAAAACATTCGCCCAATTTAGAGAGGAGTATGCCTATTAGTTTTCTAACGTATTTTTGGCGAGATAGAGATACAACCATTCGTACGTACGTGTTCAGAGAAGGAAAGTATTGTAGAAAATTGTATGTATGTATTTATTTATTATTCATTTATTTATTAATTACTTATTTATTATTTATTTTGGTGAAGTTAAGGCCTCACACTACCAGACATACAAATACAATAAAATAAATAAAAAGAAAAATCATAATACAACTACAATAATATAAATGAAAAGAAGAATCATGCTATAAAATTTAGTGATTAGTAGAATTGAATTAAATTTGTAAAGTAATCAATTTAAATATACTGTACTGCTGAACTCACTTGAGAAGAATAACTACTTGATTTTGTATTTTAAGATATCACCAACAAATGATTTTCGCATGATATTATAGGAATCTATTTTTCACGATACCAATCACAAATATTCTAAAATTCCAATAGAATAAAACAAAAAATTTTCCACAGCATGTTTCCTTAAAAATGACTTCTAACGGTGAAATATTTAATGAGTAATTGATATAATATTAACATAGCTAACATCAGAGAGAAGACTGAAGACTGCATATTTTTGGACGATTAATACTTCCCACTCCGCTCGGATCGGCTTTGGTGTAGCAACAAAAGAATCTACCTGCAACCCCCCCGCACCGATGGCAGGAATATCTCGGGTCCCAGCGCTAAACTCGTCGGAGGAAGACAGTAGGTTGGAATTTTCCGGGCGTCCGAAACTGTACACCAAAATTTGCTACCTGGATTTCGGTCATATAGGAACCGCACAGCAACATTTTCTACCTGGATTACAGTCATATGGAAACTGCACACCAAAATGTTTGCCGATAAGTCTTCTATACATAGTTTTAATTTACCAAATTGTTTAAGTTTGTTCTATATTGAGCGTTTGTTTACATCTGAAAGTGCACGGGTAGATTTAGTGCTGGTATAATTATGAGGGCGTAATAGATCAACTATTGGCCAGATATTTTGTATTCGACAGATAATGGAGAAAAAATAGGAGTATAAGGGTACAGTGCATCAATTATTCATAGATTTCAAAAAGGCATATGACTTGGTTAAGAGAGAAGTTTTATATGATATTCTTATTGAATTTGGTGTTCCCAAGAAACTAGTTCGATTAATTAAAATGTGTCTCAGTGAAACGTATAGCAGAGTTCGTATAGGTCAGTTTCTGTCAGATGCGTTTCTAATTCACTGTGGGCTAAAGCAAGGAGATACACTATCACCTTTACTTTTTAACTTTGCTCTAGAGTATGCCATTAGGAAAGTCTAGGATAACAGAGAGGGTTTGGAATTGAACGGGTTACATCAGCTGCTTGTCTATGCGGATGACGTGAATATGTTAGGAGAAAATCCACAAACGATTAGGGAAAACACGGGAATTTTACTGGAAGCAAGTAAAGAGATAGGTTTGGAAGTAAATCCCGAAAAAACAAAGTATATGATTATGTCTCGTGACGAGAATATTGTACGAAATGGAAATATAAAAATTAGAAATTTATCTTTTGAAGAGGTGGAGAAGTTCAAATATCTTGGAGCAACAGTAACGAATATAAATGGTACTCGGGAGGAAATTAAACACAGAATAAATATGGGAAATGCCTGTTATTATTCGGTTGAGAAGCTTTTATCATCCAGTCTGCTGTCAAAAAATCTGAAAGTTAGAATTTATAAAACAGTTATATCACCGGTTGTTCTTTATGGTTGTGAAACTTGGACTCTCACTTTGAGAGAGGAGCACAGGTTAAGGGTGTTTGAGAATAAGGTGCTTAGGAAAATATTTGGGGCTAAGAGGGATAAAGTTACAGGAGAATGGAGAAATTTACACAACGCAGAGCTGCACGCATTGTATTCTTGACATAATTAGGAACATTAAATCCAGACGTTTGAGATGTGCAGGGCATGTAGCACGTATGGGCGAATCCAGAAATCCATATAGAGTGTTAGTAGGGAGGCCGGAGGGAAAAACACTTTTAGGGAGGCCGAGACGTAGATGGGAAGATAATATTAAAATGGATTTGAGGGAGGTGGGATATGATAGAGAATGGATTAATCTTGCTCAGGATAGGGATCAATGGCGGGCTTATGTGAGGGTTCCTTAAAAGCCAGTAAGTAAGTATAATAATGAGGACTGTAAATTTTATAAAGTCAAGGAATTGTGGAGGTGTTGTGTTAGAAAATGCAATGCGAAAATTTATAGCTCGCTGAACAATATGAAAATTATTAAAGAACGCGGAGAGAGTAACATGTGGTGGATATTAGCAAATTAAGTCGCCAAATAATTAATGCAGCTACGAAAAGAAAAGCCATTGTTTATCTATCGACGCTGTATCAACTTCGAGGTTATTTAGCGTCGATGAGATTGTGATATTGAGATGATATTTGGGGAGATGAAGACGAGGATTTGCCATAGATTACTTGACATTTGCCTTATGGTTAGGGAAAACCTCGGAAAAAAAAGCAAACCAGGTAATCAGCCCAAGCGGGAATCGAACCCGCGCCCGAGCGCAACTCCAGATCGGTAGACAAGCGCCTTGACCGATAGAGCTACGCCGGTGGCTTCTTTGATGTTAATATTAAGCCATGAAACTGAGACTTATATTAAACTGCAAAGCAATGATGGAAGTATAAATGAAGTTTCAATGTAAGGCAGCCTAATGGAAAAGAAACATATTTTGTAAATTGTGCAGTTTCCAGGTAAGATTAGTAAAACCCTCGTGAATCAGTATGCAGTATCCGGGTAGGATTAGTGGGTCCCTCGAAAAGCGATGTGCAGTTTCCGGATCAAAGTGTGCAGTTTTCACCTACTCGAATTTTCATTGCCACGGTCCATTTTTCCTTCCCCTCCCGTGTAGAAAAAGAATTTAGATTTTCATAGGCCTATCATATCATTCACATTCCTCATCTCGTTGAATAGCCACATTCAGGTCAAGACGGATGTCTTCATCCGCTTGGGAGGGGGCGTCCTTCCGTAACGGTTCCGCAATAGCTCTGCCAGGATTAATTCCTTAAGAGCACTTCTAAGGGCCGTTGAAATCGATCATATGCTGCTTGGTCACCTTGACGGTATGAACTTAGATCAGGGGAGGGTAGGAGGCCCCATTGAGTGGGTGAGGGGTCACATGCAGTCGGTGTGCTGGTACACCTCATCCTCATTCATCCCATAACATTCGGGGTGCACAATAGGCCCAGTATGGCCGACGTGCGAAGGGTCGTCCTAACCCGCCCGTAGCCACCGTGACCTAACCTAACCTAACCTAACCTCAGACAGTTATGATGAAAATCACTCTGGCTAAGGCGTACATCATTTGTTAAGCTGGTGGATTCTGGCTGAACTATTAACCCTTAAATTCGCAAAGTATCCTATAGGATACAACAGGTTAATAGGCTGCATGCTATAATTTTAATAGTACAATAGAAAAGAAATTGGTAGGAAAATTAAAATTTCACAGTACTATAATATTGTACGACATAATATAAAACATGGACATTGCGATAGTTGTTTTCTTTACAGTCCGACACGGTTTAATAAACTAGTGTGAGAAATGAAGTTTTACTAATTTAAGGGTTAAAGTAAACACTTTTCATAACTGGCGAAAATGCGAAACGTTTTCATAGGTTCTAGTACAAAATATTTCATAGTATCGTCTTTTGTTGACGGGACGAAAAGAAATACTCGTCTCATTCGCGAAATACCGGAAAATTTGTATATGTTGCAGAATATTCGTCTTTATATCAAAATATTTTTATACGAAATGGGACTGATTTCCTCGCTATTATTTTTAACAACTAAAGTTTTTACGTGTGAATTAATAGTAATATGCGTTACAAGAGCGGTATGTTGAAGTTTTCATGTTCGAGGAAAAGTCTGAAAAAGCGAAACGTACTTGAGCTTTTTTAATTTCCGAGAATTGAAAGAAAACATACCGCTCGTGTATCGTACATTATTTTGTGCGAAGATCGTTTATTACATACCTGAAAGAGGAATTTCTAATTAGTTGCAATGAAATCTCCATCTTGGTTTCTGTTCAATGACGGCAAATTTTCAAAACAAAAATATCTATCTTCAACATTGTTGCTTTAAAATGTTTTTTGTGTTTACTATACTCCAGCAGGCCGTGATATACGTCTGTCTTTTTTTTTCCCCCCATTCTATGATGAGTCTGGAATCTTGTTGATTTTTTCACGGCTTCCTTAATGTTACTTGCATCACGAATGCAGTAACTTTAGTGGAGTTGTAGAGTTTACTTAATTTTTGCAAATATTTAAAAACAAGAATTAACAGTGCAATTTAGGTGAAATTGCAGTGGTAAGTTTCCAATTTATAATTATTACTATATTGAACGTCTCTAAAAAATATTATGTTAAAGGCCTAAAGCAGTAAAATCAATATGTCACTTAAGCGGTAAGAAGAGGGAAATTGTTATGTGTGTTAGGTTGGGAATACTGAATGTAGAATTTTAGACTTTCCGCGGATTGGTTTTGTGTGGAAACCAAGCAAATACACACGATCTCGCACAAAATATTTTATCTCTTGGCTGTCCATATTGCAAGCGCTACGCGTATCGAAATGGAATTAAAACCCCTCTGTTGAAGAAAACTGCAATTATTTCTTCTTTAAGCCTTTTAAGAGTTGTTGCGATCTCCAAATAATTTATTTTTTCACCTTTTTTTGGTGGAAGGACGGGTCTCCCAATGTCTTGTTTTTGCTTAGGTGTGGTATATATTATTAATAATTGTTTTGGACATCTTTCATCACTTATTCTTTTTTCGTGTTCTAACCAGTTGATTTCATATTTCCTCATTATTTTAGTCTGTCTCTTCTTGTCACTTCTAAAACTGACTTCAGAAAAATTTCCGCTCCTTGTAATTTAATTTTATCTTTAGATCTCCGCCCCTGAGCATGAATTCTACTCTTTCAGAGGCGAGCTAAATTTTTTTCTGTTTATATTATATTTTATGTTACAATTATTAGCAAAATAAATAAATAAATGACTAAACAAATAAATAAATAAATGGATGAATAATATTTAAATGTCATTCAGCAATATACAATGTAAAATAAATAAATGAATAAATAAATAAATAAATTAATTAATTTAATGTCATTCAGCAATTTACAGCCATAGACAACGTAAAATAAATAAATAAGTAAATAATTTTTATTGGGTTATTTTACGATGCTATACCAACAATATCAGGTTTTTTCGCGTCTGCATGATATGAAGGTGATAATGCCGGTGAAATGAGTCCGGGGTCCAACACCGAAAGTTACCCAGCATTTGCTCGTATTGGGTTGAGGGAAAACCCTCAACCAGGTAACTTGCCCCAACCGGGATTCGAATCCAGGTCACCTGGTTTCGCGGCCAGACGCGCTGACCGTTACTCCACAGGTGTGGACGTAAGTAAATAAGTAAGTAAATAAATAAGTAAATAAGTACGTAAATAAATAACTAGTAAATAAATAAATAAGTAAATAAATAAGTAAGCAATTGAATAAATAAATAAATAAATAAATGAAGAAATGAATGAATAAATAAATGAATGAATAAATAATTAAAGAAATAAATGAATAAATAAATAAACAAATTAATTAATTAATAAATAAATGACTGAATAAATAAGTGAATAAATTAGTAAATAAATAAGTAAATAAGTAAGTGAATAAATAAATAAGTAAATAAGTAAATAAATAAGGAAATCAGTAAATAACTAAATAAATAAATAAATAAGTAAATAAATAACTAAATAAAAAATGAGTAACTAAGTAAATAAATAAATAGATTATTTTAATGTCATTCAGCAATTTACAACCATAGACAACGTAGAATGAATGAATGAATGAATGAATGAATGAATGAATGAATGAGTGGATGAATGAATGAATGAGTGGATGAATGAATGAATGAATTAATTAATTAATGAGTGGATGAATGAATGAATGAATGAGTGG
This sequence comes from Periplaneta americana, assembly GCF_040183065.1. Lineage (NCBI taxonomy): Eukaryota > Metazoa > Arthropoda > Insecta > Blattodea > Blattidae > Periplaneta > Periplaneta americana. The sequence goes on from NC_091119.1 coordinate 19,209,282, forward strand.
ATGAATGAATGAATGAGTGGATGAATGAATGAATTAATTAATGAATGAATGAATTAATTAATGAATGAATGGATGAATGAATGAATGAGTGGATGAATGAATGGATGAATGAATGAATGAGTGGATGAATGAATGGATGAATGAATGAATGAGTTAATGAATGAATGAATGATTGAATGAATAACCGAACGAACGATCTTTCCATATGTATTTCTCAGTTCTCTCAGTATTGTCTTAATGGTTCCACACATTATTGAGAAATGTTCAGTTCTGTTCTTTGATGAACGATAATGTTTATCATAAAAATTTAGACAAAATATGTCATATTCGTTTTTCTCGACAGGAAATTAGGAGTATTTTTAACTATTTTGAGAAAGGACAAAATTTCAAAGTGTATTTTTGTTGACCCGTTATGAAGGACTGCTTCATCGTTCAATGAAGAACTATTTTTATTCAAACCCTTACTATGTTGTATTTCTTAGCCTATAGCATTATTATTGCAGTGTACTGCTATTGAAATTATTGCTTCGGTACTCTAAAAGTTATTTCTGTAACCTAGCTTGGAGCTGTGGAATAACGGTAACCACGTCTGACCATGTAACGAGCGGGACCGGGTTCAAATCCTGGTTGGGGCAAGTTATCTGGTTGAGATTTTTTCCGAGGTTATCCCTCAACTGATCGTAGCAGAATTGCTGTGTAACTTTCGTCGTTGGACCTCGGATTCATTTCGCCATCATAATTACATTTTTCTCTTTCATCATCATCCCCGTTTCTTTCCTAGGTTTCGGGCTTGCTCCGATGGAGAGTCAGCTGCGGGCCGTCGCCGAACTTGGACCCCGTGAATATGTGGTCATTCGTTGTTGGTGGTAGCGCTATGCACCGTGGGCTCTCTACTGGGCATCTCAGTGAATTCCCGTCAGAGAAACTGTCCACAGATTAGATAGCGCTTCATCACACCACCGTTTAGGCGAAAACTATTGAATTGGAAGAAAAGGAATTTGAGCTGGCCAAACATGAATTATTTTCCTTTCCTTGTTAATATTGGGCGGCCGGGTAGCTCAGTTGGTAGAGCAGCTGGCTATGGACTGGAAGGTCCGGGGTTCGACCCCAGGTGGTGACAGGATTTTTTTTCTCGTTGCCAAACTTTCAGAACGGCCCCGAGGTTCACTCAGCCTCCTATAAAATTGAGTACCGGGTCTTTCCCGGGGGTAAAAGGCGGTCAGAGCGTGGTGCCGACCACACCACCTCATTCTAGTGCCGAGGTCATGGAAAGCATGGGGCTCTACCTCCATGCCCCCCAAGTGCCTTCATGGCATGTTACGGGGATACCTTTACCTTTTTACCTTTTACCTTGTTAATATTATCTGATATATTGACCAAACCTCAGCCAAAGTTCAGTCAGCTGACATTTTCATCATACTTAAGCTTATTCAAGGAATTTTATGTCATATATATATATATATATATATATATATATATATATATATATATATATATATATTATATACTGTATAATGTAATTGGTTTTGGTACTGTTTGTAACCAATATTTACATTTGAAATTTGCACCTTTTCGCACCTTTTTAAACTAAATCAAGAAACCTTTTTTGCATCTTTGACAAAAATTTGCACCTAAAATTCCTAGATCTACAAGTAAGTTTAAATTCTTGAAAATCCATTTGCAGCTAATGAATACATTCATTAATTCATAGTGTTCTGCCCAAGGACAGGTCTTTCACTGCAAACCCACTATTCTCCAATCTTTCCTATTTTCTACCTTCCTCTTTGTCTCCGCATATGATCCATATATGAGGGGTTCACAACCAGAGTGTACCAAGTCCATCTGGAGTAGTTCTGAGATATTGAATCTTAAAGTTCCTGGCTCATGCTTAGCAACCTTCACCTTCCATAGGAAATGCTGCCCTCTGTGGAGTAACAAATGAGTTATGGACTTTGTTTGTTATGGCAATGAATAAATCTAAGTTTTCTTCATCCGAGATTGTATTAATCCACAAACTGACCACTGGTGAACTTGGTCCACTCTGGTTGTGAGCCCCTCATAGCTTAATGTCTATCATCTGATATCCTCTTCTGCTCCGAACTCTTCTCCCGTTCACCATTCCTTCCAGTGCATCCTTCAGTAGACAGTTTCTTCTCAGCCAGTGATCAAGCCAATTCCTTTTTCTGTTTCTGATCAGTTTCAGCATCATTCTTTCTTCACTCACTCTTTCCAACACAGCTTCGTTTCTTACTCTGTCTGTCCATTTCACACACTCCATTCTTCTCCATATCCACATTTCAAATGCTTCTAGTCGCTTCTCGTCACTTCGTCGTAATGTCCATGTTTCTGCCCCATACAATGCTACACCCCACACAAAGCACTTCACTAGTCTCTTCCTTAGCTCTTTCTCCAGAGGTCCGCGGAAGATGCTTCTTTTTCTATTAAAAGCTTCCTTTGCCATTGCTCTTCTCCTTTTGACTTCTTGGCAGCAGGTCGTGTTACTGCTTATAGTACACCGCAAGTATTTGAAGCTGTCCACTTACTCTACTGCCTCATTTAGAATTCGCAAATTTACCTTCTTTACTTTTCTTCCTATGACCGTGGTCCTCGTCTTGTTGGCATTTATCTTCATCCCATACTGCTCACAACTGTCATTTAGCTCCAGTAGCATATCCCTTAGTGTCATCTCCTCTTCTGCTAACAACGCCATATCATCAGCAAATCTTATGCACTTTATTCTTCTTCCTTCTACTATCACTCCTCCCATGTTCTGAAAACAGTTCTTCACTAAATCCTCCAAGTAGATGTTGAACAGGGTAGGTGATAAAGGGCATCCTTGTCGTACTCCTCTTCCTATTTCGCTTCCTTCTGACATTTCTTCTCCTATTCTGACTTAGACTCGTTTCATATAAAGGTTACTGAACAGCCTCCTTTCTTTCCGATCCACACTAATTTTCATTAGGATCCCCATCAGTTTATTTCAATCCACTCTGTCAAACGCCTTTTCTAGGTTCACTAATGAAAACATATCACCATAAATATCATTCTATAATTTGAACTGGTAATGGAAATTACGGGAAAACGGCTGGACGGAGTTTAATAAATGAATCCTCATTTTGAAGCTTGGAACTCAAAGTTTTTCGGAAAAATAGTAGTTTTCAGTGAAATGTCAATTTTTAAACATAATTTTCCTATTTTCCAAAATCCATCTGTCGTCAGTTTTGAGAACTAGCTAATAGCATTCACGGCCGACTTGATATACCCTTCGCTTTTTTATAAAGGAGAAGCGAAGCGAGCATGAAGTCGGCCGTGTTGCATTTCAGAGTAAAACAAAACACATACTACAGTAAACAATATTACACGAAGGCCATGATCTGCAAGAATGCTGACATATTTAGAGCTCAAATTAAATTGGTTATTAAAAACTTAACTTACTAAAAATAATTTACAGGTTCGATTCTGTGGTGTGTAATTTTCTGGGTACAGTTGTGTATCGGATATTAAAAACTACAAAACTTGAGGTGGTTTGATGACATTATTACCATTAGAAATGAAATATTATTGTAGTTAATGCCATGATGTGACTATTTTTCATTAATTATACATATTAATGCTATATTGATAATATGAAAGTGAAACGTTTTGGGGTTATATAAAAGTAGATGTAGAGAATAACTTAAATTAGATTTTGATTTCTATATTTTTACCGAGTGGCGGCTATATAGTATATGTTACTGAAAGCTATAAAACTTACGTAAGATAATAATATTATTAAAAATCAAATATTTTTATAATTATTAATCAAGTGTGTTGGGTCTTTTTCATATATTTAATGGCGGTGTGGTGTAGATATTTATATGCGTGGTTCTCTTCAGTATTGGCTCGAGAGAGAGTATCTTTCATTGTTATGGAAGCAGGTAACTTTCCGAATGTCTGGTATTCTTCATTGAAAATAAATCTGAAAAATGTTTATTTGAACGTCTAATGAACTTAGTTTGCAGCATTTGCTGCACAAGCCACTAGTATCATTCTATATTCAAGTTAAATTAAGTTCGGTTAATGAAACCTTTTTACGTTACGTGTAAATATTTTGGACACTTTGTCATGGACAAGCTCTTATGCAAAGATAATTCAAAATAATTTAAATTTAACTGAGTGTCTACATTTTCTCCATTATCTGTCGAATACAAAAAATCTGATCGACTATTGATCAGATTTTTTGTATTCGACAGATAATGGAGAAAAAATGGGAGTATGAGGGTACAGTACATCAGTTATTCATAGATTTCAAAAAGGCATATGACTCGGTTAAGAGGGAAGTATTATATGATATTCTTATTGAATTTGGTATTCCCAAGAAACTAGTTCGATTAATTAAAATGTGTCTCAGTGAAACATACAGCAGAGTCCGTATAGGTCAGTTTCTATCTGATGCTTTTCCAATTCACTGCGGGCTAAAGCAGGGAGATGCACTATCACCTTTACTTTTTAACTTCGCGCTAGAATATGCCATTAGGAAAGTTCAGGATAACAGGCAGGGTTTGGAATTGAACGGGTTACATCAGATTCTTGTCTATGCGGATGACGTGAATATATTAGGAGAAAATACACACACGCTTAGGGAAAACACGGAAATTTTATTTGAAGCAAGTAGAGCGATCGGTTTGGAAGTAAATCCCGAAAAGACAAAGTACATGATTATGTCTCGTGACCAGAATATTGTACGAAATGGAAATATAAAAATTGGAGATTTATCCTTCGAAGAGGTGGAAAAATTCAAATATCTTGGAGCAACAGTAACAAATATAAATGACACTCGGGAGGAAATTAAACGCAGAATAAATATGGGAAATGCGTGTTATTATTCGGTTGAGAAGCTCTTATCATCCAGTCTGCTGTCCAAAAATCTGAAAGTTAGAATTTATAAAACAGTTATATTACCGGTTCTTCTGTATGGTTTTGAAACTTGGACTCTCACTCTGAGAGAGGAACATAGGTTCAGGGTGTTTGAGAATAAGGTGCTAAGGAAAATATTTGGGGCTAAGCGGGATGAAGTTACAGGAGAATGGAGAAAGTTACACAACACAGAACTGCACGCATTGTATTCTTCACCTGACATAATTAGGAACATTAAATCCAGACGTTTGAGATGGGCAGGGCATGTAGCACGTATGGGCGAATCCAGAAATGCATATAGAGTGTTAGTTGGGAGACCGGAGGGAAAAAGACCTTTAGGGAGGCCGAGACGTAGATGGGAGGATAATATTAAAATGGATTTGAGGGAGGTGGGGTATGATGATAGAGACTGGATTAATCTTGCTCAGGATAGGGACCGCTGGCGGGCTTATGTGTGGGCGGCAATGAACCTTCGGGTTCCTTAAAAGCCATTTGTAAGTAAGTAAGTCTACATTATCGACAGTAACGAACTGGACCTTTGTCTTGGGCATCTGTTACCGCTGGCTGGTCAGTGCATAACGAGGCTTGCAGGATATAGCCTGGAGGTTAATGTGTATGATCCTATCGTAACTTGACAGCCCTGGGCGCTGGGCAGTCCTTTCCCCCCCGCTTCTCAACGACCATCAGTCTGGCCACTCTGTCTACTTCGGCGCGGCCTTGTGTTTCTTGTCCAGACCAGAACTGCACCTCAAGGTGGCGCACAAAGATGTCAAGTTTGAAAGTACCACCCCATGAGGGATGCTTTGATACTCAATATTCAAGTCACACTTTGGAAGGAACAGTGCGATTGAAAAAGAGTAGTGATAAAATTGTTTAAAAGACGGGACACTTTTTAAAATCGCGGAAGCTTTGCATTTAAGTAAACCTTGTTTCCAACAAACACCATTTCATTCATAAGAAACGGAGCGTAACTTTTACGACGTCTGTTTTCGTTTGTTTCGTTCCAGTTGCTTTGCCAACAACGTTTATGGATGTGACAAATGAAGGCTATTTAAGCTATTCTTGTTTTAGTTTTTTTTTTTCGTTAACTTGTACTGGGAAATGATAATTCTTCTTTGCAAACGTTTATTGGTCTCAGTCGTTCGCTAAGAAGGTTTATAATTTTTAAATGGTTTCAGATATGGTTCCTATAATGTATTTTCTTTCCGAAGCTTCATTAATAACTGTAATAATAATTTTATTTATTTTTATTTATTTATTTAGAATATTAACGTGCAAAAACAACAGCACAAGGCCAATTACAGTTTTGCACGATACAAAACAGAACAAAACAACAAATGATGATGAGAATGAATGATAGAAAATGGCAATGAGATGAAATACAAACAATATAATGGTCTACATCAATCATTGATCAAATAATAATTATAAAATTATAAAATTAGTACAATGAGAATTGAAATAATGGAATGGTCTACATGAATCAATAGACCAAATGCAAGAAATATATGGACAAATAATTATTAAAATTAGATCAGTGAGTTAAAACTCAAAGATATACTACACATTAAATGGATCCAAGTTGAATCTATGCAAATTAGCATATTTAATGCATCTGCAGACCGGAGAGAGAGATTTAGGATTCTTATTATAAAACAATTTAATTTAATAATAATAATAATAATAATAATAATAATAATAATAATAATAATAATAATAATAATTCATAGTTTTCTGTGCAAGCGCAGGTCCTTAACTGCAAACCCAGCATTCTCCAAACTTCCCTATTTTCCGCATATCATCCATGTATCTGATATCTTCTTCTGCCCCGCAGACTTCTCCCGTTCACCATTCCTTCCAGTACATCCTTCAGTAGGCAGTTTTTTCTCAGCCATTGATCCAGTCAATTCATTTTTCTCTTTCTGATCAGTTTCAGCTTCATTCTTTCTTCACCCACTCTTTCCAACACAGCTTCATTTCTTATTTTGTCTGTCCATAAGAAATGAAGCTGTGTTGGAAAGAGTAGTTGAAGAAAGAATGATGCTGAAACTGATCAGAAAAAGAAAAGGGAATATTATTACAAACACATAAGTGTTCTGCTCCAGGGCAGGTCTTTCACTGCAAACCCAGCATTTTCCAATCTTTCCTATTTTCTGCCTTCTTCTTAGTCTCCGCTTATGTTCCACTTATCTTAATGTCGTCTATCATCTGTTATCTTATTTTGCCCCGCATTTTTCCAGTGCATCTTTCAGTAACCATTGACCCAACGAATTCCTTTTTCTCTTCCTGATCAGTTTCAGCATCATTTTTTCTTCGCCCACTCTTTCCAACACATCTTTATTTCTTATTTAGTCTGTCCATTTCACAGGCTCCATTTTTCTCCATATCCACATTTCAAATGCTTCATCTATTCGCTTCTGTTCACTTCGTGGTAATGTCAATGTTTCTGCTCCATACAATGCCACACTCCACAAAAGCACTTCACTAGTCTCTTCCTTAGTTCTTTTCTAGAGGTCCGCAGAAGATGCTCCTTTTTCTATTGAAAGCTTCCTTTGCCATTGCTATCCTCCTTTTGACTTCCTGGCAGCAGCTCTTGTTACTGTTTAGTACATCCCAAGAATTTGAAGCTGTCCACTTGCTCTACTGCCTCATTTAGAATTCGCAAATTGACCTTTCTTTTCTTTTCTTCCTTTGACCATGGTCTTCGTCTTGTTGGCATTTATCTTCAATCCATACTGCTCACAGCTGTCATTTAGCTCCAGTAGCATATCCCTTAGTATCATCTCCTCTTCTGCTAACAACGCCAAATCATCAGCAAATCTTATGCACTTTATTCATCTTCCTCCTACTATCACTCCTCCCGTGATCTGAAAACAGTTCTTCACCGAATCCTCCAAGTAGAAGTCGATGTGTAGGTGATAAAGGGCATCCTTGTCGTACTCCTCTCCCTATTTCATTTCCTTCAGACATTTCTTCTTCTCTCCTGACTTTGACTCATTATTATTATTATTATTATTATTATTATTATTATTATTATTATTATTATTATTATTATTATTATTACTACTGTGGATGGGAGGATAATATTAAAATGTATTTGAGGGAGGTGGGATATGATGGTAGAGACTGAATTAATCTTGCTCAGAATAGGGACCGATGGCGGGCTTATGTGAGGACGGCAGTGAACCTCCGGGTTCCTTAAAAGCCATAAGTAAGTAAGTATTATTATTATTATTATTATTATTATTATTATTATTATTATTATTATTATTATTATTAATGATTTATTTAACCTGGCAGAGTTAAGGCCATACGGCCTTCTCTAGCACTCAACCAGGAGTGAAGCTGAGTTACAAAAAACACTACAAATTTACAAAGTACACTACAATTTTACACACAATACTGAATAAGATAATAATAATAAAATGTAAACAACATGTAAGTAGAAATCAGACATAATATGTAACATACAGAAAGAAAGAAAAAAGCATAATAAAATGTGAACAGCAGGTCAAAATAAATGAGACATACAAAGTATAAAGTATACAAAAATAAGACAATTATTGATAATAATAATAATAACAATAATAATAATAATGATAAAAAATAAGAATAGTAATAATAGTAATAATGATAATAATAATAATGATAATGATAATAATAATTGTGATAATAATCATAATAATAATAATAATAGTGCAGTATAAAGCATGCAATGAATACAATATTTTTAAGTACACACAGTAAGGAAAATTATGATTATATATAGCTCAACTTATCACATTATAGATATATCATTATCGGAAAATATGAAAACAAAAATATAAAATAAGTTAAATATCACTAGAACATAAAAAAATGTGAATACGTGGGAACATGCAATACAACACTTGTCACTTATTTCTTGGCCACCGAGGTCACCCGACCTTACTTCATTAGATTATTACTTGTAAGATTGATTAAAGAGGGAAATATTATTATTATTATTATTATTATCATTATTATTATTATTATTATTATTATTATTATTATTATTATTATTATTGTAGATGGGATTTGAACGAACACAGTTACATAACAATCTGTTTCAAATACATTAGTAACGTCTCTTTTTTAGTAACATGTCCCGTAACAAAGGTTATGTAACTTCAGTCTGGACGTAGCGTAAGACAAATATTTTGGCCTGTAAAACGGGAAGATTGGAATAGAAATAATCACTCTTTTTAAACTGTTACATGTGTATTAATTTTCTCCTTGCCTTCACCACCAAGTCTGAATTTTTTTGCATTTTTTTTTCTTTTATAAAGTATAGAATTTCGTCTGATAGAGCAGACGGAGATTTTAATCGCATTTGCCCCCTGGCAAACTTGAAAAACATGTTGCCTGCGCCGAGATTCGAGTTCGGATCATAGCCACAATTGCGATAACCATAGCGATTTTCCGTGTTGAAAATGCTAATTGAAGTACAGGTCACCTGAAACTGTGGTGAGGATTAAACAAGTTGTAACGTTGACACGCAGTGTGTGTCTATCCTTGGACTAAAAACAAACAAAATGCTTGTAATCCTATAATTTATACAAGATGTAATCTAACACTTATTATGTAATTACAGCATGTAGAATAAAACAACTTCCGTCGCCTTGGCTCTGTGAAAAACGTACGTGTCTCTCATTAAAACGGTCCTTGGTTCGATTCTCGATGTGGGTAGTGGAAGAGGTATAACTTACCTTCCGTCAACGGGGCTGGTGTTTGTCCCTTATCATATGTAGTCCCATCTTGTCTCAGCGGTGCCCTACACCAATGATCATTGTTGGTGCAAATATACAGGGTGATTCAGGAGGAAAGGGCCATTTTTTTTAAGGAAAAAGAAATATTGTACATCTGTCTTTATTCAACGTTTTTTTTTTTGGGGGGGAAAACCAATCAAAACGGAATGGGAACAGGAGTGGAGTTAATAGTAAATTAAGAGATCGTTGCCTGTATGTAATATTTAATGTAATTGTGCATTTCTTTTTACATAACGTGTACAAACATGTCACCGTCAACCTCGATGCACTTTGCAGCTCGTGTAACTAGATGCCATATTGCTAATTTGAGCTGGTTCGAACATTCCTCATTGTGAGTACAAGCATTTAAAACGCGGGCGGGCAATTGTTTCCTTGTTTCCACTTTCCGCTTGTATATTTCGCTCTTTAATCGAATCTAGAAGTAACAATAATAAAGTGGAGTAAGGTCGGGTGACCTCGGTGGCCAAGCAATTATACCACCGCGATCGATCCAACGCCTAGGATTGAGGTATTGCGTCACTGCCATTAAATATTGGCTTTGGAGAAGGTATTTTCTCATTGGAGCGCATGTAATTCAGCTGGGAGATTTCGAAGTTTCCGTTATTTAAAGGGGTCAGTTAAGAGAGGTTTCACTGTATGTATAGGGGAAGGAGGAGTAAGTTGACAAGGGTAAGAGTTACATTTTTTAAATTAATCTTTTGACATATTAGAAAAGTCATTTAATGTACCAGTTTGTTTAAAAATGTATTTTCTCATAGAATAATGAAAAAAAATATATATATATATATATATATATATATATATATATATATAGAAAGTTAACGTATATAATACTAATTATATTTTTTTTTTAGTCAAGAGTGCAAAATCTTCGTTTTACTCTGCTTGTGGGGTAGGGAACCTACTCCTTCATGCCATCATTCCTGGCATTCATGGCAGGACAAACAACTAATTTTCGGTTTTTATTTTATGGGATTAAAGTTGGGACTTTTACTTTTGCTTTCATTCCTTTCTTCTTCTTCTTCTTCTTCTTCTTCTTCTTCTTCTTTGAGTTTTCTCTTTTCTTTTGGCAATCCACCCTTTTTCTCTTTCCTTTTGTTAAAGCCGTTCTTTTACAGTTGTGCTTGTTATCATCATCGAGGGCAGAGTTATTCTCTTTCGTTTCTTCGAATTCCGATCAGCGACTGGTGAAACGAGAATTTAGCTGTTTTCATCATTCATTTCTTCTTTCACATCTGGCCTAGGAGAAGGTTTGGGTTCATCACACCCTTCAGATGGTCGAATAGGTCATTCTTTGTCCAAAGTAATAAAATTATCGGCTGCGTCATGACAAAACATGCTTCCCTCTTGACAGGCATGCATTGCTGCAGCCACGCGTACTTGCGACCAGGTTCCCCTATCATTCTCAAGAATGTAGCTGTCTTATTCTAACCATTCGAATCATTATCTTCATAATGCAGAGGGCACGACCATAAGTTTATATGAAAAAAATATGTTTCATTTTTAGTATAGAATACTCTGCACTACTTTATAGTTCACAGTTACGACTCACTCTGTATATTGTCAAATCGTTAATGTATGTCAGAAATACAGGGACATCATTTTATTTTTACTTAAATTTTTATTGTACTTGAGTTTTTTAATGTACTTCACTCCCACCCCCTCTACTAATGAAGTTCAACCGTCTTCTACAGAGATCCAAGACCGCATATACAATCATAGTAGCCTTACGGTCACAGTAAACAGTACGTTCCAAAAATATGTTCGCGTTTTCCAGTGACGAAAGAGCTTTCAATATTGAATCATTTTCGCACAGGTACTGTCGTCCATTTGCCTACGTCGTATCCCGGTTTCCCCCACCAGCTTTTATTCGCCAGCTAGTGGCTGGGCTGTCTTAGCTCTTTTCTGAGAACATTAATTTCTGTTAGGAATTGGACGTCTACGTAATATTATACAACTGTTTAAAATAACTTAAATGAAAGGGCCTCGTTAAGTAATTAACTGTCACGTGATTACCTCCCTTTCTACGACCCTACGACATAACCACTTGGACGGACAGTAGATAGTATGTCTGAGTAATTTTATCTTTTCGGATCGGGCAGAAGTGAAGATTAAATTTAGAGTACGTAAGGTACTCTTTTATAGAGTAGGTACAGAATTATTTCAACATGAGTTACTAGTACGAAGAACGAAACTGGTAATTGGAATTAGGCACATTAGAACTGAAGCCTGTATCGAAATGAACGGCCACCATTTTAAAAAATGTGTTTAAATATCCATATTATGCTTATTTTTCAATTTAACTTCATTCTCTATAGTGTACGCTAATGTGCTGTAGACAGTTTAATATACACTGAATAATGAATACGTCCACATGGACAGCTCAGTTCGTGAGTAAAAACACTCATTGTTAACACTGTACTGTATTTTGATTAAACAAAAACCTAATGAAAATTATCAAACTCAAAAGCGCAATATTTCCTAGTTTACGTAAATGGATGAACTACTTTTCTTCCCTCCTGTACCCAGTAAAGTGATTTGTTTGTATATTACGCCAGTATCATCGAACTCCAGTTGTGGAAGGGGGTAGCAAGCGGCGTTGATCCAGAGGTATAGCCAAGTTAATATTAAAAATGTTAGTAAAAATAAAATGATGTCCCTGTACCATTTCGAACTGAATCGGATAATTTTTGTAACAGCTGAATTTTTCTGCATTGCAGATCTCAGGACCCGTCTGCAGGAGGCGACGCATCGAGTCCGGGCAGTGGTCAGTCGGACTCCACGTGTGGAACCCCACCGACGAATCCTGACACTGTGGCCACCAGTACAGGTAGGCCTACTTATTGTCATACCACGTACAAAATAACAATGAGCATGAGTTTGTTAATTGACTTTTTCTACTGAGCGTTGTAGCGTAGCCGATAGGGCAATGGAGCTAAAAGAATTAAAATGAATCCACTCGCTGTGTAATACATGGATTCCCAGACTGATTGTCCAGTGACATTTCGTACACAGTATTTACGTCCACCAGAAATTTTCGTCCAATTGATATTTCAGTCCATAGTAACTTTATGTCCATAACAATTTTGTCCACCTATTTTAATATGTCAACTTACAAAAATCGTCCTGTATAGGCCTAATTTCGTCCACCATACTGAAATTTCCTCAGGAATTTTTGTCCATATTATATGTTTTTAGTCCATATTTCTTAGTTCATAATAAATTATGGTCCATTGTAGGATTAATATATTGTTTACGGAATAATATTAGGCGACTTTATTTCAGTCATATACAATAAAATTAACTACAAATTTACAGGGTGATCCGTTTGGGTATGGATAAAATAAAACCACCGTAAAACATTTACTACTGAACTTTATTTGTTGAAACTTTGTGCATACAACACTGAAAGATGGGAGATTCCTCAGAGCTCAACATGATCCCCATTGCGCACCCTGCACAACTCATAACGGTGATGCAATTCAGCCCACGTCCGTTGTGATTTGTTGAAAAGCTTGAGTAATTTTTACTCTCAGATCATCAGTGTTCCTGGGTTTCTGTGAATATACAATGTCTTTAACAAAACCCCACACGAAGAAGTCAGGAGGGGTTAGATCTGGAGAGTTTGGGGGCCAAGCCAAGAGATAGCTGCTTCATTATGTTCTTTCATTAATAACTAAAAAACTAAGGATTTTCGGACATAAGTTTATATGAACTTTTTTTTTCTTGTTTTGGTGTGAAGAACATGCCCCCAAGGTTTCTCAAAGTATTTCTGAAACACTCTGCATAGGAGTTACAAAATAGGGATCCACTTAAGAACGAAATAAAATAGTGAATCATGTCGACTAGAGACGATCTACCCTAGTGTTACATTTCTCAAATTGAGAATTTCTGTTCGAGCAGTCAAAAATAAAATTCCTATAAAACTAACGAGGGAACTGTTAAATAATGAGATCATGTCTAAACCTCCCCTCAAATTGCGTCCATTGTTATATCTCCACAAAGATACACAAATTAAATAAATTCAGTTCTCACAATAACTATAAGGTTGTGAAATTAAGCTTGAATTAATTAATATTATTGAAGAATTGAGTAGCTTTCAGCCGCGAGGAGAGTTCAATGCACGATCTTATCTCGCATTTTTCGTGAGGCTACGCTACGCATTCGTGAGGGCTGGCAACTCAACTACAGACGTGGACAAATTATTAGATTAAATTAATTATATGTGCAACGGAGCTGTGTTTATCGGCAGAAATAATGAACAAAAATGTATTTTGCACAGAAATAATGAACAGAAAATTGAGTCTGGAGGTTACTAATATTTTGTGAACATTCCCTTATTCTTTATTAACACGTTGATTTTGTCAGGGATGCTGGAAACCAAAGTTTGACACTTTCTTTGAACATCAGCATCATTTGGCCAGATACCAGACAGTGCTTAAATGAGTCCATGTTTTGTTGTAAGTCTCTTTTTGTTCACTTTCTTCTTCAGTATAGATCACAGATTTTCAATTTCGTTCATGTCCGGTCTTCTTGCAGGCCATGGGAAAATATCTTCTGCAGTATATAATTAAAACACCAGTAGTACCAACATAGCCAGAAAAAATATACTTAACCATTGGAAAAATATACCAGAAGATGTAAACAATCATATTTACAACAATAGGGACTCTGTGAATAATACTGATAGTTGATATGACAAATTATATTATGTTTCCAAGAAAAAGTTTTAGTCTAATAATTTGTCCACGTCTGTACTTTCTCCAAGCACGCGCCATTGTTTCTTAGTGTAGCATTTCAAGTAGTGAAGTCTAGAATCCTCGCCTTTTTCTTCATCTTCATTTAATTAGGGTTTTCCTTGTTCATCAGGCCTCATTCTGTGGAAGTATTGTCCCAGCTATTGTCCCATCTCTTGGGTGGTCGTCCGGGGAGTTTTTCTCCCTGATGGTCGTCCTTGTTTACAATTTCGTACCAGTCTTTCTGTGTCCACTCGTTCCACATGTGCTTTCCATTCTCTTTTCCTTATCTGCATCCACTTGGTCACGTCTTGTATATCACATTTCTCTCTTATTGACTCATTTGCCCTTCTGTCCCACATGGTAACTCCCTGGATTTTTCTTAATACCTTCATTTCCGTTGTGCTTATTTTCTGCTTTGTTCTTTTTGTTTCTGCTCTGGTTTCAGCTACATATGCCATCATTGGACGTACCATTGTCTTATATATTGTCGTGTTATAGCATATTTACGACACCGTTTTTCAATATTTCAATGTTCGCTGATAGACGACAGACAGGGAAAATATTTACACCAATATTTTATTCTTGTTTCTTTTTAACTATTATTATTAAAATTTACAATATTTCAATTCGAAATTTTACAATTGAAGATTTCCCCGGGAAAAGAATGTAAAACAATAGTACATTATGCAACGAGCCTATAATGGTAGTAATTAAGACGCTGATATGTTTGTTTATGAAACGAGCGCAAGCGAGTTTCATAATTTGCATACGAGCATCCTAATTACCATTACAGGCAAGTTTCATACGACTTTTTATGCTCGACCATATTTCTAACTTGAAATTATTCATAAGTATTCATGTTATGGTTATGTAAGTGAGGAGCGGAACTGACCTTCTAAATTGTGAGATGTGCACAGACGCGAAAGTATTGATTTTTTTCCGAGGAACGAATGTCATTGACCTTGATATAATCTAGAGAAAAATATGATCATTAATCTTGATATAACCTGGAAATTGATTTAGAATTGAAAAACGAGATGACAAATTGAATTTATTTGAATATTATTTACAATTAACGCTAATTATTATAGTAACAGAACATAACCTTCTGCGACAGTATTGGATTTCCAGCCTCCGTGACGTTTCGTTAGTTGTCTTTCGATGGCATATCCGAGAATAATCGATACTTGCGCTTTTATAATGCTACAATGGTGAGTTCTCATTGGCTGAACAACTGAACTTTAATGAATAGGTGTACTTTAATGAGGTGCATTAAAGGGCTACTACCAGGTATATAATTACTACATTTCGGCATTGTCGAGCATAAAATTAATTAAATATGTGACTTAGGTGCAAGGAGTAATTTTAAAACATTCATTTCAATTCGTAAAAATAAATTACTGTATCCAATGGCTTAATAAACTTGTATCTTGATTAGTGAATGGTTCGGCTAGTAAATATAGGCCTAGTGAAATATGCCCCGGAAATATTATGTTCCTTTCTCCTGAAACGTGTATTACAGATTCGTTGGTTACACCCTTATTCCAGGGAGGTCTTCAATTACACCAGGAAACAATTTGCTTATCCTTCTCTTAAAGTCACTGGGATTTACTTAAAGTGGCATCTGCTGTTATTTAGTTGTCAAAATGTTTTTGTTCGTGGTGCGGCACCAGCGTACATTCGGACGTTGTATTCTTCATTGCAGAAACTCCCGAAAAAGTTTCGCATGAGTATGTTATTGAAAACGTTGCCAAAAATTTTATTTATTTTATTTTATTATTATTATTATTATTATTATTATTATTATTATTTTTTTTTATTATTTTTTTTTTGCTGAGATTTGGGTATTCTTCATTCACAGATATTCAGAAATGCAGTGAATACTAACATAATTGCATCTATGAATTTTCTGTGGCTCGACAAAATAGTTCGAAGAATGTTGCTTTACGAAACTTAAATACCGTAGAAGAGGGTAAAGTCCATCAAAATTTTGAAATTTTTTTTTATGATATTGAAGTTATGCAATGGAGCGAAGTTCCTCAGAAAATAGTATTTGATCGTCATATCCTTCACTTATAAAGGCACATTACAAGAATTGAATTACAATCTATAAAAAAACTGATTTTTTTTTACTTGTGATCGAAGTTACCTGCTTACTGTAAATAGCGTAAAGTCCATCACCATTGAATTTTTAGTTTAACATCGATTTTAAAATATTGCGGAGTAAAGTCGATCACTGTTTATGTTAAAAAAAAACAAATTAAATGTATTACATATATTTTATTTGTTATAAGGGGTGTAAAAACAATAATAATCTACAATATATGCCTATAGCATTATATAGTGCATCTTTTGTTACTGTGATTATACTATTGGATACAATTAGGCCTATAGGTCTCCACTGTACAAACGTGACTATGACTGCCAACTTATGAAACATAAAAACACATTTTAATACTTCACATACCAACAAACAAAGATTTAAGAATTCAAAATTTACATTGAAATACCACACTTCATTTATAATCCAAAATGCAATTCAACATTGCTTAGGTTTATATCAGATGTTATTTGAAATCTTCTCCTCCTCATGTCACTTTAGAAACTACGTTGTTCCCATAGTCAGGTACAGAGGGGTGTACAAAATATGTTCCTTTGGCAGTGCTTCTCTTACCATAATTTCGTCTTCCTCTTTCCCCACTATCTCATCAATGTAAGCTATACTATGACACTTTTCTGTTTATAAGTGTTAGTTGGAGGTATTTCGGTGAACAATTTATTCTTCCTGCTGGTCCTGTCTGTTTCGAGTAGGTCGATGGCATGATCGACTTAACCCTACAAAGGTACAAGTTTTCTTAAAATAATAAGTTTCAATGCTAACATTTACGAACTGCAAAACTATTATTTCAGGATCCAATCTCAACGAAAAGTACTTACGTACACTTCCTGTCTCCTTTCACTGCTGACGATAATTTAGAGTTTGTAAGACTTTGTTTTCATTTAAGAAAAAAAGTTGAAAATAACAATTTTCACTTCAACGGTAATTACACGATGTTCCCATTCGCAGGCTTTTTGTTGTCCCTCTCGCTTACATTTAGAATGTAAGACAATGAAGTCAGCATAACAAAATTTTAACAAGTAACTGAGAAAATATATAATTGTCAATAAAATTCGCAAATGATCGATTATACACCCACTGATTGACTTTACCCACTTCTACGATAGCCCTGAACGAGTGGGCTCCAGATAAGTTTTATCGCTACTTTTTGCGCAAAATTATTATATCATTATCCCTATTTGCCATAGATGTTTTCAGGCTATAATAAAAAAAAATTGGATTCGATCCTACCAAACTAGTTTTTTTTAGAGTAGGTTATTTTACGACGCTGTATCAACACCTTAGGTTATTTAGCGTCTGAATGAGATGAAGGTGATAATGCCGGTAACATGAGTCCGGGGTCCAGCACCGAAAGTTACCCAGCATTTGCTCGTATTGGGTTGAGGGAAAACCCCGGAAAAAATCTCAACCAGATAACTTGCCCCGACCGGGAATCGAACCCGGGCCACCTGGTTTCGCAGCCAGACGCGCTGACCGTTATTCCACAGGTGTGGACACCAAACTAGTACTTTCGAGAATAATTTAATAATAATTTTTAATTTGTTTAATGTTGAGGTGCTGATAACCAACTAACAAGGATTAACATGACACGCTATCTACAGGATGTGCTTCAATATCGGTGTCGGCAGCAGGGGGCCTGAGCAACGGAGGTACGGGAAGCAGTGCCAGTTGTGTAGTCAGCAGCAGTCAGCAGCAGCTGCAGGACCCCACGAGTTCTCCAGTCACTGCCGGCTCCTTCTCTAGTCCGTCTGCATGGCCTTCTCTCAATGATGGGAATGGTAAAGTTTCATGGGTTTGCGTAGTATATTTATATTAGCCCATATACACAAGCCTATCCGAGACAGCTGGTAGAATTGCTGAGAACTACTCAGTATAACCAGCGAATAGGGATTATAAAGAATGGACACTTCGCGTCGGTACCTTTGATGTAGCCGGACTGATTTCAATGACCTTCAAGCCAGCTAAAGCGGGAGATTCTGCTTTCTCTCTAGAGTTGGCGCTGACATCACACCAGCTAGCAGTCGACACAGCGGAAATATAACACATACAATTAATACATCTAGGTACATTATGTACTCAAATAAAATAAATTGGATCCATAAAATAATAAATCCGTCATTAAATGTAATGTCTAGACTCTAGAGTTCCTTTATAATGAGAGTTGAGACGTTGACCCCAACAACAATTAAAATATGTAATGATGTCATAGCGCTGAAAATGGAAAAACAAAACTCATACGAGAAGTAAAACCATATACCTATATTATATTATATACAAATATTAAACGAATTCGATACTTAATTTTATAATATATTACATTATTTTATAATGTAATTTATGATATCTGAAATATAAAATATTATTATTACAACTAGTTTGTCACTGAGAAATAAAGAAAAGCTGTTAACTTGAATTTATTTGAAGCAAAGCGTTACTGGATTATACAGTAAGGTAGGCGAGTTTGGACCCTGTGCCTCAACTCTATTCTCAATTATTATCTTAGAGTATGCTCGATTACACTACCTCTAGCGCTTGAAAGTGTAACTAACCGCCGGCGCACAGAGAAACAAAACACAGGAAAATTCGGTCAGTGTCCATTCTTTATAATCCCTATTCGCTGGTATAACTTTCCAGCTCTCTTGAGGCCATATGGTGTGGTAACAATAACATTACAGTAATATTAATAACAATGATCCTCATAAATCTCCAACGCCAGCAATAACCACCGTCACTATCAGAGATAATCACCAACACTATTAATAACTATAAACATAGTCCCTACCAACATTGTCCACCAGCACCAACAACATTTAGCATCAATACCAATAACCTCGACAACCACAGCCACCACAAACAATGATCACGACCACAACCAACAATAATCACGACCACAACCAACAATAATCACGACCACAACCAACAATAATCACGACTACAACAACAATAATCACGACTACAACCAACAATAATCACGACCACAACCAACAATAATCACGACCACAGCCAACAATAATACAACCAACAATAATCACGACCACAACCAACAATAATCACGACCACAGCCAACAATAATCAAGACTACAACCAACAATAATCACGACCACAACCAACAATAATAATCACGACCACAACCAACAATAATACAACCAACAATAATCACGACCACAACCAACAATAATCACGACCATAACCAACAATAATCACGACCACAACCAACAATAATCACGACCACAGCCAACAATAATCAAGACTACAACCAACAATAATCACGACCACAACCAACAATAATAATCACGACCACAACCAACAATAATAATCACGACCACAACCAACAATAATACAACCAACAATAATCACGACCACAACCAACAATAATCACGACCATAACCAACAATAATCACGACCACAACCAACAATAATCACGACCACAACCAACAATAATTACGACTACAAACAAAAATAATCACGACCACAACCAACAATAATCACGACCACAACCAACAGTAATCACGACCACAACCAACAGTAATCACGACCACAACCAACAGTAATCACGACCACAACCAACAGTAATCACGACCACAACCAACAATAATCACGACCACAACCAACAATAATCACGACCACAACCAACAATAATCACGACTGCAACCAACGATAATAACGACCGCAACCAACAATAATCACGACCGCAACCAACAATAATCAGGACCACAACCAACAATAATCACGACCACAACCAACAATAATCACGACCACAACCAACAATAATCAGGACCACAATCAACAATAATCAGGACCACAACCAACAATAATCAGGACCACAATCAACAATAATCACGACCACAACCAACAATAATCACGACTACAACCAACGATAATCACGACTGCAACCAACGATAATAACGACCGCAACCAACAATAATCACGACCGCAACCAACAATAATCACGACCACAACCAACAATAATCAGGACCACAACCAACAATAATCAGGACCACAATCAACAATAATCACGACCACAACCAACAATAATCGCGACCACAACCAACAATAATCAGGACCACAACCAACAATAATCAGGACCACAACCAACAATAATCAGGACCACAATCAACAATAATCAGGACCACAATCAACAATAATCACGACCACAACCAACAATAATCAGGACCACAACCAACAATAATCACGACTACATCCAACAATAATCACGACCACAACCAACAATAATCACGACTACAACCAACCAATAATCAAGACTACAACTAACAATAATCACGACTACAACCAACCAATAATCAAGACTACAACTAACAACAACTGCGACCACAACCTACAACTGCGACCATAACCAACAACCTACTGCGACCACAGCTAACAATAACTGCGATCACAACCAACAATAACTACGACCACAACCAACAACTGCGACTACAATCAACAAGAACTAAGACCACAATTAACAATTACCACGACCACCAACAACAATAAACACTTCTACCACCAAGAACTAAAACCTTCACAAACAATAACCACAACAAACCACGCAGGCCTGCACAATTAGTTATTTTCTTTTTTACAGTTGGAGTAGTGCAACAGTTTACTGAAATAATTCTATAAGGAAAATTGTGTAATGGTAGAAAATAGGCTAGTGTATCTCATGTAGTCATTCCCATTGGCTAATATCTGAGTTGATAGTGAAGTATTTTGGGTTCCATAGCAACATCTAATTACTTGGAAAGCTAAAGTGCAGTTGTTTGTTTACGTACCAAGATGTTAAACTAATTTATTTATTCGGCGAATGCCTTCTTTAAGTTGCACGTAATTAGATTGATAGAATTAATGACAGCGTCTATATTCAGTTTCTGATGCTGATGAGTTTGTTTGCCTTATGTCATCACTCAGTGAAATTCTATAACGTGAAAGGGGGCACCTTTCAAATGTCTGAGTAATTGCTGATCTAGGTAGAATTACTCGAGGTAATTGATCTGCTGAGTTGAAGGTGACAATTTTTGTTTCCATATAAAATTGTAATTCCTCATGCGATTCTCCACTGTTCGTGGCATTTTTATTCTAAACCACCGTCTTCCTATTTTTGTCCACTAAATATGAAAGACTGAACTTCTTTATCAAGAAAATTTTGTAATGACACTTTACTGTGGATCTTCGGTGGTCTAACTTACTAGCATACTCGCTCTGTGGGTGTGGTTAGCATTTTGTGATGTGTCGTTTGTCGTTTTTAACCTCCTTTTCGTTCAACTAAGACTTTCAAGGTCTAAGCATAATTAAAAAAAAATTATATTCAAAACAAAATTATTCACGCATAGGCCTATTTCTGCTCCATGTTGAAAAATGCAACAAAAAGGTGCCGGAACGCTGTGCCAGCGCGTTCCTCCAGAAGAAAAGCACTGATAACTTTCATGCAGTGAGTGTCGGACATTCAGTGTTGTAAATAGGTCGATGTTAACGCGCAATCGAAAATTCTAAATAAAAAAAACGCGCAGCAACTTGAGTGGCGTTAGAAAACAACAAAGGTATGTATAAAAAATGCGAACCTATCTATGCTGAATGTCCGATAAAAGAATTTATTATCGTTCTTGAAAATTCACCTATTTAAATTACTAATGTGAACGTGAAGTCTGCACTTGGTGGGTTGCACAGAGTTGCTCTATACGTGGCCTTATGGTTGACAGGCCAACACGTAAATCATCTTCAAGGTGCAGCAATTCTTTATTTTTTATATTTCACTATTTTCTTGGTATAAAATGCTGATTAACACAAGTATGACGTTGAAAAGTGCAGTTCTAAAAGTCATTTTAGTTTATTCGGCACCATCGACTCTGATTTGACAAAACATTTCCACATACAAAAAACTCGGGATTTTGTTTATATTCATCTCCACGCCACCTAGAACCATATTACAAGTATTCATCACTATATTTACAAAACGCTGTATGTTTTTTTTTTTTTTTTTTTTTTTTTTTTTTGTGAACCCTGAAGGGAATTTTCACTCACATTATTTGAATTAGCACTGCTGTCATCTAACCCAGAACTTGATTCAGATTGTCTTTTTCAAATTAAAAATTTGTCTATGTAAAATCTAAATAAAACATTTTTCGGAATATGTATTATATATCTTTCTCGTGTTAAATTTAACATGATAAAGACGTATAATACATATTCCGAGGTAATAGTGTTAAAAGTTATGTAATCAAGATGTAAAAACACTTTTGATAAAATAGTCACCCGCTCACACGTATGTATTGAAACTGACCAATATGTTCTGACGATTCTAAACTCTATACTGTTTTCGCTGTAAGAAAAATCCTAATGTAAACATAAGTACGTTGCTGTCATACCCGTGATTGGCTCCCAGTCGAAACACTCACATGACGCAGGAAAATATAGTTCGTATTTGGAAACCACAATCTTGTATTATTTGAAAATAAAATATCGAATTCTACTTGTTAAATACGATGAAACATTTAACTTCACTCATATGTAAAACGCTATGTAAAAGAAAAGCTACTTTTATATTTTGTTATGTACTATGAACGCGGATGAATACCAACAGTAATACCGAAATAGTCTGTTCTTGTAACAATCTGGCGTCACTTGAGCTCGTAGTTGTTCACGTAAGCACGTGGTACTGAAGTATGGCTTCTGCATCCTCAACTGTCCATTGTGAAGACATAAGACTTAAAAATAATTTAATTATAGTAATTATAAAGTAAATGTTTCCTAAGCAAACGAATGCATAGTAGTGAGGTTAGGCCTACTTGACGAGTAACGGGAAATGTTTAACATGAAACAGAATGTACAACAGTAGGCGGGAACACGTACTGAGAATCTATGGCGCCAAACAGCGGCCAATGAAGCCTCACTTCAGTCACGTGCTATTGTTTATATTAGGAGTTTTCTCACAGCGAAAAGATTATACTAGTGGTAAGAGTAAACGAATTACTAAGCATTGTTGCAGGTGTTCACTTTCATTCGAATTATCGCCAGTCAGAAAAATTAAACTGGGCATTGTTGCAAGTGTTCACGTTTCATTGGTAAAGTGTGTCTCAAACCATGGGGCTGTGTCGCGAGACACCGGTTGGGAACCCCTGTATTAACATACAAGATACCTGCTAACTATTGTTTTACTTTCTTTTTCATTTTAAAACTTACAATGAAATGAAAAGCTTCAAATTAAAACGAAAATGCCTTGTCACTCGTATATTCCATCATCCTCTTCCTCTGAGGAAATATAGCCTGAACTCATCACTAACACATAGGTTGCAGGATACTACAATATTAGCCGTACCTGAGTGTGAAACTTGCTACCTACTTGAATTAATCTTAAATTGAGTTGTGTTTTTATCCATTGGGGGTGAGTTGTGTGTGTACAGTTTCAAGATATTTTGTAATTAAAATTCTTATCATCGCTTAAAAAATATCAGAACGCTATAGCAATGCATACCATAAAAGCGCTGACCACCAGCGGCGGATTTTCAGGGGAGGCAAGGGAGGCCGAGCCTCCCCTAATATTTTACCAGAACACAATATGGCAGTAATGATTTTAGCTGAATTAAGATCACAGACAAGTTACAGCAAATGACGAACATTTTTCTTTTTATATTAATTTTACTATTCACTACGACTAAGATGTAAGTTACGTAAAGCCGACCACATTCAGTTTGTGATGCCCGGTCGCTATACTGTAGATAGTACAAATAATTCGTACTGAAAAATAACAGATAGCGCTGTAACCTGTATAGTCGACATCTAGCAGCCTGCAGTGTCTATGAGAGAGCGGGAGAGAGGAGTCGGCTACATGACGCTACTCCTCGGTAACCATGACAACAGCAATTCAACCAATAAGATAGCTAGTTAGAAGAGTGTTTAAACTTGACTAGAACGCGCGAAGGGAGCCGATTTGGAGACGTCCTACCCACCACTGACAGCTGTACTGCTTATAGTCACGGCTGGTTTCGGCTGTATTGGGAAGCTCTCTCTGTCTTTCTCTCTTCTTGGTTTTAGAAAATTGAGTTACGTGTTGTTAGTTTTCTCTCCCTGCGTAAAAGTTTTCATTTATGTTGTGAGATTTTCTCTTGTTTCCGGGTGTTTTTGTTATTTTATTCTTTTGTGTTACGAGATGTATTTGCTTATACAATATTTTAAATAGAGAGTTTAGAAATAAATGCAGATTTGTTTCTAGCACTGCCTGCTGGATCGCATCGTATAGCTGCGTAAACTGCCTGCCCAATCAACGATTATGCGCGAACAGCCGCTAGGTGGCAGGTAATGACATTTGCATATACTGATAATGTTAATAGCGGTGGGCACTGCCTGCCACCTAGCGGTAAAATAACTTTGATTGAGCAGGCAGTATAAGCAGCCATAGGATGTAATCCAGCAGGCAGTGGTTTCTAGCTTCTTCTAGTAGCAGTTATTCAGTATGTTGTGACCTATTTGATCGGTTTGCGAAGAAAGAGGAACATCCAGTTAATTTGCTGTAAAATTAGGCTGTCTAATAGTAATGAGCAAGCCCCGGATTCTTAGGTTCGAATCAATTTTGTTGCTATCTCGTTGCTCTCGAAATATTGTTTTTCTTGTTCGTTTTATGTAGCAAAGAGTAACATTCTTAAATGGGGTAATATGATCTAAAAAGACCTAATTCGTAGGTTAGGACTTAGTGTCCCAAAGAGTGGCAATCTTTACCAAGCCGTTGTAATAGCCTATATTAACAGTATATTGTTTATTTTTATTTTTTTCCCCCGTAAAATCATATAAATTTCTAAACATAAGATTTAAAATCCTAAAACATAAATTGGAAAACCTAATTTTAGTTTCTTAAAATCTATAAATACTGCGCTTGGTAATGAGGTACGTCACAGGCCTTATATTTTTTTATATTCTCATCATTCACGTCTTGGCCTCCTCAACTTTCAAACCCACCGTTCGCTACTGCTGACCACATGTGCAGACATTGTAACTCAACCAGTCAAGCACCCAATCATCCAGTGAACAAGGAAGACTGACATCAGAATGAACCTACTGGTCCATTTCTTAAAGGTGGTGGTTGCTGCGGCGACAGAGCAAATGGTAGCCAGGAAGCTAGAGCTTTGTGGTTGTGTGTAATGATGTTTGGTAATGTCCTCAGCAGTGAAGAGCGAGGTCCGCAGTCCTGGTCTGGGTGACGCCTCATCGCTAAGCCAATCGGAGGCTTTGTACACGGGAACAGGAGACTCCATCGGGTCCTACAGTGACAGCAAGGACTACTCTCAACATCCATATTCTTCCACACAGCAATACTACAGCAGGTGGGTTAATTTGCTTTATCTTTTAATCCTTGGAGGAGATGGACTGAAATCCTTCTGCACTGTTCCCCTGATACTATTTACTTACTAAGATGACACATAAATAGGACAGACAGTTACCTAGCAGTCACCAAATAGGGATATCTTATGCAAAGTTTTACCGTTAGATGGCAGGAGTGTTCCATGCGGCACAACTTGTTGTAGGGCTATATTATGTCATATGTATGTATGTATGTATGTATGTATGTATGTATGTATGTATGTATGTATGTATGTATGTATGTATAGTATGTATTGTATGTATGTATGTATGTATGTATATATTCACACTGCAGTGGGTATATACCCGGTGGCAGTGGTAACTAATTACACTCAATAATGGCAATAATAAACTTATTAATTAAAAATACAATTAATAATAATACTAATAATTAATAATAATACTTTTCCCGGGGGTAAAAGGCGGCCAGAGCGTGATGCCGACCACACCATCTCATTCTAGTGCCGAGGTCATGGAAAGCATGGGGCTCTACCTCCATGCCCCCCAAGTGCCATCATGGCATATTACGGGGATACCTTTACCTTTACCTTTTACTAATAATAATAATAATGATAATAATAATAATAATAATAATAATAACAACAACAGGGAATATCCTAAATTAAATTAAGCACGATCACTTAAAATAACATTTAAAATAAATCTAATTTGTACCTTAAACCTAAGTTCGAACTAAAACCCACGAGTATGATATGTTCATATCTGCACAAGTACCTTTCAACATTACACTCATTTCGCTGTCAACTCACTGCACTGCACTGGAACTACGACACATTTCACTGATTCTATCCTGATTTCACTAACACTTCAAAAACATTTCACTGTTCAAATACTTTGCACTGCCACTATAAACTATAAAGCTTCCCTGACAGGAACACGTTTCACTTACACAACACACTTCACTGACACAACACACTTCACTGGCACAACATAATTCTTCACTGATACAACACTTCAAAAACAAAATATCATTTACACCCTTTAAATACTGTGTATAATTACCGTCTATTAGTAAGGTCCTTAAGCCTATTTTTAAATACATTTTTGTTTGTTGGTAAAGCCTTTAGTAAGTCTGCAGGTAAAGCATTCCAGTCCCTGATAGTACGATTGAGAAAAGAAAACTTTCCAGTGACCGTCCTCTGTCTTCTTTCCCTCAATTTATATGTGTGGTCGTTCCTTGAAGAGTAATTTGGCGGCTACAGTTGATTACGTTTTCCCGCTTGTTGGTTTTCTGTGCGTGTCAAAATTATATATAATTATTATTGTATAATTTAATATAATTCAGTATTTTCTAATCTCATAATTTAATTTAATTTAATTTGATTTACCGTAAATAATAGCGTAAACTTTTATAATACTGAGCGATTCGCCTTAAGAGATGGATGGGGAAATCTGCAGTATGCAGAATATAGATACGAGTAAATTGAATGTTCGTGAACCTAAACGAGAACTTTGAGAACGAGGTGTACGAATAAAATAAATAAATAAAAATAGGAACTTTGTCAAAGGTGAATATTACCTCTTTAATCATTAGTATTGTAAGTACCATACGCTAAAAACAGGATATGCAGCCACCAATGTGTTTTTTGTATAGGAAAGGGACTATCGAGATTGAATTCAGTATTTTTTTCTGTAGTTGCAGAAAGATCAAATGCAATTTTTAATAGGATGATGTAATAATATGATCGCAGTAGTATCACGATTAGTCGTACGTTTTGTAGGTTAAGGACATGCAGTTTTGAATACTATGTACGATGATTTTCAAAATTTGAAGTTAAAACATGGTTTTAATAAATAGAGTACAGTGCATTAAAAACATTATTCACGAAATGGATTTCACTATGGATCGTCCTGGATAATAAACATCCCAGTTAATCGAGAGTTTACTGCAGGCTTAAAATACTGGCGTAAACTTCGGAGACTCCTAGAAGAATTGAATATAATATAGCTTGCTAACATAGCTTGTTGTGGAGGTTGCACATGATTGTATTAATTTTTCTTTTCCCTCTTCCAAAATTAAACTGTAGCCAGCAGAACAATGGAAGGAGTCCATAATTGTACCTATTTTTAAAAAGGGGGACAAAACCAACTGTGGTAACTTTCGAGGAATATCACTTTTGTTGACGTCGTACAAAATTTTGTCCAATATTCTTTTGAGGAGATTAACTCCGTACGTAGATGAAATTATTGGGGATCATCAGTGCGGTTTTCGGCGTAATAGATCGACTATTGATCAGATTTTTTGTATTCGGCAGATAATGGAGAAAAAATGGGAGTATAAGGGTACAGTACATCAGTTATTCATAGATTTCAAAAAGGCATATGACTCGGTTAAGAGGGAAGTATTATATGATATTCTTATTGAATTTGGTATTCCCAAGAAACTAGTTCGATTAATTAAAATGTGTCTCAGTGAAACATACAGCAGAGTCCGTATAGGTCAGTTTCTATCTGATCCTTTTCCAATTCACTGCGGGCTAAAGCAGGGAGATGCACTATCACCTTTACTTTTTAACTTCGCTTTAGAATATGCCATTAGGAAAGTTCAGGATAACAGGCAGGGTTTGGAATTGAACGGGCTACATCAGCTTCTTGTCTATGCAGATGACGTGAATATGTTAGGAGAAAATACACAAACGGTTAGGGAAAACACGGAAATTTTACTTGAAGCAAGTAAAGCGATCGGTTTGGAAGTAAATCCCGAAAAGACAAAGTATATGATTATGTCTCGTGACGGGAATATTGTACGAAATGGAAATATAAATATTGGAGATTTATCCTTCGAAGAGGTGGAAAAATTCAAATATCTTGGAGCAACAGTAACAAATATAAATGACACTCGGGAGGAAATTAAACGCAGAATAAATATGGGAAATGCGTGTTATTATTCGGTTGAGAAGCTCTTATCATCCAGTCTGCTGTCCAAAAATCTGAAAGTTAGAATTTATAAAACAGTTATATTACCGGTTCTTCTATATGGCTGTGAAACTTGGACTCTCACTCTGAGAGAGGAACATAGGTTAAGGGTGTTTGAGAATAAGATGCTTAGGAAAATATTTGGGGCTAAGCGGGATGAAGTTACAGGAGAATGGAGAAAGTTACACAACACAGAACTGCACGCATTGTATTCTTCACCTGACATAATTAGGAACTTGAAATCCAGACGTTTGAGATGGGCAGGGCATGTAGCACGTATGGGCGAATCCAGAAATGCATATAGAGTGTTAGTTGGGAGACCGGAGGGAAAAAGACCTTTAGGGAGGCCGAGACGTAGATGGGAGGATAATATTAAAATGGATTTGAGGGAGGTGGGGTATGATGATAGAGACTGGCTTAATCTTGCACAGGATAGGGACCGATGGCGGGCTTATGTGAGGGCGGCAATGAACCTTCGGGTTCCTTAAAAGCCATTTGTAAGTAAGTAAGCCAGCAATTCCTTACTTGAAGTAGTTATTTTTGTTTAATAGCTAGCACTTTCGAGGTGCAATTTAATTAGTTAAATTTTTTTAAGGTTTAAAATATGTATTCAGAATAATTCGGGACCTGAATGAAGACAAAAGGCTTTCCCTGGTTTTCACAAATAGGAACACAACAAAAATTTGGCATTTTGAGTTGTTTTTAAGAGTATTTAATGTACTAATACACTGCGTAAATCCTCAATGTTTATATACCGGAAAACAAATGCACACGCAAAGCGCATCCCTCAAAGTACACGTGCGCTATCTGTTGGTGCTAGTTCTGGACATCCCTATTGAAAGACTAACTCTAGCTGAGGAATTAGGTCTCACTGTAGGCGTCCTAGACATCATTCACCAACAAGGTTTTCAGATTCTCTCAACAGGAATCCAGGACAGTTGATGATACAGCGTACCTTAACGTAACTACACATTTGAATTAATTCACTTTGCAATACAAAAGATTTTACTCGTTTTCTATATTTCAATTATTTATACAGGGTTATTGTGGGTCCTTATCACCACAGCATGGCGCGTCCTCAGGTTGCGGATCGAGGAGACGGCCTCCAGATATGGAGGGTAGCTGTGAATATATTGAATAAGCAGTCGCGGACAGCCGGTGAGGGGTGGTCCTCCAGATTGGGGGTTGGGTGAAGGGCTAACAGCCCATCACCGTAAAAAACAGCTTGTTACGAATCCTTCAAATAAGCCTCGGAATGGGACTGATTCTCTGGCACGACCACAGCAAAGGGATAAGGTTTTGAGATTTTGTACTTGGAATGTTACAAGTCTATATAGAACAGGAGGGGTAACATTAGTAGCAAAAGAACTAGCTAGATATAGAATAGACTTTGTGGGAGTACAGGAGGTTAGGTTATATGGGAACGGCATAACACAAATAGGAGATTATTTGTAGTATTATGGGGAAGGAAACGATAATCACCAATTAGGAACAGGATTCTTTATTCATAAAAAAATAAAATCAGCAGCAAAAAAGGTCGAATTTATCAGTGATAGGATATCGTATTTAGTACTTACGGGTAGATGGTGCGATATCGTAGTTATAAATGCCACCTGACATAATTAGGAACATTAAATCCAGACGTTTGAGATGGGCAGGGCATGTAGCACGTATGGGCGAGTCCAGAAATGCTTATAGAGTGTTAGTTGGGAGGCCGGAGGGGAGAAGACCTTTAGGGAGGTCGAGACGTAGATGGGAAGACAATATTAAAATGGATTTGAGGGAGGTGGGATATGATGATAGAGAATGGATTAATCTTGCTCAGGATAGGGACCAATGCCGGGCTTATGTGAGGGCGGAAATGAACCTCCGGGTTCCTTAAAAGCCAGTAAGTAAATAGGTAAGTAAGTAAAAAAAAAAAGTATCCAATATTTTAGGAGGTGATAATATGCATCAAAACAAGAAAATGTCTAATAAACATGGGTCCTACAACACATACTTTCTGAGATCTGGACACTTGTTCATAGGAAGTGCTCAATGTGACGTCCATTCATGGCAATGCATTCCTCTGCCCTTCCGCGTAAGGAATCACTCACTCTTTGAAATTTGTTTTAATACGTTAATAAGAAAGTCCTGATAACGATCCCCAGTTAATCTCTGTGGTAGCACGTATGGCCCTTAATCTATAACCAAGAACGCCTGCCTATACGTTGATTGAGAATCGGTGCTGATGCCTTATTTCTTCTACTGCATGGGGGTTTTCATCAGCCCACACATGCTGATTTCGAAAATTCACAACATCATCCCCTGCTGAGCCCCGCAACCAGACTTTTGTTTTCAATATTCCTTGCGACGTATCAGTATTCCATCAACTACGGTATGATAATCTGATAGTCTGCTGTATTGTAGGGCAGAGGAATGCATTGCCATGAATGGACGTCACATTGAGTACCTCCAATGAACAAGTGTCCAGATCTCAGAAAGTATGTGTTGTAGGACCCATGTTTATTAGACATTATTTTCTTGTTTTGATGCATACTATCACCTCCTAAATTATTGGATACTTTTTTAACACTTTCACTTATTGCAATGATTTCTCCATCAAAACTTGTTGTTCCATATCCAAGAGATCTATAAAGTGAGAAGAGACAGCACGTAACACCTGCACTGGCACCTTGTTCTCTGGAGATCAAGGATCCATCGGTGTATAAATGAAGCCAGTTTTGTGGAGGGTACCTAATATTAATTGTCTCTAAAAACAATTGTTTCATTATTTCAGTGTTTACTTCTGATTTCAGTATTTCTTCTGTTAAATTTAGATTATACTCTATATTTAATAGAGTTAAAGGGTTTGGTTCAATTTGCAAGTTTTCTTTTAAATTCGGGATATTGATTTTCTGTTTTAAGTCTTGAATCATGGATATGAAACTTTTTTGAGTTTTCAATCTACAGAGAGGACTGTATGAATGCCAATTGTTTCCTGGTAATCTGATAAATTTCTCATATTGAATCAGAGCTTTATCTTCTATTGTCATTTTGATGCTTTTAATTGCACAAACGTACGACGGAGCATCAGTAAATATCGGGCAGTACAATGGCTTAGGAGCTATCTTCGCAACTAAAAAGGGGAGGAGAATCAAACTTCATTATTAATAAATTGCCAGTTTCAGAATGGTGAGTCAAAGTATTATTATTAAGGGGAGAGGATGGTATTTTTTGGCGGGGGGGGGGGATCTTTAAAATACTCTGTGATGTGTGGAATGCATAGAATAACATTTTGTGGGTATTTGTGCCCTTACCGAATGTTGAGTCGCCATTTTTAAACTTCCTGCGTTATGGATTTTTAAATCACTCGCCCATTTTTATTGTTGTTTCCGGTAAATTAAGTTTTCAATTTTTTTTTCTTTAAAATACCCTTTGATAAGTGTGGAATGCATTGCATAACATTTTTTTAGGTATTTGTGCCCTTATCGGATGTTGAGACGTCATTTTTAAACTTCCTGCGCTATGGATTTTTAAATCACACGCCCGCGTTTATCGGTTTCCAGTAACTTTTTTTTTTTTTTTTGCTACATTGCCAGACAAAAATGGTTATAATTTCTGAACTATTAAAGATACATGCATGAAATTTAGAACACACATTCTTTAGACTATTAGGAAATTTTTTACTGTAACAGAATTTTGTTACTTTATTTCATTTTAAAAATACGTCCGTTTGTTTGAAAGAAAGGAAATCAGAAAATTGTTACTAAATTGTAATTGTTTATTTTACAAACGTAGGGACTAATATCAAAATTCTGTTACAGACAGTTTGTAGAACATGCTTTTGCAAATACATTGCAAAAAACTGTTTGAACCTATCTTTAAAAACGGTTTAGATATATCGGTTTTAGTACAGTCCTACATTGGGTATATTTGTTTCAAATTTGGGCCCCCAAATAATTTTTTTTTTTTTAATATTTTTATTTGGTTGAGTTGCCACAGCTATGAGCTCTCTACATACAAACAATTAACAATTTACACCAAATAGGAAAAAAAGCTTTAAAAATAGCATCCTCTCCCCTTAATATTAGTTTCTGTGTTGGTCGTCGTCAATCTCATATCCTACATACAAAAAATATCACGAGTCGCCATTGATGTACACATTTAGTTTGCTCCATCGCAAAGGGGAGAATTTGATCCAAACCTTGCTGAAGCTTATGCGCCGTCTGGTGGCCTTGAGCGATCAGTCACCATGTGGACATCGCAGAAGGAAGTTCCATGCTTGTGGCTAGCC
The DNA here is from genome assembly GCF_040183065.1 of Periplaneta americana. NCBI lineage: Eukaryota > Metazoa > Arthropoda > Insecta > Blattodea > Blattidae > Periplaneta > Periplaneta americana. Next base: position 19,242,384 of record NC_091119.1, read on the forward strand.
GAGTTGAAAACTGTTACTTCTGTTCAGAACAGAATATTAACATGGACCTCCAATATAGAAAAGCATCCACCTGGCTTTATTATAACCAGAGACCGGAACTTTAGGCATTATGAATCATTAAAATAGGCAGGCAAAAAAGGCACCATAAATAGCTAAAATAGGCGGCAAAAAGGCATTATAAATAGCTCAAATACGCAATAAAAGGCAATTACAAAAACCTTGCACTAGACCCACAACCTTGCACTGTCCACAAAGGGATTTCGGTAGCAAGAAAAGCTTTACATAACTCGAATGCAAATTGAGATTTTCGACTCGATGTTGCAATTACGGTTGGAAGCAAAGAAATCTTCCCAGTAGCCTTGAAAAGTGCATTTTTGTGTTTGGTTATACTGATATGTTGCGATATGAAATATTTCTTTTCGTAGTTCACTGACTGCTCACATATTGTGCATGTAAGTACTTTACCGTCAATACAAAATACGTCGGCATCTTGCTGCTAGCTATAACAACGTCGCAATGAAAACTGAAAAAGAAAAATAACCGTTAAAAATAACGTTAGACCCGCACTCATTGTTGCCTTGTCAAATAAACAGAAGCGATAATTAAAACGCTTAGTGTTATACATTTTTGCAGGGCAGCACTCATTGTTGCAAAGAGAATATGAACTGACTGAAAGACAATAATATACATTCGGTGAAGTCACTTTCATTGTAGCGGTTATAGAAATAAATTAAAATAGTCCTGTAGGCAATTTTTAATAATAAATTAATAAATAATAGATGAATCTATACTAATAATAAATCTGTAGCCGAAATTTTTCTGGTAATTTTCGATTTTCCAAAAATAATTGGTCCTAACATATATAATTAACCACCCTGAAACCGAAAATCGCATTTTTGAAATTTTTGTTTGTATGTCTGTCTGTATGTTTGTTACCTTTTTACGCGATAATGGCTGAACCGATTTATATGAAAATTGGAATATAAATTAAGTTCGTTGTAACTTAGATTTTAAGCTATATGGCATCCAAAATACTTTATTTAAAAGGGGGGTTATAAGGGGGCCTGAATTAAATAAATCGAAATATCTCGCTTATTATTGATTTTTGTGAAAAATGTTACATAACAAAAGGTTCTTTAAAAATGATTTCCGATAAGTTTTACTCTTTACAAAATTTTGATAGGACTGATATTTAATGAGATAAATGAGTTTTAAAATTAAAATAACGCCATCTAAGACGGTGCAATGAATTAAGAACAAATGACTTCGTCTATAAGGGGCCTTGGACAACAACAATCGAAACAGGGGCCTTGGACATCAACAATCGAAAGCTATTAAACATATCCTACAGAGAATGTTTCTGTGTTTGTATGAAGTAATATCAGAAGCTAAATTAACCGATTTGTATAATTAATTATTATTTCACCATTGGAAAGTGTAGTTTCTCTAGCTGGACATAATGCTATAATGTTATTACAGTAACGTCTGAGTAAATCGAGAACAGGTAAGATTAAAATAGCTTCTTATGCACAGAAAATTCGATGGGCTATTTTGTACATTCGTTTTCTGTATTTCTTAAAATAATATTTATGTACACTCATTTTAATCTCAGAGAATTAACGAACAACGAAAGTGTATTGATTTAGTATGCAGTAATAGTACGTTAGCTTAGCAATCCATTATTTTATAATTCAAATTTTAACTATGCTCAATTGAATCGTGTTAAAATACATAAAATATATATGCAATAAATGCAATGCAAAAAAATTGGGTAATGAGCCAAGCAGATTATGTTGCGCTGTTGTAAAAGTTGTTCCCTGTTTATTTCTAACAGGTGCAGCGGAGCGCACGGGTACGGCTAGTAATCAAATAAAGACCAAAAAAGCATTTATTTTGTAAATTAGGCATTTATATTAAAAAAGGCAGAAAAGGGCAACATAAAACTGTGACGTTTCAATCACAGAGGTATAATTCGTACAGATTTACTTTCAAAATGAAGATACATTTAACACATTTGAAAAGGCATTCTGCCAAAGTTCCAGTCTCTGGTTATAACAAACTGAGGAGTACAGAGTATCTGGTTTATTTATTTTGGACTACATTTGTTGCGATTTTCGCCCTCACAAGATGCTATGTTGCTGTACTGATTGCAGTATGCACCAGGCTTATGGCACCCAGTCGTCTGCAGCTGCGGCGTACATGCAGAGCTCAAGTTTCTACAATTCTCCAGCCTATGGCATGCTGCAGCAGGGCTACCACAGCGCAACTGGTGAGTATCAATGGTCTGTGCCCGCCATTGAAAATTAAGTTATTCCTTTTGATTGGGAAGTAGACGCACATACCAATAAAATTATATCATATTCCTTTAGGGACATTTCTAAAAATTAATACTGTTATTTTATTACTCACATTTTATTTTTCTTTTGTAATTTTTGTGTATTTAAACCGTATGTAGTGAGAGGAAAATACCGGGTGTCCACTAGACGTTATAACTTTTTTCTTACAGAAAGTACAAAATTCATGAAATGGCAAATATAGTGAACATAACTCTTTAGGATTATTCCTGAACCTAAACATGAGAACCATTCACAACTCTTAAATATTTGCTTACTTACTTACAAATGGCTTTCAAGGAACCCGGAAGTTCATTGCCGCCCTCACATAAGCCCGCCATTGATCCCTATCCTGTGCAAGATTAATCCATTCTCTATCATCACATCCCACCTCCCTCAAATCCATTTTAATATTATCTTCCCATCTACGTCTCGCCCTCCCCAAAGGTCTTTTTCCCTCTGGCCTCCCACCTAACACTCTATATGCATTTCTGGATTCGCCCATACGTGCTAAATGGCCTGCCGAACTCAAACGTCTGGATTTAATGTTCCTAATTCTGTCAGGTGAAGTATACAATGCCTGCAGCTCTGCGTTGAGTAACTTTCTCCATTCTCCTGTAACTTCATCCCTCTTAGCCCCAAATATTTTCCTAAGCACCTTATTCTCAAACACTCTTAACCTATGTTCCTCTCTCAAAGTGAGAATCCAAGTTTCACAACCATACGGAACAACCGGTAATATAACTGTTTTATAAATTCTAACTTTCACATTTTTTGACAGCAGACTGGATGATAAAAGCTTCTCAACCGAATAATAACAGGCATTTCCTATATTTATTCTGTGTTTAATTTCCTCCCGAGTATCATTTATATTTGTTACTGTTGCTCCAAGATATTTGAACTTCTCCACCTCTTCAAAAGATAAATTTCCAATTTTTATATTTCCATTTCGTACAATATTCTGGTCACGAGACATAATCATATACTTTGTCTTTTCGGGATTTACTTCCAAACCTCTCTTTTTACTTGCTTCAAGTACAATTCCCGTATTTTCCCTAATCGTTTGTGGATTTTCTCCTAACATATTCACGTCATCCTCATAGATAAGCAGCTGATGTAACCCGTTCAATTCCAAACCCTCTCTGTTATCCTGGATTTTCCTAATGGCATACTCTAGATAGCCAACCGTTTTCCACTTCCTACTTCCTACATGGTGTTTTTTCAGCATTATGGAGCAAACTGTTTATTACTTCAGTTATGCGCTTACTGAAATTGATGTTTTGTAGGTCTAAACTACATCATTTACACAATTCCATAAAACGAATTTTAGTTGGTTATCTTACGACGCTTTATCTACTGTTGTGATTATTTAGCGTCTGAGTAAGATGAAGGTTATAATGCCAGCGAGATGAGTTCCGATTTTTCCGAGGTTTTCCCCAACCGTAAGACGAATGTCAAGTAATCTATGGCGAATCCTCGGCGTCATCCCTCTATCACCAATTCCATCGACACTAAATAACCCCGCAGTTCATACAGCGCCATTAAATAACAAAGTTAAAAAAGTAACGCTGGAATATAACCTTTATGCTCTGCCATGCCGAAATGTAGTAATTATACACCTGGTAGCAGACCTTTAAGCATGTCATTAAAGTACACCTACTCATTAAAGGTCAGGTCTTTCAGCCAATGACGACTCAGGTTACAACTGTTCAGCCAATGACAGGTCAGCTTTCTACCGTTATAAAACCGCAAGTATCGATTATTCTCGGATATGCAATCGAAAGAGAATTAGCGAAAAGTCACGGAGGCTGGAAATCCAATACTGTCGCAGAAGGTTATGTTCTGTTACTATAATAATTAGCATTAATTGTAAATAATATTCAAGTAAATTCAATTTGTCATCTCGTTTTTCAATGTCTAATTTAATTTCAATGTTATCTCTGTAGGTTCTTATGGCCTAGCAAGGTCAATGTGTACATCTGTTCCTCGGAAAAAATCAATACTTTCGCGTCTGCGCACATCTCACAACATACGGGACATTGCTAAAAAATTAATAATATCAAGTTAGAAATATGGTCGAGCATAAAAAGTCGTACGAAACTCGCCTATAATGGTAATTAAGAAGCTCGTATGAAAATTATGAAACTCGCTTGCGCTCGTTTCATAAATATCCATACTCACTTCTTAATTACCTTCATTATAGGCTCGTTGCATAATGTACTATAACTTAATCGAGAAATGCATATTGAAACAGTGCGAAATTTGCTGGTGGAATTACACCCAGGTTCACAGTTTTTTTTTTTTCATTAAATTTACCTGAAGATTAAATTTTCCAAAGTCCACTGCTCTGGAGTAACGGTTAGTATGCCTGACCGTGCAACGAGCGAGACTAGTTTCAAATCCTGATTGGGACAAGTCATCTGGTTGAGGTTTTCTCCGAGGTTTTCCATCATCTCATTAAGAGCAAATGCTGGGTAATTTTCGGCGCTGGACCCCGGACTCATTCCGCTGGCATTATCACCTTCATCTCATTCAGACGCTAGATAATAATAGCAGTTGATAAATCGTCGTAAAATAAATTTTAAAACAAAAATTCACAAGTGGTGGTATATCTATGTACAGTAGTGGCAAAAAAAAAACCGGACCGACCCTTGTAGCTGATTTCAGAGCCTTGTTCACTCCAGAGCACGATAGACTGGTAACTAAGACTTTCGTGGTTCGAATCCTGCCTGGGAAGGAAACTTTTTTTGTTCTTTATTCAAATTTATTCCCAATACTTTTCGATTGCAGCAATATTTTACTACTTAATTAACTTATTATTTCCAGAACATGAATTTTACCAGCAATCGAAAAGTATTGGGAATAAATTTAAATAAGGAACAAAAAAAGTAATAATAATAATAATAATAATAATAATAATAATAATAATAATAATAATAATAATAATACGAGTATAACAGTTTAAATCCTAAAATAAATATCAAAATGTTTAAACACGACAGAAACTCAAAAATACTACAGTAAAACCTCCCTAAAACGAAACGCGATCGTTCCAGATTTCCCCCCCCCCCCCACAGGTTTTCGTTGTACAAAGGGTTGAGTTTTGGAAAAACTAAGAATAGACTACTGCAATATGCTCACTATAGGAAGAACACAATGAAGAAATAATTTGAAATAAAAGTTACTACAGTACATGCAAAGTGAATTTCATTTTCATAATTATTAACTTACATAATTGCAGCCTCTCTCTCCCTCCCTCCCTCCCTCCCTCCGCGCCCAAGTTTCTTGGACTCCACATTTCTTTTAAAGTGCATTGCTGCGACTTTTTTTTTTTTTGAAGGGAATGTTGTAGGATTTCCTTCGCGTCCTGCATCAATTCAGAGTGTAAATTGCGCCCTGATCCATCGGTTGTGTAACTGAAGTTGTGTTTGGTGGGAAATATATTAACTTCACGTTAGACAAATCATTCCTTGGATAGCAGATAGCATTGTCTAAAACCAGTATGACCTTACGACCTTGACGTTTCATTGCTCCATTAAAAGAATGAAGCCACTCTTCCGTGGTAGAACTGGTTATCTAGGCTTTTTATTAAATCGCACAGTTTTACTTTACTCTCACTGTTATTTAACACTGTATTGGCATATTAACACAAAACTCAGAATAAATAAACGGAAATGTGAAACTAAATTGACACTACACTACAGTTATTCGAAGTTTTATTCTACTCGCACTGTCCTTTATCACTGTATTGGTTTGTTAGCACAAAACTGAGAATAAATGAAAGAAAATACAAGAGGGTTGGAAGAAGTAACGGTACAGGAGGTCAGTAACCTGCCCAGGTCCTTGACAATAAGCAGAGAATAGTGACATGGTTAGAGAAGCTTCACCCCCAACGCCTGACAAATAATAGCGAAAGTCTTCCAGATCATTGCATGTGCAGTCACACAAATTATGCCATGCTTCGTACAATATTAACGCAAAATTAAAAATGGTTTGATAGAATTTAGCAACAGTTATGCTTAAAATTATGTGACAAAGAGAAATGTTAGACAGGCAGATCATTCCAAACACGCTACCGTAAACTCGGGATACTTTGAACACAGAGGAAATTTTGACCATTTTTTCAGAAAATCATATTTAGGTTTCTACATGCTGCACTTGTTATAGATGGAGGTAAATTTGGTATGAGAATGATTTTATGATAATTTACCTCCATCTATAACAAATGTAGCATGTAGAAACCTAAATATGATTTTCTGAAAAAATGGTCAGAGTTTCCTCTGTGTTCAAAGTAACCCCAGTTTACGGTACAAAGAACACATTAAAGCAATAACCAGAGGACACAATACATCTACATACGCCGATCACATAACCAATGCTAACCATACATACAATAACATAAATGCGGACATGGAAATCCTACACATACAACCCAAGAACCAAAAACTCAACACACTAGAACAATACGAAATATACAAACACACTAAAACACACCCCGATCAAATTCTCAACACACAGATCAATTTCAGTACACACACACACACACACACACACACACTATTTGACTCCACTTTTCAACACCTTTCAACAATCAAACGCACCCACATAACAGGCAGAGAAGTTCGAGATGACGCCGAGATCTAGTAGGCTCTGAGGATGGTGTGATGAAGCACCGAAACAGCTGTAAGCCGCACAAACTTACATAATTAACACGAGTAAGTCCGCTAGTTAATCAATTACTTATACTTTTATTCAAGTGTTAAAAGTAGTGTACGCAAGATTCAAAATGGATTATTAAAATTATCCGTTTTAGTCAGGTTTTTTACCTAAATGGTGCCCAAAACTGATTCCGTTTTAAAGTATTATTTTACATAGGAAATCATTCCTTTCTCAAATTTATTTTTCGTTTGTGCAGGTTTCCTTTTTATAGAGGGTACGTTTTAGCAAGGTTTTACTTTATTTTACTAAATCACAAGTGCCTGTTTACAATTCAGAATGTTTGAAACTTGTCCTTGAAGTTGTACTTATACATTTATGCTCGACCATGCCGAAATGTAGTAATTATACACCTGGTAGCAGCCCTTTAATGAACCTCATTAAAGTACACCTATTCATTAAAGTTCAGGTTTTCCACCAATCAGAAAGCAATATGGATTATTCTCGGATATATTTATTTATTATTTTGCTAATAATTGTAATATAAAATATACAGAGAAACTTTAGCTCATCCCTGAAAGAGTAGAACTCGTGCTCAGGGGCGATTTCCTGAATTGAAATTAATAATTATACAATACAATTATAATTAATAATAAATACAATACAATTTTCAATTATAGTATATAAATTTAAATTTATAATTTTTCAATTTTTATAAAATCCATACATAACTTTTTAAATTTTATACTAGAACTATTAGAATTGACAAGATTAGGATATTTAAATATAAATTTGTTATATATTCTTGGGCCTAAATTACTACTATGATTAAATACTGTAACAGTGTTGCATTTTGGTTCAAACAATCTTAAAGAATTCATACCTTTTGTTTCATAACTATGAGAATACAATTCAAAATTATTTCGATTTTTATGTATGAATTTTATTAATACAATATAATAAATTTGTCTTACGTTAAGTACATTAAAGTCTAGAAACAAATTTTGAGATGGAAAATCAATAGGTTTATGATATGCAATCGAAAGACAACTAGCGAAACGTGACGGAGGCTGGAAATCCAATACTGTCGCAGAAGGTTATGTTCTTTTACTAGTGTATAATAATTAGCGTTAATTGTAAATAATATTCAAATAAATTCAATTTGTCATCTCGTTTTTCAATATCTAAATCAATTTCAAGGTTATATCAAGATTAATTTCATTTTACTTTCTAGATTATATAAAAGTCAATGACATTTGTTCCTCGGAAAAAATCAATACTTTCGCGTCTGCGCACATCTCACAATTTACGAGATATTGCACAAAGTCAGTTCCTCTCCCCAGTCAGATAAGAATAACATGAATACTTATGAATAATTTCAAGTTAGAAATATGGTCGAGCATAAAAATTCGTATGAAACTTGCCTATAATGGTAATTAAGACGCTCGTATGAAAATTATGAAACTCGCTTGCGCTCGTTTCATAAACATACTCGCGTCTTAATTACTACCATTATAGGCTCGTTGCATAATGTACTATTTTGTGTGTTTTAGTCTGAAAATAAATTTGTCATTATTTATTTTACAGAGCATAGAATGCACACTTTATGAATGTTGTGTTTGTTTTTGGTAGGATTTGTTCCCCCTCCACAAAACGATGTTTACAGTAGTTCCAGACGCCAGCAGAGTAGATGGCACTATCCTGAGGATGAAACTTGTAAGCAGTCTCGAAATTCTGGAGAAATCATAATACAGTAGAACTTTGTTATAACGACATCCATGGACCTTAAAAATTATGTTGTTATAAACGAGTGTCGTAATAACCGAGATTCACATTATCAATCTAGTGAGGTGGAAAATGAAAAATAAAAAACTTAATTAGACTTATTTCAGATTTATGTATTGACTTTTAAGCATACAATGAACATAATAAAATACACGTAGGCCTACAATTATAAATACAGTATTCTGTATTAAAACAGTTTGTTCAGTACTTACGAAACTACTTTACATAGAAGTGAAGTAATCAGTCATTTTACTCTGTTGTCTTCTACTTGCCCAATACACACTTTCTAGGGCTAAATTACGTTCTCTGGTCATTATTTCAGTTGCAATTTCACTGCCCCCGTCCCTAGCTTCATAGAACATGTTCATAATTCTAATGACTTCTAAAGCGACACTCACTTCTTTTAGTGGCCATACTGCGTTAAAATGCGTGCACTTGATGAAAACTTCCTGTCGAAACTGATCTAATACCGCATGAATTCGGGCAGGTTACAATGGGATGGGGAATCCGCCTACATTCTAGAGGTCTATGACAGAAGGAGACTGTAGAGAATTTGTCAGGATCAGATTTCAACCAAATTTATATTTAAATTCTTTGGTTCTCAGAAAATCTTATTCCAAACTGAGGTTGAAAATGACGTTATATGCGAGGTAGACACATATGCGTTTGTCGTATTAAGCAAGGTAGAAAAGCATATGTCTTATGGGGAATTAGTTGGGACCACAGAATATTTGACGTTATAGGCGAGGTGTCGCTATAACCAAGTTCTACTGTATATCAACACATTGTTGAATAACCCAGTATCGTTTCAATCACTGTATTACTTGTTTGTGACAGAGAGAAATGTTAGATTTGAATTGCACGTTACTTAGAAGTTGTTGTTTCTGTTGTCGAGGTACCCGCGGTCTAAACCAGCAGTGCAAAGGCTCAACCTCCAACAGCTACCTGAGTCCCTACGCCGCGTCGAGTACAGCGTTTGGCTCTGGCTCAGGAGGGAGCAGTTCTCACCACGGAGGGGGGCAGAGCGGAGCTTCTACTGGACAGGCCGCGTCCTACGCAAGCTATGGAGCAGGCTACAACTGCACCACCTCCTCTGCAGCTGGCTTTTCTACCGGTTCACAGGGTTTCCCTTCCTCGCAACAGGTCAGTGATGGTTCAACACTGCGTAAAAATGTCAAGTAAATGAAATTATTTCGCAGGATTTCTGTATGTTTTATACCGTGATTCTTATAATGAAGGGATTATCATTAGAGTTGCTAGATTTTAATTTCATGAGGAAGACGAAATCATACTTATAAGCAAACTTTCAGCTACTGGTTTCATACATTGATCGAGTCCACACTTGTGGAGTAACGGTTAGTGCATCTGGCCGCGAAACCAGGTGGCCCCGGTTCCATTCCTTGGTTGAGGTTTTTTTCCAGGGTTTTCCCTCAACTCATTATGAGCAAATGCTGGGTAACTTTCGGTACTGGATCCCAGACTCATTTCACCATCATTATCACCTTCACCTCATTCAGATGCTAAATAACCTACAAAAAAAAAAAAAAAAAAACACTGATCGAAATTGCATGAGAAAATTTTTTCTCCTATAATGCTGGATTAAAATAGACTACTGTAATGGTTTTCTGATCTAATATACAAATTTCGGAAATTATTTTAAGTGAAATGGCAGGCAATTCAATGTCTAAAGAAACTTATTACGGTATTTGAATATCCTTTACGGGCATAGCCTATTCATAGACATTTTTAGTGCGGGTTTCCAGTGGATGATCAGCGAACTAACGTTTTTCGTATTCATAAACCAGTGTTAGCGATATGATATTATATGAATCTTGTACAAGTAATCAGTCGATACCTGGGGCTAGTTTAGCACGCTCGTAGCGCGGACTAGCGAAATGTCTATGAATAGCACCTGATGACTATCTCTTCTGGTTAAAGACAAATCAGCATCACAAAATAGTCTGCTGGAACAAATAATATTTAAAATTATAGACAAAATTCAACAAAGATTATATAATATAATTCAGGAGTGGATAACTTACTAGCTCACAGTAATTGATGCAGTAGCAGGAAAATGGGCCTATAGGTCTGTAGCAGGGGCGAATGCTGGTCACGAAAGTTAGGCTTGCTCTTTTATTGATGGGGGAAGATGGGAGGATATAATTCATCTGGCTTGCAGACTTTTCGTGTCTTGTAATAGACATTGTTAAAGTATTTAAACTGTCAAAGCCACTTTTACACCATACACAGTTATCTGTAGAAAATAACAAACACGGCCAACAAAACAGTTTATTCAGTTTTTTCGACCCTGCCAACCAATGCGTATTGTTGTATTGAGATGTACTGAACGAGCGCACATATTCTCTATTTTTCTCCTTATGCTGTCTTTTTAAACCTGGGAGCCCTGGACATGGTCTGCCGTTCTTTATAATGTCGGTCTTCTCTTGAGTAGTCCTCCGGGAAAATGGATTTGATAATAAAGTTTCAATAACACACATTTCCGAACTCATTGCAACCTTCAAATTAACTTTTAAGAACTAATAATACATGCAGCAGCTAACATATGCATTCCGCTCATAAAATTACATTACACTCGCAAATCACAGCACATTCACTGGTAAAAACTGCTGCCAATCAGTGTTGCCAACTCGATTCTTAAACATCCGCTGTGAAGCCTTGCAGAAACCGCTAAATTGCTATATTGTCAATGTAAAATTATATTATTTTGCCGCTGTGAGTGCTAAAAATACCCGCTAAATCCCTAGATCAGCAATACAAGTTTCATAAATTTTACCCGCTAAACTAACACCGAAAAACGCTAGATCTAGCGGGAAGACCGCTGAATTGGCGGCAACACTGCTGCTATCTGTGTAACGTTAATTATAGTCTCTGGTGTAGCTCTCGGACCAGAGCTTCATACAGCATATAACAGAAGCATGTGCGACTGGGACGGATTAGGAGGAAGGCACTTGCGCACGCATCATATTCTCGCTGTTTCTACGTCTTTCCTGTAGCTCCGAGAAACGAGCAAGCGTTGCGATCTTGCGGTGCGCAACCTGCGGATGGTATTATGCCTAGACATTATTACAAAAATCAAAAGAAATTTTAATGTACGTAATCCCATTTTGAGAAATACACATTCTACGAAAATATTGGGCTTGCGCAGCAAGCATAGCATGCCCGGAGAAATCGCCCCTGGTCTGTAGACTCTTTTTCAGGAGAATGTTTAATTCGATTCTCCGTTTTAAAATCTACTTGCTGACGTAGTTTCGTTTCAATATCTTGTAAACAGAGGGCAGGGTAGCTAATTGAATGAACCCATGCACCCTTGCGTACTTGTGGAATTCATCAAACATCAGTGAAGATGATCCTCAAAGTGAGTGTGAGTCCATCCAGGATGTGCACTGAAATGTAAACTGCACTCTGAAGATAAACTTTGAAGTGAGTGTGAATCCATTCTAGATTAATGTTGAATAACCTGTAATCTGTATTCTGTACCCAACAGATATTCTTGATTTTAACGTTTTCGGTACAATTTATGACGTCACTACGAGATATATGTAAGAAATATAATTTTACTAAAATGATTATAAACTTGTAAACCTCTGTAATGTGCGCTTTCAATGCTGATACTTAATTTCTGCTAAAATATAATCATATTGAAAGTATTTTGATGAAATAAACTTGTTTTCTTCAAAAGGCCGTACAAAATTATCTAATATATGCATTATTTAACAAAAACTAGTAGAAAAATATTATTGTAACAGTATGTAAATTATATATTATTTTAATGTACCGAAGTACATATGATATTTCCATGCAGATATTCTGCGTCATCATACGATGAAAGAGTAATGGAACGGAGAAAAATTCTCTCCGGCGCCGGGATTTGAACCCGGGTTTTCAGTTCTACGTGCTGATGCTTTATCCACTAAACCACACCGGTACATTAAAATAATATATATGATATGCGTAAATCACTTCGTGATTTAAGACGGCGCTCATTCCGTCGGATCCCGGCCAACTAGTCATCTCGAGTGCACCTCAGCACATGTGTGGACTTCGGTCCTGCGTTCATAGACATCTATGACGCAGTGCAGAGGGCGGCCACTAGAGGGAACCCAAGAGTTGGAGCTTAATCTGAGACGATTCTAACCGGCGTCGGGGTTGTATCCGGTGTGGCTTAGTGGATAAAGCATCAGCACGTAGAGCTGAAAACCCGGGTTCAAATCCTGGCGCCGGAGAGAATTTTTCTCCGTTCCATTACTCTTTCATAGTATGTAAATTGTTATTTCGTTAAAAGTTCATTCAAATCGCAATTACATAAAAATAAATCTTTGTGTTTGTTTTCTCGAAACATTAATTTTGCTTATGGGCTCTTTTTCTGGCTACTGCCTCAATTGTTATTAACTTTTAAAAATTTTAATCATTGTCTTCATTTCACATTGTTTTTTCTAACGTTATTTCTTTCTGTACAAGTTCTGTGAATTTCGTACTTCTCTCATCAGTCTTATTATTTTATTTATTGTAATTTTTAAGTTTTTGTCTATATATTTTACTTTAGTTTAACATTTATCAATGAAATTATATCCTTTCTTCTTAGTGTAAATGATCAATAAGAAAGATGTATGACTTTCTTAAATATTCTTTACCTATATGAACAAACTAAGAGACCGATTGTCAGTTGTTTGCTGATCACTGTTGATGAAATAATTCAATTTTACCGAGGCGTCAGGAAATTGACAGCTGGTAATGTGACATTCATCGAGCAAAATGTGAAGAACTTTGGTGAAACTTGAGTAAGGTGAAACCAGCTGAAATAGACTTTTGATGATCAAATCAGGAAACAAAGAATGATAATAATAATATAATGTTTTATTTTCAATGGCAGAGTTAAGGCCATAAGATCTTCTCTCCCCCTCAACCAGCCTTAATTAATACAATAGTGACATATGTACATATTTAAATTATGAATATTTACCAAACATTCTTCAGCAATATTCTTCTGTTAAATTTTAACGGCTATAACTTGTTTATTTAACTTTACTTATAGCGTCATTTAGCAGAAGAGATAAGATCGGCTGTAATGTTCCTTGAACGGAACAGGAGACAGTTCCTAATACATTTTTTATCTTTTTATTCGTCTATTAACTTTAATACGAAGGTAATAATCACCAGATTGTGGCCAATAACACTCTTAGATTACCATAAGAATGGCTAGAATAGTACGGTATTTAAAACAAAAATGTTGATAATGGTAATGATGGCAGTTAGAATAATAATAATAATAATTTATTTTTATTTATTTATTTATTATTAATATTTGTGTGCTGAACAACAGCCAGAGGCCAATTATAGTTCAGCACAGTACACAAACAGAAGATACAAAGGTGCAAAAACAAATAAATAATATCTTAAATAAACAAAAACATACATAAATAAAATTGAGAACAAGAACAATAAATACTAATAATCAAAACGAAAATATACCTTAAAAGGATCTAAATTGTGCCCATGCAAATTGGCATCTACAGACTGGAGAAAGTGATTTTGAATTTCTGTTATAAAAATTTTTTTGAAATCTTAAACCTTTTGTAGGAATACGAAGGCTGATATTGTTTATGATAGACTCACAATCAATATCACCCTTGATAACTTTGCAAAAAAATTGATAATCAAGATTTAGACGTCTAGCATAAAGACTACAACAGTTAAAATATTTACAGGTAATCTCATAGTTAAAGTCAGTGGAATTGGGTATAAATCGAAAAGCACGTAAGGAAATAAATTTTCTTTGAATATTTTCCAATTTAACCGAATCAGTTGAAGTAATGGAATTCCAGGCTACAGATGCATATTCAAGTTTAGATCGAACCAAAGTAAAGTATAGAATTAATAGTGACTCTGGAGTAGAAAAAGAATAAGTTATAGACCTTATTAAACCAAGCATTCATATTGAATGATTATAAATATATTGAACATGTCGTGAAAGTATAATTTAGAATCGAGTAATACACCAAGATCTTTAATAGAATTTTTCCTAATAATACAGGCGTTATTAATTAAATTTTATAGAAGTAGTTTTTCGTGAGTACGAAATGACAAAAGTTTTTGTTTCATTAATTTTCATTCCATTATTGTCAGACCAAAGTTGAATAGAGTTAATATCATTTTGAAGAGTTTGGCAATCGGCAGAACTATTTATTAGCGAAAGATGATGATGATAATAATAATAATAATAATAATAATAATAATAATAATAATAATAATAATAATAATAATTTATTTTATTTATTTATTTATTTATTTATTTAATGTGCTGTACAGCAGCCAGTGGCCAATTACAGTTCAGCACAAATATAACAAAAAACATAAAACAAAAAGTAATTATTACACATAAATACAATTACAATTAATTACAATAATGAAGATGAATGGATAACTAAGAATACTATGAGACAATGTTAATTGAGTATAATACCTAAAATAATACATAAATGATAAATCGTTGCCAAGAGCAAACAAAGTCTATACATTGAAGGGATCGAATTCGCAGCCATGCATGTTGGCATTTTTAATGCATCTGGAGACTGGTGAAAGAAATTTCGAATTTCTAATATAGAAAAGTTTGTGGGCTCTCATATCTTTTGTTGGAATACGTAAGGTAATATTGTTTAAGAAAGAATCACAGGATATATCACCTTTGAGGACTTTACAAAAGAACAGATAATCTAGCTCATGGCGTCTAGCATATAGATTTTGACAATTAAAATATTCACATTTTCTCTCATAACTGTACCCGGAATTAATGGGCAGAAATCTGAATGAACATAAGGATATAAATTTTCTTTGTATATTTTCTAATTTAGCCGAGTCCGTAGTTGTAATCGAGTTCCAAACTACAGATGCATATTCGAGTTTCGATCGCACCAATGTATAGTATAGCATTAAAAGAGAATCGGGAGTGGAAAAAGAATAAGTTATTGACCGTATTATTCCTAGCATTCTGATTGCGTGATTGTAAATGTAATCAACGTGACTATGAAAATACAATTTACTGTCAAAGAATATTCCCAAATCTTTTACGCAATCCGTTCTGTTAATTAGTACATTATTTAGATAATAATTAAATTTCAGTGAAGAAGTTTTTCTAGAAAAGGTTATTACATTAGTTTTGGATACGTTAATTTTCATACCATTGTCTTCCGACCATTTAGCGACTGAATTAATGTCACATTGAAGTGATTGACAGTCAGTACTACTTTTGATTGTACGAAAAATTTTTAAATCGTCTGCAAATAATAAACAGTCAGAACTTATTCTTTTACATATATCATCTATGAATATAATAAATAGGAGAGGTCCTAAAGTAGATCCCTGCGGGACTCCGCAATTTATATTATAAGAATAAGAGTGTATATTAAACAGTCTTACACATGAAACTCTATTACTTAAATAATTTTCGAACCACTTTACGTAGCTTACAGAAAGGCCAATATTTCCTAACTTATGAAGAAGGATATAGTGCGGAACTATATCAAAAGCTTTGCTGAAATCAAAATATATTGAATCAGTTTGTCCCTGCGTTTCAATTATTGGTACAATTTGATTTAGATATGTGACCAGGTTAGTGACAGTGGATTTAGTTTTAGTAAATCCATGTTGTGAAGAATTGAGCTTGTTTTTCACATAAAACGATATATGTCTGTGAATAATGGTTTCAAAAATTTTTGAAAAGTTATTTAGGATCGAGATAGGTCTGTAGTTTCTGACATCATTTCTTTTTCCGTTTTTAAATATAGGAATAATTGCAGCTTGTTTCCATAGTGAGGGAAATTCACCATATTTCAAACTAATATTAAATATGTGAACTAAAAGAGGAATAAATATATTAGAGCATCCTTTAATTATAAAATTTGGAATACCGTCAGTGCCAGTTGTTTTTGTTGGTTTCAGTTTTTTAATTGCTTTACGAACGTCATCATGTGTTACTTTAGGTATAGGTAATGAGTCTGTTATATTCGTAATAATGTTTTCATATGTATGGCTGTGTTTAGTCTGAACAGATTTGAAGTGATCAGCAAAAGCATTGACAATGTCTAACTGAGCTGTGATGTGTTTATCGTTAAGAATTAATTCAGAGGGATAATTATCTGTCTTCCGAAATGATTCAACATATTTCCAAAACTTTTTTGGTTCCGTTTTAAGATTTTCATTAATATTTTGAAGCCATGATAATTTATCCGATTTAATTTTAGATTTCACAAGTTTTCTATAGTAGGAAAATGTTTGATAACAAAATTCAGTTTTGAATTTTTTATATTTTTTATGTGCATGGTCTTTCTTTCTAATAAGTTTACGTAAGGTGTTAGAAAACCATTGTGGATAACTAGAACTTTTGGCTCTAGTGACAGGAACTACCTGGGATATGACACTATTAACTACTGAACATAGTGAGCTAGCTGCATCGTTAACATCGACAGCTTGGTAAACACAGGACCAATCGTAATTATATAGACTCCAATATAAATTCAAGTAATCACCTTGAGAATAATTTGGGAAAGAATTTTGTTGATTCTGGGAAGAAAAATTTAGTGTGACTTCAAGAGTTATTGTTAAGGGAGGATGATAGTCATCCTGCAAGACTAGCAAGTGAGTGGCCAGATTGACCTCAGTCTCGGTTAAATTTGTAAATACAAGATCAAGTAATAATAATAATAATAATAATAATAATAATAATAATAATAATAATAATAATGTATATTCTTTCAGAGTTTGGACTACAGTGGATATGGTAACACGTATGCAGGGCATCAAGTGGCTGCAGCAGCCTCACAATATGCCAGCTACTACGCTCAGAGCTACTCCCCATACACTGTGTCGGGGTCAACCAGTTCAGGAAGCACAGTTGGAGGGGCCTCAACATCAGGCTATCAACTGAGCTCCGGAGTTCAGCACAATCCAGCTCTGCCAGGTAACAGGATATCCTGCACTGACATCTTAGTTTAGAAATTACAAAAGCATTTCATATTTAGTTTGTCAAATTATTCAGGAAATTTTCATTGACAATACTTACAGGGCAGATGGAATTGTTGCATGTATTTTATATAACGATGCTTACATTTCCGTACATTACCAAACATCTAGAGTAGGACTAGCTGTAAGCCACTTGTGGATTGGTTCTCCTATGCCTTTGCGATCTCTACTCTTTTGTTTGTTAATCACCATAAGACTTTTCTCCTGCAACTAAATTATTTACATTCCTGTGCACATTTCTTACGTAACAGACGCATCAGAGAGGATGATTTACTTACTTACTTACTTACTTACTGGCTTTTAAGGAACCCGGAGGTTCATTGCCGCCCTCACATAAGCCCGCCATTGGTCCCTATCCTGAGCAAGATTAATCCAGTCTCTACCATCATATCCCACCTCCCTCAAATCCATTTTAATATTATCTTCCCATCTACGTCTCGGCCTCCCTAAAGGTCTTTTCCCCTCTGGCTTCCCAACTAACACTCTATATGCATTTCTGGATTCGCCCATACGTGCTACATGCCCTGCCCATCTCAAACGTCTGGATTTAATGTTCCTAATTATGTCAGAATCAGTCCCATTCCGAGGCTTATTGTTAGGATTCGTAACAAGCTGTTTTACGGTGATGGGTTGTTAGCCCTTCGCCCAACCCCCAAGCTGGAGGACCACCCCTTATCTGCTGTCCATGACTGCTTATTCAATATATTCGCAGCTACCCTCCATATCTGGAGGCCGTCTCCTCTATCCGCAACCTGAGGACGCGCCATGGCGTGGTGATAGGGACCCACAATACATGGGAGCATGATTTACTAAGGAAAAAAAAATTGAGATGGTAGTGCCCCCATGCAGCCCAATGTCCGCATCAAGATCATGATCATTGGGGCTGTGAGGAATTCGTCACAATTTTTTCGTCATCGTTATAATTGATGACATTTAATTCGTAACATTCACATTCGGCACATGTATATTTGTCACAGATGATTTATTGGTAAAAATTTGAATTGGTTACAGGTGATTTATTGGTGACAATTTGAATTGGTCACAGGTGATTTATTGGTAACAATTTGAATTGGTCATAGGTGATTTATTGGTGACAATTTGAATTGGTCACAGGTGATTTATTGATAACAATTTGAATTGGTCACAGGTGATTTATTGGTGACAATTTGAATTGGTCACAGGTGATTTATTGGTAACAATTTGAATTGGTCATATGTGATTTATTGATAACAATTTGAATTGGTCACATGTGATTTATTGATAACAATTTGAATTGGTCACAGGTGATTTATTGGTGGCAATTTGAATTGGTCACAGGTGATTTATTGGTAACAATTTGAATTGGTCACAGGTGATTTATTGGTAACAATTTGAATTGGTCACAGGTGATTTATTGGTAACAATTTGAATTGGTCACAGGTGATTTATTGGTGACAATTTGAATTGGTCACAGGTGATTTATTGGTAACAATTTGAATTGGTCATATGTGATTTATTGATAACAATTTGAATTGGTCACATGTGATTTATTGATAACAATTTGAATTGGTCACAGGTGATTTATTGGTGACAATTTGAATTGGTCACAGGTGATTTATTGGTAAAAATTTGAATTGGTCACAGGTGATTTATTGGTGACAATTTGAATTGGCCACAGGTGATTTATTGGTAACAATTTGAATTGGTCACAGGTGATTTATTGGTGACAATTTGAATTGGTCACAGGTGATTTATTGGTAACAATTTGAATTGGTCACAGGTGATTTATTGGTAACAATTTGAATTGGTCACAGGTGATTTATTGGTGACAATTTGAATTGGTCACAGGTGATTTATTGGTAACAATTTGAATTGGTCACATGTGATTTATTGGTGACAATTTGAATTGGCCACAGGTGATTTATTGGTAAAAATTTGAATTGGTCACAGGTGATTTATTGGTAACAATTTGAATTGGTCACAGGTGATTTATTGGTGACAATTTGAATTGGTCACAGGTGATTTATTGGTAACAATTTGAATTGGTCACAGGTGATTTATTGGTGACAATTTGAATTGGTCACAGGTGATTTATTGATAACAGTTTGATTTGGTCACAGGTGATTTATTGATAACAGTTTGATTTGGTCACATGTGATTTATTGATAACAATTTGAATTGGTCACAGGTGATTTATTGATAACAGTTTGATTTGGTCACATGTGATTTATTGATAACAATTTGAATTGGTCACAGTTTACACCTAGCAAACAGCTGGATACATTAAGAAGATTGGTTGATTATGCGTTTCTGAATTGATTAACGTTCCAACACTTGCTACCAAACTGACAATATCCAACAGATGTTTCATTATGTTCTTTCATTAAAACCAGTAACTAAAAGAACTAAGGATTTTCGGACATATGTTTATATGAACTTTTTTCCTTGTTTTGGTGTGAGGAACATGCCCCCAAGGTTTGTCAAAGTATTTCTGAAACACACTGTATAGTATGACGTATGTTTTAACTATCTCACTGCCAGTATTCACTTGATTTTGTTGCTGTATTCGTGGATGTGATTGAAGGTTGTTTATTTTCTTTGTCCATATAGAAAGTCCGAGTGGCTTTCAGCTGTCAGAAAACGGACCTGTATCACCTGTCAAAACAGACGCCAGTGGTCCAGGGGGTAGTGGTAGCGGACGACGGGCACGCGAAGGGAGTGGAGGAGAAGGAGCATCTCGCTCCAGTAGGGGGCGCGGCCGTCGTCAGAACAATCCTTCACCAAACAGTCCAGAAAGCAATCTGGAACGAGTGTTCATCTGGGATCTGGATGAGACCATCATCATCTTCCATTCGTTGCTCACAGGGTCATTCGCCACACGTTACGGAAAGGTAAGGCTCATGTTTAGCATGCAGCTATTGAGTGAACTGAGGTTAGGAGTGGTACCATAGCTAGATCCGGTTTCTTCAACCTGTGTTAAAATGCACCTAACATAGCGTTAATTAACTGTGAGTTAAAAGTATGCATGGCTGTTAAAAATATTGCGTTTCTTCAACTTTACATTTCACATTTTAACATTCTGTTCGTTAACTCTCTGTTAGGACCAGAGATTCTAGAGTTTAACCATAATCTATAACCAAGTATAGGCTCACTTCTGTTTTCTGAACTCTGACAATTGCGATTCTCGCTTGTTTCCGTTGTTTGATTCAGAGAGAATAGAAGTCTTTCTATTCTCTCAGGTTTGATTTCTGCTTCTTTCCTCGTCTGTATCACAATAGCGTGGAGCGGCGTTTTGGTATTGCTGTTATGAAATGGAAAATACTGGAACAAAAAGAAATCGTGGGACTAATTTCTCTTCGTTCGAAAGAAACCTTCTGCTGGAAATTATTTCGCAGTATAAACCAGTTAATGAGAATAAACAAACAAACGGATCTAAGTTGAAAGCGAAAAGTGAGGCTTGGCAGAAAATAGCCTATACCTTTGTATGAACTTCTGGTCTGTCAAATCACAGAAATCATCCACTCTGTTTATGTATTCATGGATATCATTTTCTAAATAATCCAGATATATAAGTTCAGCATCTAACGCACCAGCCATATTGGATACTTCTATGCTAACAGAGAGTTAAATGATTTAACTGCATGAAATTGGGCAGTTAAATTAACAGAGGTTTTAACAGCCCGTTAGTACTAACAGTAGTTGAAGAAATGCTTCAACTGTTAAGTTTACAGTTAAAATGGAATAACACACTGTTATAATTTAACAAAGGTTGAAGAAACTGGGCCCTAAACTATCAATTTATATGTGAATATTGTCACTTTGTTTAGACTCAGCCACCAGATCAATAACTACAGATATTCCATCTTTTCATTTTTACCTTCTCATTTTATGAAGCATAACGTCACTGTCCCTCCAAAATTCGCTGTATTTTTTTGAAAAGATTTTGTAGGAGAAAGAAAAAAGCATTGTCTCTTTTAATTCCCTTGATTTTCAAAGCTACTTTCTGTGTAATTTCATCATTTTTCTTGTAATTATTGATATTGTACCGAAAGTAGCTTTCAAAATCAGAGGAATTAAAAAGTGACAATGCTTTTTTCTTTCTCCTGAAAAATCTGTTTAAAAACACATGGCGGATTTTGGAGGTGCAGCGACAATAAGAGAAAAGAAAGGAATACTGGCAATCATGACTGATTATCTGGAAAAGGGGAAAAAATTATAATATTTTGCAGTGGCGTAGCGTCAATATAAGCTAAAAAGCTCAGCTTCCCCAGTTAATAATGATTTCATAATAAACCTGCAATCTATGCACAAAATTACCGTATTTATTAATTTTAATAGAATTTATATTTACACGTTAAATATTGTGATGCGGCAGCTCAGGATGATTTGTGATGCAGCAGTAAACAAGAAGCCTGCACACACCAGCTTCCAAGCAGACTGGTTTCTTACACTCATTCTTCTGTGTAACCCACCCCACAGATTTTCCATCCCTTTCTAACTAAACTACACTGGTCGCAAGGCTATCAAGAAGCTAGCTTTGACATTGAAAATAAGCAGTTTCCGAGTTATCCCTTTTCGTGAGTTGTGTTCAGTTGAAGTGTTAGTGTGCATTGTGGCTGATATAACAAATATGAGTGAAATAACAGTTCCTGACACCAATTTACTTGAATTTTTTAGGACAATTCTATTATCAAGACTGACTTACGAACAAAAGTGTGATCTAAAAAACAAATGACCGACTCCCTTGCTGTCAATGAAGGACACAACCAAAAGACAGACGCATACTTACGTAATGATACTGATACTGTATCTATTGACCGTTAATATTGTGATTCCTCTATGACAGGGAGTGAGCTAGTGTTATACTATACGTGTCTATTTGATGTGTAAACCGTGAAATCATATTTTACTACGTACCATTTGAGGTCATGCCTTATTGGTGTTACTTACGAGGTTCCAACCAATCTTCGACTGCTGACTTGACATTGACTACTATTTATTGTAATACGTTTTCTCATATTGGATGAAAGACAACTTGAATTAGCTTCCCCTGCTCAAAATTTCATGCTACGCCACTGATATTTTGATATCATTCATTCAGTGTCCTGCCCGAAGGCAGGCATTTCACTGCAAACCCAGCATTCTCCATCTTTCCTATTTTCTGCCTTCCTCTTAGTCTCTGCATATGATCCATATATCTTAATGTCGTCTATCATCTGATACCTTCTTCTGCCCCGAACTCTTCTCCCATTTACCATTCCTTCCAGTAGGCAGTTTCTTCTCAGCCAGTGACACAGCCAATTCCTTTTTCTCTTCCTGATCAGTTTCAACATTATTCTTTCTTCACCCACTCTTTCCGACACAGCTTCTCAATTTAAAATTGAAAATGAAGTAGGAATTAATCTATCCTCAAAGAAATAAATAAAAATAAAATATTCTTAATCTGCTAAAGGTACAATAAAGCATAATTGTTAGTATAATGATAATAAATAAAAAAATTGTTATACTAATTATAACGAAAAATAGATTCAAAGTACTATTCAAATCTCCTGCAGCTATTGAAAGAGAAAATTCGTGAGAAAAGACCAGATGTGACCAAGAAGAAAGTGTTATTTAATCATGTCAGTACACATGTTCACAAAACCGCAATTGCAAGTGCTAATCTGCGTTTCTTTTTTTTTTTTTTTTTTTCATTTCATTTATTGTATTCCATAAATCTTACATTAGCAATGAAGATTTTTTGGCGAGATTAAGTGTGGCCTAGGATTCGCCATAGATTACCTGACATTCGCATTATTGTTAGGGAAATCCTCAGGAAAAACCCAACCAGGTAATCAACCCAAATGGGAATCTAACCCAAGCCCAAGTGCAACTCCAGACTAGCAGGCAAGCAAGTCTGCCAACTGAGCTACGTTGGTGGCTATACAAAAAATATACAATACATAGCAATCAGATGTTTCAATTTACAAACACAAACAATTATTCATCGGTTGAGTTATAAAATTATAATACATAGCAGGTAAATTAATTCAATTTAAAAACGTAAACATTTTTATGAGTTGAGATGTACAAAAATAGATATTACATATCATGAAGATTACTTCAATTTACATGCATAAATAATTCATCAGTTGAGCTGTAGGCTTACAGATTACTATTCAATTTATACCATATGCAATTCATCAGTTAAGCTATATGAAATTGTACAATATATAGTAAACAGATTAATTCACGAACTACTGTTCTAATTGTTGCCCTTCATTTGCTAAATCTGGCAATCCCTGAATTTTTTCCTCTTCCTAAAGCTCAAAACTTGCTTGGCAGACTTTGGAAAATCTGTTCATAAGGAGGATGTAGAAACATTGCAGCATCGTTGGGGCAATCTGAAGGAAATTATATTGTAAATAAAATTCTTTGAAAATAATTATAGTTTTATTTCTGTGTCAGGACATGAATTTCCTAGAATTTTGTTTCTTGGGGGGGGGGGGGAGGAAGAATTGCAGAAAACGCGTTTTCATCATAATATAAAAAATGTGGTTTCCAGCAATCTGTCTCTGTTTGCCTGTGTGTCTACAGAAATTTCTTCTATATTATTAAACGAATTTTGTTCAAATTCAGCATCTACGAGTCGATTTATCCGAGAATTATGCATATGGAATAATGTATAATAACTTTTAATGAAAAATGAATACCTTTATTTGAAATCGAAAGCATAAAACGGCTATAAATTTGAAATCTATCTAAACGATTTTTATTTAAATTTTGTTTCTTGCATTAAGTAGGAAATAATATAAGAGTTTTCTACTTATATGTAAAATGTGGTAAAAACATAACTCGGCATTTTTCATGCATGTTTCTCTATAGGCCTACTATATACTAGCCTACTAAATTGTACTGTATTGTAATTGTACTAAATTTTGTGTTAACTTTATTTAAAATGACTTTTGATTTAAAATATTTTGTTGTGCAGATAATAGTTAATTTAGTGTAAGCATTTATAAAATAATGAGTACTGGTAATACCAGTTTTGTAGCTTGAAGTGAGTTTTTGAATCTAGAAATATTCATAAGGTATAGGACAAGATCACAATTTTTTGTGTCCTACTTTTAAAGTAATTTGCCCTGTTTTTCACTCATGAGTATCTGGTAACCCTAAATATGCTGTATAGTGATAAATGAAATGGAGTTTTGCTTCTGACTAGATGTAAGTGCAGTATTGATCACGTATCTTAATAATGCTAAATAAATATCACTGCTTTGTTTCAGGATGCCCACTCTGTGGTACAACTGGGATTCAGAATGGAGGAGATGGTGTTCAACCTTGCTGATACACATTTCTTTTTCAACGATGTTGAGGTCTGTTCATATAAAGTTAATTTTGATCCTTTCTTTGAATACGTCATTTACATTTTAACGTGATTGAATTGCTATAGAAAAAGAACTAATACTACAGCTATAGAATTATGTACCAGTATTAATAATCTTCGAACGAAGCTTTTTTTTTTTTAAAATTGGGTTATTTTACGATGCTGTATCAACATCTAGGTTATTTAGCGTCTGAATGAGATCAAGGTGATAATGCCGGTGAAATGAGTCCGGGGTCCAGCACCGAAAGTTACCCAGCATTTGCTCGTATTGGGTTGAGGGAAAACCCCGGAAAAAACTTCAACCAGGTAACTTGCCCGACTGGGATTCGAACCCGGGCCACCTGGTTTCGCGGCCAGACGCGCTGACCATTACTCCACAGGTGTGGGCTCGAATGAAGCTATTGAACTTCTGCTTCACTATAATTGTTTCTAAATACAAAAATTAAATACTAGAGACATTATTATCAGAAGCTCCAATATACTATATTTCAAATTTTGCACAGATATGGCAATTTAAAGTCTGCATTTTCACATTGCTACTGAAGCTCGATTCAGTTGAGTTTCCTAGCAGGCATTCTATGAATGGGAAAGGGAAGAGAGAGGCCGAGGAAGAGAAGGGGAAATAGTGATTTAGGTTGGTAGTTTTCAATACTCAACTGAAGCTAGCGTCAGATAGGAAATAATACTGTTCTCACAACATCCATTGGCTTAAGAGGAGAGATTTTCAGAATGAGAAGCAATAAACCTGTGTTTTCTATAGAAATCTGCCACGTCTTCCATACCCATCCGAATTTTCAATCTAGAAACTAAGAAAATTTTGAAAATGTTACATAAGTTTTAGTTTTTATATCAAGAAGTTCGAGAGTGAAGCCAAAGTTAATACTCTAATTTAATAACTACGCAGTAATCATCTTAAGAAATACTCGAATGAAATTGAATTATGAACTTAATTAATGAGGCAAACAATTTTCAAACGAATTGTTTCAATAATAATAAACAAAGTTATTTTATTATTTCTTAAGTGTATTTAAAGTGTGAAATATACACGAAATTGCTTGATTTTTTTGATGAAACATTCACCGAAATCACACCATTTTAATCACCGAAATCAGAGTAAAATAATCACTCTAAATCATACTCTTATTAATTATAAACAATTGAGACCTTGAAAAGAAGATTAGGTGCTAGATAACAAAGATGATTTTCCTCGTTACTGAATGTATGCCAGAATAATACGACATTTCGTAAGTATTAATTACCTTCACCTTTAGAAAACAAGGAGAACGATGTGGAAGAGAAATCTCCAAACACGTTAGAGCTGTTACTATCTAGTATTAATTGACTGATAAACCATTAGAATAAATTATCAGACTGAAGGCTATATGGAGATGTAAATAAACCATTATAATAAATTATCAGACTGAAGGCTATATGGAGATGTAAATAAACCATTAGAATAAATTATAATTATCAGACTGAAGGCTATATGGAGATGTAAATAAACCATTAGAATAAATTATCAGACTGAAGGCTATATGGAGATGTAAATAAACCATTAGAATAAATTATCAGACTGAAGGCTATATGGAGATGTAAATAAACCATTAGAATAAATTATCAGACTGAAGGCTATATGGAGATGTAAATCACTAAATATAAGCGAAATTCTGAAATATGATTCTTATTTTTATATTTCCAGGACTGTGATCAGGTACACATTGATGACGTAGCGTCAGATGACAATGGCCAGGACCTCAGTTCATATAATTTTGGATCGGATGGCTTCCACGCAGCTGCTAGCAATGGCAACTTGTGTCTGGCCACTGGAGTGAGAGGCGGTGTCGACTGGATGCGAAAACTTGCCTTTCGCTACAGGAAAATCAAGGACATGTACAACAACTACAGGAATAGTGTTGGAGGTATTCACTCTCATCATTGCATGTAACTTAGGGAAATTCATTTTAGTTTCATCCTATTTTTTTAATTAGGTTCATGAGTGTGTACTTGTAAACACTATCCTGTGAGAACTTTCGACACTTGTATACATTTGTATTTTGATTAAACAGTGTTCACATCTTGAACGCCAAGACTACTGGTATCATAATTCTGCGTAAGTTTAAAACAGTTTATTTTCTTACTTTGTGTAGAAATATTAAATTCATAGTGTCCTTATGTTGTTATTGAAATGTACAATTTGTAATTTACTTTCTACGTCGTTGGGTAGATTGCATTTCAAATAGTCAGACATCCTAATTTGCTGCAAACAAGTATTATTTAGAATTAGTTTGATTTGAACGGTACAGTAGACTTAAATGACTTTATATTATAAATATTTTTAGATCATAATTTTGCATCACTTGATAATTGCAAATAAAAATGTGTTACTAAGATTTATTGAAAATCATTCGTCCTCAATCCATTCTGGGATCCGGAATTACAAGCATCAAAATATTAAGAAAAATGACATGAATAAAATAATAATTCGCTTAATCAGGGTGCGAATTAACGGGGGGATGTGGGGGGATTTCCCCCCTATTGGAAAGTTATCCCTCTCTCATCAATTCATATTAACATCCCTGCCAGGGATAACTTCTGTCTCCCCCTCACAAAATATAATTGTTTTAATATGAGTATACTTTATAAAGTACAGTATAAAGTAAGCAAAGAAAATAATATTGATGTATTATCATCACTGGCAAGCTGATAACAATCAATAACTTAGGAATTACACATCTTATCTTAAGCCTGCTCACGGATATAATTATTATTATGATCAAGATGCAAGACAAGCAACTCAGTGCGACCAAGCATTGTGCCGTATCGAATGAGGATGATAACAATTTTATGTATAGTATTCACTATCTAGGATTCTATCCCCCCTCATCAGAAATCTTAATTCGCATCCTGTGCTTAGTAGGCTACATTTCAACAAAAATTTATGAATTAAATACTATTATAGTCACAATCATGCCATGGTATGAAAGAAAAAATTTCACAACCTCGAGCGGGAATCAAACCTGCGACTTCCTGTTCTCCGGTCAGGCGCTTACCACTGAGCTATCGAGTTCGTCTCACGCCAAAGGCTCGGAATTATCCTTCCATACTGGCGACTCTGTTATAGAGTACTGTCCATAGCGTCTGATCTAGTCAGCACTGCTTATGGGTTGAAAGAAACTTTACAAATGTAATCTTCATCTTACGATGTTTGGATGACGTATACACGTCCGTTGATGTGACATATTAATGAATTAAATACGCACACCATGGCATGATTGTGACTATAATAGTATTTAATTCATTAATATGTCACATCAACGGACGTATATACATCATACAAACATCGTAAGATGAAGATTACGTTTGTAAAAATTTATGCCATGTTGAATCTTTCGTACACTACTTTTAACACTTGTATATAAATAATTGATTAAATGGCGATCTTACTCGTGTTAATTATGTAAGCATGTGCGGCTTACATAATTAACACGAGTAAGATCGCCATTTAATCAATTTATTATTTAAAAATTTATGTGTTTACATATAAATGATATTGTAAAATTTGAAGAGAGGCCTTCAATCAATAAAATAATAATTAGAATATAATATATTTTGTCGTTCGTAATCAATAATCATTGTTAAAAAATTAGAAGAGTGAAAGTCTCTAACATATGGATGGGCCAGTTCAAAAGGGAAACAACTCGAGATTTAAAGTTTTGATAAAACTCTTTTCAGGTTGCTGGAAAAAACCTAAGGATAATTGAAACTACTCCAAATTCTGTTAATGATGTTTTATATATACTACAAGTTTCAATTTAGAGTGTGTAGTGTGTTAATTGGATTGTTCACAGTAACATGGGGTTTTAAAATACAATTTTCTCAAAACTTTAAATTTTGAGTTATTTCCCTTTTGAATTGGCCCCTTCAGTTTCTGGCGAAAATTTCGTGATGCTTGGTATTGTACTCTCAGTGATTTTAAGTTTTACTGTCTGTATAGATATTTGCTAGTTTTTTTTCCTCCATGTAGAATGCATGTAAATGAGAAATAAGTTTATTACAAGAAATTTCTTCTGTTAAATAATTGAATAAAGATGGAAGAAAAGTGAAGTTAAATAAATTCAACCTTAAACTGCTTCGACAGCAACAAAGACTGATGATTACACTACTTAAATTGGACTCGATGTCTTGTAATGCTATCGTATCAGGCATTTCTATAATGTATTTTACTTGTAACAGGTTTGTTGGGTGCAAAACGTGAGCAGTGGCTTCAACTGCGGTCAGAGATTGAGGCTATGACGGATAATTGGCTCACACTTGCCATCAAATGCTTGACACTCATCAACTCTAGGTGAGTTTATGAATGCTTTGAAGTATCTACCTTCAAATTACTCTACACAATAAATTGGAAATGCTGAATATTTGTAAGTTCTTTTCACTCTCTACTGTACATAACTGTGATTCTGTGCATAGAATTTAATCTTTGTAGTTTTGACGTAGAACTACGTCTTTCTCCTCACTAGGTACGGGGGGATAACTTGAAAAATGAATGTCACATAAAAATGCAACCTTTTCTTCTTATCCCCTTGTTCTTGTATTCTCCTAGTTCTCCTTGTATTCCCCTTGTTCTTGTATTCCTCTTTGTTCTTATTATTCTCCTTGTTATTTCCCGTGTTCTCCTTGTTATTCTCCTTGTTCTCCTTGTATTCTCCTTTTTTCTCTCCTTATAGTCCCCTTGTATTTTTTAACTTTGCTCTAGAATATGCCATTAGGAAAGTTCAGGAAAACAGACAGGGTTTGGAATTGAACGGGTTACATCAGCTGCTTGTCTATGCGGATGACATGAATATGTCAGGAGAAAATCCACAAACTATTAGAAAAAATACGGGAATTTTACTTAAAGTAAGTAATGAGATACGTTGGAAGTAAATCCCGAAGAAAACAAAGTATAAGATTATGTCTCGTGATCAGAACAAAGTGCGAAATGGAAATATAAAAATTGGAAATTTATCCTTTGAAAAGGTGGAAAAATTCAAGTACCTTGGAACAACAGTAACAATTAATATAAATGACACTCAGGAGGAAATTAAATGCCGAATATATATGGGAAATTCCTGTTATTATTCGGTTGAGCAGCTTTTGTCATCTAGTCTGCTGTCAAAAAAGCTGGAAGTTAAAATTTATAAAACAGTTGTATAGTTGTGAAACTTGGACTCTCACTTTGAGAGAGGAATAGAGGTTAAGGGTGTTCGAGAACAGGTGCTTAAGAAAATATTTGAAGCTAAGAGGAATGAAGTTACAAGAAAATGAGAAAGTTACATAACGCAGAACTGCACACATTGTATTCTTCACTTAATTAGGAACATTTAATCCTGACATTTGAGATGGGCAGGGCAAGTGGCATGTATGATGTCAAAATATATTTATCTTTACTCCCCACCTCCCTAAAAAAAAAAAATTAATCATTTGTGATATATATGTTCACTCACTTGGCTCTGTGTGATGTGTACTTTCTATTCCCCTATCTGGAAGGGCTATACAGTACCTGCAGCAGCATATCGGCTTTTGTTTCAGTACGGGCGCTGATTTGGCTGTGTCTGTGAATGAGTTATGATAAATAAAGTGAGGATTTCACAGATAACAAAGAAGAGAAATTACGAATCATATAACATGATTGTTATAATGTTTTCCTCAGCCAACAATAATTATTTTAAAATGAAAGGCTTTCATCAGAGCCCATGTCGAGGTAATAGTGTTGTGAGGTGACAATTTAGACAATCCTATCACAACATCGGGGTAATGTAATTCCACCTTCCAGGCACCCCAACCTCAGAAGTGGGTTACAACTAAGCCATGGCCAGGAGAGAAGACCAGAAATGTCGAAAAGACAACCTGGTGGCATTGGATAAAAAAAAAAAAAAGATCAGATTAGTAAAGTTCTCAAAATATGATATTGCCAGCGCTTATTTCTTGATCAGTACTCTCACGGCAAAACGAACTTGACAATGGCGTTGTTTTGGAGTCTGTACTAACACAGCCATCAAAGGTTAGACGACGTACGACTTTCATTTCATAAACTAGTAAGTGATGAGAATATAGTGAGGAATACATGTGAGGGGCTCTTGAGATTGTAAGGAGTGAAGAAAGCAACTATTTGCAAAGCAGAAAAATTTTCTGGAAAAATATATAATGGCAAATTTTCCATCTCATGTCACTATATTATGTTAATATAGCCTACTAACATTAATAAATCTTTAAATCTGACATAAAGAGAATATTGTTATTTCACATCTTGTGAACTACACTTTTAATTTCTTTCAGTAACGCTCCCAACTTGTCAATACTTGCTCTCAACATTTTCAAATAAACTATATATGAATTTAAATTCTAAGCTTAATTTATATTATTTATTAATATTAATGCTAATTTATATTGACATACAGCAAGGAAATTACTTCAGTGTAAAAACTTCACAATGTCCTACTGCATGTAATTAATTGGGAATATAATATTTTCTTCAACACTTGTACCATTGGTCCCAATAAATAATAATGCTTGACGAACAATGAAAGAGTAGGGTCTATTACTTTAAAACAATTAGTACCTACTACTGTCATTGCAAGTTATCTTGAACCTTACATCCTCTAAGTCTGTCTTTGGAACTGCTCGGTACGGCATGTACTCATCAACGTAACGGCACGGCAAGGATGCCCCTCCCTTGAGTAACGTGACTCTTTTCAGAAAACGTTGGTTCTTTCACTTTACGGCTCTCTACTGTAAAAGAACTTGGTTCAATACAGACATCATCATCTCTCGATACTCCGGTTTTGAGAGGAGAACATAGTTTCGTAGCAAGCTTTAATTAACCTGTAATGAGTAAGTATTTAAATATAATCGTGTGTACACTCCTCTCTCATCCGGGCTGGGGACCGGCAATGGAGGAGTTACTACAGCTACTTCTATACATTATATAGGCCTGCATGACTTACACCTTCAGCTAATATGTAAATATTCTTATAACAATATTTTAAAGGCTTATTATTTGAATTTACATCGATTTACAATTATACACAATCCATATCCCTATCATTGCTGCCATCATCACTTGGTACAAAATTAATTATTTCGTCAATGGCATCATCCATTCGGAATTATCTTCTTAATAGTAGGTACTACTTTCTGAACACGATAGAATTCTTTGACTGTATCCCGAATGACATGTTGATCGAAGTCCACTTCAACTTTACACAAGTCTAATTCTGGAATGAAGTAATATGTTTAGTAGAACTATAAGAAAATAATAACTTGCAACAATAATTCATTATGTCGGTCTCAATCCACACACTATTGTACATAACTATTATAGCAATAATTTCTAAACATTACATACCTATTCTTTCCCGGAATAGTGTGAGGTTCATTCGGTTGTAATTCAATATTATTCTTAATTCTCTTCACGGAACTAATACTTTTGCCAGAGTATTTAGCTGCTCTCTCATATTCCTTAGCAAGAGGTTCCAGCAACTATACGTTTAATTTTTCCTCCTCGCAACGCTTAATTTTATTATATTTTCGATAATTTCTCTTTCTCCGCTGTGGATAACAGCATTACTTTTTCTCCGCGGTGGTGTGATTTCACCATAATTACTACCCTGTGGTTGCTGCTCCATGGTAACACTACTGGTACGCAGTGAAGGAAATAGTACTACGTTTTTTGACAAGAGATTATGATGCGGAGCATGCACAAACAACTCAGTTGGCTCCACCCGCGTTAAGCGCTTCCTTCCCTCTGCCACTCTGTCCCCACTCAGAAGGTTCAAGATAACTTGCAATAACAATACGTAAAATGAAATACTTGTTCGTTTTTTGTTGTTTCGAAATGACTGCAATATTTTTTTTCTTCAAGTACTATATAAAAATCATATTAATAAATTATATTAAAGATTTATTAATTTGTCCTACAGAATAATCTCTGTAATATTAATTGACAATTAATATTTGAGGGAAAAAATTAATAAATTATGCTTTACAAACCACTACTTTGTGAAGTATAACTGAGTAAGCCTAAAGTTTCTTGTATTACAATTGTCAAGTATAGACACTGATAACAACTGTGTTTTTTTCCTTCTGCTAAGTGTGTTTATAATGTCCACATGCCTATTTAATCCAACCCTAGAAGCGCAGAATAGATTTTTGTACACCCCTCCAGCTAAGAACGGGTAAGAGCAACGCTTGAATGATGCAGTCTGCACAGACCGGCGATCCGCGCACATAACTGTACATTTACTGTCTGATTTCTGGCATGCCTGATTTAAGGTATGATATTTCGATCCTTTACTTGCAGTGAAAAACATAAAATTATCAGAGATGTGGAGGAACATAGAAATCGTGATGTGTGCTATTAATATTGCAGGATATCGTGTAAATGGCAGATTAAGCAAGGCAACTGACATGTTTGCAGTGCGTGCATATAAGGATGGGTTTGAAAAGCGACCTGTTCCAAGATAAAATTTATTTATTGTTAACTGAACTGTATTTGTGTTTAAATGTTTTTAATTTGTCGTAAATACATTTGTTGAAAGTTTTATTTCATTTTATTCTTTTGCCTTTCATAAGTGGGGTGCGCGGTTTATTCGAGGATGCGTAGTATTCGAGAAAATACGCTATTTTACATATAAAGCAACAAATGGAACTAGAAAATTGCTGTCTTTTCTTATCACTTTATCACATTTTGTTTCGAGTATAAAAGAAAATGTGTTGGCACCAGAGGTCTGCATCGGACGTTTTCGCTTGAGCGCCAAGTAGTTCATAGCATAATCCGATAGGTAGCGCACATGCATGATGGGTAAAATTGTCACGAGCGATAAATCCTCGAACGGTATAAGCCGAGCGTTAAACATTCGTTCTTGTTGCAGTGATGAACTGTGTAGTAACATCATAGATGTTTATCATTTCAAAACTTTGCAGTGTTTAACTAACCTCTCCATAGTACAACTACAAAACCTGCTTTAAAATGTAATATAAATGTTTTAGGTAAATGTTTTTTGTTTTTTTTTTCCCCCACACAGGAGTGATTTTGTTTTTGCCACATCTGATAGATGTTATTGGATGTAAATGTAATTATTATAAATGGAGAACACAATCACGATAATGCAAGAACCGTATCAAGTTTTATAGTAGTAATAATAATAATAATAATAATAATAATAATAATAATAATAATAACAATAATTATAATAATCACTAATAATTAGTGTATCAATTTTTGCGTCTGTAACAGTTGTGCAGCATGATTATTCGTTTTATTATATTTTCTGTGACGTTATCTCTGTACTAATATTGTTATTAATCTACTGCTATATCAATAATATTTTGTAAAACGTTTCTACATTGTCGCAGTATATAGGCGGAACACTATGTATGGACCTATCATATTATATATGTGGTAAATCAAATATTGAATAATTATTAATTAGCAATAATAACTGTATATCGAAGTTTTTCATACTATTTTATTTATAACTTCATGTTCCTGTTTTGGTACGTTGCATTGACTGTTCCATTAAACGTTTGTCATAAATGCAGAAAATAAAGCCTTATTTTTCGTTTGTCATAAATGCAGAAAATAAAGCCTTATTTTTACCGTGTGAGCAAAACATACAAGATAAGACATGTCGGTGAGATGACCTTGTACTGTTCTTCTATTTATTACGAGTGTATCACGACCGATCGTATCTCACTCGAGGGTGCGACACTCGACCGAGTTCAAGCCAGCGATTTAACTCCAATGCAGCACTCTGGTTGACACTGTGGCTGTGGTCAGAATCTCTACCTGTGCGTCATCATTTGCTATTAAAACAAAACTTTATTAATAAATAATTTATTGTAATAAATTATTAGTTCATTTTGTACATTACCCTAGAGACAGTGTATTATACAAAGAAATAATATTCCAACTTGTTTGTTGTTAGGTCAAACTGTGTGAATGTCCTAGTAACGACCACCCAGCTTGTTCCAGCACTAGCAAAGGTTCTGCTCTTCGGACTGGGAGGAATTTTTCCAATCGAGAATATATACTCTGCCACCAAGATTGGTAAGTAGGCTAATTCTGCTTCACACGCATACTTGTCATATTTAATTTGTTTCAGCACATTCTA
This sequence comes from Periplaneta americana, assembly GCF_040183065.1. Classification (NCBI taxonomy): domain Eukaryota; kingdom Metazoa; phylum Arthropoda; class Insecta; order Blattodea; family Blattidae; genus Periplaneta; species Periplaneta americana. The sequence goes on from NC_091119.1 coordinate 19,277,690, forward strand.
TTGTCTATTCTAGTGCCAGACACTGTCGGACATTGTCTAGTTTCAAAATAAATTAAAATTACACTTTTTGAATTAGATTCCTTTCAGTTATAAGCCCTTTTCTCTGCCATAGTTTTGTAAAAATATAGGCTATATATTTCTTTCCTTCCTTTCCCCTTTTTGTTCTCTTTATCAGCCGATGAATTTATTATCATAGCCTTTTTATTGTGAATTTTATTTAATTTTCGTATTTCTTTTCTTTTTTATTATTATTTTATTACATTCCATTTTGTTATATTCTTCCTTACGCCTTTTCATATTAAGAATTTGTACTAAATGAGTTGCTTTCACTATATTCCAATCTATTTTACTTTCTTTTTTTCTATTATGGTATTATTTGCATGTTGTTTAGTGTCGATTTTATTATGCTATTATTGTTATTTTTTTTTTTTTGTAATAAGTTATGTCAGTATTCTGTTCTTTAACTTTTTGTTAAATTTTAACTGCTTGTATACTTTGTGACCTGATAGAGTGTAAGAGAAGATCCTATGGCCTTAACTCTGCCAGTATAAATAAAGAATTATTATTATTATTATTATTATTATTATTATTATTATTATTATTATTATTATTATTATTATTATTATTATTATTATTGTGAGTTCATATTAAGAATTTCAAAATACCGATATAGAACTGTTTTCAGAACATGGAGTGGTATAGTAGGAAGAAGAAGAAGAACAAAGTGCATAAGATTTGCCGATGAGATGGCGCTGTTAGCAGAAGAGGATATTATACTAAGATATGCTACTGGAGCTAAATGACAGCTGTGAGCAGTATGGAATGAAGATAAATGCAAATAAGACGAAGAGCATGGTTATCGAAACAAAAATAAAGAAGGTAAACTTGCGAATTCTAAATGAGGCAGTAGAGCAAGTGGACAGCTTCAAATACTTGGAGTGTACTATAAGCAGTAACATGAGCTGCTGCCAGTAAGTCAAAAGGAGGATAGCAATGGCAAAGGAAGCTTTTAATAAGAAAGGAACATCTTTTGCAGATCTGGAAAAAGAAGTAAGGAAGAGACTTGTGAAGTATTTAGTGGAGTGTGGTATTGTATGGGGTAAAAACATAGATATAACGACGAAGTGAAGAGAAGTGACTAGAAACTTTTGAAATGTGGATATGGAGAAGAATGGAGCGTGTGAAGTGGACAGACAGAATAAGAAATGAAGCTTTGTTGGAAAGAATGGGTGAAGAAAGAATTATGCCGAAATTGATCAGGAAGAGAAAAGGGAATTGGTTGGGTCACTGGCTGAGAAGAAACTGCCTACTGAAACTGGAAGGAATGATGAACAGGAGAAGAGTTCGGGGCAGAAGAAGATATCAGATGATAGATGACGTTAAGATATATGGATCATATGCGAAGACAAAGACGAAGGCAGAAAATAAGGATGATTGGAGAATGCTGGGTTTGCAGTGAAAGACCTGGCATTGGGCTGAAAACTATGAATGAATGAATATCATAGACTTAAAATGCATACAAGTACACTGCCCCTAAAAGAAAAATCTCGAGCCAAACAAAATCTTTTGGTCGAGAAAAAAAAAACCCCAGTCATTTTTCTCGGCTATGTTCCTACCATAATGGACATTGAATTGTGCCTTTCAGGTACCTCCATCTCAGGAATGAAATTCAATACTGTTAGGCTAGTAGAATCCAGAAAGTTCGTACATGGTGATCGTACAATCAGTCAACTAAACCATTTTCTTATGTACCGGTATTATATTAAACAAGTATATGGTCATAACCTCTATCAACATGAAGCTTATTGCAGGCATGTCTTTCAGTATAATGCCTGATTAATTATAGGCCTACTTTCCAGGGGAGAGAGCCTATTTGTACTGTTAAACTATATTTACCTTCTTCTTTGTGTAATTGATGTTTTCGTCTTTACAGGTAAAGAAAGCTGTTTTGAACGCATTGTATCAAGATTTGGGCGCAAGTGCACATATGTAGTAGTAGGAGATGGCCAAGACGAGGAAGCTGCTGCGAAACAGGTGGGACTACTTTTCTTTCCCGCATTCTTTTATATGTATATTTTGTTGGTGACTAGAAGTGTAAAAACCATTCCAATGATCCGCATTAAGATCAAACACTGCGCTATAAATCATCCTGGTAATAATTGTATACAAAGGGAACAGTTTGACCTAAAATTACGGTTTTTTTTTCGGACGTACTTATAAATGCATTCTCTTTATATCTGGAAAGTTATTGAATTTCAGAATTAAATAAATGCCCGACCGCCAACATCCCCTTTGTATGTATGTATGTATTTATTAACACTACACTTGGGTATACACCTGGTGGCAGTGATATATAATATACAATAATACAATAATTACAGCAATAAAAATAAAATTAAATAAACGTAAATTCTAACTATAAATAAATAGATGCAATAAATCTAGGACTATAAATAAAAACTATTCTATAATAACGCCTACAATAAGCAAAAGTAAATCTAACTTATAAGTACTTCTATTTCACCCAACTATTACCAATTTAAGTAATTACATATCACCTTAATTAATTACATACCAACTTAATTACATATCATCTTAATTAATTACATATCACCTTAATTTATTTACATATGAACTAAATTACATATCAACTTAATTAATTACATATCAACTTAATTAATTACATATCAACTTAATTAATTACATGACACAACTTAGATAATTACACTGCACCTACAATTACATTTTCAGTCTAATTTTCTCAATCTTTCCTTAAATGTATTGATTTTAAGAGGACCACCCTGAAAGATTGCCGCAGGTAAGCTGTTCCAGTCTACTATTGTGCGGTTAACAAAGGAAAATTTTGCCATGTCCGTTCATTGTTTTCTACATTTAAACTTCCTAATATGATCAGCCCTGCCTAAGTATGATGGTGTTGCTAATCTAGCATTGATGTCGTTTCATGCTTTGTGTCCTATTTGTACCTTAAACAATGCGGTGAGTCTGGTTTTTCGTCGCCTTGATTTGAGAGATTCCCACCCTAAGTCTTTTACTATCTCTTCACCATGTCCCTTCCCCATTTTGTCATATTTTGCTGCCATGCGTTGGACCTTTTCTATTGAATCGATTGATAGTGATGCACTCCTGTGATTCGCTGGAGCTCTGAATCCACTGAAGGTCATATGCAGGAGGTCTGCCGCAGAGAATAACATGTTCATTGCGGTGGCTCTGTCTATGATATGAAATAACCACTTTTGACTTATGTCCTAATTCATCTTTTAAACAAATCAATTAGTTTTTTAAACAGGAATCTTTCTACATTTTGATTACACAACTTTTAACACTATATCACTTTGAAAAACGTATTATGTGTCTTTCACGTGTTAAATTTTATATTACCTTGTTAACATGTTTCGGCCTGCTATTGGCCATTTTCAGGACAAAGAGGCAGATCATTTCAAACACGTTACAAAGAACACATCACAGCTATAACAAAATTACAAAACACTTCCACATATGCAGAATACATCACAAATGCTAACCACACGTACAGAGACATCAACACAGACATAGAAATTCTTTACAGCCAACCAAAAAGCCAGAAACTAAACATACTAGGACAATATGAAATATACAGACACACAAAAACACATCCAAATGAAATTCTCAACACACAACTCAATTTCAGAACACACACACTCTTTGACTCTTCATTATACTACACAAACACATCCCCACAGGAAACAAAACAAGAGGCACCAAGACCAGCAACAACCAGTTCTGAAGATGGCCAATAGCAGGCTGAAACATGTTAACAAGGTAATATAAAATTTAACACGTGAAAGACACATATTACGTTTTCCGAAGGAATCTTTCTTCGAATTATTTGGAGAGGCGAGGACACTCTTAATTTTATTGGAGCGAGTTATGTGATAGTTAAAGAAACAAGGAAGTGCAAACTAAGACGTGTGAAGTGTAACAAGTGAACTAGAGGAGAGATCTGACTTAGTCTGAGGCATGAGATGCGGTCAAAAATGTGAGTATTAGATCAATTAGTTAACTGAAGTGGAACTGTGAATAATATAGAGGAACAAGTAATGAAGTGTTAATAGAAGATGAATAGAGTAAATTAGAGAGAAGAAAAGCAATATGGTAGTGAGACTAATAAGAGTTGGAGATAATATGTAAAGAATAGGTAGGGTTTGATGTAATTGAGAGGGAAAATATGGGAAGTGAGGAGGTAGAAAGTGGGTGCAAGTAGTGAGAGTGAACCGTAAAAGTTATCCAATAAAGTAAAAATGTGATAAGTGAATCGAATCAAGAAATAGCAAGGAGGTATCACAAACATTAGAACATCGCAATAATAATTGAGACAATTAATATAATAAGATAAAGTAGATGAGATAGTAGAAATATTAGTGAATACTAGTCAGAGATAAAAAGGTTTTAACGATAAACATAAAAGTAGGGATAACAGTAATGGAAGATGACAATGATAATAGTAGAGATGGAGGAGTAGATGTAGACGAGAATGTTTCTATATAAGAGTAAGGTGGACAGTATTGCATAGCATTCTGGAATTATATTGAGGGAAGATAAAGAAGGTTAAGAGTTGAAAATACTGTACATCAGAAAGATGGAGGAAGAAATAGACAGAAATAGGGTTTAACTTTAGGTAATTGGAAGATTTGGGAAGACATAGATGATAAGAGAAATATAATAGTAATATGCATTACAAGAGCGGTATGTTGACGTTTTCATGTTCGAGGAAAAGATTGAAAAAGCGAAACGTAGTTGAGCTTTTTTAATTTCCGAGAACATGAAAACAAACATACCGCTCGTGTATCATACATTATTTTGTGCGAAGATCGTTTATTACATACCTGAAAGAGGAATTTCTAATTAGTTGCAATGAAATCTCCATCTTGGTTTCTGTTTAATGACGGCAACTTTGGAATACCAACATTGTTGCTATAAAATGTTTTCTGTGTTTACTATACTCCAGCAGGCTGTGATATACGTGTCTTTTTTTTCCCCCAGTCTATAAATGCGAACTTAAAACAAACGGTAAGGTTATGTAATGAATTATTTTTCATTTTAATATTTTAACAATATTATTTATATAACATATTGCAGTAATAACATCGGCATCTGGAATTTTGTTGATTTTTTCACGGCTTCCTTAATGTTACTTGCATCAGGAATGCAATAACTTTTGTGGAGTAGTGCCCATAGACTTTACTTAATTTTTGCAAATATTTAAAAACAATAATTAACAGTGAAATTTAGGTGAAATTGCAGTTGTAAGTTTCCAATTTATAATTATTACTATGTTAAACGTCTCTAAAAATAATATGTTAAAAGCCTAAAGCAGTAAAATGAATGTGGCACTTAAGCGGTAAGAAGAGAGAAATTGTTGTGTGTGTTACGTTGGGAATACTGAATGTGGTATTTCACACTTACCGCGTATTGGTTCTGTGCGGAAAACAAGCAAATACGCACGATCTCGCACAAAGGATATTGATGGAATGTAAGCAAGGTAGTGGTGGACCGTATGCAGAAATGTGAGGGAAACCACTATAATCTTTTCGCTGTAAGAAAAATCCTAATATAAACAATAGCACGTGACTGAAGTGAGGCTTCATTGGCCACTGTTTGGCGCCATAGATTCTCAGTACGTGTTCCCGCCTACTATTGTACATTCTGTTTCATGTTAAACATTTCCCGCTACTCGTCAAGTAGGCCTAACCTCACTACTATGCATTCGTTTGCTTAGAAAACATTTAATTTATAATTACTTGGGCAATTAAAACTCACTTAACTTATTATATACATTTAAGACTATTTGTTTTTCTTCGCTTTTGAGAGGGTTTCCACTCCTATGTTTAATAAACACACACACTGAGGATGCAAAAGCTATACGAGCTCAAGTGACGCCAGCTTGTTACAAGAACAGACTACCTCGGTTTTACTGTTTGTATTCATCCGCGTTCATAGTACATAACAAAATATAAAAGTAGCTTTTCTTTGACATGGTGTTTTACATATAAGTGAAGTTATATGTTTCATCGTATTTAACAACTAGACTTCAATTTTTTATTTTCAAATAATACAAGATTATGGTTTCCAAATACGAACTATATTTTCCTGCGTCATGTGAGTGTTTCGGCTGGGAGCCAATCACGGGTGTGACATCAACGTGCTTATGTTTACATTAGGATTTTTCTTACAGCGAAAACAGTATACCTGAAAGTCGTATGATGACAAAAAATGTGAATATGAATATGAATTTTATTTGAGGGGGGAAGTCCCTAGCTATGTAAGTTGAGGTGGCAGAAAGTGCCTTGCCCTCCTCCCCCCGAAGTCGGCGCCTATGTTGTGAATATTATTAAGAATGGTATCTGTGGTTTTGCTCGTTGAATAATCTAACATTATAAGTCTTCTTTTCCAGCTTAACTTCCCATTCTGGAGGATATCGAGTCACAGCGACACCGCAGCCCTGTACAACGCACTGGAGATGGGCTTCTTATGATGTGGAGTGCGAGTTCAAATGGCTTGTGAAGGATAGTGGGGGGAAACAAACTGTGATTTCAGTGGTGTGCGCGTGTGTGTATGTGTGCAATTGAAAGCAGCCTGCTGACTAGTGAACGCTGTTCCATAGTATGAGTGTAAAATGTTTAAATAAGTTATGGGCTAGAACGTGGATGCTTGCTTGTCATGATGGATAATAGAGGCAGTGTTCGAAGCTTCGCACTTCAGATAACAAGTTGTGAGAGAAGATGGAAGATGTCTCTTCAGTTGATATGCGGTCTGCTGGCTATGCTGAATACGTAAACAAAGCTTTCTTATCCTTTTATTTCAGTCACTGCTGTTTCATTCATTAAGAGAGAATAAGAAGAAAATGGAAGGCACAATTTTAAATAAATTATATACAGTATTTCATGTCAGTTTAAACATAAATTTAATAATTGATTAAATGACGATCTTACTCGTGTTAATTGTGTAAGCATGTGGGGCTTACAGCTGTTTCGGTGCTTCTTCACACCATCCTCAGAGCCTACTAGATCTCGGCATCATCTCGAACTTCGCTGCCTGCTGTGTGGGTGCGTTCGATTGTTGAAAAGTATTGAAATGTGGAGTCAAATAGTGTGTGTGTTCTGAAATTGATTTAACACCACATTTCAACACTTTTCAACAACAGGCAGCGAAGTTCGAGATGACGCCGAGATCTAGTAGGCTCTGAGGATGGTGTGAAGAAGCACCGAAACAGCTGTAAGCCCCACATGCTTACACAATTAACACGAGTAAGATCGCCATTTAATCAATTATTTATATTCAAGTGTTAAAAGTAGTGTACGAAAGATTCGACATGGATAAATTTAGTACCAAAATAATTGTAATTATTTCCGAATTTTAATTGACCTAGAATACAAACAGATAACTATGTTTGAGATTCAACAAATCTGACAAAATAATTTATTTACATACAACGTTGCTGTTCAGTCTTGTGTAGAAGATAACCTAGGCAGGAATTCAATTTTCATACGCCTACTCGTGTAATCATATGCCCATGTCATGATCAATATATGACCTGATTTTGACTGTAATTTGGATTTGCTGAAACAACTAGTAGGAGAAACGTTTTCTTCTTATAATATACAGGGTGATCCGTTTGGAGAAACGTTTTCTTATAATATACAGGGTGACCTCTTTGGGAAGACATAAAATAAAAACGCTGTAACATGAGAACAGTTATATTTTTTTCAGCAATTTGTAAAATACATTTCAGAAGGATTAGACTTCATTGTGCCCACCACTGTATACAACACAAATCACACCATGAGGCTAGTCTCTCCCATGTGTGATTTTACATCTTAGCACAATTTTTTTTCAAAAGTTGAAAGAATGTTTGTTTTGAGGTCATCAATATGCCAGAAGTTGCTGTGCATAGATATCTTTCTTTAAAAAAATCTCAAACAAAGAAATAAGGTAGTGTCAAGTCTGGAGAAGTTGGAGGCCACATAGGATTCTCCACAACTGCACCAGTTGATGTCGAGTGTTATTCAGAAAATCACGAACTATTTCTCAACGAGGCGGAGTGCCATCCTGCTACAACACCATGTTCACATTATGGTTTTCCTATCGTAGCTGTAATATATATATTTTTTTTATGTAACACGTGCTACATTTACAATCTGTCTACAAGAGACAATAAGTAAATATTATAAAAGAATATGACATGAGTGGAGATGTTATCTCATGACAACACTCCAAAAGAAAAATAACGATGTTTCAAATAGCTGTATTAAAAATGAATGGAAAGTCAAGAGCATTGATCCTTTTACGTCTTCTTATTGTTTGACTATTATCCAGCAAATTTGATGCATAATGATTGGGATGTTGATTTAATCGGAGCATGTATTTTTTATTGAATTTAGAGATTTCTTCTTTCACAGTTGAAATGTTGAGGTCACGATGAATGACATCATTACGGACATACCATGGTGCAGTGACAATGGAACGTAAAGTTCTGGACTGATACCTCTGCAGTATTTCAATGTTTGAGTTGCAAGTAGTTCCCCACAGTTGGATACCGTATGTCCAGATTGGTTTTAGTACGACTTTATAAACAAGAAGTTTATTTTCTAATGACAGTTTTCATTTAGGTCCCAATAACCAATAGACTTTTGACGTTTTAAAATTTAATTCTTTACGTTTAGTTTCAATATGTTTACGCCATGTTAATCGGCGATCTAAATGCATACCTAAATATCTAACATCGTCTGCTTTGGGAAGTTCTTCGTTGTAAAGTGTTACAGGAGGACAGTTTTCAATTCTGGTTCCGAAAGTAACATGAACTGATTTGTTTTCACTCTAGCTGTAATATGAACAGCAAATGTAATTCATTTCTGCAGATTGCATAATGCCTAAACACGTTTCATGCTGTAAGGGTATATTTGAGATAATGTTGACAAATTGTGCGTGGCTTAGCCATCTCTATGGACAATTGTCTAAGACTCTTCTTGGGATTTGCTGTCATACCAGTAGTAATAACAATTTCGGTTTCGAGAACACGCCTATGTCCACCCACCAATGCGTGGTATTGTTAACAGACACTTTCTCTATAGTGTAGTATTTTATTGTTACCGAATTTCTCTCTGTGAAATACTATTTTGTTCATTGCTTTACAATAAACATCATTTTATTTATTCAGTCATTGTTAAGAAATAATGTGAATACTTTGTTCGTAAAAAGGAAAACTCCTGTATTTATAATCATATTGAAACCGAAATAACTTCCATGTTACTCCTAATATAGCGATTTTATTTGATATCTTCTCAAACGGATCAGACTATAATATTCTGACTTGAATATAATATGAAATTTGAAAATTTTTTTTGCACCGTGTCACAAGTACAGAAATATCCAACATTTCGAAGGTACATATCAGTTCTGTCACGAGGAAAATGAAAGAACAGAGAGCTTAGTCAGATTCCTTATCATCCTAGAGAATAGCTCTTGATAACAGATCCAATGGATACATTTTTCATTTTGACTTTCCTGGTGATAGAGTTGATATGTAGCTATGAAACATTGAAGGTTTCCACACCTATAACACGGTACGAAACCCCAGAAATTTTGCGCCATATTTGACTTTGTGAAAGTCTCAGATCATACTTAACATGGCGTTAGAATTCTGGTAAACAAATGTTTACTCTAACCACATTTTAAATCATCTCCCGCTATTATTTATTCCTGAGTAATGTAGCATTTTATTGTGCCAAATTTCTATAGTATATGCTTATGTCTCTCTTGTTCATGCTTTAATACGATCTTTTCTATGCTGGACAATGTCATATTTGAACTATATTTTGTAAATAATAATTTAAACAAGATTAATTATTTGCTCAATCTAAAGATATATAGGCCTATGTTTTGATTTATTATGCATTTCAGATTCATTTGTTTATAAAGACTAAAGTTAGTGTGTAATTTGGTGATGCACTACACGAATTTAGTAGTCTTAAGTCTCCTAGGAAATGGTCTTGGATAAATTTTAACTCTCTTTGAGTTTAACATTATAACCAATGTTTCTGTTTTTTGCTTTCTCTCTTAAGTTAAAATAGCGAAATGTGCCACACATGAACCTGGTCATCTGTCCTCTTTATTAAAGCTTTATATTATTTTGGAGGAGTTAATTACACTGATCATGGTTCAGAAAGTCGTCTATTATTCTGGAAATATAGACGTGGACAAATTATTAGCAAAATTGAAGATTTTTATTACATATTTTTACAAAATATGATTCTTCAACTTAGACTACAGTTGACATTTTCGCGTATTTCGAAATTATTAGCAAAATTGAAGATTTGTATTGTATATTTTTTTACAAAATTTGACTCTTCAATTTGGACTACATTTTATATTTTTGCATATTTACAAATTATTAGCAAAACTGAAGATTTTTATTATATATTTTTACAAAATTTGACTCTTCAATTTGGACTACAGTTTACATTTTGGATATTTCCAAATTATTAGCAAAACTGAAGATATTTATTTTATATTTTTACAAAATTTGACTCTTCAATTTAAACTGCAGTTGACATTTTTGCATATTTACAAATTATTAGCAAAATATGAAGATTTTTATTATATATCTTTACAAAATTTGACTCTTCAATTTAAACTACAGTTAACATTTTTGCATATTTCTATCTATTGTAATGATAAAAATGTGCAAAATTGTCAACTGTAGTCTAAATTGAAAAGTCAAATTTTGTAAACAGATTTGTCATAAAAATCGTCAATTTTGTGAATAATTTGTCCACGTCTGTATAATAGTAAACATCTCGTTTGTTAATAAAAATCAATTTTAAGTTGTACACTTATGAAATGAATTCTTAATTTAACTGATGATAGAATACAGTACCATTTTTTCGGCTTACATATATTGGATAAGTTTATCATAAAGAAAGACATAAACTTATTTGATTTTTTAAATAAAACGCTTATAAAAATGTATCACAAAGACCTCTCTGTGCACATAACAGAGCATTTTCAGTAAGCTTTCAATGCCCGATCTTGAAGCTATACATATATTCAACTAAAGTTGTCAGTTATTAACAGATTACGTAAAGTTAAAAAAAAAAAAAGTGCTTCTTCTTTACCAAACTGTGCGAATCTTTGTTATCACATTAGCAAATAAGTGTCAAGAATTCACACTCGGCTTAATACTACAGCAATGGTTATTACGTCTTTACTGTTATTAATACTGCATACGGATAATCTAATATTTCTTTTTTTTTCGGTTTTGTTTATTTATTTTTACTTAAAGCTCCATACAAAATTATATAACGAAAACTTAAAAAGTAAGATTGTGATCAAATAAGGAAATGTGTTTTGAAGAATACTGTAACAATATTACAAAAATTGTTACTAAAAATTTCACGAAAAAACATAACCCTAAAAAAACCTCTAAACATTTCTACTGTAACTATGTACTGTATAAGAATCATTCCTACAAGATGGACTTCATTAAGGTTTATTCTAGGTTCGACTAGAAAATAATTTTGAGTTTACTATATTCATAACATGATACGGTAATTTATAATATGAAAACAAGAATTTCGTTATCTCCCAGAAGAGTTAATTATTGAAAGTTTGAGCTTATTTATTTTTCATGTTATTACTTGAGCGAAGTCTTTTTACAAAATGAGAAATAATTATTAAACTTTGTGTAATAGCATTGATCATTCATTATTACTATAATGTAATTATTTACAAACAGTTAGGATCAACTTTTATTTTATTCAGTTTCCTGAAATAGTAACAGTGATCGTTCATTATTACTGTAATATATTATTATTTACAAACAGTGAATGCAAACTTTCAGCCTCTATTTTAAACAATGTTTAATTTCTTGACATAATAATGATGATCATTCATTGTTACGATTTGTTGTTATTTACAAACTATGAATTGAAACTTTAAACTTTTATTTTATAAATTTATTACTTGCGAAGTCTTTTCACAAATAAACAATATTTAAACTTTTTGTGAAATAATAACATTGTTCGTTTATAAGTATGATTAATTATTTAAACATCACTGCTGATATATCATTTGTGTTAAAAGTTATCTACCATTTAATTTTATAACTATAAAACTTTCTACAGCTGAAATGTTAAATATTGTATAGATGAGGAGGCGAGACCTGGCCTATGAGCTGTGCGAGAAGGGAAAGAATGAGCTATTAGAAAGAGACAGTGGCGGCTCGTGATAAAATATTATGTGTGTTCACAATTTTGTGTTCCAAAATCGAAGAGAATTTCAAATCGTACGTTTTTATGAAATGTCATGATTCCAATGTTTCACTGTCGAAAAAACCGTATATAAATTCAAAACAAAACCTAGTCTTTTTATTTCCAATTTTTCCTGGAAAGCCAGTTTACCCAGTTCTTTACTCTTCAAAATTACTTGAACAGAGTTCATTGTTTACGTCTGTTAAAAATTAATACATAAAACAATTTACAGAAGCGTGTGTTCAGTAATATACTGTATTTTGATTCACAACACACTGATACACTGTAGCCTATACCAGTACTGTAATCCCATTTGCATAGATTGATTACTATAAATACATGCCAGTAAATATTATTCTTAAATAATATACACCACCATACAGATATTTAAATTCATATCACCATCAAATTCAGCCAGCACGTCTTTGAAAGCCAAACTATGCTATATGCTGACACTGAAGTATAGTAATTCACAAACTACACTCTCGTAGCAGCACTGTACACGCATCCACATAAAGTAAACTTTCCGACAGTGAGATGCTGACACCTGCAGGCTAAACTACAGACTTATTAAATTTTCTCCTCGAGATATATAGCACGTAAACGATAGGCATCGATGCACCTGACATCTGTAGGATAGATTCACTGTTCACTTAATGCTTTGTGCTCTTGACGAGTCATAAGCGGCCAGCGAAAGACAATTTTCTCCCGCGCATGCGTGAAATTTCTGTAACCTTCTTGAAAAGAGCACGGCTTGTACGTGAATGGATGTTGCCAAGTTTACATAAGAAGTTTATGCAAGATGCGGGAAGTTTAAAATACTCGATCCTAATATTATACATCCCCACTATGCCAATATGGTATTAAATAATAAAACTAGTCGTGCATTAATGGAAACAAAGTGTTCACGTGCTCTTGTGCTCTTATTGACGCACCGCCACTGGAAAGAGAGTTTCTTTTAGGATACCAGTATAGTTAATATTATACAAATCTATTGACACGAAAGTTCATCTCAAAATAAAACTTATCTTCCCCCACCATACCCATTGGTGATTGGCCATGGCACATTACAAGATCACAGCACAGGTCTTGTCTCCTTTACTGTAACGCTTTTAACGTTTTAACTGTGAAAGTTTTGTAGTTTTAATGAAGTGTTAAAGTGAACAATAAAAAATATTTAATTTTGTTTAGTTATTAATGTCTGCTTCGTTTTTCATATGAGAAAGACATGAGAAATAAATCAATACTATAGTTACTAAAAATTGTAACACAAATTCGGATTATAAATTTGTCTTCATTGCACCCAATGAAACAAAGGTTGTTTGTCGATGTGATTTTGTTTCAGATGCAACATCTGAATTGTTTCTGAAAAGTTTGGTCCTTGAGACGAATATTAAAGAAATAATTTTCTTTATCTCTTGTATGCAGACTATATTGATGTAATATTGAAAGTGGAGAATAATATAAATTGTATATTGGCTGTTTACTATTTACTTTGCGCTAATGTCACAAGTCACAATTAGTCAAAAAAGTCAGCATATGACTTACAGCACTGTCGTAATTCAGTCCTATTGAATATTTATTTTAACATATCGCCTGCTTAGAACCAAGTTGTTCTAACTCCATTTTTATAAATTTTTCAGGGGAACACAATGAAGTTTTGGAGACTACCCAAATCATAGTAATACCACTATTTTGAGGAAAGGGGTTTGCAAAGCAATAAACAGAGCATGGGAAAGCTTATTTTATTCTTCAGTTGCCATATTTATAAATTGATTTTACAAAAAATAGAAAAAAACGTTTGGAGTTGGAACAAACATGTTAACAGATTTTGACAATTCAATGTTCTAACTCCTTTCAGGTTACATTTTTAAGAGATAAGTGCAGACATTGTTACCTTTTTAACATTGAATCCCAAAAAAATTTGTCAACGCCTGAAAAATATTTGTATAGGAACTTTATATCTTGAACTTTACTTGCTTCTATAACTGGTTTGACTGTTATTTGCTTTGGTGCAGGCAATATGTTATCAACTTGCTCTTGTTGTAATAGGTTTCAGAAATTTTGTAATCTTAAACATCTTATCAGAGAATCAAAATTTGTACAGAATATCTTCACAGCCTTTTGTGTATACAATATGCTTCACTTTACTGTATGAAATACTGTTCAAGTTACTTAGTTTAGCTACAGTCTTGAAGTCATAAAAACTATTAAATCTCATTTGATGTACTTTGTATTGCTTGTTAGTTCTACACGAAATCAGGGCCCCTATCGTTGCTAAAGGAGAATGAAGTTGAAGTCGTCTGATATGACGATCAATTACACTACTTCCTGCACTGCACTATGCCCTGGTTCTTGATACTTTCTATTTTCTTGTACTTCATGATCATCCTCTTCCAAAAAATGTATCAGTGCAAGTGGCATTAAGCTGTTTAAGAGTAAACGCATGCAGTATCACATTAACTTTCTCATGCAAGTTCAGGAAAAGCCTTCTGCCCTAGCTTGTTTCTCATTGGCTGTCTTAGCTCACACCATTCCATCATTGGTTGGTCATTGAATGGTGGAGGTATAATAATGTGGAACTAAACAGAGCTTGGAAAATGGAGTTGGAACAATATGGAACAGTTATTTTGAACACTTTCTGACCACAAAATGCACAATTTTATGTGTGAAACTGATCCAGAAGAGGAGTTAGAACATAACTGATACAAAAAACGAGTTTTTTTTTTTAAGTGGAGTTAGAACAACATGGTTCTAAGCAGGCGATATAACCAAAATCTCTCATGACAGAAAGAACTGTTATAAACTATTATAAAATTTCATTAAATTTCCAAATTTAATGTTTTCAAATTTCCGTTCACATACACATGAAAGTATCCATCTTGTTATATTAAAATTATAGTTTTTGAAAATTGTTTGCGGAGTATAAATTGAAGAATATATACCGGTATGACAAATGCTGATGTCACTTGTTATAAATAAATTCTTCTTACCTAATTTCATATAATCCATATAAAAGAATTAAAATAAAAAAGCATGCTTTCGTTTTTAAGTACCAGTAGTCATTAAACTAATAATTCTGACTTGTAAACTGACAGAAAATTTAATTGATTCCTGGCTAATTTGGTTCTATGATTTAAATTATAATATTCGTTTCAGTTCTTTGTTAATTTTTAATTTGAAAAGTCAAGAGGTAAAATTCTCTGGGATAAGTTAGTAGATTGAACCAACTTATATGCATATTTTAATCTCATCTTAGATTAAATTAATTACGATTAGTAAAATCTCTGTTATAAACTATTTGCTTTCATTTAGGCCTATTACTGTTGAATCTATACTAATAATAAATCTGTAGCCGAAATTTTTCTGGTAATTTTCGATTTTCCAAAAATAATTGGTCCTAAAATATATAATTAACCACCCTGAAACCGAAAATCGCTTTTTTGAAATTTTTGTTTGTATGTCTGTCTGTCTGGATGTTTGTTACCTTTTCACGCAATAATGGCTGAACCGATTTATATGAAAATTGGAATATAAATTAAGTTCGTTGTAACTTAGATTTTAGGCTATATGACATTCAAAATACGTTATTTAAAAGGTGGGTTATAAGGGGGCCTGAATTAAATAAATCGAAATATCTCGATTATTATTGATTTTTGTGAAAAATGTTACATAACAAAAGTTTATTTAAAAATGATTTCCAATAAGTTTCATTCTTTGAAAAATTTGATGGGACTGATATTTAATGAGATAAATGAGTTTTAAAATTAAAATACAATGCCATTTAAGACGGTGTAATGAAATGAAAACAAATGACTACGTCTATAAGGGGCTTGGACAACAACAATCGAAAGCTATGAAACATAGCCTACAGAGAATGTTTCTGTGTTTGTATGAAGTAATATCGAAAGCTAAATTAACCGATTTGTATAATTAATTATTATTTCATCATTGTAAAGTGTAGTTTCTCTAGATGGACATAATGCTATAATGTTATTACAGTAACTTCTGAGTGCTCTCTGGACCAAAATGATCGCATTTTAATTATTTAAATACAATTTAAATTAAGTAACATATTAAACGATTTATGCTTCTATCAAACACGAATGTTCCCTGGATCAAACGTCCTATTTTAATTATGTAATTACTTTATATTTATTTCTAACAGGTGCAGCGGAGCGCACGGGTACGGCTAGTAATTACATATAAAAAAAGGGCATGAATGGGTAAAGTTGCAAAATCTGTGTCAAAACAAGCAGTGATGTTTTCTAGCTAAGTTTATCTTATGCTTCAAATTTGAAATAGCAAATCACACTGGTGTTTGTTAATTAAATCTTAATGGTTTCTTTATAGGCCTACCCTAAATACTACTTTTTAACGCATGCTTTCGAAGAACATGCCACTATACTAACAGCGTATGAAAAGAAAATTATATATATTCCAAGTTGATTGCAGAATGGTTATCTAATGACATTGTCTGAAAGGAAGCCTATGTTTTGCTATGCAGAGTGATTAAAAGAAAGTGTGAGAAGAAAACTGGAGTGAATGAGAGGGAGAGAAAAATGTTGGAAACATGTTGTAAAACTTGTAAATTATAAAATGTACTTCATTTTATCTTACAGATTTAAGATAGAAGATAAATATTGTGTATATTAGATATAGATATAACAAAAAAATTAATTATTGTAGGCACATATCATTTGGTTATTTAGTAGCAGGTACATGACATGGATAATTATAATATAATTTTTCCTCCATCAACCAAATGTGTTTGAAAGAATTTGTATTATGTTATATCAGCCAAAGGATTTGCTTTCTAAAATAAGTATGAAGGTAAAGTAACACTCCAAGTAATTTGGAAAGACATCACAGAAAAATTGTGTCCTGTGTTTATTGTTTTTTCCTATATAAACACCATATAGAAACTTAGTGTTTCAATTATATTCCGCGTCACCGTTTTTGGCATGTGAAATAAGTAATGGGAACGTTAATTGCGAGTGTTTTATATTTGCTGCAGTCAGTCTGACAACTGTGTTTGGCAAATGACTGATGTCAGCTGCACTAGCAACATGCACACAGACTGGATACTATATATCTAGGACACACGCCAAAAACGCTGGCGCCAGCTGTAAGAGTAATTGAGGACCGTTTATGCAAAACTTGCTAACTGCAAAATTTGCAAAATTGAGATTTTTGTGGATTCGTTAACATAAGGCAGGCCTCTACACGATGTTAAAGTTATGTTAGTAAAATTGAATTATTTCTCTTCATTATAGCGTGTCAAAGTGTGATGGTTGCAGCTATAACCTATTTGTCTCCATTCAGTTTTTTGTCTCTCCTGTAAAATTTAGCTTTTTCAGTTAGCAAGTTTTGCAAACACAGTCCTCAATTTTAAAGGGCGGGAGAAGTAAAGATATGTACAGTAAAACCCTATTTAACGAATCTCTTAAAATGGGGTTTTCACTTGATATAAGCAAGGAAGGGTTGAGAGTCGAAATTAAAACACCTGTAGATAATTTATATACATTTTATTTATATCTTCTTAATATCTGTCTATTAAATTTACCATTAGCAAACACACATTAATATTAAACTTTCGTCCGCACCTGTGGATTAATGGTTAGCGCGACTAGCTGCGAAACCAGGTGCCCCGGGTTCGATTCCCGGTCGGGACAAGTTACCTGGTTGAGGTTTTTTCTAGGGTTTTCCCTCAACCCAATATGAGCAAATGCTGGGTAACTTTCGGTGTTGGACCCCGGATTCATTTCACCGGCATTATCACCTTCAGACGCTAAATAACGTAAGATGTTGATAAAGCGTCGTAAAATAACCGACTAAAATAAAAAAAAGTAAACTCTCCCAGACCCAAGATACGATATTTTCACAAAATCACAATTTTTAATCATTTAATGAAACTTAAGATTCTCATGTGCAAACACGTAATAACATTTCTATAAGCTTATTTTCAATAAAGATATTAGTACATAGGTAAATAGGCGATCTGAGCATGGTGCTAACCACATCACCTCTTTATTATTTTTTTTATTTTATTGAATTATTTTACGATGCTGTATCAACATCTAGGTTATTTAGCGTCTGAATGATATGAAGGTGATAATGCCGGTGAAATGAGTCCAGGGTCCAGCACCGAAAGTCACCCAGCATTTGCTCGTGTTGGGTTGAGGGAAAACCCAGAAAAAATCTCAACCAGGTAACTTTCCCCGACCGGGATTCGAACCCGGGCCACCTGGTTTTGCGGCCAGACGTGCTGACCGTTACTACACAGGTGTGGACCACCTCATTTTAGTGTCGAGGTAAAGAAAGCATGAAGCTCTACTTCCAAGCCCCCCCAAGTGTCTTCATGGTGTACCTAGGGAACACCTAAACCTTACGAATTTTTCTGAATTTTTTCTACTTACGCCCCGATATACAAATACTTAATGTATTTCTGACAAAAGCTTCTCTAGTGATTCGTAAATTTATGTTCAAAATTTAGTAAATTTTTATAGATACGAGGGCGTGCTGAAAAGTAATGTCTCCTAATTCTTTATGTGAAAAATTTTATAATTATTGGAGTGAAACAAAACTGGCAATTGCTACAATCTTACTGTTCATACCTATAGTTTTATTTTTCCACATAATCCTCTGGCGATGAATAGGCCGACAGTTTTCCTAACGAGCGACCAGTTTCTTGATACCGTCACTGTAAAATGTTTCACTCTGATGACGAAACCACAGCCTCACTTCTGTCTGCACTGCATTGTCAGAATCAAAGAGATGCCCTCTCAGGTGTTCTTTAAGTTTTGGTAACAGATGAAAATCTGATGGCGCCAGGTCGGGACTATATGGAGGATGATCAACAACAGCGAAACGAACACGCTGAATTTGTTCTGTTGTCATTGCACTGGTGTGTGGATGAGCATTGTCATGTTGTAGAAGGGGTTGCTCCATATCTGGACGAACCCTTCGAATTCGTGGTTTCAGTTTTTTAGGGTTTCACAATACTTTCAGAATTAATGGTAGTGCCTTTAGGCATGAATTCCATATGCACCACACCTTGAATATCCCAAAAGACCGTAAGCATGAGTTTGTCTTCTGATGGCACAGCCTTGAATTTTTTGGGTGCAGGTGATCCTTTGTGGCGGAACTGCATTGATGACCTCTTGTTTTCAGAATGGAAGTGGTGTACCCAGCTTTCGTCATCTGTGACAATGTTCTTTAAGAATTCATCGCCTTCCTGTTCATAGCGCAGAAGCAATTGTTGGCAAATGTCCAATCTCTTTTGTTTCATGTGAGGAAGGAGCATTCGAGGCACCCATCATGCGCAAATTTTCTGGAGTCCCAGTTCTGCATTTATCGCCTGCACACTCTCCCTTGATATGCCACATTGGATTGACCGGTGTTCCATTGTTATGCAATGATTCGCTGTAATGAGTTCATTGACATGATAGCATCATGGTTGCAGTAAGTGGTCTTCCGCTGCGTTCTTTGTCACACAAGTTGAGAGTTGCACCAGGTTCATTACGAGCACGAGCAGACCAACGTCTCACAGTACTGTTGTCGACACATTGATCATGATAAACAGCCTTCAACCTCCGATGAATGTCTATCGGGGCACATTTTCTGCTGTTAAAAACTCGGTCACAGCACGCTGCTTCAGACGCACTGACATAGTGTTGATACACGCTGCCATGTTTCAGGCTATAATTCAGAGCTCTATACTGCCAGAGAGACGAAACTTGCGTCACTGAAAGCAGAAAGTTCACTGAATACAATGTACTATCACTAATATAATATAATATAAATTTAGCTTCCCTTATGAAAAGGTTGCCAGATTTGACAAAGCATATTACATATAATTTGGAAACACACCTAAAAGGTAAAATGATATGCATTTGAAACGGTTAGGGAATCGAATATACAAAATGTCAGAAAAATTTACACCTAAGTAACGTTTGTACTCATTTACAGTTAAGAAAGGGGGAAAAAAAATATCATCAGATAGGTTAGAATGATTTGAATGCCATATACCGCGAGAAAAATAATAGTACGGATTTATTGGCATTGATATCTAAACCAATCAACAGCCATCGGTTAAAATAACTTGAAATTTCCATTATCGTTCCCATACAAATGATTTCTCAATATCTGAACCGATCCTTTGAGGACACTAATGGCTATTTCCTTCACAATGCTGTGTGTTAGCCCCAGGTTTTTACTTTTGTTGGCAAAGAAGGAGGGTATGGTACCTCGTGCTCCCACCATCAGACCTATTACATCAATGTGGAACAGGCTATGTTTATCTTTATAGAACGGGATTGTTGGTTCATAGATCCATTTCTTTTCACTGTCCACCTCATGCGGTTGATCTGCATGTGTCTCAAATCTGATGGTGGGATCGAGAATGTATGCCGAGTTGTTCTTAATGGCAATGATATCAATTCGCCGAACACTTCCTTGTGTGGCTAGTCCCTGCACCTCTTGATGGACTGTAAACCCTACTTCCTTCAGTGCCTCGGCCAGCATAGAACGGACAGCATGGTGACGGATGTTGCGAAGGGCCTCACTATAGGGGCAGAAGCCAAGGATATGGGGAAGAGTTTCAACCTTGCTGAGACAGCGCCTACAGCGGGTACCATCCTGACTTCTACCCAGTACAGCTCGGACCGGAGCGACATAGCCTACCATTTTAAGGGCATCTATCCATTCCGAGAGGGTTAGACCTTTGTGATTTCTTATCCAGCTGTTTGCTGTGGGTAACTCTTTGTTAAGAATCACTCCTCTACCCTTTTGTTGCAATGTACACCAATTTTCAAATTCTTTTTCTCTTAAAGCGTCTCTAACTTTTCGAGAGTCCACAAAATTTAACTATATTCACAGCGACAAAAAAAAAAAAAATAGGAGGCATACCCTCGTATTTGACTTAAATACAATTTTATTACAGTTTTAAAAATCTGCAGATCATTTTCTAACAGCAGGGCCTCTTAAGGGAGAAGGCAAAGAAGCAAGACACAGTTTTTCTGGAGATTGTCTGTCTGTATTTTTGTTAACCTACATACCCATCCATCCATATGATATTAACACGTATCCTGAAACATCAGAGGTTGAAGATGAAGTACGGTATGCCTGGGTTTTATGTATTCCTTTACAGATCATTGTGTTCAGTTGTGTGGGAATGTCGGTTTCATCTGATGATATTTGGGAGAGAAAACCAGACACCGAATGAAAAAATTGCTTTTGGACCAAATATATTTCGAATGTAAGTATATTTTATTTCAGCACTAAATTTTTTAGATTTTATTCCATAGAAAGGAGGAAACATAAGTATATTGAGGGAAAATATCCCTCATTATTTAATGATTTTGAGTTAAAAATTAAATTAGTTTAATGAAAAACAGGGTGTAAAAAATCATAATTTTTATTAAAAAAATAAAAAAGACAGTGCATTTTTTTTATTTAAATCACATTTATTTGACAAATCGGATTTTTTTAAATTAAATTTTTGCTTATATAAATAATTTGAAATTATTCTCAGATTGGTGTATGCTTCATTGTTCATGAAATATCTAGGATGAATAATGAAGAATCAATATACATGCTGTGTTACATTACAACATATTTTTTGAATCAATTCTTCTATCGTATAGCTGAATGCAATAGAAGGAGCTGTTTGTAGCATAACATAATTTTGCAACTTGTTTATCTAAGTTGTCTTTCTGTTTTTCATTTGTTCCGATGATGAAGGGACTGCACTTAATTTTGAGAGATGGTCTCTCAGTGGATAGGTGATCTATAACTAACGATCTCTTTTGTTTTAATACTGAAGGTGCAACTACTGGACTTATCTCTAAATTTTGATCTTCATTGTCAGCTATTGGAGTATGCCTATCCTAATTTTTTTCTTTACTGTAGTTATATTTTATGCTGTTACATTTTTGAATATGTAACTTCATTGTAGTAACTAATACCTACATTTCTAAACCATATGATTTGCATGTAGTTGTCATGTTTTTTTCACTTGAAGTGGAAAAAACTAAAAAAAAAAAAAAAAAAAAAAAAGAAATTCTCTCCAAATTGGATCAAGTTTTCGGCCTGGATTACTCATTTTAAGTTAACAGCAACATTCTTGATACACTTTTGCAGATAGAACAACTCAATAAAGCAACTCTTCTCTTAGCATAGCTAGTTACTACTAGAGATTAAACTCAAAAATGACATAAAACAAACCGAAAAGAAAAAAATAAATTTCAGGAAACTGGAAGTGTCCAGCTTAAGAAAATAAAAATGCAGCGTGGGATTCTCGCCGAAGAAAGATTACATGACATTTGTAATCGTTCAGAAAATTATCCTAGAAAATCTCTTCGCTGTCTTGCACAAAAAGTGGGATTTTCATATGGATCTGTGCAAAAGGCTATATTGTACTTCAAGCCGTATAAAATAACTGTGGCACATGCTCTTCTGCCAGGTGACCCCGTACATAAGCGAACATTTTGTGAGTGGATTCTGGAAAATGTGTACAATGGACAAATAGACCAACATTTAATGTTCTTCTCGGACGAGGCCTGGTTCCACCTCCATGGTTGTGTGTGTACTCAAAACAATCGTTAGCCGGAGTACGGTACTGATAAACCTGACTTCGTACATGAAGTGCCCCTCCACGATGACAGAATTGGTGTATAGTGCGCCATCAATGGTGAAAGGATCATAGGACCAGTTTTTTTAGAATCCAGTAACATATGTGAATACCATTTTAACCGTTTTTTTCAGAGAATTAACCGACAGGGAGCGTGATCATGCATTTTTTCAACAGGACTCTGCCACTGCTCACACTGCGAATATTTCCATGATAGAAATTCACATTGTGTTTCCACAAAAGAGAGTTATGAATTAGAGATTTATGACCCCCTCGGTCCCCTGATCTAACAGCCTGCGTTTATTATCTCTGGGGTAAATTAAAAAAAAATGCCAGGTACAGTAGTGGCAAAAAAAAAACTGGACCGACCCTTGTAGCTGATTTCAGAGCCTTGTTCACTCCAGAGTACGATAGACTGGTAACTAAGACTTTCGTGGTTCGAATCCTGCCTGGGAAGGAAACTTTTTTTTTGTTCCTTTATTCATATTTATTCCCAGTACTTTTCGATTGCAGCGATATTTTACTAGTTAATTAACTTATTATTCCCAGAACATGAATTTTACCAGCAATCGAAAAGTACTGGGAATAAATTTGAATAAGGAACAAAAAAAAGTTTCCTTCCCAGGCAGGATTCAAACCACGAAAGTCTTAGTTATCAGTAGGCTTCGAGACTTCGGACCCAATAGAGCAGTTCAGTGGGAAATCCGCATAACAGCGTACTGAGTATAGTGGTAAAGCGTACAGTGGGTGGGGGTACTGTAGAATGAATGACAACAAATACGCAAAGAAAAACGCTCTGGATTTGAAGGTTCTGATGAATAATTTGGTTTTCATACAAGCTTATTTTCAAACTGTGTCTGAAACTATTACACGGTTAGAAAAGTCAGAGCAAGAGATGCTGGAAGCCCTCAAATTAGTTGAGGAAATGACACAGAGAATTAATGAGGCACCAAGTACACCGGTTACTGAACGTGTAAAACAGAAGTGGAAATCAATTTTATGTAAAAATAACGGATATGGAGCAATGTGTAATATAAACAGCAAATTAGTGGACATAGAGTCACCCGAGAATGAAGGACTGTCTCTTAGAGACTGCAATGAAGTTAGGTTTTTTCATTTTGCTCCTATAAAGTCATGCGACGTAGAGCGCATCTTTTCACAGTACAAACTGTGTTTGGCAGATAACCGAAAAAGATTTACGTTTGAGACACTGAAAATGTGTCTTGTAGTACATTGCAATTCGGTACTGTAACTGCACTTCCTAAAGACGACCAATAGGATAAATGAAGAAATTAAAATTGCTACATGTTTATTTCCACCAATAACACTGTGTATAATTATTAAACACAAATGCTTATAAAAGACTGGAGAATAAATGCTTTTCACATTCTTTTGACATTATCATTGTGTAATGTATATTTACTTTCAGAATGTACATATGTGTGTTTCCCCATACTACCGTAATCTATTCTAAATAGCAACGTTGTTACCTCAACACATCTCTACCTTTCACTACCTGCAGCGAGTCAACAACCTATAGTACATGCACAGTAAACTTATTGTATCGGGTCCAAAGTCTTGAAGCCTGGTTATCAGTCTATCGTGCTCTGAGTGAACAAGACTCTGAAATCAGCTACAAGGGTCGGTCCATTTTTTTTTTTTTTTTTTTGCCACTACTATACAAGACGAACCTGCACATCATACAAGAACTCAAAGACAATATTGGTCAGGAAATTGTCCGGATTTCTCAAAATAAACTACAGCGAGTGAAGAATAATTTCCTAAAGAGATGCGAAAAATGTATGGAGAATGAAGGCGGGCAGTTTCAACAGCGCATTTGATAATTTGGTAAGTAATGAGCCTCTTAAATTTGTTTTTGTTTTGTTTTATAGTTGGTTGTTTTTTTCTCCTGCCCATAGGCAAAACACTCCAGCGGAAAGCAAAACTGATCGCACTGTATGGTACTGGTCAGAGAAGTATGCAATGGAGGGGGAAAGAAACTGGCCATCCTAACCCATTATCTCCTGGCTTAGTTGCCTCATAATTGATGCCATTTTGACAGGGTGCGAATAAGATTTCTGACGAGGGGGGGAAAGAGTCCTAGATGGAGAATACCATATGTAAAATTATTATTATTATTATTATTATTATTATTATTATTATTATTATTCTATACAGCTCAACGTTTCGTCACACTGAGTTGCTTGTCTTGCATCTTGATCATAATAATAATTGAAGCGTCGGCTGGAACAACGTTGTAAGTTACAAAATTTTCATTAGGCGTGTTTCCATGTAATAATGTTGTATGTCATGTTACCTTTCTATACTCTTTGGCTTGCAACTGTCCATCAATGCATTTGTCTCAGATACCAGCTGAATTGTACACTTGTGCCACTAGTGAACTCTTGTAAATACCTAGGTATATATTTAAGTAACAAACTGGGTTGGGAGGAATAAGTCACTAATATTACAAGGAAAGCCTGGAAAGCACTACATTT
This sequence comes from Periplaneta americana, assembly GCF_040183065.1. NCBI lineage: Eukaryota > Metazoa > Arthropoda > Insecta > Blattodea > Blattidae > Periplaneta > Periplaneta americana. The sequence goes on from NC_091119.1 coordinate 19,303,126, forward strand.
CTCTATGCATGTTCTTAAGAAAGCTAAGCGAAGGTCAAAAGAATTAGTGTACAAAACCCTTGTTCGCCAAATTATGGAATATGGAGCACTAGGTTGGGATCCGTACAGACAAAACCAAATCGATTCAATAGAAAAGGTCCAACGCAAGGCAGCAAAATATGTCAAAATGGGAAAGGGACATGGTGAAGAGATAGTAAAAGACTTAGGGTGGGAATTTCTTAAATCAGCTCCTGTAAATTTTACCAAATGTAACTTATAATGTTGTTCCAGCTGACGCTTCAATTATATCCATGAGCAGGCTTAAGATAAGATGTGTAATTCCTAAGTTATTGATTGTTGTCAGTTTGCTGGTGATGGTAATACCACAGTCTACTATATACAGTCACGAAGCTTGAGTTTTGAGGGTGCCAGAAACAATAGACTGTGACGGTACTATTTTGCATTACCTGTAATGAGGCGATATTCGCCATCCTAGTGGTGAGCAACTATCTAATGTTTGCATATTTACTACGTATTGAGCTTCGCGACTGTATATACTAGACTGTGGTAATACATCAATATCATTTTCTTTGCTTACTTTATACTTATGAAGTACATGTACTTGTATTAAAACAATTATATTTTGTGAGGGGTGATAGAAGTTATCCCTGACAGGGATGTTAATATGAATTTATGAGAGGGGGCTAACTTTCCACAGGGGGAGAAATCCCCCAGTCCCCCGTTAATTCGACCCTGCATATTGGTACCACCTATGAGGATCAAACCTGTCTTTGGACAGTTGACTAAACTACAACTATTAATAAGACATAATATGTGATGTAAGCAAGCGATAAGATGGTTACTCGCACCCAAGAAGCAATGCGCGTGTTTCGAAATGTAAAAAATGTTAATAGGCGGTTGCATACTTCAGTTTGTCTACTCACTATTAGGTCTGGGTTCGATCTCGAGTCGTAACGGGATTTTTCTCGTTACAGTATCAAAACTAACAGAACCGCGGCCCCCAGTTTCACTCACTTAGCTTCCTATCAAATTGAGAACCGGTACCGAGTATTTTCCGGGATAGGGGGAGGTAAAAGCGGTTGGAGCTTGGTACGACCACAGTCTAGTATATACACTCACGAAGCTTGAGTTGTGAGGGTGCTAGAAACAAGAGACTGTGCCGGTACTATTTCGCATTGTCTGTAATGAGGCGATATTAGAGATCCTAGTGGTTAGCAACTATCTATGGATGCATATTTACTATGTATTGAGCTTCGTGACTGTATATACTAGACTTTGGTCTACTGCAGCTCTCCCAATCCACAAGTTCACGAGCCGCCACTGGCTGATGCTATTTCGCATTGTCTGTAATGAGGCGGTATTAGCGATCCTAGTGGTTAGCAACTAACTATGGATGCATATTTACTACGTATTGAGCTTCGTGACTGTATATACTAGACTTTGGCCTACTGCAGCTCTCCCAATCCACAAGTTCACGAGCCGCCACTGGCTGATGCTATTTCGCATTGTCTGTAATGAGGCGGTATTAGCGATCCTAGTGGTTAGCAACTAACTATGGATGCATATTTACTACGTATTGAGCTTCGTGACTGTATATACTAGACTTTGGTCTACTGCAGCTCTCCCAATCCACAAGTTCACGAGCCGCCACTGGCTGATGCTATTTCGCATTGTCTGTAATGAGGCGGTATTAGCGATCCTAGTGGTTAGCAACTATCTATGGATGCATATTTACTACGTATTGAGCTTCGTGACTGTATATACTAGACTTTGGTCTACTGCAGCTCTCCCAATCCACAAGTTCACGAGCCGCCACTGGCTGGTACTATTTCGCATTGTCTGTAATGAGGCGATATTAGCGATCCTAGTGGTTAGCAACTATCTATGGATGCATATTCGAAATTTGGTTATGGATTGGAAAAAAGAAGGTTAAAGTAATTATGAATCTGATGCAGTATGTACTTCGAGACTGTATATAATAGACTATGGTACGGCCACACCACCTCATTCTAGTGTCTCGATCGTGAAAATGTATAAAAAAAGGGCAGTAGCAATAAATGTATGTATATAGGCCTATAAATGAATGTAGCATTTAAACGAACATCTTTTATTTTAATGTTTCTCTTAAAATGTTATTCAACGTTAACTTGGGAACCATGCAACTGTTTTTTTTTCGCCCTTGACTAAAGAAAAGAGTTATTTCTTCGAAGTTCCTTTGCTTTGGTCGTACCGTACGTAACAATTTTTGTCCAATCAGCTGTGTAGACAAGACAGTATATATTTTTCTTAATCTGTAAAATCTTAAACGCCATCTAGTTTATGATTTAATCTTATGGTGTACGGTTGGTGTTTGTCAGCTAAGAGTTTAGAAGAGGAATTTTGAAGGTACGTACAAACGAAATGATGGGGAATATCACAGAGCTTTGATTAAATTAGTTAATTATGTGTTTATAGAGTATTGTAGTTCGAAATTTGGTTATGGATTGGAAAAAAGAAGGTTAAAGTAGTTATGAATCTGATGGAGTATGTACTTCCGCTCTTTAGTGCAGTGGGCACCAAAAATTATTCTTTACATTATCACGTTATTCCTTTTAGACGTGTTCTCAGGCTTTAGTGTAACGTGTTATACTGTTTAATTGCGAGTGTAATGAATTTGTAGTGTTTTGTTATTTGTCTCCTCTTGTACTCGTCTCACATGTTCTTGTCAGGCCTACTTCATTGATTCGGAAATATCAATCCGACAACAAAAGCTTTTAGATTGTCATGGAGGTATATCGACAATTAATTCTTGGACCGTCATTCGTTTATGGTTATATCAAAACAAAAGAAATGCTACGACTCATGCTACTACTATAAAATGGTGTTTCTCTTTACATCAGACAGTACATTGATGAGTGATGGTTTGAGACACGCTCCCATTTAACGGAATCGAAACGGAACTTCTGCCGCTGCTCATATCTAATGGAATCGAACCGAACCGACCCGACCCGACCCGGGTGGCGCAAGCCGTAGAGGCACGCAATGACTTTATGGCTTGGTCCGAAGGGTTGTGGGTTCGAGTCCCGCCTCGGCCGTGGGTGTTGTGTTTGTGGTGTTTGTGTTAGTTTAGTAAACAGAAATCAGAAAAACTGAAAACCTGAAAAAACATCAATCTTTCGGAAAATGGCCTTTGGGCGGATAAAAAAAAAAAAAAACTTGTTGCAGTTTATGGGTCGCATAATAACCAGTGTTGCCAACAATTGTCACCTCGAAGTCGCCAAATAAGATGTCAAATGTTGCTGAAAAGTCACTAAATTCAATTTATAAGTAAAAAAGCGTATCGAAAGAAACGGGTAAGATTAATAATAGCAAAAATTTATTGTAACTTTTAGAGATAGGCCTATAAATCATCCATATCCTCTTCCACTGTAGCTTCTGACGTGGAAGACAAGGATTCATATAGGCCGAAATTCATTCAAAGTGTTCTGCCTAAGGACAGATATTTCACTGCAAACCCAGCATTTCCTATTTTCTGCCATCCTCTTTCCCTCTTCATATGAACCATATATCTTAATGCCGTCTATCATCTGATACCTTCTTCTGCTACGAACTCTTCTCCCGTTCACCATTCCTTCCAGTGCATCCTTCAGAAGGCAGTTTCTTCTCAACCAGTGGCCCAGCCAATTCCTTTTCTTCTTTCTGATCAGTTTCAGCATCATTCTTTCTTCATCCACTCTTTCCAAAACATCTTCGATTCTTATTCTGTCTGCCCATATCACACGCTCCATCCTTCTCCATATCCACATTTCAAATGCTTCTAGTTGCTTCTCTTCATTTCGACGTAATATCCATGTTTCTGCTTCATATAATGCCACACTCCACACAAAGCACTTCATTAGTCTCGTCCTTAGTTCTTTCTCCAGAGGTTCGTAGAAGATGCTTCTTTTGCCATTATTATTCTCATTTTGACTTCTTGGCAGCAGGTCATGTTAGGCCTACTGCTTATAGTACACCCCAAATACTTGCTCTACTGCCTCATATAGAATTCGCAAAATTTACCTTCTTTACTTTTCTTCCTATGACTATGGTTTTCGTCTTGTTGGCGTTTGTCTTCATCCCACACTGCTCACTAGTAGCATATCCCTTTGTATAATCTCCTCGTCTGCTAACAACGCCATATCATCAGCAAATCTCATGCGCTTTATTCTTCTTCCTCCTACTGTCACTTCTCCCATGTTCTGAAAACAGTTCTTCACTAAATCCTCCAAGTAGATGTTGAAAAGGGTAGGTGATAATGGGCAAACTTGACGTTCTCCTCTCCCTATTTCGCTTCCTTCTGACATTTCTTCTCCTATCCTGATTTTGATTCGCTATTTAATATGAAGGCTACTGAACAGCCTCCTCTCTTTCTAATCCACGCCAATTTTCTTTGGGATTCCCATCAGTTTACTCCAATCTACTCTGTCAAACGCTTTTTCTAGGTCCATAAATACTCTATACACTTTTTTATTCCTCTCTAGGTATCTTTCGCCGATTGTCCGTAGTAGTCCAATTGCATCTCTCGTACAGTTCCCTTCCTGAAGCCAAACTGCTCTTCTTCCAACTATCCTTCCATCTTAGAATATAAACGTCGATTCAGTATTCGCAGAAGAATCTTCACCGAATGTGACATCACGCTGATAGTCCTGAGTTATAGGCCGGAAGTGGAATTTAAATATGCATCAGTATTTCCAGTCTTCCGCAGGACACTTTCAGGAAATTTGATATTAAATTTGTAACTCTTTTTTTTCCCCGAAATCCTCAAGGTGTTCATGGCGTGAGATATAGCACTAACGGCTTTGATATGAATTCCATTGCGTAGTTTTGGATTCACTAAGTTCTACTGGCTAAACAGGAGTTCTACTTCAGCTTTCGTATAGGAAAGAGGAAGTAGGCTACGGCGATACCAAACATAGCTATTAAGTTAGTCCCGGCAGAATATTATACTGGTACACCTCAACCTAAAAATTCACTTTGATGAAATACTGCCAAGAAATCGCCGGAGGAAAGATAATCCAGGGGATTACCCACGATGTCATGATACGTCGTGCAGGGTTGTTCTTATAAAGTTTCGAAATTGTACCAAGTAAAATACACTCAGGGACAAAAATAACCGGACACTTCTATATTTGCTTGTATTTTGTTGCCAATTATTTCAAAATGAAACAAAACCCATTTAAACAAAATAATGTTTCATTTAGCACCTTACACAACATTTGAAAAAAAAATCTCTGATGAGAAAATTTACAAAAAATTACAAAGGGCGTATAAATATGGCATTGTTTGGTCTGTTTTTTTTTTTTTCCATTTTATGGTGCCTTAAACATTAAAAACTCTTTTTAGTAACGGGTATTACCCCCTCTGGCTTGAATAACTGCATCCATACGTCTTGGCATGCTCTCAATTTGGTTAGCAATGTCTTCTTGAGGAATAAGTTCCCATTCTTCGCCAAGTGCTCGCCTCAACTCTTGTAACGATTCTGGTCTCGGTCGTCTATTCTTAACACGCCGTCCCAGCATGTCCCACACGTGTTCAATTGGGTTCATGTCTGGATTCCTTGCTGGCCATGGAAGAACATGGATTCCCGCTTCTTGGAGATAATCTCCGACCGCATGGGCAATATGCGGTCGTGCATTATCATGCATTAAAACAAAATTATCACCTAAAAATTGGCCAAATGGCACAACATGATCAGCCTAACATTCATTTATATACCTATCAGCTGTTAGTCTTCCATTTTCAACAAAAACCAACTCTGTACGAGTATCTGTACACACTCCTGTCCAAACCATCACTCCACCACCTCCATACGGCACATTTTCGGAAATGCAACACTGTGAAAATCGTTCTCCCCTCCTTCTCCAAACTCTTTCACGTCCATCAGGTGAGCACAGATTGAAACGGGACTCATCGGTGAACAGAATACAGCTCCACTGTCCATTTCTCCAATCCCTGTGATCATTTGCAAAACGCAGTTGTTCAACTCGATGCATCCTGAGAAGTCTGGGACCAGTTGCAGGTCTACTTGATATCAGTCCACTTGCTTTCAACCTCCTTCTAACTGTTTTGGCCGAAATTGGGCGTCCATGCATGTTAACAAATTGCTGGGCTACACTAGTAGCTGGCAGGTTGCGCTCCCTAAGAACTCTCAACACCATATACCTGTCTTCATTTGGATTTGTAGCTCTTGGACGACCCGAACCTGGTCTTCTGGTATATTCTAGGGTCTCTCTATACCGTTTTATGGCATCATGGGTTGTGCTTCTAGCCATATTCATAACATTTGCAATGTAACGTACACTGCGTCCATCATCGTAAAGGGCTACAGCTCGAGCCACATCTTCAGGTCGCATCTTGTTTTAAGACAAATGTTACAACGCCACTTAAACTCAGAAAATGTAAAAATAAAGAAATAACGAACGATAACGATAATGAAGCACAAAATGGTTGAGACAAAATTGTTATAGCTGAGACTCCGAAAGCAAAATTGGAATATTTGGTTGTAATGGCTTGTTTATAAAACAAAAAACAATCAACAATGTATACACGTCCCCATAACAACAGAAGGCTACCATAATATTGTATGAGAAGATAATGTTTTGCAAAATACCAGCAAATATTAAAGTGTCCGGTTTTTTTTGTCCCTGAGTGTATTTTCTTTATCATAGATTAATATTACGCCTAAAAATGTCTAAATACAAAATTAATGTTTCCAAATACATCTTATTAAAACAGTTAAATGATAAAAAAAGTAAAAGTCGCTAACTTTGTAGCCAAATAATTAATAAAACCTTCAGAAAAATCGTTGGTCGCTGTTTCGTAATTTTTGCCGTTAAACACCCCCCCCCCCAAACCGCTAGATCTAGCGAATTGTGGCTGAAATTGGCAACACTGATAATAGCTTGGCACAGTTACGTAAAGAGACTGGGGACGTTGCAATATTGTCAACGAGTTAGAAAGTGATCTCTCTCTTTCTAACTCGTTGAATATTGTATTTTAAGCGATACTTGGTATCGATACTGAATTCCACACTCAGTATCGATACTCTCATATCAAAAGGTTAGTGGAATCTAGTATCGATACTCTCATAATATCGAAAGGATAATATCAAAAAGGTATAGTTTTAGTATCGCTAAATCCCATTAATGAGATGCTACTTTATTGGGCCCATTCTCAGTGATGATGCTTGTTATTTTTTTTTTATTTTTTTATTTTTTGCTTTTGATGCCCATTCAATGAATATTTGCAGCATTATATTACATAGTTATTCATGATAGAGCCCGGATGTTTGGCAAAATGCCTTTTTTACTGGATGGAAGTAAATTATTATTTGTATAGATATAAATGTGATTTGGAGTAAATTAAAGTGACAGGGCTAATTTTTATTTTTCCTTTTTAAGGTGTTTCTTACTAACTCAATGATAAATGCCTTTTTTGTCATTTTAAAGCGATATTTCTTATTTATTTGCAATTTTCTAATTAATTGTAATGTAATGTGTATGAAATTTAAATATATGAAACAGTGACTCACTTTACTAACAATAGTAAATAAAAGTAATTTATTTCGGTACTTAATCCGCTAACAATCGTGCTTTAATACTATTGGTGTAATATGAATAATGATCGACAATACACAGTTACAAATAATTATAATATCATGTCTTCACGAAACCAACAATCAGGTTTATAATTTTTAGTATTAAGCTCGTTCTCATAGAAGTTATTAATGTCACGTAGCATTTCCAGTTTGTTTGCTTTCATATTTTCAAATCTTAACTGTTACAATTTTGTGCTACACGTGTTTATTATTGTAGGAGAAAAAATATGAGTGAGGAACAGTCAGTTATTGTCGGGTGACAGAAAGTACGGTATAAGATCGGTTAGCTAGAATGCCTAAATTCAGTAAACCATTGCAAAGTAAATTTCATGCTTACGTTAGTGAATTTGGTGCCCATGTGTTTTCAACCGATGGAAAAGTTTTGTTATGTAAGGTGAAAAGACAGTTAATCACGAAAAAAAAGTATTTTATAAGTCAACATGTATCAACTACGAAGTAAAAATGTCAGTTATATTGATATAATTAAAATTTATTGTGCCTTTTTTTTTAGTTTTTATTGCCTTTTTTGGCTGCCTATTTTAACTGTTATAAATTCCTAAACATCCAGGCTCTATGCATGAGTGTACCTCGAGTCCATTTCCTTCTTCACTGAAACGCTGGCAAATACAAAATTCGTGCCCTCCAAAAAGTACACAGATACACTTAGGGACGTTGCGATACTGCATTTTAAGCTTGTGAATTTTATACGATGAAAGAGTAATGGAACGGAGAAAAATGCTCTCCGGCACCGGGATTTCAACCCGGGTTTTCAGCTCTACGTGCTGATGCTTTATTCACTAAGCCACACCGGATACTTCGTGATTTAAGACGGCGCTTATTCCGTCGGATCCCGGCCAACTAGTCACTCATAACGAGTGCACCTCAGCACATGTGTGGACTTCATAGACATCTATACTGTTTTCGCTGTAAGAAAAATCCTAATGTAAACGTAAGCACGTGGCTGTCATACCCGTGATTGCTTCCCAGTCTAAACATTCACATGACGCAGGAAAATATAGTTCGTATTTGGAAACCACAGTCTTGTATTATTTGAAAATAAAACATGGAATTCTAGTTGTTAAATACGATGAAACATTTAACTTCGCTCATGTGTGAAACGCTATGTAAAAGAAAAGCTACTTTTATATTTTGTTATGTACTATGAACGCGGATGAATACCAACAGTAATACCGAGGTAGTCTGTTCTTGTAACAAGCTGGCGTCACTTGAGCTCGTAGTTGTTCACGTAAGCACGTGGTACTGAAGTATGGCTTCTGTATCCTCAACTGTCCATTGTGAAGACATAAGACTTAAAAATAATTTAATTGCATTAATTATAAAGTAAATGTTTCCTAAGCAAACGAATGCATAGTAGTGAGGTTAGGCCTACTTGACGAGTAACGGGAAATGTTTAACATGAAACAGAATGTACAACAGTAGGCGGGAACACATACTGAGAATCTATGGCGCCAAACAGTGGCCAATGAAGCGTCACTTCAGTCACGTGCTATTGTTTACATTAGGATTTTTCTTACAGCGAAAAGATTACTATGACGTAGTGCAGAGGGCGGCCACTAAAGGGAACCCAAGAGTTGGAACTTAAACTGAGACGATTTTGTCCGGCACCGGGATGGGTATCCTGTGTGGCTTAGTGGATAAAGCATCAGAACGTAGAGCTGAAAACCCGGGTTCAAATCCCGGTGCCGGAGAGAATTTTTCTCCGTTCCATTACTCTTTCATCGCATGATGACGCAGAATATCTGCATGGAAATATCGTATGTACTTCGGTACATTAAAATAATATATTGTGAATTTTATTTTTGAATTTCTCTTGAATTAAATTGAGTTTGAATAACAATTTCCTGTAAGATGCTATCTATCATTAAGAAAAGGCAGCTTAGTCAATAGTAATAGTATCATATCCACTCAAGCATTACATAATCTTAGTACCGTGTTGTGGGGGTGTGTGAACTGAAGTCATACATTATGGAAAGTAGGCCTGCTGGCGCCTCTATGATTTTGATAGCAATCGATAGCACCTACAGTAAAATTTCTTTAGTTCTATCGCATCAGAACGTGTTATCCTATACCGAATGCAGTGTGGGATTTGTTATTTTTATGGAGAGACTCTTTGCTTGTCTCTCTGCTCAATATCGATACGCTGTAGACCTAGTTCAAATTTTTAAAATAATTGTTATAGGGCATACAGTTAGCCGGACGCGAGGGCGAATCTCATATTACAACAGTCATGTTAATTGATGCCCATAGGCGCAAGCGCGCGCTTTAGAGCTCAGGAGAGCCTGGGCGCTTTACAGCGGAAAGGAAAGAGAAAGACGAAAGAGATAGTATATGCCGCTTGGTCGAGCTATATACAGGGATGGCCAGCACTGATTCAATGGATAAAGGGAAGAGAACTTATTAAAACTGTATCCATGTTAATTTTTAGATTTGTCTGAAAAGTATAAGTGCATTATAAGAGTGTAGTTTTCATTTTAATGCCCATTTTTCATAAGTTTGTTTTTTTTATTCAAAAGGAATATTTTATCAACTTTTTTTATAGAAAAGTGAAATTTCAGATATAGCCCTATTTATTTAGTAATCTTACAGATACTAAAACAATGTTTTCGTAAATCTAATATTTATTTATTTATTTATTTATTTATTTATTTATTTATTTATTTATTTATTTATTTATTTATTCTGGTGTAGTTAAGGCCATCAGGCCTTCTCTTCCACAACACCAGTAATACGTATTACTGAAGATAGTGTATTACAAATTTTGAAAATATTCGCATGGGGAATGTTTGTAAGGAAATGAATTAACAAAGCAACTACTGTTACATCATAACCAAACGATATGTGCCCATGTGTTGTAAAAATGTCAGCTCTATAGCTTCAGCAGATTTCGAGAAAATAATTTAATATTCTGAAGATAGGAAGTTGCTCACCAATATCACCTTAAAAGCATAATGCGATAAGAGTTTTGTTATGGAATATTAGTTACACTTAAAACATATACAGTACCTAGGTAACTTTGCTTTGTACTGTAATATTGTTTTGATTAGTTTATTGATTACTTTTATAAGGCTAAAGATAGGGCATACCATCAATATCAATTCCAACTTATCGTGTCATACTCAATCTCTTTTTTTTTTTTTTTTTTTGGTGGTGGGGATATCACTTTCTTTATGAATGATGTGTTTCATCCACTTAGTACAGTACAGTTGTACTACTATGGAATTTATGTGAATATTTCCTCTTAACTCTTTATTATGTTATTAACGTTTATGCTCGACCATGCCGAAACGTAGTAATTATACACCTGGTAGCAGACCTTTAATGCATGTCATTAAAGTACACCTACTCATTAAAGGTCAGGTCTTTCAGCCAATGACGACTCAGGTTACAACTGTTCAGCCAATGACAGGTCAGCTTTCTACCGTTATAAAACCGCAAGTATCGATTATTCTCGGATATGCAATCGAAAGAGAATTAGCGAAAAGTCACGGAGGCTGGAAATCCAATACTGTCGCAGAAGGTTATGTTCTGTTACTATAATAATTATCGTTAATTGTAAATAATATTCAAATAAATTCAATTTGTCATCTCGTTTTTCAATTTCTAATTTAATTTCAGTGTTATCTCTGTAGGTTCTTATGGCCTAGCAAGGTCAATGTGGACATCTGTTCCTCGGAAAAAATCAATACTTTCGCGTCTGCGCACATCTCACAACATACGGAACATTGCTGAAGGTCAGATACAATTAAAATTAATAATATCAAGTTAGAAATATGGTCGAGCATAAAAAGTCGTGTGAAACTTGCCTATAATGGTAATTAAGAAGCTCGTATGAAAATTATGAAACTCGCTTGCGCTCGTTTCATAAATATCCATGCTCACTTCTTAATTACCTTCATTATAGGCTCGTTGCATAATGTACTGTTAAAACACAACTGCAATATTAAGAAATTGGTGTTAGTACTTTTGTTTTACAGACAATATAATAATATTAAACAGAAAGAATTCATATAAAAATAACGACATAGAATTTCACGTTCCGTTTGAAGTTTGTGCACCACTGTTTCTTAATCCAACAGGTTGCTTATTCATATACACATCCCTTTAATACCTAGCGCGTGATGTCCGCGCACGACGTCAAGGTCAGAAAAATACGCTTGCTTTGACATCACGGCATTACAATATAGTTTTACACTACCATTTTAACGATTTTTTTTAACTTTATTACGGTTCCTTGATCAGCAAGAAATGCAAGAATCCCATTATTATTGTTTCTATAATTTTTATATAGGTACCGAATTGCATTGATACTAAAATAATACTAGGAGGGATCACAATACTCGAACAGCCACGTATTTTATGTGAATTTATGGAACTGTTATTGTATACATAGGCCTTTAGCTAGCCTACTTAAACCAGACAATTTATGAATTTAGATATCTTACTCATAATTTTATGGATATGTTAATTTTTGATGGGTAGCTAGACGACATTAAGATATATGGATCATATGCGGAGACTAAAAGGAAGGCAGAAAATAGGAAAACTTGGAGAATGCTGGGTTTACCTGCTTGAAACCTGGGTACGCAGAGAACCTTAATAGGGATATCTTATGCGAAGTTTTACCGTTAGATGGCAGGAGAGTTCCATGCGGCATAACATGTTGTAGGCCTATATTATGTCATATGCTACAGTTGATTACGTTCTTCCGCTTGTCGGTTTTCTGTGCATGTCAAAATTATATTTATAATTATTTTGTATAACCTAGTATAATTTAATATAATTCAGTATTTTCTTACCTCATAATTTAATTTAATTTAAAATAAATGAAAACCTAAACTTGTATAACACTGAGCGATTCCACTTAAGAGATGGATGGGGAAATCTGCAGTATGCAGAATATAGATACGAGTAAATTGAATGTTCATGAACCTAAACGAGAACTTTGAGAACGAGGTGCATGAATAAAAAAAAATAGGAACTTTGTCGAAGGTGAATATTACCTCTTTAATCATTAGTATTGTAAGTAGCGTACGCAAAAAACAGGATATGCAGCTACCAATGTGTGTTTTTATAGGGAAGGCACTATCGAGATTGAATTCCTCGTATTTTTTTCTCTAGTTGCAGAAAGATCAACTGCAATGTTTGATGAGATATAATATGATCGCAGTAGTATCACGATTATTCCTGTGTTTTGTAGGTTAAGGACATGCAGTTTTGAATATGTGCAGGATGATTTTGAAAATTTGAATAAAACACGGCTTTAATAATTAGTCTACAGCACATTAAAAACATTATTCACGAAATGGATTTCACTACGGATCGTCCTGGATAATAAACATCCCAGTTAATCGAGAGTTTACTGCAGGCGTAAACTTCGGAGACTTCTAGAAGTACTGAATATAATCTAAGCAAACATAGCTTGCTGTCGAGGTTGCATATGGTTTTTTTTATTAATTTTTCTTTTCCCTCTTCCAAAATGAAACGGCAGCCAGAAATTCCTTACTTGAAGTAGTTATTTTTGTTTAATAGCTAGCACTTTCGAGGCGCAATTTAATTAGTTAATGAAGACAAAAGGCTTTCCCTGGTTTTCACAAATAGGAACACAACAAAAATTTGGCATTTTGAGTCGTTTTTAAGAGTATACTGATACACTACGTAAATCCTCAATGTTTATATACTGGAAAACAAATGCACACGCAAAGCGCATCCCTCAAAGTACACACGCGCTATCTGTTGGTGCTAGTTCAGGATATCCCTATTAATGTAGACAACCGATGTGGGTCTGGGAATACGCCTAGCTTGGGGGTTAGTGCTATAGATCTAGCAGTGCGTGGATCATAATGCTCCATCCCTCAATTCAATTCTAAAGTAGACTAGTAGATAATAATGATAATAATAATAATAATAATAATAATAATAATAATAATAATAATAATAATAATAATAGACTATGGCTTTATACGAGATCGATATTTCCGGTTTAACGCCAGTGCAGTGCGAAAGAGAGAGCACTGCACTTTATTTCAACTTACGGTATAATGCCTGTGTAACTCTGCCCTCTACGTGTCCAGCTTTCCTGATAGAGAATTGCTGCTACGTCAACTCCTCGGAGTATACTAGCAAATACAGTATGCTTCGTAAGGAAGTGCTCTACCAATTGCTATAATTTCGGATTTTCGAAGAATAACTTACCTTAATGATGATGATGATAATAATAATAATAATAATAATAATAATAATAATAATAATAATAATAATAATTTTATCAAAAGAGAATATGCATTAACCTTAATGTTTGCAGATGATCTGATTATTATATCTAATTCGAAAGATAATCTTCAGAAATCGATACATGCATTAAATAGAATAGCAAAAGAATATAACATGACAGTATCCCTAAGTAAAACTAAAGTGATGGCTTTCAAGAGAAAAGAGATCATCCGATCAAAAATTGTAATTGAAGATACAGGGACATCATTTTATTTTTACTAACATTTTTAATATTAACTTGCTTATACCTCTGGATCAACGCCGTTTGCTATCCTCTTCCACGACTGGAGTTCGATGATACTGACGTAATATATAAACATATCACTTTACTAGGTATAGGAGGGAAGAAAAGTAGTTCATCCATTTACGTAAACTAGGAAATATTGCGCTTTTGAGTTTAATCATTTTCATTAGGTTTTTGTTTAATCAAAATACAGTACAGTATTAACAATGAGTGTTTTTACTCACGAACTGAGCTGTCCATGTGGACGTATTCATTATGCAGTGTATATTATACTGTCTACAACACATTAGCGTAGAATATAGAGAATGAAGTTAAATTGAAAAATAATCATAATATGGATATTTAAACACATTTCGATACAGGCTTCAGTTCTAATGTGCATATTATCGCACTATAGCATATTGTACTTAATTCCAATTACCAGTTCTTCGTACTAGTAACTCATGTTGAAATAATTCTGTACCTGCTCTATGAAAGAGTACCTTACGTACTGTAAATTCAATCTTCACTTCTGCCCAAAAAGATAAAATCACTCAGACATACTATCTACTGTCCATCCAAGTGGTTATATCGCAGGGTCGTAGATAGGAGGGATATCACGTGACAGTTAATTACTTAACGAGGCCCTTTTATTTAAGTTATTTTAAACAGTTGTATAATATTAAGTAGACGTCCAATTCCTAACAGAAATTAATGTTCTCAGAAAAGAGCTAAGACAGCCTAGCCACTAGCTGGAGAATAAAAGCTGGTTGTTGAAACCGGGATACGACGTAGGCAAATGGACGACAGTACCTGTGCGAAAATGATTCCATATTGAAAGCTCTTTCGTCACTGGAAAATGCGAACATATTTTTGGAACGTACTGTGGCTACTATGACTGTATATGCGGTCTTGGATCTGTGTGGAAGACGGTTGAAGGGGTGGGAGTGAAGTACATTCAAAAACTCAGGTACAATAAAAATTGAAGTAAAAATAAAATGATGTCCCTGTAGTATTGTGGAACAAGTTACAGAATTTAAATACTTAGGATGCAATATATCACACCAAAAAGAGTCTGATCAAATTAAAAAATGGAAGTATTTAATCGTCTTAATGGCACTATAAAAAGGTGTTTGAAAAATAAAGCAAGAAAAGACACAATATTAAAGTTTTATAAAGTAATGTCAGTGCCAAAACTATTGTATGGGAACGAAACTTGGATCATGACAGAGAAAAATAAAAGCAAACTTGAAGCAAATGAAATGAGATTTCTAAGAGCAGTTGCTGGCTATAAGAAAATAGACCATAAAAGAAGTGAAGATATAAGAAAGGAATTAGAATATATATAATCTGAACGATAAAACTAAAGAGTATAAAACGAAGTGGATAAACCATGTGTAAAGAATGAACATAGACAGAGTACCATTTCATTTTAAGAATTATAAACCGGTAGGGAAAAGAGATATAGGGAGACCCAAAAAATGGTGGCATGAACAAGATATGTAGATTGCTACAGACAATAATGTCTAACGCGTGAAGGAAGAAGAAGAAATAATAATAATAATAATAATAATAATAATAATAATAATAATAATAATAATAATAATAATAATAATGAGTGAATATTACTGTTGTCACTTATTTCTAAGTCTCATCCTGCAGAAATTAAGAAAATTAGAAAAAGAAGTTATCTACATCGAGGAGAGTGCTAAGAACTGCAATAGACCCTACTGGAGCAACGCAATGCAGGTCCCTGCAATACCGGCGACTCTGCATCATGGCAGTTCTGATAATAGCGCAGAGCTGATCGATACGCTGACCCACTGTAAAGCGGCCAAGAAAAGGCGAGTGAGTGGTGAGGGCAGCGTGTCATTATTTGGGGTGTTGGACTGTGGGAGGCGCTCACGATCGTGCAGGACACAAGTGGACTCGAAACAAGTAGGGAGTTAGATAAGGGGAACTTCTAAATTCATTTATTGTGCGGAAATCTCGTCAAAAACCCAACTAAGTAATCGGAACTTCGATACTGCTCCCGAGCGCAATCATGGATCACGAGTCGCTCTCGTTACCCCTAGACCACGCCGATGGCAGCAATATAGGCTATAGTGTTCTCATTTTACGAGAAAACTAATCACCGTATAGTTCATTTTCCAATCGATTACCTAATACACAAGCAACAATCACACACACGTTCCGGTACAATTCTCAGACGCAAATAACTGCAGGGATGTTTTGTAGAACTGGCTTCCCACGCTGCGGTCGAGAAAGCAGGAAGTCAGCCGTCGGCGAAATGAGAGGACAGTATAGGCCTATAAGAAAATGGAAAAATAATTGAAACAAAGGAAATTGTAGGAACGATTGCTGTCCTATTTCAACTTACTATGAACGAGAAATAAAAATTTGTAACGAATTCAAATTCAGATTCAAATTTATTCATAATTTACATTTGAAATGGTACATTTGAATAGATACCCGAAATGAGCATATACTCGTGCTTGGGTACAGTCCAGTAGAGCCTACATAAATTTTACAGACATCAATAATAATGTTGATGATAGAAATAATAATAATAATAATAATAATAATAATAATAATAATAATAATAATAATAATAATAATAGAATAACAGTGACAGAGATAATACAAAGATAGTAATATAAATTAATTAATTAATAATAATAATAAAATACAAAATATTAACAATAATAAAGTAATAACAAGACTGATAATAGTACATTATGCAACGAGCCTATAATGATAGTAATTAAGACGCGAGTATGTTTGTCTATGAAACGAGCGCAAGGGAGTTTCATAATTTTCATACGAGCGTCTTAATTACCATTATAGGCAAGTTTCATACGACTATTATGCTCGACCATATTTCTAACTTGAAATTATTCAGAAGTATTCATTTTATTTGTATCTGACAGAAGATCGGAAGTGACCTTGTTCATAGCTCTTAAATTGTGAGATGTGCGCAGACGCGAAAGTATTGATTTTTTCCGAGGAACAATAATGTCATTGACCTTGATGTAATGTAACATGAACTAATTTTGATATAACCTGGAAATTGATTTAGAATTGAAAAACGAGATGACAAATTGAATTTATTTGAATATTATTTACAATTAACGCTAATTATTATAGTAACAGAACATAACTTTCTGCGACAGTATTGGATTTCCAGCCTTCGTGACGTTTCCCTCGTTGTCTTTCGATTGCATATCCGAGAATAATCGAAAACCTGAACTTTAATGAATAAGTGTACTTTAATGACATGCATTAAAAGACTGCTACTAGATGTATAATTACTACATTTCGGCATGGTCGAGCATAAAATATAATATAAAATCTCTTAACGAGAGTTAACACAACTTATACAGGGACATCATTTTATTTTTACTTCAACTTTTATTGTACCTGAGTTTTTGAATGTACTTCACTCTCACTCCTTCTACTAACGAAATTCCAACTGTCCTCCACACAGAACCAAGGCCGCAGTACTGAGTTAGTAGGTATAGTACGTTTCAGAAATATGTTCGCGTTTTCCAGTGACGAAAACTTCCAATATTGAATAATATTTTCGCACAGGTACTGTCGTCCGTTTGCCTACGTCGCATCCCGATTTCCCCCACCTGCTTCTGCTCGCTTCACTGTAAAGACTAGTGGCTGGGCTTTCTTAGCTCTTTTCTGAAAACATTAATTTCTGTTAGGAATTAATTGGACGTCTACGTAATATTATGCAACTGTTTAAAATAACTTAAATAAAAGGGCCTCGTTAAGTAATTAACTATCACGTGATCACCCCCCCCCCCTTTCTACGATCCTGCGACATAACCACTTGGACGGACAGTAGATAGCATATCTGTGCTGGTCGGGCAGAAATGAAGACTGAATTTACAGTACGTAAGGTACTCTTTTGTAGAGTAGATACAGAAGTATTTCAACATGAGTTACTAGTACGAAGGACGAAACTGGTAATTGGAATTAGGTACAATAGTCTATAGTGCGATAATAGGCACAAAAGATCTGAAGCCTGTATCGAAATGAACGGCCACCATTTTCAGAAATGTGTTTAAATATCCATATTATGATTATTTTTCAATATAACTTCATTCTCTATATTGTACGCTAATGTGCTGTAGACAGTATAATATACGCTGCATAATGAATACGTTCGCATGGATAACTCAGTTCGTGAGTAAAAACACTTATTGTTAACACTGTACTGTATTTTGATTAAACAAAAACCTAATGAAAATTATGAAACTCAAAACCGCGATATTTCCTACTTTACGTAAATGGATGAACGCCTTTTCTTCCCTCCTATACCTAGTAAAGTGATTTGTTTGTATTTTACGCCAGTACCATAGAACTCCAGTCGTGGAAGGAGGTAGCAAACGGTGTTTCCGGGTCTCAATCATTAATCCAAAGGTATAGCCAGGTTAATATTAAAAATGTTAGTAAAGATAAAATGATGTCCCTGTACGGTATAAGCATATAATAACCAGAAAAAAAATAACGAACTCGAAAATCAACAAAAAAGTTCGTTGTATCGCAGACGACAGCAACCGCCATATTGATATTGTGTTATGCATTATTGGTAGGAGGGGGGAGCCGAAGGTCTACATCCTGACGTTCTCTTCGAATCTTCTCATACGATCATAGGAAGTTAATACTGAAAAACAAAATGTCTACGAGTCAAACTGTTCACTATTACCAGGATAAATACAAATAATACTGAAATATATTAATCAAGTTTCAGTTATAGATCTCCACTTTTGTGCAAGAGGTATCATATCAAAATATTTTATGAATGGCGGGGAAAAAATAAATTTTAAGAACTCTCTAGTGACGAATACAATCAAGTATATCTGTGGCGATGCTAAGAAATCATTTATGTGGAAACATACACTGTTATTAATTAAGAAAATGATCTATTTATATTTATTACAATGTTTTATCTTATAGATTACATTAATCAGATACATACAATAAATATTGAATAATTTCGAGGGAAAAAATTGTTCCGGTGCCGGGTATCGAACCCGGAAATTTTAATTAAACGTACCAACGCTCTACCAACTGAGCTATCCGGGAACTCTACCAGATACCGATCCAATTTTTCCCTCCATATCCACAGACCTCAAAGTGGGCTGACAATCGTAAGCAACCAACATTGAGTGCACACTAACTCTGTGTGACTTGGTCCATAATTCCTACTGTGTCTTAATCCAGCTGTAGTGCGGCATTTAGGTTCTGCCAAAAGAGTTGGGACATTTCTTCTGGTGTTATGTACGTTTTTCAGTTATAAAATTCATTCGATTTCTGTGAAAATAAATTAGGAATGTATGTTTATATATTTGCTCAATTTAATTACCAAAAAAGAACCAAATAAAGTAAATACTTGCAAGGATTGATTTCTTGTATTCTAGTGAGAGGCGGAGAAGGCGAGAGGAAGTAGGAGAGGACGAGGTCGAAATTTTTTATTAACTTCCCCGAGCTGCCCTCTGATTGAAGTTCTGGCTGATTATCAGGCAGTGCATCTGACTTGATAATATGTGTCAGAGGAAGAATAATTGTGTCCACACCTGTGGAATAACGGTTAGCGCGTCTGACCGCGAAACCAGGTGGCCCGGGTTCGAATCCCGGTCGGGGCAAGTTATCTGATTGAGGTTTTTCCGGGGTTTTCCCTCAACCCAATTTAAGCAAATGCTGGGTAAATTTTCGGTGCTGGATCCCGGACTCATTTCACAGACATTATCACCTTCATTTCATTCAGACGCTAAATAACCCGAGATGTTGATACAGCGTCGTAAAATAACCTACTTAAATAAAATAAAAAAATAACATTTGTTTGTATACATCTGAAGTCTGATTAGTGTATTATGTAGCTAATCGGCGATGTATGCAATGGAGAGAGGAAGAAACTGGCCACCCTACTCCATTATTTCCTGGTGTAGTTGCCTCATAAGTGGTGCCTTGTTGGTATCACTTGTGAGGTTCAGACCTGTTTTCGGACAGTTAACTAAGCAATATTCCCCGAACTTTGAGGGAAGTAGGATAACAGTGACCTAACAGTGACAGTGACGTTAATCCATTAGAACACTTGTACGACTGGTAACATATACTCGGGCGTGTCGTGGTTCCTTGGTGAAGAGATTTGTCCGTTAGTGAGCCCGCGTCTTCTATGATTGACAAAATCATTATGCTAGAAGATAGACAACGATGCCACGCCCTTTCCAAAATAGTATATTCATGCTGAAGATTTATGTATTAGCGGACAGTCAACAATTAGTTAAAATTCACTAGCATAATGGCGTTTCTAAAAATATTCCAGTCCAGACAAGCTATTTCCTAACTAAAGGTAGGCCGAAGGGCGTACGCAAGGGGAGTTACAGGATTTGACCCCCCCACCCCGGAACTGTTTAAAAAAAAGTTAAATATTTAGATCTGAATATTTTCTTTTTATCCTTAATCGTTTTCCCTTCTCCAATTTTTCACTGTCAGAGTAATAAAATCTACATCGACATAAGGCATAGTCCTCCTACTCCTTCAATATAATCCCTGTGCTTGGTGCTGCGGTACGTTCGAATTATAACAATGCTTAGCCTACTTACTTACCGGAGGTTCATTGCCGCCCTCACATAAGCCCGCCATTGGTCCCTATCCTGAGCAAGATTAATCCAGTCTCTATCATCATATCCCACCTCCCTCAAATCCATTCTAATATTATCTTCCCATCTACGTCTCGGCCTCCCCAAAGGTATTTTTTCTCTTCGGCCTCCCAACTAACACTCTATATGCATTTCTGGATTCGCCCATGCCCTGCCCATCTCAAACGTCTGGATTTAATGTTCCTAATTATGTCAGGTGAAGAATACAATGCGTGCAGTTCTGTGTTGTGTAACTTTCTCCATTCTCCTGTAACTTCATCCCTCTTAGCCCCAAATATTTTCCTAACCACCTTATTCTCAAACACCCTTAACCTATGTTCCTCTCTCAAAGTAGAGTCCAAGTTTCACAACCATAAAAACAACCGGTAATATAACTGTTTTATAAATTCTAACGTTAAGATTTTTTGAGAAGAGACTGGATGATAAAAGCTTCTCAACCGAATTTCCCATATTTATTCTGTGTTTAATTTCCTGTTGCTCCCAAGTATTTGAATTTTTCCACCTCTTCAAACGATAAATTTTCAATTTTTATATTTCAATTTCGTACAATATTCTCGTCACGAAACATAATCATATACTTTGTCTTTTCGGGATTCACTTCCAAACCTATTTCTTTATTTGCTTCAAGTAAAATTCCCGTATTTTCCCTAATCGTTTGTGGATTTTCTCCTAACATATTCACGTCATCCGCATAGACAAGCAGCTGATGTAACCCGTTCAATTCCAAACCCTCTCTGTTATCCTAGACTTTCCTAATGACATTCTCGAGCAAAGTTAAAAAGTAAAGGTGATAGTGCATCTCCTTTCTTTAGCCCACAGTGAATTGGAAACGCATCTGATAGAAACTGACCTATACGGACTCTGCTGTACGTTTCACTGAGACACATTTTAATTAATCGAACTAGTTTCTTTGGTATACCAAATTCAATAAGGATATCATATAAAACTTCTCTCTTAACCGAATCATATGCCTTTTTGAAGTCTATGAATAATTTTATTGTATTAGAGTACTTTATTTCTTATAATATTTATTTTCTTCTGATCGTGTAATAGTCAATTAAATCCCACTCGAGTTTTGATTTTCTCTAGATAAATCAAAACCTCTAGTGAGATTACTGTTGATAAATATTAAAGAATAAAATCGTTAGCGACTGTTCTGAGTAAATACTTATTGTTTAAATAAGAACCATGAAATTTGAGTAAAAAGGTCATATTTCATATGCGTAATTCTCGTATAAATTGAAACACAGGTACTTAATACGTATGAACAAAATCCTTTCTTTAGTTAGGAGAAATCGGTATGCACAGACCAAAGGGAAGGAAATAGACAGAGGGACACTTTTCAACTTCTTAATACACTTTCTTTCTCGTACTTGATATATTAAGAAGTGGAAGAAGCCAGATTGTTGTATGCCTTCTGTCACTACGTTTTAAACTTTCTTATCTGTCATGGTCACCAAGCAATTTTTTTTTAATCTGATGAAATGCCGTGTAAGAATTATAAGTAACAGAGGGGAAACTTAATATGCGATGCCGAAATAGTGCAATTATCCCCCAACACGCGACGTCGCAAGTAAAGTTCACCGGTTAACTGTCTGGCGACCTTAGCGACGTGTACCCTTGAACTTTCATGTACCTCGTAGTATTGTACCCCCGAGATCAGAGTAAACTGCTGTTGGTTCATACTCGACATGCCCGTAGTTCGATTCCCTACACCAGTCTTCTCAAGGACACCGGCCACTACGAGAGGGTAGTGGGAGCTTGGAAATTGTAGCAACTGTCTCTTGATGACGTTGCTGCCTACGACTCGGGTTCGATATCTGTACAGACCTACCTATAAAAATAAACTAGTACGAAATACGTCGTTGGGATACTTAGAAATGTTACTATGTTCTTATGTTCATTTTATGATTGAAGAATGCTGGGTTTGCAGAGAAAAACCTGCCCTTGGGCAGAAAACTATGAATGAATAAGTACTTGAAGTTCAAAAAGTTTCCCGCTTACCAACCTTTTAAAGTTAGTATTTTTTTTTTATTACTTTTCAAAAAAGATTTTCATTTCGAATTTTCTTCTATGCTTTCCTTAGACATTGAGCTATCAATTAAAAAATTACAGCGCGATTGATTGAATGTCATAGGAGCTACGACATAACAAATGTTTAACGGAGTGGGAGATATCGTCTAATAGAGCCTTACGAAAGGAACACGTGCACCGATTCCATACGATTCTTTCCGAAGTTTTACGAACATGAACATAAGTTACCAATTACGTCACTACTGACGTCAACATAGCGTTAACCGTTTAGCGGACCAAGAGGGTGCGAAAATCTCTATTAAAGAAGTAGTCTATCTTTACAGCAGCGATGAGCAAGAGAACTTTCCCCTCTTTTTCTCCTTCAACCAGTAGCGGCCGGTGATCGAAATCCTCGGTGAGGCCAGATGCAACTAGTTTAAGTGCCTCCGATAGGAAATGTTTATTTATGATATTAATTATTATTGTTATTATAAGATTAATAAGATTATTAATATTATTATTATTATTATTATTATTATTATTATTATTATTATTATTATTATTTACTTACTGACTGGCTTTTAAGGAACCCAGAGGTTCATTGCCGCCCTCACATAAGCCCGCCATTGGTCCCTATCCTGAGCAAGATTAATCCATTCTCTATCATCATATCCCACCTCCCTCAAATCCATTTTAATATTATCTTCCCATCTAAGTCTCGGCCTTCCTAAAGGTCTTTTTCCCTCCGGCATCGCAACTAACACTCTATATGCATTTCTGGATTCGCCCATACGTGCTACATGCCCTGCCCATCTCAAACGTCTGGATTTAATGTTCCTAATTATGTCAGGTGAAGAATACAAAGCGTGCAGTTCTGTGTTGTGTAACTTTCTCCATTCTCCTGTAACTTCATCCCTCTTAGCCCCAAATATTTTCCTAAGCACCTTATTCTCAAACACCTTTAACCTATGTTCCTCTCTCAAAGTGAGAGTCCAAGTTTCACAACCATAAAGAACAACCGGTAATATAACTGTTTTATAAATTTTATTCTAACTTTCAGATTTTTTGACAGCAGACTGCATGATGAAAGCTTCTCAACCGAATAATAACAGGAATTTCCTATTATTATTATTATTATTATTATTATTATTATTATTATTATTATTATTATTATTATTATTATTGAAAAATAATAATTTTACTCACCAAATAAGTTATTATGCTGTGAGTTTCAGTGATTGAGTGTGATGAAGCAACCCATATTATGTGTTGAAATTCCCCTTTCTTTCTTTCTTTCTTTCTTTCTTTCTTTCTTTCTTTCTTTCTTTCTTTCTTTCTTTCTTTCTTTTTCTTTCTTTCTTTCTTTCTTTTTTCCTTCCTTTATTTGTTTGTTTGTTTCTTTCTTTCTTTCTTTCTTTTCTTTTTATTTTTTTTCCTTTGAAAGCAACAAACAAGGCCAGCAGAAAAGTTTATTTTGCACCACATTATCACTTAACCATTTACGTTGCCCATACCAGGATGCAATAGAAACTCGCGTTTTAAGATTATCTGTCAGAAAAATTGTCAGCGATGTCGTAGGTATCTGGATAGGCTACCTCTTTATTTAAAACTTTCTTTCTTTCAATATCATTTCTTCTCGAAAAAGGACAATCTAACACTGAATTAACTACATCATCATTATTTCTCGCATTTGTTTCGGTTTATATTTTCTCGAAATAGGCCTACATAACAACATTGGGCCAGACTCACTACTGTACTATGAAGTACAACACTCTCGCTTAAGTAATAAACTGAAACATAAGGGGAGAGAACAGTGTGGATCTCTGCCTGCCAAAGAGCGAGAATTTGTATGTTATTTATGGCCTATTTAGGAAGACAAGTCACTGCTATATCCGCCCCTTTTCACCCTTGAGGCCGGTCCATGGATGTGAGGAGTGAAAGTTGACCAGGCAACGAGGCCAGACGAATTGTGCCTCAGCTACGTTTCAAGCGCAACCTCAAAGGCCGCGAAAACATAGAAATTGCAGAAACCTCACCCGGCACGAGCGATCCTGGCCTCAGGAATAAATTTTACTGCAAAACATATCTGTATACATTACTAAGTTTTCAAATGCTTCTACAGCGATATATGATTCATTCAAATAACTAATACATTATATAAAACCACAAAATTTGATTTCAGTTAAGCCAAGTGACTGAGGCCCGGCCTCACTTGCCTCAGTCAATCAGCCGCCACTGCCTTCAACCCATTTCAATGCCAGTGCCGAGCACTGATCTTGAACCCTCTCTACTGTGAGCACTGGCGTTGACCCATTTCTCTCTACGAAACTTGCGTTTACTTATCGAGTAAATAAATAAGATGGCTTCCAAACAAAGGTTTAATTTTTACGATAACTGGAAGAAAAGTATTTTTCTCCCTTCAAAATGGAAAACCGGATGTTTTCTTAGGATTAAACATAAACTTCCGTCATATTCAATGCCAAAGTACACACCACTGGACTACTTCATGAACAAACGGTGCTAAACCTTGGAAGGGGTTAAAATTAACTCTTTACCCATGATGCTCAGTTCTCCATTGTTGCCCTACAGTGAACGATGTTATGAAACTGAATGTATATAGCGCAGTAATTACGATGGTTTTCTTTATTAACTAGTGGCTTGTGCAGCAAATGCTGCAAACTAAGTTCATTAGACGTTCAAATAAACATTTTTCAGATTTATTTTCAATGAAGAATACCAGACATTTTGAAAGTTATTTGCTTCCGTAATAATGAAACATACTCCCTCTGAATGGGTTTCTTTATGCCAAATACTTTTTCTTGAACCTACCCTCCTTTAGTTTTTGAGTTTCAACGCGAAAACGCAAGTAACAATGCCAGGACGATCAGTGGGTTTTTCATATGGGAGTAAAGCAATAGCTATTTCGGTCATTGTGGATTGTAGGTGAAAGCTAAAAAAAATGTCTTGGTATAGCTACTGCATGTAGAGGGTAAAATCATTTTATTTTGCTAAGAGATCTTGCTGAAATGATCGGCAGACTACAAAATTTTGTAGGCTTCTTATTTTATCAGTAAGTAATACCTTTTGGTCTTTCCTTAGGAACTGCAATTTTTGCGCTCTCTCGAGTCAATACTGAAGACAATGACACATATCAATATCTACACTACACCGCCATTAAGTATATGAAAAAGACCCAACCCCACTTGATTAATAACTATAAAAATATTTGATTTTTAATAACAATATTATTACCTTATGTAAGTTTTGTAGTTATACTATATAGCCGCCACTCAGTAAATTATAGAAATGAAGGTATAATTTACGATATTCTCTACATCTACTTATATAACCCCAAAACGTTTCACTTTCATATTATCAATATAGCATTAATGTGTATAATTAATGAAAAATAGTCAAATCATGGCATTAACTATACTAATATTTAATTTCTAATGGTAATAATGTCATCAAACCACCTCAAGTTTTGTAGATTTTAACAACCAATACGCAGCTGTACTCAGAAAATTACACACCGCAGAATCAGACCTGTAAATTATTTTTATAAGTCTTGAAGTTTTTAATAACCAATTTAATTTGAACTCTAAATATGTCAACAATCCTGCAGGTCATGGCTTTTGTGTAATATCCTATTGTTTATTGTAGTGTGTGTTTTGTTTTATACTGAAATGCGATTAGTTCTCAAAACTGACGACAAATAGATTTTGGAAAATAGGAAAATGATGTATGAAAATTAACATTTCACTGAAAACTACTATTTTTCTGAAAAACCTTGGGTTCCAAGCTTCAAAATGAGGGGTCATTTATTAAAATCAGTTCTGCCGTTTTCCCGTAATTTCCATTACCAGTTCAAATTATATGTATAGATGTCTCTTCTAGATCCATCTATAATCTCAATTTTTTTTTATTGTTTTCCACACATACACATAATTATATTGCGTGGTCAATTTGGTGCGTTTATAGTCAATTTGATGCTTTTGTTTGATCTGTTTTGTGAGCTTGTTAGTCATTTTCATGCGTTTTTTCGGTTTGGCTGGAAATAGATTCTTCAGCAGTTGATAAATCTATTGTCCCTCATCGCAATAGACCAATATCATGTGCAGATTCATCTTCATTGTAAGATTGAATTTGGAAACAATCTGACGAGCGAGCAATTTGTCATAAAAGTTCCGGATATAGCTTAAGGAAGAAACACAGCATTG
This sequence comes from Periplaneta americana, assembly GCF_040183065.1. Classification (NCBI taxonomy): domain Eukaryota; kingdom Metazoa; phylum Arthropoda; class Insecta; order Blattodea; family Blattidae; genus Periplaneta; species Periplaneta americana. The sequence continues at coordinate 19,330,165 of NC_091119.1, forward strand.
TTGCGCATTCTAAGAAATGCCTTTGATCTGCTTTTAAATAAATTGAAACCTGTGGAATGCTGTATTGAATATTAATATAGATTTTCTTTCAATGTCAGAGTAACTAAACGACATGGATTGGAGATGCAGGTTAGAGCTGCCTTGAATGCACTTTACAGACATCTCTGGTATTCCCTCCGTCGTGATTCAAAAGGATTTTTAATATTTAATTGGCCACAAGATACACGCGATGTGTCCGTTAATATGCAAGTTAGTTCTTGGAGTGGCATTACCCTCCGTGTGGTTCACTGAACCCGTTCAAGAAAGGAAATTAATCGATACTTCAGATTCCGAGCTGAGATTGCAGCTGAATTACACTGCGGGAAAACATGAATGGGTTAGTCACACCAACTTTAAGTGTTAAGTTGAGAAACAAGTAAAATTTCCAGTTACTTTGGTTGTATTTTGCTCTAGACATACATGAATTACGATCTAGTCTGGCATTTTTGTCCGCAGAGCAGAGTTCAAGATCCCGAAGAGTTTTAATGGGATTTTCTTTATGGGGGAAAAGTTTTTGTGGTAACTTTTGTAGGGTTTCAGTTTCTCTGCATATTTTTAATATATTTATATTAATAGACATTATCATAATCATTCTATTAGCCCTCATTGAGGGGAAGGGTACGGGTGAGGAATTGCCTCACACATAGTCCGCTTGGATGGGTCCATTGTACTACCCGGCATGAATGATGTGCATGCCCTACGATCCCCACGCTACAGATTCCTCTGCGAGTTGCCTCCGAACTTCCCTACACCGTGCAGAACCCTTACAGTATATCTTCCCGTGTAGGCATCACCACGGTCCCTCAATCCCAGGTCCCATGAGCCTCAGGAGAGAGTCCACGAGACATAGCACTACAACCAGCAACTAATGACCACATATCACAGGTCTAAGTTCTATACCTAACAATAATAATTACGTAGCATTAATTATTTATTTTATATTATGATAATTATATAAGGTCCTACTTTAAATAACTAATTGTTAATAAATAGGTTTAACAAATATATTTTTATGTAATATATATTAAAATAATTTAGATTTATATTAATATAAATTATATACAGTAGCGTGCAAATTAATCCGAACACGACATATTTTTACATTTTCTGTCATTGTTGGCCTCACAGCTGCTCATACCGCTTTAATTGACATCTGTAGTACGTGTAATTCCATCGTTGAAGGTCTATCATTATTTTTTTTTATAATATGTGACATTTTGCCTGTCGTTTTGTACTTATAAGCATTTCAGTTGTGTTGAAGACTTAATACTGCAATCCTGTGTACATTCTGTCGTCTTCACAAATGGATACAACTCCACGAAAACGGTCTAAAATTATAACATTAGCAGAGAATTCTTCTATGACACAGAGGCAAATTGCTGCAGAATGTCACATCGGTTTGGCTACTGTTAATTCGATCATAAAACGATACAGGGAGACTGGATCCATCAAACCCCACAAAAAAGGAAACTGTGGCCGGAAAAGGAAGACTTCATCTGCAGATGATCGTTTAATTGTCAGGAAAAGTAAATTAAATCCTAGACTAACTGCTGTCGACTTAACCCGCGAGTTAATGGCTACCACTGGGGCGAATATTCACGTCACAACAGTGCGGCATAGGCTTTTGGAAGCTGGACGAAGGGCTTGTAAGCCTATTAAGAAGCAACTGCTAACCCCTGTTATGTGCAAAAAAACGCTTAATATGGGCAAAATTACATCAATACTGTATAGTGAATGACTGGAAGAATGTACTTTTTTCCGATGAGTTTCATTTCGAGGTCCACGGCCACTGTGTTTCTTACGTACGGAAAGGATCCGAAAAAGTAACAGCAGCTCATCTCCAACAAGCACCCAAATACCCCCCTAAAGTAATGTTTTGGGGTTGTTTTACACATGAAGGGCCTGGAGCATTAATACCTATCAAGGGAATGATGAATTCTGACAAATATATTCACTTATTGGAAATCAGAATCATACCCCAGCTGCAAAAATAATTTCCGGATGGCAGAGGTGAAGACCTGGCACCATGCCATACGTCTCGAAAAACTACAGAATTCTTCAACAAGAAGAATATTCAGGTACTCCCCTGGCCAGGCAACTCACCCGACATCAACCCCATTGAGAACTTGTGGTCAATTTGCAAAAGAAGAATGCAAAAGATGGATTGTTCTACAAAGGAGAGGATGATTTCTGCCCTCATTGGTGTATGGTTCCGCGATGAAGAAATGAAGAATATTCGTGGGAAATTAGTGGAATCCATGCCAAATCGTCTCAGAGCTGTTATTAGGAACAAGGGAGGCCACATAGATTACTGAGGTATGTCTTAGATCCTTTTTTTTTTTTTTATCCCGTTTGAGTGTTTTTGCATAAGTAATTACGTTGTTCGGATTAATTTGCACACTACTGTACCTCTATCTTTCAACAATAATGCTGTATTATTTATAGATAATTTGTATTTTATATAAGTAATTATCCACGCCAATTTTCTTCAGGATATAGTATCGAAAGACGGCTGGCTTCCATCTAAAGAAACATATCGACAAAAAACATATAGGCTACTATGTCCCTTTCGAGATTTAAAACTACGATCTTTGTTTCTACCAGCATGAAACATGTGTCTTATGTGTTGTATGTTTAAGGGACATAGTTTTTACAAAAAAAAAAAATGGTCAAAAAATCAATTTTCGGTTTTCTGTACGAAAATATTGCTTGGATTCTTAGAAAGTTGATAGTAAGACGTTTCTCGCCTCTACGCCTTCTTTGAGATCCAGGAGCGATTTTTATATAGATGTGCTCCATATGTCAGCATTGTAGAATTTTTTTTTCACAAATTTGCCTTTTTGTCGAAACTACATTTTGTTGTCGTTTAGAATGCTCCATGCACATGCAGTTTTCACCAAACTCAATGAAAATATTCGTACATGTCCATGCATATACTATTATCTGAGATCTAACGTTTTATCTCGAACATTTGGAGTTAAAAATTGTTACATGAATAAAAAATATAAATAAATGTACGATTAAAAATGTATTGTGCATAAATTACTCTAGATACAATGGGTTTCTCAATGTTAAAATACTGCCGTGAATGAGGATTCGTTTGAAAAAAATGAACTTGCTGTATTTAAATGTAATGTGCATGGGACATTTTGATTATATCACTAATTTATATAATTAAAATAAAATTAACTCCGAAACTAGTAGTCCGATTCAGGTCAAAATTTGTACACATCTGTATCTTAATGCATTTAACAAACAGTTAAAAAGCGAAAGAAATTTGATTAAAAATTGTAAAAATTTCAAAACTCGGTCCCAGTGTCCCTTAAATAAAGAGACGCTCTCGTAATCGATCCTCAATTAACAGTTAAAAGATTGAACAAAGCTGTATTTGAATTCGTTCCAAGCAGCTCGTTGCAGATTCTGTTCCACACGCTTCCAGAAATATTTAGTGTCTGGCACGTGTTTTATTGACGCTGCAATCGACAATTGGAGAATGGTGTGCCCATGAATAAAGGATATGCATTTTCGGTGACAGGAAAGTCTATAGACTTAAGAAACAAACCGTAATACTTGAAGATCCTTGAACATGCCTGCATGTAATTCAAAATTCATGTTATTCTGTCTTCTGTAGTGACTAACCATCCACATGACATTTCTCCGTAATACATACATGGGCATCGTGCCTCAATTGAGAATTTGTGCCTCACTGACCTTCATAGAGCTTATCGCTCTGAGTAACATCATCTTCACAGTCCCCGTTCCTCCCTCACGTAGCTCCTAGGCGTGGGCAGGTTCTATATCAGTTTCATAAGCAATATCAGTGGTGCCATAATGACATCTAAGCATTGTGCACGCGTTAGAAAACGATTATTTCATGAGAAATGGGAGGAAAAGTTTTTTTGCTGTTTAGAAGGGGAGAACATACGTTGTATGTTATGCTCGAAAATCCTATTAGGCATTAATAAATTTAATATACAACAACATTACTCCTTACGTCATAAAGAACATGCTGAATTGGAAGGTAAGACAAATTAAATGTTATTTTTCGTACTATTCCGAAGAAAATTTATGATCTTAACATTTGCATAGTATACTAAATACGACATTATACCTTAAACACGCTGCATTAAAAGGTACGAGGAATTAAATGTTGTTTGTATGTATTATTTCCAAAAGAAATTTATATAAAAAAATATCAAATGTGCGTAGAAAACGAAATATGATTTTCTGAAATTATTTTAGGTCGAGAACGTGCAAATCTATTAAGTAATATTGAGAGACGCCAGAATATTCAAGAAAATAAACGTAGACAACGTGATGGAATATTATTGGCTAGTTACGCAATTTCTCGCCTGTGATTTAAATCAATTCAATAGTGGAGAAATAGTAAAGAGGTTTATAATTAAAGCTTCCGAATTAATTTGCCAAATTGAAAAAAAATTTTGAGTCTCTTACGTTAACCAAGCGCTTTCCTAATAATTCGCCACTGACCGCCTTAGCGATTACGATAAGATGACGTAGGTCACAGCAGTTTATATTTCCCATCCTACTCTGCAGTCTCCTCTCCTAGTAAACAAACTATTTCAAATCGAGTGCCTCACGTAACCGAAAATTGTGCCCATGTATGCCATAATTCCATAAAGTGGAATTTCTGTTACAATACAAATTTGTTTTCACATTGCTAAATATCTGCAATGCTTGGGAAAAGTGGCATAAGTCAGTTTCAACAAACATTTTTATTAATTTATTGACAACTTACGGAACATCTGCTCGCTTGGGAAATGATACATAAGTATTTCTCCCATAACAATAATTCATACAGAAGAAAATCAAATCGACATAAACCAATGTGAAGACAGTTTTTTTCCTTCTCCGTTTAAAATTAATATTTTTGACTTGTGCCACTTTTCCCGACCACTACAGATATATTCTGTGATTTTTCATTTCTGATTAGTGAAGAAGGTATACAGAATACCTTCTAACAGCCAGTATCGGATTTCACGTCGGAGACCCGTCTTCAAAACCCGGCGAGTCTGAGTGAAATTACATTAGTTAGAATTTACAAAACAGTTACATTACTGATTGTTCTGTGTGGTTGTGAAACTTGCCTTTCGCTTTGAGAGAGGAACGAAGTTTGAGAATAAAGTGCTTAGAAGAATATTTGGGGCTAAGAGAGATGAAATTACAGGACAATGGAACAACACAGTACTGCAAGTATTGCATTCTTCACCTGACATAATTAGGAACATTAAATCCAGATGTTGAGATGAGCAGGGCATGTAGCACGTATGGGCGAATTCAGAAATGCATATAGAGTGTTAGTTGGGAGGCCGAAGGGAAAAAGACCTTTGGGGAGGTCGAGACGTAGATGGGAGGATAATATTAAAATTTATTGAGGGAGATGGGATATGATGATAGAGACTGGATTAATCTTGATCAGGACAGGGACCGATGGCGGGCTTATGTGAGGGCGGTAGTGAACCTCCGGATTCTCTAAAAGCCATTTGCAAGTAACTACAGTGAAACCTCTTTCTATTTTTTAGTAGTTTATTTTATGACGCTTTATCAAAGTTTAGGTTATTTAGCGTCTGAATGAGATGAATGTGATAATGCCGGTGAAATGAGTCCGGGGTCCAGCACCGAAAGTTACCCAGCAATTGCTTATATTGGGTTGAGGGAAAACCTTGGAAAAAAACCTCAACCAGGTAACTTGCCCCGACTGGGAATCGAACCCGGGCCACCTGGTTTCGCGGCCAGACTGGACTGGACTGGAAGCTCTTAAGTTCGACAGAAAACAAGTTCGACATTCTATAGTTCAATTGTTACGTAGGAGAATTAGACACACCCCTATACGGGCACTAAGAAATGGGTTTGCCATTTGAATTGGAATTGGTTCTGTGTCTTGTAGTGATACTTTTGTTAAAGGAAAACAGAATACTTTATTGATTAGGACATCCATATTTAATCACTGATTTTAAATTAATGAACTCTTCTTTTTTCTATTTGAGAATTGTGCCGTTTGTGAGAAGGTACTGTCGAAACCCACTGTGGCACTAGAAGAGTATACACAAGTCTCGGGGCGGGCAGGAAATCAAGTACAGTACTGTATTCGTTGATGGATAACCAATAAGAACGTGTATTCATTTCACGTGCTACACCCATTACCCTTATTGGATTGAACCTTCAATTTTGCTCAGTCGAACTTAGGAACTGTAAGTATTAAACATATCGTAATATTCAAAACAGGAATTCTTTGAGTCGTATATCGTTATGATGAAATTATACCCGTTTGTAATCACGGAGGGTTTCTGTGAACACACTGTATAACAAACGCAATATATAAAACATCAAAATAGTTTTCTTTTCTAACACAATTCTTTCTCTGTATCATGTACGAAGAGAAAGTAATGTATGTAGCCTATATTGCAGTGGATTTAGCCTCGAGGGAGAAAGAAGCTACAGTACATTGTAGCGTGTGTAAAATCTCGGCATACCAGCTATTACTGTTGGGTCAAATGGACGTGAGTCAGGTGTTTCTAGACGATTTTGCAGTCTATAACCCCCTTTCTGCGGCGACGCGAAGCTAAAGCTGCCTTCGTGGGGTGAAGCTGTGGCCACTTGGCGTGATCCCATCCAACCACCAGCAACCGTCGCACGCGATCGTTCTCTCTTAGTCGCTCTCTCATTTTGGTGTACTTTATGATGACATCTGCAGCGTGGATGAAGAACCTGCAACATTGAACTCCACTTCGCCCGTATAAATAATTCACTCTTCGCAAGTGTCTGTTATTATCTGTGACAACCAGAAAGAACAATCAATTACGGTGAGCTGAAGTTTGTATTTGGTGTGTTCTGTGGTCTCCAAGGTAACAAGGCAACTCTTGTAACATTTATCTTGTCTTTGTGAACGCAGGATGTATTTAAAACGTGGCTGATCTTCGAGCCTTCGTTCATGTGAACCAGAATCAAATAAGTGTTTTGGGATTAAGAGAAAAGGAAATTCAGTGAAATGTCGGTCGTATTTGGTAGGCATACTTTTTTTACTAATGTAGTGTCTCACTACAGTAGAAGTTTGGTGCCATAAATTAGTTATTGATAGTTGTAGAAGCATGCGATGATTAGTGACTTTGGTTTCTGTGGTTACAAACTCATAAATGCTTACATTACAATGCTTACTATTACGATGTACGCTTGCTATATTAATAATCTTTGTAACATTATCCTTCGTGTCGCCACTCTGGTCTAGTTGCTAGTGCGCTGGATTCCGGTTCGATCCCCGGCGTATCTCCGAGATATAACTTGTGTTGGGCAAGGCAAGCCAGGTAACACAGAAGTTTTCTCTGGTTCCCCTGTGACATCCCAACAAATCTCTGTCATCATCTAGCGCAGTGATGTCAAAGCAAGCGCATTTTTCTGACCTTGACGTCGTGCGCTGGCATTAAGCGCTAGGTATGCTAGGAGGAATAAGCAGCCTGTTGGATTAAGAAAACAGTGGTGCACAAACTTCAAAAGGAACGTGAAATTTTATGTCGTTATTTTTATATGGCTTCTTTCTGTTTGTTATTTTCTATATTGTCTGTAAAACAAAAGTACTAACACCTATTTCTTAGCCTAATATTGCAGTTGTGTTTTAAACGTTAATAACATAATAAAGAGTAAAGAAGGAATATTCACACAAATTCCATAATAACTACAACTATACTGTACTAAGTGAATTAAACACATCATTCATAAAGAAAGTGTTACCCCAAAGAAAGACACTGAATATGATATAAGTTGAAATTGATATTGATGGAATCTTTAGCGTGATAAAAGTAATCAAAACAATATTATACTACAAAGCAAAGTTGTCTAGGTATATGTTTTAACTGTAACTAATATTACATAATAAAACTCTTATCGCATTATGCTTTTAGGTGATATTGGTGCGCAACTTTCTGTTATTAGAATATTAAATTATCTCGAAATCTGCTGAAGCTATAGAGCTGACGTTTTACCAACACATAGGCACATATCTTTTGTTTGTGATGTAACAGTATTTGCTTTGTTAATTCATTTCCTTACAAACATTTTCCTTGCGAATATTTTCAAATATTTTAATACACTATCTTCAGTAATACGTATTTACGATATATTAGATTTACGAAAACGCTGTTTTAGTACCTGTAAGGCTACTAAAGAAACATATCTGAAAATTTCACTTTTCTGTAAAAGAAGATGAGAAAATATTCCTTTTAAATAAAAAAGCAAACTTGTGAAAAATGAGCATTAAAATTAAAACTTACATTCTTATAATGCACTTATACTTCTCAGACAAATCTAAAAATTAACATGGATACAGTTTTAATAAGTTCTCTTCTCTTTATCTATTGAATCAGTGCTGGCCATCCCTGTATATAGCTCGACCAAGCGGCATATACTACCTTTTTCGTCTGTCTCTTTCCTTTCCGCTGTAAAGCGCTCAGGCTCTCCTGGGCTCTAAAGCGCGCGCTTGCTCCTATGGGCATCAGTTGACATCACTGATCTAGCGGGTGTATCGTAGACCAGCCTCCTAAGGCGCACCCTGGGTAACGACTCTGTCGGTAAATTGGTCTAAACAAATAGCTTCATATAGGTAAATGACGAAAAATTAAATACAGTGGACTCTCCTAAGTTCGACAGAACAGAATTGAAAGTTCAGTCCAATAAGGGTAGTGGATGTGGCAGGTGAAATGAATACAAATTCTTATTGGTTATCCATAAACGAATACAGTACTGTACTTGCATTTTCTGCCCGCCCCAGACTTGTGTATGCGCTTCTAGTACCACAGTGGGTTTCGACAGTTCCGTCTCACAAACGGCACAATTCTCAAATAGAAAAAAGAAGAGTTCATTAATTTAAAATCAGTGATTAAATATGGATGTCCTAATCAATAAAATATTATGTTTCCCTTTAACAAAAGTACCACTACAAGAGACAACCAATTCCAATTCAAATGGCAAACTCATTCCTTAGTGCCCGTATAGGAGCGTGTCAAATTCTCCTACGTAAGCAGTCGAACTATAGGATGTTGAACTTAAGAGCTTCCACTGTACTCGGTATGAGTGAAATAGTATATTACTATACAAGATTGGGAAGTGCGTTTTACAAAATCGAAGTAAAGTTTGAAAAACAAGCAGAGCGAATTTTTCAATTTCCGAGATTTTGTAATGCACTTCATAAACGTGTTTGTACAGCATTTTTTGCATGATCATATTTTTAAAATAGCAAATACAATATACGAGTATTTTGTATTGAAAATTTAGAGCAATATTATTCCAAAGCCTTCGCAAAACTATGCTGTAATGGTAACTAAGTAACAATAAGTGCACTGTAATGGGTCTATTTCAGTATAGTTTTGTTACGAAGGATAGTTTCCCTAGCAACAATTTTGTATGGGAATTCTAATTTGCAAGGCTAACAACAATAGCTGTAAATACAACAAAAAACACGATCGTGCAAAAAAAAATTTTTCGTGATGTTAACATTGAATATGGTACCGCAACTGCTAAGACAAGCAGTCGTGTGTTCGAAACTTGCCTAGATATTGTCCAGTATTGTGCAGCCTTCTTTTATAGTCTGGAAACTGATTCTTCTTCATCATCATCATCATCATCATCGTCATCATCATCATCATCATCATCATCATCCGAGAACATTTTCCGAAGTAGGCCATGGTCTAGTGGGCTGTGAAGCTTTAAAAAGTTTTTTTTTTTTAAAGAGACATCAACATATTTTTAGGCATAGCCTATTGAAAACGTAATAAAATGTCATTGATTTTTTTTTGTTTTAACAACAATAAAATCACTCCTATTATTATTAACTAGAAATTCAACAGCTAATTTCATACACATTTGTTGCTGATAATGACAGAGGTTCTTAATCTTTTTTAATGGCGTACCACTATTTTTAACTTAAGAAATTTGCTGTACCACTAAGTAAATTTATTAAGAGAAAACGTCATATGTCGCTCTTGGGGTCATAATAAATGTTTCTATGCTCCAATACCAATAATTGATTTCCTTATTTTGGCGTGTATAATTATTGAAAAACAATTACTGTTTGGATTTACTCGATGGAGTGTTCCATAAAAGATACAGAAAACAGCTATATAGTTTCATATTTTATGATAATTTATATTTTGACTTCAAATGTTAAGTACCACCCAGCAGTAATATCTTCTTTGGAATACATTTTGGTTTATGGTGCACGAAAAGTTTTGATATTTTAGGTAATAGTTTAATTCTGTAAAATGTAATAAAGGTAATTTTAGATAACTTTATTTATCCTATCACGATAATCCTTTATTCAGGCACTTTATTTTTATTGTTTTAAGAATTTTTTTTTCTTTATTGGTTTAAATTTTTGATTTTGTAATTCATTTTCTGCTTACTTGTTGGTAATTCGTGTATCACCAGTGGTACGCGTACCATATGTTGAGAATTGCTGTTCTATGACAATTTTTTTGGCATAATGCAATAAGTTTTATCAGGCCATAAGGAAAGATATCCGCGAAAGGAAGTAGATTTCAAATAATTTTTAAACAACTGCGATAAACGGATAGAAAATACGAAAATTAAAAATGATTAATTAAGTAAAATATATAAATAAGTGAATAAACTAAGCAAATAAATAAAATAAAACAACAAACTTCACTTCTCATGAAACCAAACGCATACTTACACCGTAGTTTGCGGTAAGAACTTCATGGTGGAGGTATGCGAGCTAACTAGCTGTAAATGGAAGCATAGCGAGGAAGGGAAGCTTTCCATTCCAATTTCTTCTTCTCCTGAAGCACAAGTAGGTTTCACGAGATAACGAATGGCCTATAGTTGTAATGTAAAACCAGATTTTTCTGTTTCGGAGAACAAATGAATCATATGTTAACATTCCTGAAGTTTTTGACAGGTCAAAACCTGCAAATCAAGCTTTCAGGTATAACTTCGATGCCCGGCCCCGGAACAATTTTTCCCTCGAAATTATTCAAATTAACTTTACAGGGAGTTATTCCTGAAAGCTTGATTAGCATAATACACGTCACTGTACGTAACAGAAAACCACAATTTAAGTCACACAGAGTTAGTGTGCACTCAATGTTGGTTGCTTGACGGTTTTCAGCCCACTTTGAGGGCTGTGGATATACAGGGAAAAATTGGATCGGTATCTGGTAGAGTTCCCGGGTAGCTCAGTTGGGAGAGCGTTGGTACGTTTAACCAAAGGTCCCGGGTTCGATGCCCGGCCCCGGAACAATTTTTCCATCGAAATTATTCAAATTAACTTTACAGGGAGTTATTCCTGAAAGCTTGATTAGCATAATACACGTCACTGTACGTAACAGAAAACCACAATTTAAGTCACACAGAGTTAGTGTGCACTCAATGTTGGTTGCTTGACGGTTTTCAGCCCACTTTGAGGGCTGTGGATATACAGGGAAAAATTGGATCGGTATCTGGTAGAGTTCCCGGGTAGCTCAGTTGGGAGAGCGTTGCTACGTTTAACCAAAGGTCCCGGGTTCGATGCCCGGCCCCGGAACAATTTTTCCATCGAAATTATTCAAATTAACTTTACAGGGAGTTATTCCTGAAAGCTTGATTTGCATAATACACGTCACTGTACGTAACAGAAAACCACAATTTAAGTCACACAGAGTTAGTGTGCACTCGAAGTTGGTTGCTTGACGGTTGTCAGCCCACTTTGAGGTCTGTGGATATAGAGGGAAGAATTGGATCGGTGTCGGGTAGAGTTCCCGGGTAGTTCAGTTGGGAGAGCGTTGGTACGTTTAACCAAAGGTCCCGGGTTCGATGCCCGGCCCCGGAACAATTTTTCTCTCGAAATTATTCAGGTCAAAACCTGTTGACGTAATCTATATTAACGTAGTAGACGTAGTGTTTTATTCAATGTCGTTTTCAACTGAAGAGATTATTGAGCGTTGAAATTCAACGTGGACCAGAAATACCCGATAAATTTGACTGGAGCCCTCTTTCAGGGACACGGTTCTTCCATGTGTAACAAATCTATAGTGAGAATCACATAAGAACAGTTCCTAAACAGCAAATATTGCAGTTTTCTCAGTGTTGGCAACTGTTACCAGATATCACACGATCCTACGTACTAAATGACTTATTTACTTGCCATACTTTATGTTGGAAGATTGTTCTAAATAATTCAATAATTTGTAACATATTTTCTTAGGCAAACTATACGGGAAAGGGATCAACATGTCAAGTATTTTGCCTGGCAATACGAAATTCATTGGTTTGACTAAACAATTGACTCACGAGACCTAACCTAAAAAATTTATTTTGTTTGACCACATGAAATTATTAGTACTAAGTCCGAAAGCTTACTGATTATAGTCTTGAATTATAACCACAACGCAATACATGTTCAAATTTCATTAGCTTCCAGTAACCGGCTCAGAAATCTAGTACAATTTTGATTTCATGCAATTCCAGTATCGAGAAATATTGTCGATATTTGTCTCAGCTGCCAACATACTGGTTAAAAAATCACTACCATTTGTAGTATTTGTCAGTATCGAAATTCGAAACGAAGTTGGCAAAAGAAAATTCAACCTGCAAACTATAAAATCACCACAATCCACTAGCATATGTAGTAATGGAGGAAAAATGGTTAGGTTTCACCCTTAGGGTATGGAGTAAGGTGACCCGGACTATACTCTATAAGTAACCCAGATTTATTTAATTTCCGAAGGAAACCATGATAAGGAGTATAATGGTATTTACTATCTTTGTCGAGAATAAGCGTGGCTTTTACTTCAACTACAATTTAGTAATATAGTTTGTTATTCAAGAAAGTACACAGAGCGTCACTCTGAGTGGCGCAGTTGGTATAGCGCTGGCGTTCTGTGCCCGAGGTTGCTGGTTCGATCCCGGCCCAGATCGATGACATTTAAGTGTGCTTAAATGCGACAGGCTCATGTCACTAGATTTAGTGGCATGTAAAAAAGACTACTGCGGGACAAAATTCCGGCAGATGCGCCGGTTGTTAAATAAACCATAATTTAAACGTACACATAGCTTTTCCTTGGACAATTTTATTTCTACAGTGTCTATAACTCCGTCATTGGACTATTCATAGTTGGGCTGGAATCGTGTCATGAAAATAAGGCGTTTCCTTTCAGCTAAAAATAATGAAGATAACAATTTTTGGGTTTTCTATAACACGCGACACTGAAGGTTTTTTTTAAAGAAAAAATGGGAAAATTATCTAATTTTAGAGGGAAGGTAATTTAGAATACAGAAAATTCATGTGGTAAGTCAGTGGACTTGGAAACATAAAAATAGTTAAAATTGGAAAGAGTAATCGGTATAGATAACCTAAAAGTGATTCATTAACACGTGAAATAAAGATGTAGAATACTTCAAACTAAATGCAAAACGCATATTTCACTTCACTTAGTATGCAAGGCATGCCAAAAACCCTGAACTAACCTAACCTAACCTGCCACAGATTAGTATATGCAAGGAAATACCAAAACCCTAGCCTAGCCTAACCTAACCTAACCTAACCTAACCTAACCTAATCTAATCTAACCTAACCTAACCTGTTACATATTCGTATATGCAAGGCATATGGAAAGTCTAATCTAAACTAATCTAACCTAATCTAAACTAACCTAACCTAATCTAACCTAACCTGTCACATATTCGTATATGCAAGGCATATGGAAAGCCTAATCTAAACTAATCTAACCTAATCTAATCTAAACTAACCTAAACTAACCTAACCTAATCTAACCTAACCTAACCTAACTCGTCACATATTCGTATATTCGAGGCAAATGGAAAGCCTAATCTAAACTAATCTAACCTAATCTAATCTAAACTAACCTAACCCAACCTAACCTAACCTGTCATATATTCGTATATGCAAGGCAAATGAAAAGCCTAATCTAACCTAATCTAATCTAAACTAAACTAACCCAACCTAACCTGGCACATATTCTAGCACCGTACAGCTTAGAAAAATACGAGGTGGAAGTTTCAGTGTTGTGTGCTATAGATGAATCTAATTTTTGATTCTAGTCAATCTGTTTGTATCCAATCTGGAAGGATGTAGTTACAGTCTATTTCACTACTGCATCAACAAAAATTATTGTATAGTACTGTGCATCAAAAGATTTACGAGTATGTTAATGTTTTTTATTAAGGACTAGTTCTACTGTTGCACAAAGACACAAAAGTCCGTGTCGTTTATATAAAAACTTGCATAATTCCGTAAGATGGTTGCGTGAGAGCTACCCTGGTGTCTTAGAGAAAGTTTCTTGAATATTTTTAGCTTCCTTATTCTCGGTTCTTTCGAGATATCGATTATTTCAAATTCAACTTGAACTCTTACGTAATTAATTATCGCGATTATCATTGTTTGTGTTACTACTAGAAACTGACAAAATCGAGTAAAAGCTATCGAATTATTCGATAGTTGTTCACTATCGTTCCAATACTTACCTTACTATTCGATGTTTCATTCATTTCAAACACACCACTTCTTCTCGACAACTTGCATCTTAAGTAACTATGATCGTGTGTCAAATTAATTTTTTTACTGTTAGAAATAAATATAAAGTAATTACATAATTAAAATAGAACGTTTGATCCAGGGAACATTCGTGTTTCATGAAATGAATGTGCACATAAACATTATTTTAAGAAATACAGGAAACGAATGTGCAGAATGGCCCTCAAGTTTTCTGTGCATAAGAAGCTATTTTAATCTTACCTGTTCTCGATTCACTCAGAAGTTACTGTAATAACATTATAGCATTATGTCCACCTAGAGAAACTACACTTTCCAATGGTGAAATAATAATTAATTATACAAATCGGTTAATTTAGCTTCCGATATTACTTCATACAAACACAGAAACATTCTCTGTAGGCTATGTTTAATAGCTTTCGATTGTTGTTGTCCAAGGCCCCTTATAGACGAAGTCATTTTTTTAATTTCATTACACCGCCTTAGATGGCGTTGTATTTTAATTTTAAAACTCATTTATCTCATTAAATATCAGTCCTATCAAAATTTTTCAAAGAATAAAACTTACCAGAAATAATTTTCAAAGAAACGTTTGTTATGCAACACATTTCACAAAAATCAATAATATGCGAGATATTTCGATTTACTTAATTCAGGCCCCCTTATAACCCCCCTTTTAAATAATGTATTTTGAATGCCATATTGCCTAAAATCTAAGTTAGAACGAACTTAATTTATATTCCAATTTTCATATAAATCGGTTCAGACATTATCGCGTGAAAAGGTAACAAACATCCATCCAGACAGACATACAAAAAAAAATTTCAAGAAAGCGATTTTCGGTTTCAGGATGATTAATTATACATGTTAACACCAATTATTTTTGGAAAATCGAAAATTACCAGAAAAATTTCGGCTACAGATTTATTATTAGTATAGAGCACATCATCTTTACCATTATTATTATTATTATTATTATTATTATTATTATTATTATTATTATTATTATCATCAAAATAACCTTTATTTATGTTTTCTTCGGGTATTTAGTTAGTCATCAGTTCCTGTACACGTTCTTCAGCCATTTTGTATTGTTTCCATTTATTCCATTAAGTTTTATCTGGTATCTTCATTTTTCCTTATCTTATGTGTAGCCTGCAATATGTTATAAAAATCTCATTTATATTGTATTTCTTTTCTTTCATTTTTGGTCAGAGTCTAGAACATACATGGGCATCGTGCCTCAATTGAGAATTTGTGCCTCACTGACCTTCACAGAGCTTATCGCTCTGAGTGACATCATCTTCACAGTCCCCGTTTCTCCCTCGCGCAGCTCCTAGGACTGGGTAGGTTCTATATCAGTGTCATAAGCAATATCAGTGGTGGCATAATGGCATTATCAAAGCAGTGTGTACGCGTTAGAAAACGATTATTTCATGAGAAATGGGAGGAAGACCTTTTTGCTGTTTAGAAGGGGAGAACATACGACGTATGTTATGCTCGAAAATCCTGTTAGGCATTAATAAATTTAATATACAACGACATTACTCCTTATGTCATAAAGAACATGCTGAATTAGAAGGTAAGACAAATTAAATGTTATTTTTCGTACTATTCCGAAGAAAATTTATGATCTTAACATTTGCATAGTATACTAAATACGACATTATACCTTAAACACGCTGCATTAAAAGGTGGCCTACGAGGAATTAAATGTTGTCTGTACGTATTGTTTCCAAAAGAAATTTATAAAAAAATATATCAAATGTGCGTAGAAAACGAAATATGATTTTCTGAAATTATTTTAGGTCGAGAACGTGCAAAAATCTATTATGTAATTTTGAGAAAAGCCAGAATATTCAAGAAAATAACCGTAGACAACGTGATGGAATATTATTGGCTAGTTATGCAATTTCTCGCCTGTGATTTAAATCAATTCAATGATGGAGAAATAGTAAAGAGGTTTATGATTAAAGCTGGCGAGTCTCTCACGTTAACCAAGCGCTTTCCTAATAATTCGCCACTGACCGCCTTAGCGATTACGATAAGGTGACGCAGGTCACAGCAGTTTATATTTCCCATCCTACTCTGCAGTCTCCTCTCCTAGTAAGCAAACTATTTCAAATCGAGTGCCTCACGTAACCGAAAATTGTGCCCATGTATGGTCTAGAATTTATGAAGTACGTATACGGTTGTTATTTAGAATTAATAATTAATTTATTTATTAATAGTTACGCATGTATTGTTCCTCCAGAATGTATAGAAATGCTCGCACGACTTGCAGTTGAGCTTAAATTTGCATACAAGTCTAAAATTGTCTGTTGATCGACTATTTCCAGTCTTCTCGGATATGTGTGAAAGCACCTACACGAACTACTTCCTAATTCGTCTTGCTTTCTCTTTGAATTATTCTTGTATGGTGAATTGTTTGATTTTTTTTTTTTTACTTATACTTTCACTACGTCACATTACTTTTGAACAATAAAACGGTACGAAAGGACGTGTTTCAACCAATCATGGCTGTTTATCGCTACAATTTTATCACTTTCCTAGCATTTGTTTAATTTTATCGCTTTCCTTGCATTTGTTTGTTTTTACCACTTCCCTAGAATTTGACTTTGTTTATCAACATTTCAAGATGCAAATTATTTACGGTACTATAAAACATGCTTTGCGATCGTCATTTGTTTCCCGCATAGATAGTCAACTGAAAATGACGGCTCCGTTCAACGGTTTGGTGAAACTAACATAGTGAAATAGAATTTTAGTTAAGTAAATTAATACCTATTTATTATATTAGAGTACTTTATTTCTTCTAATTTTTATATACTGTTTTCTGTTTTTATCACCCCCCCCCCTTCCATTTGTTTCTTTATTTGCCAACATTTCAACTTTACGGTGCTATAAAACATGCTTTGCGATCGTCATTTGTTTCCCGCATAGGTAGTCATCTGAAAATGGCGACTCCGTTCAAACGTTTTGGTGAAGCTAACATTAGTGAAATAGAATTTTAGTAAGTCAATTAATATTTTATTGTATTAGAGTACTTTATTTATTCTAATCGTTACATACTTTCTTCTAATCGTGTAATAGTCAATTAAATCCCACTCTAGTTTGATTTTCTCTAGAGAAATCAAAACCTCTAGCGAGATTACTGTTGACTATTACACTTTTACTACGTCATACTACTTTTGACCAATAAAACAGTACGAAAGAACATCTTTCAACCAATCATGGCTGCTTATCGCACAATTTTATCGCGTCCCTAGCATTTGTTTAATTTTATCGCTTCCCTAGCATTTGTTTAATTTTATCGCGTCCCTAGCATTTGTTTAATTTTATCGCGTCCCTAGCATTTGTTTAATTTTATCGCGTCCCTAGCATTTGTTTAATTTTATCGCTTCCCTAGCATTTGTTTCTTTGTTTGCCAACATTTCAAACTGCACTGGTCTGGACGTCAAAAAAACAGAAAGTTACAAACCACTCCAGTCGATGCACAGCAGTTTCAAATATGACTCGCATTGGCATTCAAGAACAAGAATTAATAAAGATCACTGGTCATAGCTATGCATCTTCCCTGAAATCCTATTTACAAATAAATGAAGAACACCATTCGGAAATCCTGAATAAGTTGAGAAATACACCATGTAGGCCTACATCAACGAGTTCCACTTCTTTTACGCACACGTCCAATATAACATCAACTGAACCAACAACCACTAAAACATTCAAATTTGAAAATTGTACATTCAATAATTATTCCTTTTAAAATTATTCAAGTTTATTTTTTATGTCATCGTCGTTAGTTAAAACTTTTCTAACACTTGTATATATTATTTAGGTTATGTTATAGCTTCTTCTATAATTATGATATTATGGATATTCACGTATCAGAGATTGTTTAATTAAGATTTATTGAAAATCATCTGTCAAGTGACTTTGATTACTGAGATCCGGATAATTGAAGTGGAATGCAATTGTTTTAATAAAAATGAAACTGAATCAACAAAACCTTTTTGACTAGTAACCGTCCACAGAGTTCAATGAAGATTCCATAGTTGGCAAAACTGATAACAAGAAAACAGCTAATCATAACACACTACTGCCATCTAGCGTAATATTTGTAATGTTGAGATGGTACAATAATACATTTGAAGACAATTGTATTTTCGTAAGTCAATTAATATTTTATGCTCGACCATGTCGAAATGTAGTAATTATACACCTGGTAGCAGCCCTTTAATGGACCTCATTAAAGTACACCTATTCATTAAAGTTCAGGTGTTCTACTAATCAGAAAACACCATTGTAGCAATATGAAAGCGCAAGTATCGATTATTCTCGGATATGCTATCTAAAGACATCTAGCGAAACGTCACGGAGGCTGGAAATCCAATACTGTCGCAGAAGGTTATGTTGTGTTACTATAATAATTAGCGTTAATTGTAAATAATATTCAAATAAATTCAAAATGTCATTTCGTTTTTCAATGTCTAAATCAATTTCAAGGTTATATCAAGATTGTTTATTTTACTCTCTAGATTATGTCAAGGTCAATGACATTTGTTTCTCGGAAAAAATCAATACTTTCGCGTCTGCGCACATCTCACAATTTACGAGATATTGCACAAGGTCAGTTCCGCTCTTCACTTACATAACCATAACATGAATACTTATGAATAATTTCAAGTTAGAAATATGATCGAGCATAAAAAGTCGTATGAAACTTGCCTATAATGGTAATTAAGACGCTCGTATGAAAATTATTAAACGAGCTTGCGCTCGTTTCATAAACAAACATACTCGCGTCTTAATTACTACCATTATAAGCTCGTTGCATAATGTACTATTATTTTATTAGAGTACTTCGTTACTTCTAATCTTTATATACTTTTTTCTAATCGTGTAAGTCAATTAAATCCCACTCGAGTTTTGATTTTCTCTAGATAAATCAAAACCTCTAGTGAGATTACTGTTGATAAAACTTATATACAGATTTGCCTTATTTGGAACATTCACCTTCAATTACTAATTAAGTTTCATGGCGCTTATATCTGATGAAATAAAGTGGAGAAGGTCAACATTATTACCATTTGATTGTACTGTACGTAAAAAGAGAATGCAGATCACTGAGACGAATGCAAAGAGCGTCGCGATCAGGTTCAATTTTACAAGCATTGTGATGTAAACACTTATCACTTGGAATGGCAGGAACCAAGGTAGTTTTCACCGCATTTTGTACTATAATAATAAACTAGGCCTACGTTTTTATAGCTTATAACATTATTTTTGTAACTAATATAGTTTAATTATAAGATGTAATAATCACAGATGAATTTTGTATCAGTAACCACTTAAATTCAGTACAGAATTAGTTGAATGCAAAGTAGTGGACTTAATTATTATTGAATATTAAGTCATAATTTGGAGAAAATGAAATATTCATAGAAAATATTTCTGTCTTTACTCGAAATGCACAGAACGAGTTGGCAAGTACATTTTCTAGTAAGTTTTTAAAATACAAGGGTCATACTGAAAGTCATGAGCAACCCATTGTTATAAATCTTCATTTATATTTTTTAGACAAACCAGATACATCATCTTAATCTACAGACTTTTCTGTCACTTTTCAACATAGTCTCCATTTCTTTACACACATTTTTCCCACCGTTCTGTAAGTTTGAAAATTCCCTTGCTGTAGAAGTCCGTTTCATCTTTCCGAAGACACTGACGCACTGCTTTCCGGATGTCCTCCAGCGTCTCGTAGCGTTGGCCTCGCAGCTGATGGTAGTAGGAGGGTGCCAAGTCGGGACTGTAGGGAGATGGCGGAAGAGTTTTCCACCCAAATGTTCTGATTTTCTCCACACGACCAGTGTAAGGCCACGCGTTATCGTGTTGCAGGATGATCTTTCCAGGGCGTTTCTCGCGCAATGCACGACGGAGCTTCAAAACTGTCTGAATATAGCGGACAGCATTTATGGTCTGTCCCAGTTCAAGAAACTCAACCAAAATGCATCCCAGAACTCATCAACTCTTTCCTTGTTGCATTCCGTGGAGGCAATTCGACCGCTACAAGGCTCATCTTGGATGCTCGTGTTCCCATCTTCGAAATGTTGCACCCATCTTCTAACACTGCTGGCGCCCATGCACACATCTACATATGCACGCTGAAGTCTGAGGTGAATTTCAGCAGCAGATTTTTCATCTTTAACAAGGAATTTAATGACAGCAGCTGTCGAAACGAACCATTGTTGTCGACCAATTTCCAAACATTGCCTGTGATCACATGATAGAAGTTAATGACGTCACAATATGTCAATACATAGTGTAATGTCTATAGATTATGATCATATAATCGTTTTTGTTACATTGTTGAAAGTGAAATTATAGCAGTGGGTTGCTCATGACTTTCAGTATACCCTCTGTATATTTCTTGTGGTCCAATTTGCTATGTAGGCTATTATATTTTTATAATGGTTTAATTTCGGTGAATATTTCGCAAAAATAAGTCATTTCGTTCATATTTCGAACCATAAAGAAACTTAAAAATAAATAAATAATATTTATTTAAATTATTATTGAAACAATCCCTTTGAAACTAATAGAAAATTGTTTTTATAATTAAATAAACTCATAATTCAATTTCATTCGACTGTGAGGGGTGACAGCACTGCCTTCTTGATCTCACGAAATCAGTGGGAAAGAGAAATGATCGTGCAAGAACTCAATTACTTTTCACTGTACGTGTATTTCAGTTTCTGTCTGGTACTTCACTTCTTTATACAGGCTGAACCCTAAATAATGCCATTAATTTTAGGGGATTATTCTTCAAGATATTTCAAACAAAAAGTTTGACACAATTTTTCTCGTTTTTGCTTCCTTTGCGGGGTAAAAATTGTTTTATATGAAATATTTCATAGCGTGTTGTGGAAAAGCAATTGATTCAATTCCCAATATACTCAGTCACTTTAAGAGTGCAGTGTATTATGATAATAATTGATTGAAATAATTTTAGTTTTGTCCTTTAAATATGCAGAGATTTAATCTGAGCAAGTGTAACTTTTCGTCTGCAAAGGAATTCTTTAAACGCTACATTTGTTCGGATCAAATTTCTGCACATTTAAAGGATAAAGCTAAAATTCTTTAAATCAGCGTTTCTCAAACTATGGTCCGCGGACCACTTGTGGTCCTCGAGTTCTGTCCTTATGGTCCTTAAAAATGACAAAGGAAGAAGTAAAATTCAAACGAATTGCGTATCACACTATAGCTGAAAATCTCAGAGTTTGGAAATGACACATGGCAATCGCGTTTCACTTTTTCTCCTAGTACTAATATTTAATGACATTTTTTAACCCTACACGTCTACCCACTCTACTCTGAGCAACAAAAGAGGAATTTAAAGCACTATAAACGTGGCGTTTCTCGCCATCTTTTCCCTGCACATCTGGTGCCGCGCCTGTAACCCAGCCAGGGACCACCCGAATTCATAACAGGACCAAAGTACCGATCTTATCATGTATTGATGACTTTCTTGATAGTTTTGCCGACACCCGTCTAGACATTGAAATGGGCACGTACAGTACGTCGTACACCAATAAAATAGAACGTGTCAAATTGCATCTTTACTTGTTGAAAATCGGGCATGTTTCTGCATTAATTTTTTTATTTGTTTTTCCAGGTGACGATATAAGAAATTTTAGATTCCGCCTATTTTAAAATCCGACAGGTTTACTTTTTATACTACTTGTGTGTTTCGTCTCTAAGTGCCGTTTCAATTTCGCGGGTTTCATACACTCGTTTGAAAGCACTTCGTAACAAACAACGCACCGAGGTTTTGCTTCACTCTCATTGCCACACCAAGTAAATCCAAGTTCCAAATAACTCTTGTCATATTTATGAAAGTATTTTTTCTTGACTAGCTACCACTAGGACTAGATATTTCTTTAATGGCACTATAATCACTGATATTAATATATTTCTTCACACACAGCTTCTGAACTATTAGCACTGCCTAAATGAAGCGTATCATGTTCCTTTCTGTTCAAAGATCCGGATTGAAGCCAGTTTTTCATTATTTATAATGGGCACTATTTAACAGAGAAATGGACAACTACTGCGTGTACCACATAAGAAGGATTTCAAACAACTAACTGCTAACAGGCAACAGGTTATAAGTTACTTGTGATTGGCTACAAAATATATAATTGAAAAAGTATTATAATTAATGAATTCTATTTTAAAATATAACTATACTAGTATTAAAATATGCTACATAAATGACAAATTTTCTTTCGAATGGAACAAGAGTAAGATGGTCCGCGGAACTGTTCTGACTTAAAAAAGTGGTCCCCACTTCAAAAAAGATTGAGAAACGCTGCTTTAAATAATTTATTATCATAATACACTGCTCTCTTAAATTGTCTGAGCATATTGGGAATTAAAACAATGGCTTCCCCAAAACACGCTATGAAATGTTTCATATAGAACAAATCTCGAAAAGGAAACGAAGACGAGCAAAATAATTGTATTAAACTTCTTTTTTAATATCTCAAAGAATAACCCCCTGAAATTAATTACTTTACTGACGGATGGCTCTGTATACTTTAGAATTTTCGTCTTATTACGATCTATGTCTTAAGCTGCTAGCAAAGCCGAAAATATCCTACTGGAAAATTTATGGGTAATTTGCTGTGAGAAATGAATAGGCAATCTTCGTAGTCATGGTAATATCACAGTCTACTATATGCAGTCGCGAAGCTCAATATGTACTAAAAATGCAAACATGGGTAGTTGCCCACCACTAGGATCGCTACTATCGCCTCATCATCGCAGATCTCTCCTAGCAGACGACAAAGTATGTTACACTTTCGTTGTGTTCTTTTGGAAAAATTAACACCTTCCATTATTGAAATATTAAATGCATAAAGTTAATTTATTATTTTAATGAAGTATATTAAATTCCACCATAAACACGAAGATACCTGCAAGAAATAAGTTAATATAATTTTTGTTTGTGCAAAACGAACTGAAATTTACTATTATAGCTTCACTCATTCAAGATTATAGCGATAATTAACTATGAAACCAATAAATATTAATTTGCATTTCCCTTTACAACAATAATAATGGAAATATGAATTAATGGAGTAACTTACGTGTACCGGCACTTGTAGTGTAGGCTTACGTAGTTAACAAAGTGGGATGAGGTTAAGCAATAATAATCACACCAGAATTGGAAATAAAACGTGATCAATAAATTTTATTGTAACAGGCTTTTTCTACGTCTCTAGTAAAGTAACAAATAAAAATAACAACAAAATCAACAGCTATAATTAAAAACATATCCTTTGAAAAAAAAAGTAGGCCTAAGCAATAATAATCCCACCAGAATTGAAAATAAAACTTGATCAATAAATTTCATTAAAACAAACTTAATTTTTCTACGTCTCTAGTAAAATATTATTATTCCAATTATTGTATTTTAGCCATTAGCATTTTCATTACAACCAATAACGAACATTTCACAAGCATCAATGTGAAATACGCAACGAGCTAGCACTCAATGAAAATACGACACAGTCCAAAGTCGACCGTGGACAGTCTATTGTTTCTAGTTGCTAACCGCTTGGAGCGCTTTATCACGAGATTTGAAAAAAATCACCTCAAGCTTCGCGACTGTATATAGTAGACTGTGCTAATATTAGAAAGCCTGTAACGTGGCCGCTCAACCACACCATGTGGGTGCTCTGTTTTGTTTGACTTGGTACCACTATCATTGAATGTTGTCATAAGAAGTATATTGGTGATGTAAATTAAAATTCCTGTTAATAGTGTGGTATTTCTTAAACAGATTTTTTGTTTTGTTTTGAGCAATTAGTGTTAACTATGAAAGCCATCCCTACACTAGCTCTGCCAACAAATTCTAGAAGTCACCGGCGTAGGTCAGGCGATAGCGCGTTTGCCTACTGTTCCAGAGTTATGCTCGGCCGTGGTTCGATTACCGCTTGGGTTGATTATCTGGTTGAGTTCTTCCCGAGGTTTTCCCTAACTATAAGGCGAATGTCGGGTAATTCATGAGATCCTCGGCCTTATCTCGCCAAATATCATCTCGCTATCACCACTTCCATCGACTCTAAATAACCTAGTAGTTGATACAGCGTCATTAAATAACCTTTTGAAAAATGCTAGGGAGAGAAAACGAAATCTAATAACTTGAAAATACAATGCGGAGAAGATAGATGCTATTTGGGAATATCGTATAGTGTTTACTGTTTCTACCATAGTAAATAATGTATTAGTGTAAAAGTTTACAAATCACAAGTCATTGGAGGCCACCGGCGTGGCTCAGCCAGTTAAGGCGCTTGTCTGCCGGTCTGAAGTTGCGCTCGGGCGCGGATTCGATCCCCGCTTGGGCGAATTACCTGGTTGGTTTTTTTCGAGGTTTCCCTCAACCGTAAGGTGAATGCCAGGTAATCTATGGAGAATCCTCGGCCTCATCTCGCCAAATACCATCTCGCTATCACCAATCTCATCGACGCTAAATGACCTCGTAGTTGATGCAGCGTCGTTAAATAACCAACTGAAAAAACAAGTCATTAGATGACACTACATATTTTTCTAATATCTAAAACTTACGGAGTAACTTCCATCTTTTATTCTAGTACCTTGAAGTGTCCATTTTCTGATTTTAAAACTTCTGTTACTCTTTTCACACATATGTGGCCAGTTTCTATTGAAAGCCTGTTTTTCACTTTCTCATTCTGTAGCAGAAAAGTCGCTACAATTTTCTGTAAAAATGATTTGCAGAATTATGCTTCAAATAAAAAACTTAGTAAAGAAAAATTTAGACTTAAAAATAGCTATAAAATTTGTTGAAATATTAACGTAACTCAAACTACAAAAGAAATAGATCAAAATAAATATAATTCATTTTAAAATAACATTTTACTCTCTGTGACATTATTTTCTCTCAGTCAGAGATGACTCTAAATTGCTCTTCGATAAAGGCTTTCTTCTTTTCATACCGGCCGTTTTTTATTAATAAAGTATTTCTTGTACGTACGTGCTCAAGTTCATGATAGAATTTTTGTTTCACAATTTGTTTCTCAACGATTTTTTCACGGTGCTATTGGTTCCTTTTCAAGGATTACATACTTCTCTTTCATAAGGAGTCTTGGTTATTGCAAGTGGCACAAGTCTACTGTATTTCACGGGAATCTGGCTTTACTTCTCTTTGAGAAGTCTTACTGAGAATTTGTGTTTTTTTTTACAGTTAATTTATTTACCTATAGTGTGTAGCACAAAGATCAACAGAAATTAAATTAAGATTTTTATGTACTGCACTATGTTAATACTTTGTAAAGTGTCCATATTTAACACTTAATATAGGAAAATATAGTTCTGTGAAAGTAAACACACATTCAAAGTAATTGTGATCTCACAAATGATTAAGGTTTCAAAACAGCATTTTCAGCAATTGAATAAGGAAATTATGAATGTAAATCTTATAACAAACTAGAAAAGCTAATTTGGCAAAGCTTTAAATTTTAGCTGCATCTTAATCTCAGGCTTCATGATGCCTGCAATCCATCTGAACTTCACAGGTGCACTGAGAATTAACACGCAACAAAGAATACGCAATCAGATATTCAAAGGAGTAATTCCTTCCATAAGAAAGTCTAAATTTTGAAGTTTTTTCCTAACATGTACACAAGTTTGTAGATATACCCTTCTGAGTTCGTTAATAAAATCGGGTAAAGTTTTTGTTTTAATTTGCAGCATATAATATATAAAACCCATGGCAAGCCACAATACAATAAAATAATGAGGAGTCTATGGTAAGTCCAGGTCAAAAACAATCCGCAGATTCGTGTTCGAGTTCGTTGCCTTATGCACATTATTTATTTGTTGTTGAACCCATAACCAAATACCTCTTGTAAGATCTGAACATCTTGTTAGTCTGTGGCTAATTGTATCAATATTCCCACATGTCTTGCACTGTGGAATTGGAACATGTAATACAGTATTTTCTTTCTTCCGTCATAATTATCCCATTTATTAGAGCATTTGTCTCCCATTTCCAATTTGATGGTATATGCGGTATTTTAAAATATGATCAAATCATCTTCCAGTTCTTATTAGGAAATTTACATTGTACATTTGGTAAACACCTCACTTGGTCTTGTAAATAGCTCTACATTCTATACCAGATGTCTTTGGAGCAGCTATAAACAACGGAATGAAATGCAAGAGAGCTCGGTTCACACGATACTAAATGTCTGTGTATGAATTAAGTGACCGACTACGTTCATATAACGAAAAGTGAAAATTATGAAAATTAAAGTAATGTGTCTTTGAACATACCTTCTTGCATCAGTCACTACTTGTACTGCTGTCATCTGCTCACACACCGGACAGATGCTAGACGTAATAGAACTGTAGTAGTGGACGCGTCTTTGAATACCGTCTCGTAACACGCTCTAGTTTCTACAAAGCTCTCAGCTAAGTAATGACTCGCCAACCAATGGGAGCGCAGCGATAACATGAGATGCATCGAGACCCTTGTTATGGTTTTTTACAAAGATTTTATTGCAAGCAAAAATTACATACAATAACAAATATTTTACAATATTATTGTAATACTCGTATATGAATATTCTTCAAAATTCGAAATTGATTACCAGTCTCATAGTCAAATAGCCTACATATTACAATTTATTGTATAAATACAATGTAACTGGGTCACACCCGAAAAAGCAAGATCCTTGAGGTTGCGTGTGACCAATAATGAAAACTGGATAAAAGAAAAAAATGAAACAATAATAATAATAAATAATCACAACTGTGATTAAACTGTTAAATGTAATTACACATAAAGTTTAAAAAGAATAAGAATAAAAACAAAAACAAACAAACCAACGGTACCATAGCCTACAGTACACATAAACATACCAAGTTAAGAATACAACATTGTTAGAGTGACAGAAAAAAATAAATGAAGAATAAGAATTTGCATTATTATAATTTTAGAAACAGTTCAAGCACTTGTTTTTTTAATAATGTATTGTTTGGACCGTAATTAGAACTGTGCCTTAGACCTGCTTCAGTCTTACATTTTGGTTCAATGAGGGGAGCGAAATATTGTTTCTTCTTGTATTGTGGCCGTGATCGGATGATATGAATTTAGCTTGATATTTATGGTAGTGATTCAAAATAGTGTACATATAAATCTGCTTGATATTTAAAACATGAAATTCTTTATATATGAGATGAGTTGGATGATCAAGTTTTCTTCTTAAACATTATTTTAATAATTCTTTTATGTAGTAATATTAATGGGCGAATGGTACTCTGTGATAATCCACCCCATAGGCCTACTATAATTCCGTACTGTATTATAGACTGAACTAGGGCAAGAAAATGTTGTTCTCAATAGTTTTACTGGCATAAAGCGACGCAGGTTTACGTAATTTAAGATATAAGTAGTTAATATGAAAATTCCATTTTAAGTTTTGATCGATGAAGATACCTAAATATTTCACGCGTAGTTCAGGACAATTGCAATTATTATAGATATTTGTACAGTTATTGCTATGAATTTTTAAATTATAGTTGCTTTCACTGTAAGGAGACCTGTTTTATTTAAAGACTAGTCCAAAGACATCTGATATAGAGTGTAGTGTTATTTGTTCTGGTGCAATATTTGTCTCTTCCAAAAATTTGTTGGCTTCAGTGGTGAGTTTTTTCAAAGACATAGTCATACTGGATACATGAAATGAAAAAAGCATAGTTAGATATGAACACTAAAGTGTCTATGCTGTGGTCAGCGCGTGATATATCTTTTATAAATAGAGTATCACATTTAGATTTTACATTGATTAACTGTAAAATGTATTGGGTGTAACATTCAGCACCGTATCAACTTGACGAACGAGGCACACTTGAATTAAAATAAATTAGTTCATTCGTACACATTTTGGAGAAAGGCTGGGCACGGATATGCACGAGTCTACTACCGTGAACCGAACGAACCCTGCCACATTTATAATTCACAGCTTTTAGAAATAGTTGTCAGATGTTCTTTGTTGCTGGAGGTTCTCGACCTCTAGCATGCGGTACGTTTGAAGCCTGGATTATTAATGATTCTTAAGTAACAGTGGCGTGTACAGATCCATCAATGAAAGAGGAGCTTGGTTTGTTTTTAATATGAGCGTCCTGGTAGGAAGAAGTTTGTACAGAATCCTTAGAATGGGACAGTAAGGACAGTTTTTTGATACTCTCATTTCCTTCCTTCGTCATCTTGCTTCTCTCCTCTCCTAGTCTTACTCTACTTCAAGCAATTCATTCTCTTCTAGTCTAATTTCTTCTTTTGCTGAAACTAGAGCGAAGTAGTTCCGGTGCTTTTGGAAGTAAAAATGGTTGAATTTGTAAGGGATTTTTTTTATGAAGATGGATTTGAAAAGAAGAGGATTTTATAGGGAAATCAGGGTTGGGACTTTACGCGTAGAAAAAGGTTATTTACATTGCAGTAAAATACGCGTAAATAATGCGTAATTAACGTAATAAATGTAAAATACGTAAAAAAACCTACAAAAACTTTTATTCTTAGTCTGTCTTTCTTCAGTTTGTGATGAACGTTTACCGTTTGAATTGCCAACAAACCTAGCTTATGGCTACTAATTAATATTAAAAAAAATGGAGACCTAAAGCAGGTTTTGCAATTCATACCGGATAAAGTGAAAGGTTTCTACACAGAACTGTACACATGGTCTACGACCAACAAAGATAGTAATGCCAGTGGAAGCGAAGATTGAAAAAAATAAGTTTATTAATTTCTGACATACAAAAAGTCTATTCAGCCATGATTCCCAACTCTTTGATGATTAGTCATTTACCACATAAAATTTGGAAAATTATTACATTTAATGAGTTATGTTAAAATCATAATATTTATCTTGAACTGTTATACTATAAAAAGATCTTTATCACTAGAATCGTTTATTTTTAAAACCCCACAAGTGACAAAAAAACAAAACTTTCGAGAAATCAATAAAATCTATTTTATTTTATTTTAATTGTCAAAATTTATTTAACAAGTGATATTCGTTGCTAAATGTTAGATTTATCCAACATTAGTTGTGTTTTATTATAAATAAATAAATAAATAAATAAATATATATACACATATATACATATATATTCGCCCCCGGTAGCGTAGTTGGTATAGCGCTAGCCTTCTATGCTCGAGGTTGCGGGTTCGATCCCGCCCGAGGTCGATGACATTTAAGTGTGTTTAAATGCGACAGGTTCATGTCAGTAGATTTACTGGCATGTAAAAGAACTCCTGCGGATCAATAATTCCTGCACACCGGCGACGCTGTTATAACCTCTGCAGTTGCGAGCGTCGTTAAATAAACCATAAACCATATATATATGTATATGGTCCCTCAAAAATATTAATTAGTTAGGATGTTATGGGGTTTTTCCAACAAACAAACTGAAAGTAAGCAAAGCATTGCTTTTTTTCTAAGTATTAGAATGAATTAAAGTAGGCCTAAGTATGAACAAATGTTATAATTTATGTAAAAACTGCAGTATAAAGCTACATTTTTTTCTGCTGAAACAGACATTTTTCTTATCAGGACTTAAAAGGAATGAAGTAATTGATGTTCAGATTGTCCGTGTGTAAAACAGTTTTCTACATTACGTATTTTACATGTAATTTACTCGCCCAAACCTGAGGGAAATATATCCAGAAAGGGAAATTGTTCGGAAATGAAACAAATTACGTGTGAAATGAGAGGTGCGTGGTAAAGGAAATGGGAATATTGTGGTTCCTAGTGAAGGAAAGAAACGTAGGGCTATAAAAACACAGAACGATGTAGTGTGAAGAACGAAAAACGTATATTTTATTGAATAGTCACTGAAAAATTGTGAATCAAAACAAATAATAGTGAAATAAACACAGTTTCCATGATGAATCTTCGTTTGTACAGACCTGACAGCCCAGCGACGTGAAAGAGGGGAAGTAATAGGAGTAGTGGGGAGAGTTCCGGAGTAGAGATAAGGGCGAGCTGTCGGTGAAGGAATGCAGTACAGCTTAATTGTACTGGAAACATACCTGTCTACCGTACGCATGACATCCGATCGCTTCGAAGGCAAGCGAGTGAATAACCCATACACCCCTTGGCGTAACTAAGTGGACTCGCCTGACCTAGGCGCACATCTCCGGCGACTGTCAGGACTAAATAAGGTCCGTTCCAACAAGCGGTTCATGGATCAGTTCATGTACGGTTCCTGTACCATCCTATGCGCATGCGCTAGTTGAGCATCTACTATGGGATTGAAATTGGACTGGACGCTGTTGGAACGCTTTCGCGGATCGTTATGTACTAAATCCAGAGATGCTATAACTGTGATCATCTTTGCTAAGAACGGGATGCTTAATTATTATCGTTTCGCAGCTAATTATAACTGCAGAAAATAGAATTTCGATCATTTTCTATAAAAAGATGACAAAAAATATGGAAGGCAAGAATTCCGCTAATTCAATGTCATGTACTGGGGGACTCTCATCTAAAAATAGTTCTTTTTTTTAATTATTAATGTATGTACGTTATTTATTATATTTTTAATCAAAGCTGCATGTTGAAATTGTAATTAACTGTTTCAATACCCAAATAATTTCCATTCCCTTTCTTTTTGGCGAAAATTTAAATTAAATCTCTAGTTTTATTATTCGTATGTACTGTCACTTTTCATCTTTAACCTCATTGATGTGAACAGTCGATCATGTCTTTCTTCAGTATCCAGGAGACGTTGGTGAGCTTATGCGCATGCGCGTCTCGCGTACTCTTCCGTACAAGCCTCAATCCGCGGACTATTTCTGACCGTTCCGAACCCGTGTCAAAAGCTTGTTGGAACGCCCGACTGCAGTACATGTTTCCGGTTCAGGACTGGTTCGGATTGTGTTGGAACGCTTTTTCTGTACTGCGCATGCTCACGATGGTTACGGACGGTTCCTGACTATTGTTGGAACGAACCTATAATCGTACTGTACGTGTCGTTGCTTACGGGATTACACAAGCTGGCGCATAGCAGGATCGAGAGTAGGTCTTTGTGAGTCATGACAATTTCTGCCGCTAGGTTCGCCTCTCTGCCCTATGAAATGATGAATAGTACCATTACAAAGCATTGTGCGTCGTGAAAATAGTTCGATTAATTGTGCATTACTGATTGAGTACGAATATTATAAATATGCCAAGCATATTACAGTGTTATTTGAAGTTTGTTCAGCTAAGTTATATTCGAAAATTGTCTGTGTTTTGCTATGTGAAGAACTCTGTACCGACAGGTCGTATCTTTATAGGTTAAGGTAAATGTCAAAGTTCTCTCATATAACAAGCAATGCTATGTTAAAAGTGGCGAATTGCATTTTCCGACTCTCGAATGATGTGACCCGAAATGTAAAATAATTTCATGCATTGTTTCACTTACCAAGCATTATTGATATAGGCCTAATGAAAATGTGAACGACGTGATGTAAACATTGAAGATAATGTTGTTACTGTTTTCCCTTTCTCTTTTAGAAAATACCGACAAAAGTAATGAATTATCTTCATGCTGTACTTATTAGGTAATTAATGTGTATTTGTCTGTATTTTAGACTGTGTATTGTTACGTAATTATCAGTGAATTAGGTTAGAGAACTTAACAAGGTTAGTATGAGGTTAGGTAATGCACCTCAAACTGTAACTAATAATGGCTGCTGCCGAAATAGGCTGAGGTGGTTATCGTGTGAAACAAATTATATCTGGAATATCTAGTTTTATTATATACGGATACGTAAAGTTTTTTTTTGTTTTAGCATGTGTTTGTAATTTTGTGAGGTTATGTCTAGTCTAATTTCTTTTTATTCTTGTATCATTACCAATACATTAATTTATTTTATATTCATTTCCCGTGTTACATCTATGGTGGCAACTCTACTTATGTTAGGATATGAAGTAACAGTATATATTCAACTTCATCATTTGCTAAAAATTAAAGAAAACTGTATGTGTTCGACTCATTCCATCGTCATTTCTTCTTATGTATGTGAACCACGTTCGTTCTAAAAGTGCTACAATAAATGAACACTATAGACAACGTGATGGAACAATTTACATGTTACTGTTAAAATGCTCAACATTTTCAAGTGGTGCTATACCCATTGTTTCAAAATGTACATACATATTTTTACATTTCTATAAGAGGTGTCATAAATTATTTCAGCATATTTGTAAATTCTTCAAAATTAATTCTTCTAATTAATACCATAAAGTAATGAAATAATATAGCCTAGGCCTATATGTGATTTTATACTACCGGTATTGATGTTGATCTTGGTAAATTAATCCAATTTCACAGTGTTGTCTTTTGTATTGTGGTTCATAACAATTATAACAGTGTGTACGTGGAAATGTTTTTAAAATAATAAATTCTAGCTCATGATTTTAAGTGGTCGTTTCAATGGGAGGTTATATTGGAAAGATGATCACAAATGGATAATTTACTTGCAAGATACAAGAACTGAATATAAGTGAGTGTTCCGTTGAAAGTGAAAATTTCGTTTTACAAGAGCTAAATAGGCGTACACGCACTAAAATACTACAGCGTTTACTATTACTATGCTCAATAGATTAATCAGTAGGCCTATTGAAATGTTTTCACCACTGCAAGAAAAAATCGCGCAATAATTATACTTCTCAGTTATTGTGACGTCCGTATTTTTTTTAAAAAGAGAGGGAAAAGTTAGGCCTTCTTGCAAATGCGTAATTATGAATTCAAGGAAATTAAAGATAATGCAGTACCTTAATTAGTTGCAATATCTTATTTAATAAAAATATTAATAATATTAGGTGAAAAGGGTAGGCTATAGTGCGTATATGTGAGATGTCAAGTTAATTTATTTCCGGAAATGTTTGGTGTATGAACTGAAGTACAGAGCAGACAGTCCCTCAGTTATATGTAATATGTTTTAATATCAAGAATGACAGCCTTTTATTGTAATATAATTGAGGAGTAGAAGTTTGCAAATTACGTCTATTGTCCATAAAATATTGTACGAAGCATTTAATAAGCAATGATGAGTCCTTTAAATGTCCCAAATGTCAATGTCTTTTAAGTGTTCTGCTATGAATATATAGGGCAGAACAGCGCTCCGAGCGGCGGAATTGGCATTACGAGGGAACCACTTCAGACTCGTTTTTCAAGCTCTATGCGCCAGCTTGTATAATCTCGTAAGCAACGGTACGTGTGCCATTACGCTAGCCAGTACTGACAACATCACTAAAAAAAATCTCCAGGTTTTAAAAATGCTGCACAGACTCGTTTATGCAAGGCATAACAAAAGCCTAAACTAATCTAACCTAACGTATCACAGATTCGTATATGCAAGGTATGACAAAAGCTTAAACTAACCTGTCACAGATTCGTGTATGCAAGATATAGAATGAGTGTACACTAGCGCGAAACTTTCGTAATGTCACCTAAATTATGTTGGTGTCACTTGTAAGACAGTTGAAGGTGCATAAAGTTGGCTTCATTCGAACGTAAAAGCCATGATCGGCAAAGATGCACTTTTACTTTTTTCAATATGCCAAATCAATAAAAACATGCAAACTGCTCTTCTTCCTCTAATTATGTTGCAAAAACGTATAATCAAAATTTGTTTGAAAAGTCGACTGGATTGTCCAACAAATTTGATCCATTCCGAATTGAATGTTTTTAGAATTGACCAAATTTATAAATACTCTTTAATGAAATTCTATCATAAAAATAGAATGAAATTTGTAGCTCAGGCACATGATCATAATACAAGACGAAATGAAATTCTTAAATTAGTTGAACCTAAATGTTTCACATCTGCTGCTTTACTACACAGTACAAATTATGGTCCACGTCTATATAATTCGATAATAAAATTTCATCCAGAATTGACTACTTTAAGCAATGAAATTTTCAGATCCAGAATTAAAAAATTTATATGACAGACTTCCCTGTATTTATATTATGTACCATGTATTGTGAAACAAGTTCATTTCTATCCTAAGTATATTTTTTCTATCATATCTTGGTTATTATATCAACATGACCTGTACTAATTATACTACTAATAATAATTTAATATTAATCCACCAATTTCAACATCGTCTCTTTTTTCACTCAGTTATTACTAGTATTATTACTTACTAAATTTATTATCATCTTTATGTGACCATATATCTATGTAACGGAACTGTCCCCGAACACGAGCTTTGCTCTTTCGGGGTACTTTAATGTAACGTTTTTATGTATATGTTATTGTTAAATAAATAAATAAATAAATGAGTGAATGAATGATAGGTAGGTAGATAGGTAGGTAGGTAGGTAGGTAGATAGATAGATAGATAGATAGATAGATAGATAGATAGATAGATAGATAGATAGATAGATAGATAGATAGATAGATAGATAGATAGATAGATAGATAGATAGATAGATAGATAGATAGATAGATAGATAGATAGATAGATAGATAGATAGATAGATAGATAGATAGATAGATAGATAGATAGATAGATAGATAGATAGATGAATTAAATAAATAAATAAAATAATTGTAACCATAACTTCGTCATCACAGGAGCAGTAGCGTCAATTTATGTTTCGGTCTCTCAGGTTAGAAAAGGATGAAATTTCCCATTTTTCTCTGGGTCGAAAAAAAGTTTTGATAAAACATCAAGCTCATAGAAAACTCAAAACTGAACAACTTCTGAATAGGCTCGCACGCCCTCTTTACTCCGAGTTTCACCGTTCTTTGCAGTCTCTGGATGGAAGTAGGCTAACAACATTCAACAGTCAAACACTCGTAATAAAGAAATAAAAATAAAATTATCTTGGCCGTGTTTAAAATTGTGGAACGAATTGCCATTGTTGCCGCTACTTATAATGGAAAATGCATGTCCGACTGACATGATTTTACCTTGCACGAAAATTTTTTTAAGAAGTCATTGATCGTTTCGATACAACGAAGTCTGTGCACTAGTCGTTCACGAATCTCTCAACAGATGGCAGGAAACGAAGCGATTTCAGTGGAGTATTTATCGCAGTAGCTCGAATTTGTCAATGTTCAGACAGTGTGTCCATCTGTAGTGGGGAATTTAAGGCTTCGAGAGGTTTAGCGGCAATAATCGAAATTCTCCGATATGTAGCGGAATTAAAAAAAAATCATGTTAGAAGATTAAATTTGTATTTTTCTCTGAAACTTCTCATACTAGAAGACAAAAGTTTACTTTCCCATTTATTGAGCCTAAATGCCATACAAGTGCAGCTCTTAAACATGGTGTTAGTTTCGACACAAGACTTTACATCAAAATTACAAATAATTTTCTGAATTTGAATCATTTTAAAATTGAACCTTTTAAAAAATAAATTTATAATTATTATTCATGACATAATATTAAAAATTGTATGTATTTTTTACCTTTTTATTTCTGTCTACTATATTCATGTTTTTATTGAATATCACTGGCTTCTGTCTTATTGTCAATTTATATTAAATGTGTTTTTTTTTCTCTTTTTCTCCCTTGTGTGTTTTCGGTCTGAATTAAGTTAATCAGTGTATTCAGTAAACTGCCTTTGTAGATTTTATGTTAGGTTATTGGCTAAGACCACACCGTACAAGAGCCTGGCTCTTATGGTAGTGGCTAGAAACTTTTTTTTGTTGTATATACTTTTGAATTGTACTCACTTTGCTTACTTTTTTATTTTAGTAAGTTATTTTACAACGCTGTATCAACATCTTAGGTTATTTAGCGTTTGAATGAGATGAAGGTGATAATGCCGGTGAAATGAGTCCGGGATCAGTACGATAGTTACCCAGCATTTGCTCATATTGGGCTGAGGGAAAACCCCGGAAGAAACCTCAACCAGGTAACTTGCCCCAACCGGGATTCGAACCCGGTTCACCTGGTTTCGCGGCAAGACGCTCTAACCGTTACTCCACAGGTGTGGATCTTTGCTTACTAGCTTAAATAAATAAATAAATAAATCTAGCCGAAGGCAATGGTGATAGCGAAATGGTATTTGGAGAGATG
Source organism: Periplaneta americana (assembly GCF_040183065.1). NCBI lineage: Eukaryota > Metazoa > Arthropoda > Insecta > Blattodea > Blattidae > Periplaneta > Periplaneta americana. The sequence continues at coordinate 19,366,840 of NC_091119.1, forward strand.
AGGCCGAGGATTCGCCATGTGATTAACTGGCATTTGTCTTACAGTTGGAGAAAACCACTGAAAAAATCCAACCAGAAAATCAGCTCAAGCGGCAATCAAACCACGCCTGACCGCAACTCCTGATCAGCAGACAAATCCACTTGCTGTCTGAGTTACGCCATCGGCCAAAGCCAAATTATTGACTAAATTATTCTCATTTTTCTATAGTAATGTCACAAGAGGTCTGAGATTTGCCGATAAATCCACGAGTGAAGGGAATGAATTTATTTGGGAAATCTCAAACTTCGAGTGGCATTTAGTAGGACTATTTCGTGAATAAAATAAACATGTAAATAATATATCCCTTGAATTAGCTCACAAAATGTTAATAATTATATATTTTAACCTATTCAGACATTGTGAAGTCAAAATAAATGAATAACGTTTATTGCAATAAAGAAATTGAATCTTATTCAGTAATGTCAATTGAGAAAAGCGAAATACAGGTTTAAAAATGTTAATTACATGTACTGCGTTTTTCTCTTGTTATTATAACAAAAATACGTTTTCATTATCTGCTGAAATCATAATTTAATTTAAACATTTTATAGTATAATTACAAATAACATGATTAATACATTAATAAAATTAACAATTGTTATGAAGGAGTGTAATTTTCTTTAGATACAATGGACTTGGAATTAGAAGATGAAGATGTAGATGTGGAAGTAGGACTTGGCGTTTTATTTAGTACAATGGACTCATGTTCATCGATTTACGTGGAAACAGTTAGCGGCACTGACTAAACAAAAGAACGACCATGCGATAAATTGATAGTGATAAATCGAGCTTCAGAAAATATCGTGATGTATGACTGTGATTGGTAGGAATTCAAAATTTTATTACACTTCATTGGCCGAAACTGGAATGACGTCATATAAACGAAATAGTCTATTTAATAAATTTATTTAATAACATAGTACGGTATGTCATAAATTAAAGCTGGTCGGATATTTAAGGAATATTACGAATTTGGACCATACGCAACAAGAAAATCATCTCTCTTAGTCATACATCTGTATATAAAAAAAACAGAACTCATTTTGTGCATTTCGAAACAAGCAATGTAAACTTAGCTTTTGCGTCTTGAGAGCAGAAGCATGGTTCTCCATTTTGTTGTCATTCGACGAATTTTGGGGATGTAATAAATGCATTCCATAATTCAAGATGTTAAAGACATTGCCTTAGCCAGCAGTTCAGCTCTCAGAAACTATCATAGAACTGGAACTATTGTACAATTTGGTGATCATATTTCTTTATTTTCTTCCGTAGGAAAGAAGTGACTGTAAAACTCTGTGGATTTCTTCACCTCACTAATTGGAGCTGAAGAATGTTGCGATATAGAAGGCGTATGTTAAACGAATGAAAATAACACAAAGATTCTGGGATGCAGTCACTTTTTTACTTATTTTTTAAATTTACTTCCCTAAATATCTGTCCCCTTTCCTCTCTCCATTTAAAACGGCCAATGAGTACAGAACTTAAGTTGCTTTCTCGCAGCTTCTTCTTTCCTTTGTTACTGTTAAATTATCCAACCTAATGTTTACTTTCTGATTATGTGAAGTTTAAATGAAAAGTAAAGACGTTCCTTGACTAACTTGGATCGCCCGCGGAACACTGATGCCCACGTGCATCAACGTCGGTTAGTGTAACCATCGGTTAAAATTGTCACCTAATCCCTGATTAAGCATTTTTACGGTGGATCGACCTCGGTTACGACTTAAATAGGAGGTTAACCACAGTAATCTGTAACCGACCAAATATGAGCGGTTAAAGGAGATAACCAGCGATTAGTAGAGCAAGTAAAGCAAAATGGCGGCCTGAACCACAGGTGATTATTTCGAAGACGATTATTATTGTGCAGTATTTGAATTACTTGGATAGAGCGTGAGCGTGAAGGTTCTTTAGTGGAAAGAGAGAATTCTTATGAGGAATTAGGCGACAGAAAATTTCAGGAGGGATTTCGTTTATCAAAATCTACAAATGGATTACTTGAAATAACACAAGAACAATCACATTTCTCCTACGGATCGGCTGCTTATATTACGATTCTATGTAACTGTTATTTTCTGTATTTTTAGAGGGAATACTCGAATACCGGTATCTCTTTCTCTAAGTCACTGGCTGAACACAGCGAGGTTATGGATGGATCTTAGGATAATGCACAATTCCCTGGTGTAAATGGGGTCCAAGATCGTACACACATTCCTACCAATCTTCTGCATCCTTTTCCTTTATGGATATGCCATCTTTTTTATATAATACATTTAAATCTAGTAATTAAGTCTATCGATACTTCAACCTAACATTGGGATATAATCATTTTTGGATTCAATTTTCCATTTTGTACGATTTTAACCTAACAGTAGTGAAAAACAAGGAAATGGAACTCACAAATATAACAGCGCCCAAAGGCAAACAAATGCAACGCGAAAATGTAAGATGCGTTCATTTCGATGTAGAACATAGTGAACGCAGTCGTTTTTAGACGTTGACTATTATCTTCGCAGCGGTATGGATGCTCTCCTTTAGTCATTTTGTAGAAACAATGTACCATCATAGACTTTATTCTGGTTAAATGAGGTGTCAGCTAGCCATGTTTTAGTAATCGGTGATTATGAATGGTGCACATAAATTACATTTTAAGCACGGCTACTGTTTAACCGTCGTTTCTTAATCTATGATTACTGCGTTTTTAATCAATGTTGATGCACTTCGCCATGAGTAAATCAAATTCTGCTTAGGCCTATATATCGACTCATACCCTATACTAATGACACATTCAATAATAAACCAATTGAGATTGGAAAATAAACATTAATGTAGACCTATAATATCTAATGCTGTATCGGTACGGTTCAGTAATGTATTGCGTAAAATAATAATAATAATAATAATAATAATAATAATAATAATAGACTAATAATAGTAATAAAATAATATTATTATATTAATAAAAGAATTATTATTATGTTTCAGATACAAGGGGATAAATCGAGTTGTCGCATAATGCAATTTCACACTATTTCTCGCAATCTTCGTTATTGAACTTTTCTGCCTCATTCTGTAGCTTTCCGTAGTTTTTTGTTTTTTATGTTAGGAATTTCAGTATGTAAGTCGGAATCCATCTGTATTGTTGTTTAGTCAACTGTCAGAAGACAGGTTGGAACCTCAAAATTGACACAAATAAAGCATCACTTATGAGGCAACTAAGTCAGAAGATAATGGGGTAGGATGGCCAGTTTCTTTCCCCCTCCATCTGTATTTCGATGGTCTATATTGTCTATAAGGTCCGCCGAGATAGCTCTGTGGTAGACCGTCTGCCTCCAGACTAGCCGGCCCGGGTTCGATTCCCCTTCTTCAGAAATTGTCATGTAAAATTTCTTCCTTGGGACTAGGAGAGATGGCGGTGAACAACTTCTAATCACTACATTGTGCATCAATATGCCTGGGTTAAATCCCAAATCTCTCCGCAGTGCATATGAAGAGAAGGCATATGTCACTGTTGATATTGATTCCTCCGTTGGATGGGGACGTTAAGCCTGGCGGCCCCCTTGGTGCTATTCGATAAGAGTAGGCTACGTGCCGGCACCGGGTTTCCCCTTCTCCCTTCCTCACCATCCTCACCCATTCCCTATACTACACTTACACGAACACTTACACATACACTTGCCCTAGTACACGAAATAACTCTTCACAGATATACATCATGCATAACATTCCCCGCCGAAGTGGTGTGCAACTTGAAAATGGGTCACAATCCTGCCATCTATCCGCAGTATGGGGAACCCGAATCACGCAAGTGAAGTGGATAGGCATTAGAGACACGCACGCACACACACATACACATTGTCTACTCTATAGCAAAAGTTTCGAGATTTGCAAAGGAAAACACAAAATTTTCATCTTCATTGAAACAGAAGAAATGCTTTGCAGTATGCTTACCATCTGTTTCGTCTACAGCAATTTTTCTAAGCTGGACTGATTTTGTTCATACTTAGCAGTCTACATAAGTGTTAGTTTATTCGGAAATAATGCACACGAAATTTAATAATATTTACTAACAAGAGAACTGTTCATTAGCTCATCTCAGAACCTTCCCTCAACTGACTTGGTTCATTAAGAAACAAAGTGGCGTACTAGGAGAGAGTATTGAAGTTGTCCGCGTGAATGTTTGTCCTGCCATGTTGCATAAGCTTTCGCATCTCATAATGCATCGTCAGCTGAGTGAGCACTATCTACTCAAGGACGAGAGCTGCTCAATTTTTCGATAATGTTTTATTCAAGCTTTAATTTCGAAACCATACAACTAGTAGGGGGAGCTAAGTTTTTCCTTTTTTATATCTGCAGAAAATCTATCAATGTGCTTAATACGAGGGGAGGTTTCGAAATAAATAAATAATGGGTCATTAATTGAAAAAATGACACAGAATAGCTTCCACTGCTTGCGGATCTTGGGCGAGTCAAGCCGATAATCGCGGTGAATGGGTGTCAGGAAGTCCGTAGTAAATATTTCTACAGTCGCCTAAGTGTAAGTTATTTCTATTTTTTCTATTCTTCTTTTTTAATCTGTTTTCTATTTTTCATATTTTTGTCTATTTTCCAATTTTGATACTTTTTTATTTGCGCACTTTTTCTCTATTTTCTTTTTTATCTACTTTTCTATTTTTCAATTGATCACTTTTGTATATTTTCCATTTTTCTATTTTGTCTACTTTTATATTTTTCAATTTTGTATATTTTCTGTTTTTTCAATTTTTCAATTTTGTATATGTTCTCTATTTTCCTATTTTGTCTACTTCTTATTTTGTATATTTTCTATTCTTTCCATTTCCAATTTTTTATATTTTTCTTCTTTCTTTATTTTCTGTTTTTATATTTTCATATTTTTCTATTTTCTATTTTCCTTATTTTCTAGTTTGTCTGCTTTTCTATTTTTCAGTTTTGTATAATTTTCTATTTTTCAATTTTGTATATTTTCTCTATTTTTCTATTTTGTCCAATTCCTATTTTGTATATTTTTTATTTTTTCTATTTTCTCTATTTTGAATTTTTAAATTTTTCTTGTTCTTCATTTTTCTATTTTGCAATTTTTTTGTTTTTATATTTGCCTATTTTTCCATTTTTTTAGTTTGTATACTTTTCTATTTTTCAATTTTGTATATTTTCTCTATTTTCTATTTTGTATATTTTCTATTTTCTGTATTTAAATTTTTCTGTTTTTCTTGTTTCATGTTTTCTATTTTCCAATTTTTTAATTTTTTGTATTTTTCTATTTGCCTGTTTTTCTATTTTCCCTGTTTTCTAGTTTGTCTACTTTTCTATTTTTTCAGTTTTTCTATTTCGTATATTTTTCTTTTTAGTATATTTTTCTATTTATCTATTCTTTCTATTTACATATTTTTCTATTTTTTTTTTGTTTTTCCATTTTTTTTAACATTTGAGTCGCTCCTTCTGTATCAATACAGAATTACAAGGCTCGTCTGTTTAACAAGGTAGCGGGGTGACTGCATAGTTGTCCGAACATTTACTGAAGATGACATACTGTATTTATTATAAAAAAAAACCTTTCCAGTAATCTGGACAAGTGTATTTTCGAGTATGGTGAGAATGTTTTGTTTATTATTAAAAACAAACTATTGCAAATTTTTAAATTCTACAGTAAGTTATATTTTTACACAATGGGATCCTGGCTAGAAGCTTGCAATATTATTACGAGTATTTCTCTAGCTTTAATAAGGTGATCCATTTATTTGACAGCATCAATACGCTCTCCCAAAGATCCCTGAGTGAATTAACTGTTAAAGATCAATTAAAATACATTGGATCAAATTTCTGCTTCAGTTAAAGCTTTGGCAGAAATAGTGCACCGAATTGCAGTAATAATTAATAATGTTTCATGCAAACTTAACAATAATTTGCAAGATAAGATAGTGAAAAGTCTTTCTGATAAAATGAGAAATGTCTTGCAGAAAAACTAAAGATTCCCAACTGTCCGTAAAATTTGTGAAATTATTTTATTTGGACATTGTAATCCAGCCGATATAGATGTACAAATGAATGACACAAAATATAAAAAAAATACAGAGTATTAAAATCAGACCCTTCAGATAATTATTTTAAGATGAAAAGATGTATAATATGTATAGATTTTGTTTATTATAGTTATAATTAACAACATAGGCATACAACTTTTTTAAAATGACTATTATACTCTTACTACGTCATACTACTTTTGACCAATAAAACGGTACGAAAGGACGTATTTCAACCAATCATGGCTGCTTATCGCACAATTTTATCGCGTCCCTAGCATTTGTTTAATTTTATCGCGTCCCTAGCATTTGTTTCTTTGCCAACATTTGAAACTGCGCTGGTCTGGACGTCAAAAATATATATAAAATTACAAACCACTTCAGTCGATGCACAGCAGTTTCAAATATGACTCGCATTGGCATTCAAGAACAAGAATTAATAGAAATCGCTGATCATACCTATGCATCTTCTGAAATCCGATTTACAAATAAATGAAGAGCACCATTCGGAAATCCTGAATAAGTTGAATACACCATGTAGGCCTAAATCAACGAGTTCCACTTCTATTACGCACACGTCCAATATAACATCAATTGAACCACCAACCACATTCAAATTTGAAAATTGTACATTCAATAATTATTCCTTTTAAAATTATTCATGTTTATTTTTTATGTCATCGCCGTTAATTAAAACTTTTCTAACACTTGTGTATATTAGTTAGGTTATGTTATAGCTTCTGCTCTGAGAGGATAAAAAGAACTTCTGCTATATGATATTATGGATAGTCACGTATCAGAGATTGTTTAATATTAAGATTTATTGAATAGTAATCATTACAGAGTCTGTATAAAGACACTACTGCCATCTAGCATGCATCTAGCGTAATATTTGTAATGTTGAGATGGTACAATAATACATTTGAAGACAGTTGTATTTTCGTATACACGACTCGCAGATTTATCGATAAAATCAAAACGTCTAGTGAGATTACTGTTGATAAATAATCAAGTAGGCCTCTATATGTTTTGCTTACAATATAAACAATAGTCATTTTGCAAATAGCCTGTTATTTTGCCTTGTTTCTCTCTTCCATTTTCTCTGCTTACCCTTTTTCGTTTTCTTTTATTTTCATGTCATTCTTCAATAGTTCCTTTTATTCAGAATTTCGTTTTTTTCTGTATTTTTTTATTCTTTATGCTTTCTCTGTTTCGTCCTTCGTTTGTTCTCTTCTTTCGTCATGCTTCACATTTTCCACGCAGGCGTACTCTTCATGCTTTCTCGACGCTTCCATAGTTATTTTCTTAGTTCATTTCTTTGTTCCGTTAAGTAATAAACCCAGTGTTGTCTCGTCGGTATCAGAGCACAGCGAGTTGTCTCGAGTCTCGCGTGCAAGTAGTCATGTATTTTCACACCCGACTTGTCACACAGAGGGGCCCTGGACACCCTCAAGTATGAACTGGAACAAAGGGAGGCACATCGATCCAGTTTTTGTTCCAAGGCATTAATTAATTTTTGAGGCAAAAGGTCATCGTGAGTTTTGGTAGACGCCCTGCCAATTTTACTGTATTATTATACAAAGAAACAAAGAAAGAAGGAAAGAAAGAAAGAAAAAAGAAAGAAAGTATTGTGTTACAGAAAAAAAGTCAATTTCGAGAGTTTACTGAAATTTTCAATATTAGTGGTTTTAGGCATAAAATCTATCTCTTTGCTTGTTGGTATCCAGCGCGCAGCGATTTCTTTTAAATTATTAGTTTTATATTGTATTGTATTTATTTACAATCCATGGTATTCGTACATCGTTTCACAGCTAGAATATGGAACTTGTCAAAAAATCTTAATAATACTATAAAGTCTTAATCATAGTCACAGTTTAGTTGAAATATATACAGGAGAGTTTTACAATATAGTCTACTAGTACAACACAAGGTGTTAGTATCGATACTTAATACAAGAAAGAAATATTCATGAAGCCTTGTTGAATGCCATAACAATACATTATGCAACGAGCCTATAATGGTAGTAATTAAGACGCGAGTATGTTTATGAAACGAGCACAAGCGAGTTTCATAATTTTCATACGATCGTCTTAATTACCATTATAGTCAAGTTTCATACGACTTTTTATGCTCGACCATATTTCTAACTTGAAATTGTTCATAAGTATTCACGTTATTCTTATCTGACTGAGGAGCGGAACTGACCTTGTGCAATACCTCGTAAATTGTGAGATGTGCGCAGACGCGAAAGTATTGATTTTTTCCGAGAAACAAATGTCGACATTGACCTTGATATAATCTAGAGAGTAAAATAAACATTAATCTTGATATAACCTTGAAATTGAATTAGACATTGAAAAACGAGATGACAAATTGAATTTATTTGAATATTATTTACAATTAACGCTAATTGTTATAGTAATAGTAACGCTAATCTCGCGCTAGTTGTCTTTCGATTGCATATCCGAGAATAATCGATACTTGCGCTTTCATATTGCTACAATGGTATTTTCTGATTGGTGGAAAACCTGAACTTTAATGAATAAGTGTACTTTCATGAGGCCCATTAAAGGGATGCTACCAGGTGTATAATTACTACATTTCGACATGGTCGAGCATAAATTTACTTACAGAATAGAAGGCGTGAGAAATTAGGTACTTCTTTAATTTGGCCCTAAATAATCTTATATTTTGAGTTTGCTTTTTATATCCATAGGGAGGCTATTAACAATTTTTGCTGCCATATAACGCACTCCTTTTTGTTAGGACGACAGATTTGCCGATGGAGTATGAAAGTCATTTCTTGATACGTATTTATGCTATGAACTATTGAATTAGTTACAAAGTTTTCACAATTACATACGAGGAAGATTATTAATGAAAAAGTATAGTGTCAAGTCATGAGCATTATTTGCAGTTTTTTTAAAATAGTCCTACACGATTCCCTAAGTTTGCATCCTACTATTATTCTAATTACTCTTTTTTTGTAGTAGGAATATATTGTTACTATCTGTGGAATTACCCAGAATATTATTCCCAAACTCATTACCGAGTGGAAGTATGCAATGTATATTGTTTTTAAGGTACTGATATTTACTATCTCTTACATATGTAGATCTAATGGCAAAACATGCTGAATTTAGTTCTGGGAGTAATTTCTTTAATATGAGTTTTCCAATTTAACACATCAATTTGTAAGCCAAGAAATTTGGTTGTTGTTTCTATGTTAATTATTGCGCTTGAAATTCTTAAATTGGATTCATGCTCATCGATTTACGTGGAAACAGTTGGCGACACTGACTAAACAAAACGATCATGCGATAAATTGATAGTGATAAATCGAGATGCAGAAATTATCGCGATGTAGGTATGACTGTGATCAGATTGGAATTCAAAATTTCATTACACTTCATTGGCTGAAACTGGAATGACGTCATATAAACGAAATAGTCTATTTAATAATTTTATTTAATAACATGGTACGGTATGTCATAAATTAAAGATGGTCGGATATTTAAGGAATATTACGAATTTGGACCATACAAAGACACTATTGCCATCTCTCTTAGTGATACATTTGTATATATATATATAAAAAAAATAGAACTCATTTTGTGCATTTCGAAACAAGCAGTGAAAACTTAGCTTTTGCGTCTTGAGAGCAGAAGCTGGGTTCTCCATTTTGTTGTCATTCTACGCATTTTGGGGAAGTAATAAATGCATTCCATAATTCAAGATGTTAAAGACATTGCCTTAACCAGCAGTTGAGCTCTCAGAAACTATCATAGAACTGGAACTATTGTAGAATTTGGTGATCATATTTCTTTATTTTCTTCCGTAGGAAAGAAGTGACTGTAAAACTCTGGGGATTTCTTCACCTCACTAATTGGAACTGAAGAATGTTGCGATATAGATGGCGTATGTTACACGAATGAAAATAACACAAAGATTCTGGGATGCTGTCACTCATTCTCTTTTACTTTGTAAATTTACTTTCCTCAATTTCTGTCCCCTTTCCTCTCTCCATTTGAAACGACCAATGAGTACAGAACTTAAGTTGCCTTCTCACAGCTTCTTCTTTCCTTTGTTACTGTTAAATTACCCACCAAATATTTTCTTTCTGATTATGTGAAGTTTAAATGGAGAGTACAGACGATCTTTGACATAATAAGTGATTGGATTTGAGCAGAATTTAAATTCAATTATGTTAGTTTTGTTACAATTTAATTTGATTGTGTTCTTATATTCAGTAAATATGAGAGGATTTATCCAAGAGGAGTGGATAGAGAAGTTGGATGGATGGATGGATGGAGGATGGATGGATGGATGGAAGATAGATGGGCGGTTGGAAGGGTGAGTAGATAAGTAGATGGATGGATGGGTGCGTGGATGGATGGTTGAAAGTGTGCATAAAAGAGTGTGTGTGTAGGTAGATGGATGCATGATTGATAGGTAGGTAGGTAGTAGACAGATAGATAGATGGATGGATGGATGGATGGATGGATGGATGGATGGATGGATGGATAGATAGGTAGGTAGGTAGGTAGGTAGGTAGGTAGATAGATAGATAGATAGATAGATAGATAGATAGATAGATAGATAGATAGATAGATAGATAGATAGATAGATAGATAGATAGATAGATAGATAGATAGATAGATAGATGAATGAATTTAATGTCATCCAGCGATTTACAGCCATAGACAACTCAGAGCAGATATATATAATACATGGCTACTACAATATGAATAAATGTAAGAATAAAAAAATAATAAATATACAATCACCAGATAATCACAAAGACAGGTTAAAAGTTTTGAAAGAAATAGTATAAAATCAGGTTAAAATGTACAGATTTGTCAATTACATGAGGTTAAAACAAATAGTATCTAAAACGTAATATTGATAAAATCATTGACACTGTAGATTGGATTTGCCATCAAAGTCCTTCTCACCATCCTTCTGAAGTAAAATATGACGTGTTTCTTATATGTAATGGTAAAGAGTTATAAAGTTATAAGATCTATACTAATAATAAATCTGTAGCCGAAATTTTTCTGGTAATTTTCGATTTTCCAAAAATAATTGGTGTTAACATGTATAATTAACCATCCTGAAACCGAAAATCGCTTTTTTGAAATTTTTGTTTGTATGTATGTATGTCTGTCTATCTGTCTGTATGTTTGTTACCTTTTCACGCGATAATGGCTGAACCGATTTATATGGAAATTGGAATATAAATTAAGTTCGTTGTAACTTAGATTTTAGGCTATATGGCATTCAAAATACGTTATTTAAAAGGGGGGTTATAAGGGGGCCTGAATTAAATAAATCGAAATATCTCGCTTATTATTGATTTTTGTGAAAAAGTTACATAACAAAAGTTTCTTTAAAAAGGATTTCTGATAAGTTTTATTCTTTGAAAAATTTTGATAGGACTGATATTTAATGAGAAAATGAGTTTTAAAATTAAAATAACTGCCATCTAAGGCGGTGTATTGAAATAAAAAACAAATGACTTCGTCTATAAGGGGCCTTGGACACAACAATCGAAAGCTATGAAACATAGCCTACAGACAATGTTTCTGTGCTTGTATGAAGTAATATCGGAAGCTAAATTAACCGATTTGTATAATTAATTATTATTTCATCATTGGAAAGTGTAGTTTCTCTGGATGGACATAATGCTATAATGTTATTACAGTAACTTGTGAGGGAATTGAGGACAGGTAAGATTAAAATAGCTTCTTATGCACAGAAAACTTGATAGGTTATTCTGTATATTCATTTCCTGTATTTCTTAAAATAATGTTTATGAACATATTCATTTTTATCTCAGAGAATTAAGGAACAACGAGAGTGTATTGATTTAGTATGCAGTAATAGTACGTTAGCTTAGTAATCCATTATTTTATAATTCAAATTTTAACTATGCTCAATTGAATCGTGTTAAAATACATAAAATATATATGCAATAAATGCAATGCAAAAAAATTGGATAATGAGCCAAGCAGGTTATGTTGCGCTGTTGTAAAAGCTGTTCCTCTTGAGATTCAAGAGCTCCCACAACAAATTAAAAACTTTCTAATTCGAGTACATCCGTTATCAACACACTTTTTACATAATATAATATAAAATAGTATAATATAATATAATATAATATAATATAATATAATATAATATAATATAATATAATATAAACATAATAATAAATCTGTAGCCAAATTTTTTCTGTTAATTTTCGCTTTTCCAAAAATAATTGGTAATAACAGTAAAGAAACATGTTAAAGGAATTATCATTGCACCAAATGAGTGGTCTCTGGATCAAAATGATCGCATTTTAATATTTTAAATACAATTTAAATTAAGTAACATATTAAACGATTTATCCTTCTATCAAACACGAATGTTCCCTGGATCAAATGTCCTATTTTAATTATGTAATTACTTTATATTTATTTCTAACGGGTTCAGCGGAGCGCACGGGTACGGCTAGTATGGAAATAAAACTATTACTTGTAGTACTATATTTGTACTTGGTGAAATATATGTCAAATCGTGGATAGAAGAGTAGATGACTGGGTGGGAGGGTGAATGGATGGATGGAAGGGTTGGTATACGATTAGAAGGATTGATGGGTTGGAGGATGAATGGGTGGGTAGTTGGATGAATGTATGCGTGTGTGCGTGAAAGATTAGGCATATAGATAGATGGATGGATAGGTGGGTGACTGGACAGACTGCGTGGGTGAATACGATAAAATAATCTGTTAGAAGTAAGTGTGGATTAATGGATAAATCGATGGGAAAATAGTGGGTGTATGAATCAGATGGGAGTATGAATGAGTGAACGGATGAAGAGAGCTTTGTATATGTGGGGTCAGATAGTAGGGTAGATCAGGGTAATTGTAAACAGAGGGTAATTGTAAACAAATGCTGTGAGAAATACAAAACTGTCAATATGAAAATTTTAATTCGAGGGAATATTTAAATTAACATGTTGGCTAACCTACAAAGCAGTTTGGCGCCAAATAGAAGCAACGGCTTAGTTGTGAAGGAATGTTTTGTAAGAGTCTACGAAAAAAGTTGAGAAAGAATTTTGCTTCACCTTCATTTTTGGCATTGTAAGCAAACGTACAGTGCTATTTTTTAAGAATATGTTGTTTTTATGAGTAATGTATAGTAGTTAACATTTATTACAATGGTTTTCAGCTCTCCCATAACCTCAGTTCATTAAATTATGACGTGTTTACATTTACCCCATAGTTTTAATTGTTTGGGGTAATTGTAAACATGTTTTAACTATGGTTACATTTCGTACTTTTCAGTAATCAAAGAGATCCCCACCCAACTACACTGTGGAGGATTTAGAGAGGGTTGTCACAGATGTGAAAAATAGTAACTACAGCTATCGTGAAGCTCAGGAGAGGTACTGGGTTCCTATAACGTCATATATCATAGGTTAAAGGGATGAAATGTACCAGTGACCAAAATTGGACTTGGAAGGAGTACAGCTCTTTCTTCTGAAACAGAACAAAAAATGTTCAGTATCTTATAGCCCGTGCGAAAATTGGTGTTTATAATTACCCCCTGTCAAAGGGGTAAATGTAAACAAGTGGGGTAAAGGTAAACTAGGAATTAAAAGCTGAAAAAAGTCAACCTTATTATTTTAAACCCATTTTCAAGGAAAAGAAAGATCTAAAAATAACACAATTTTTCTATGTCACGCTTAACGTTATAATGAAATGTTGAAATATATTTGAAATCAGTGAAAAATGTTTACAATTACCCTCGTATACCCTATATGAACAGAAAGACGGATGTATAAATGGATAGTTGCTTGAATGAATCAATGAATGAATGAATGAATGAGATAGTTTATAGATGAGTTGTGAAGAATACAATCGCTAGAAGCGGACCTTGATTTTTGGAACAAAATAGGTTTTCAATAACTGTGGCGGTGGCATTACTTGGAGAAGTGTTGTGATCTCTTGTGATCCGTCTGTGGACGTGAGGCCCATTGCTTTGCGTGCTCACGTGTGCACGGATGTGTTCAGTCGGTCAGTCTCAAGGCACATTCGTCAAAATGGGGAAAGCAATAAGGAAAGAAACGCTGGCCTCTCAGTTAACGAGTAATACGGCTGCTCCACATCACGCAAGCTGATTCAGGAGCGTCGAACTTCACGTGATGTGATTATTACATAATGGTACGCTCACAGCGCACCGGCGAGAGGGTGATTTTTCAAGTCATTCAGTTAAGAGCAATCTACTTCAGTATGTATGACACGGTGTCGGGTGAAGTTCCTGAGTAGCTCAGTTGATAAGAGCGTTGGTGCGTCCAGCTAAAGATCCCGGGATGGAACAATTTTTCCCTTGACATTATTCAAGCCTGCTTCACAGGGAGCTATACCTGAAAGCTAGATTTGTGTAATATATTCGTTACTGTAGGTACGTTAATAGAAAACCACAATTCAAAGTCACACAGTGTTTGTATGCACTCGATGTGGGTTTCTGGCGTCTTGTCAGCTCACTCGTGTCATGTGGACATAAAGGGAAAAGTTGAGACTGTATCGGGTGAAGTTCCTGGGTGGCTCAGTTGGTAAGAGCGTCGGTGCGTTCAGCCAAAGGTCCCGAGATTGATTCCCGTCCCGGGACAATTTTTCCCTTGACATTCATTTTAACAGTGTTTGTTTATTTCTGCTAGTACTGCTGTTCTTCTGTTATAACCAGGCTTCGAGACTTCGGACCCGATAGAGTAGTTCAGTGGGAAATCCGCATAACGGCGTACTGAGTTTAGTGGTAAAGCGTACAGTGTGTGGGGGTACTGTAGAATGAATGCCAACAAATACGCAAAGGAAAACGCTCTGGATTTGAAGGTTCTGACGAATAATTTGGTTTTCATAAAACCTATTTTCAAACTGTGTCTGAAACTATTACACGGTTAGAAAAGTCAGAGCAAGAGATGGCGGAAGGCTTCAAATTAGTTGAGGAAATGACACAGAGAATTAATGAGACATCAGGTACACCGGTTACTGAACGTGTAAAATAGAAGTGGAAATCAATTTTATGTAAAAATAACGGATATGGAACATTGTGTAATATAAACAGCAAATTAGTGGATATAGAGTCACCCGAGAATAATGGACTGTCTCTTAGAGACTGCAATGATGCCAGGTTTTTTCGTTTTGCTCCTATCACGTCATACGATGTAGAGCGCAGCTTTTCACAATACAAACTGTATTTGGCAGACAACCGAAAAAGATTTACGTTTGAGACACTGAAAATATATCTTGTAGTACATTGCAATTCGGTACTGTAACTGCACTTTCTACAGACGATCAATAGAATAAATGAAGAAATAAAAACTGCTACATGTTTATTTCCACCATTAACACTGCGCATAATTAAACACAAATGCTTATAAAAGACAGGAGAATAAATTCTTTTCACATTCTTTTGACATTATCATTGTGTAATGTATATTTACTTTCAGAATGTACATATGTGTGTGTTTCCCCATACTACCGTACTCTACTTTAAACAGCAACGTTGTTACCTCAACACATCTCTACCTTTGACTACATGCAGCGAGTCAACAACCTATAGTACATGCACAGTTAACTTATTGTATCGGGTCCAAAGTCCCGAAGCCTGTTTATAACCTATCGTGTTAAAACTATAAAACAAACATAAACCAATCGCCTCTCACAGGAAGAAAATAATAATAATAATAATAATAATAATAATAATAATAATAATAATACAATAGCCTCTCCACAACGGACGTGTTCAAAACTAAAAAAAATTACAATTACTTTTATTAAAAAATATTTTTTTTTAAAGTAGAGTAAACGCTCTACGATATACTTATCTTAACTTCATATTACAATACTCGCCTGATTATAGAACTCGGACTGCGGCTTCATTTGACAACTTTCCAATCTCGTATTGTAATATAAAACGTTACGATACTCGTATCGTAAATAACTATTATTTGGATGAATCATATTTTGTTTCGTCACAACAAATAGGTGGACGGATTCTTTTTCTTCGTATATGGATTATCGAATCAACATTTAGAAATTCGTGTACTTAATTTTTTTAATTAAAAAACTTTCGTTTTTTGTACGTACTTATATTTCTATATTAATTTCTGTTTTGATATTTTCTTCTCTCTTTCATAATATTTTATTTTTGTTTTAATTTCTTCTTTCTAATATTTACTCTTTAAACTATTTCTTTCTGTTACGTGCGTTTTAAACCATCAAACTATCACATCAAACATGATCAAATAATGAAACTGGATTAAAGAGAAATATTAGTAAAATTACATTTCATCCAATCATTCATGATTGCCTAAGGTTTACATTGAAGCTCCGGTTTCAGGTTCAATAATTTTGGCGTATGAAACCGAACTGTCAGAGAAGTAATTACATCAGTGAACAAGTCCAAGAGGGGAGTTAAATGAAAGAGTTTATTACACTATTTATGCGCGAGGGATAAACTAAAAATGTATTAATTTATTTATGTATCTCCTCATGAGGAGCATAGGGCATTCACAAAGTGCCTCAATCGGAACCTATTTGTAGCCAACTTCTTCACTTCGCTCCATGTTTTCCCCTCCCTAGCAATTTCCTCCAAAACTGTTCTCTTCCATGTATTTTTTGGCCTTCCTCTTGTTCTACTACCCTGGGGGTTCCAATCCAAAGCCATTCTTTCTACTGCTCCATCTTCTTTCCTGATTGTGTGCCATATCCAATTCCACTTTCGTCTTTTGATTTCTATTGTGATTTCTTTCAGATTTGTTATCTTCCATAGTTCTGAGTTTGTGATTATATCTGGCCATCTAATTTTTAAAATTCTTCGTAAACATCTATGTTTGCAGTTTATTTTGTATAATTTTACTTGTTTTCCAGGTCTCACAGCCATATACTAAGACTGATTTCACATTACTGTTAAAGATCTAGATATAATATACGATTTCCATATTGGGTACAACTGGACAAATGCACTATTTGCATTTTTTATTCGGTTCTTTACATCCTCAAAGGCTCCACCATCCTTGTCAATTATACTACCCAAATATTGAAATTCTTGAACAGTATCAATGTTAGGTATTGTTTATGAAAATAACAAAATAAGAAAACGATAGAAAAAAAACCATTCGTGCAATCATAGGATTCTGTGAATTTCCGGTCACTTTTTACTTTTTTTATTTTACGTCATCATTTTTTGGTTTCTTTGTTGCTCTTTTCATTTCCTTCTTTTTCTCTTCGCCTAAACCAAAGCTGTAATGCGCCACTGCATGAAGCTTAAACTACAAAAAGTATTACTTTTCACACCACTCCTCCCCACCTATGTCGATGCCTAGCTGCCGTAACGACCTTCCCACCCACACGCTAACATTCCTCTCAAAGTGCTTCCGCCTGTTTTCTGTGTAATCTGCCGTATGAATCATGTCCAGCGCCTCTCTGTGGGAGGCACAGAGGTCTCGTTATGACGTCCTATCAATATTTCGCTTTTCTGCGTCATTTATTGCCGTTAATCGCGCTACTATTTAGCTATTAATTATTCTGTTTCCTTCACTTTGATGTCTGGCGTTGCTGTCTAGTTTGTCCCTGGATAAGTCTGCACATGAGCTCAATTTTGCTTCCGTAATACCCTTCCAAAAGGAAGCAATGCAAAGAATTTCGTTGCCCTTGGCTGGGTTTCAACCTGAAGATTTGGAGTCCAACGATTAGCATGGTAACCAGTAGGTTACCGAAAATGGCTAATCACATGTAAAATTAATAATAATAATAATAATAATAATAATAATAATAATAATAATAATACTTACTTACTGGCTTTTAAGGAACCCGGAGGTTCATTGCCGTCCTCACATAAGCCCGCCATTGGTCCCTATCCTGAGCAAGATTAATCCATTCTCTATCATCATATCCCACCTCCCTCAAATCCATTTTAATATTATCTTCCCATCTATGTCTCGGCCTCCCTAAACGTCTTTTTCGCTCCGGCCTCCCAACTAACACTCTATATGTATTTCTGGATTCGCCCATACTTGGTACATGCCCTGCCCATCTCAAACGTCTGGATTTTATGTTCCTAATTATATCAGGTGAAGAATACAATGCGTGCAGTTCTGTGTTGTGTAACTTTCTCCATTCTCCTGTAACTTCATCCCTCTTAGCCACAAATATTTTCCTAAGCACCTTATTCTCAAATACCCTTAATCTATGTTCGTCTCTCAAAGTGAGAGTCCAAGTTTCACAACCATAAAGAACAACCGGTAATATAACTGTTTTATAAATTCTAACTTTCAGATTTTTTGACAACAGACTGGATGATAAAAGCTTCTCAACCGAATAATAACAGGCATTTTCCATATTCATTCCGTGTTTGATTTCCTCCCGAGTATCATTTATATTTGTTACTGTTGCTCCCAGGTATTTGAATTTTTCCACCTTTTCAAAGGTTAAATTTCCAATTTTTATATTTCCACTTCGTACAATATTCTGGTCATGAGACATAATCATACACTACTTCAAGTAAAATTCCCGTGTTTTCCCTAATCGTTTGTGGATTTTCTCCTAACATATTCACGTCATCAGCATAGACAAGCAGCTGATGTAACCCGTTCAATTCCAAACCCTCTCTGTTATCCTGGACTTTCCTAATGACATACTCTAGAGCAAAGTTAAAAAGTAAAGGTGATAGTGCATCTCCTTGCTTTAGCCCACAGTGAATTGGAAACGCATCTGACAGAAACTGACCTACTGTATACGGACTCTGCTGTATGTTTCACTGAGACACATTTTAATTAATCGAACTAGTTTCTTGGGAATACCAAATTCAATAAGAATATCATATAAAACTTCTCTCTTAACCGAGTCATATGCCTTTTTGAAATCTATGAATAACTGATGCACTGTACCCTTATACTCCCAATTTTTCTCCATTATTTGTCGAATACAAAATATCTGATCAATAGTCGATCTATTATACCTAAAACCACACTGATGATCCCCAATAATTTCATCTACATATGGAGTTAATCTTCTCAAAAGAATATTGGACAAAATTTTGTACGACGTCGACAAAAGTGATATTCCTCGAAAGTTATTACAGGTAGTCTTGTCCCCCTTCTTAAAGATGAATAAGGCCTATTAGTCGTAATTACGTTTTGGGCTTTGAAAAACTCCCACGAGCGTAACAAATTACGTGCTTCAAGTACTAGACAAGAACCTTACAGTCAAACAAGGTAGATTAATTGAGACTTGGAACTGCTTTTGTGTGGTTGAGGTTTGTTCATTGTGATTCTCACGGGATTCGATTGCGTGACCAAAACGAACTCAAAGCCCGTACCCGCAGTGATGGATGGACATTGATTATCCCTGAGTGGTCGATAGTACACCACAAGCTCGAACCGCAGTCTCTCGGGTAATAACTTTCTTTAATGCCTGACCACGGAATTGTCCGCAGTTGATGACGGAGCATAAAAAAGATCATGTCACGTAGATGCACGGTTTTTCTAAGAATGTATGTTTTTCAAAGTGTTATATTTTAATACCCCCTTAAAAGCCAAAACAAACAAAACCCATTCACATACTCGTAATATATTGATGACTTTTTAAAATCCAATACTGCTAGAACGAGGACTGTACGCGCATCAATAACGGCAGAAGTTTTATCAGGATTCTAGACTTTTCACTCGGTGATGATTAGTTACTGTACGACAGTGAAGATATTTGATAGTAACGGGTGTCACTGCTTACGACTGCGACGATTGACTACAACGTGATAGTGACGAATGGCGGAGACGGTAACGGTAATAGTTGTTTTAGACCAGGCGTCTCAAGGCCAACGCATGAAAGTTGTTACAGAGAGCAAATGTAGATAGCGTAGTCAGCGGAAGAGATAAGCGTAATACCCGAAGATAGCCGATCGTTGATTCATGTTACAAGCATGAGCGAGCTAAGTTGTAACTGTCGCGGGAGAAATGCCACAAAGCTGCACTTTTGAGTTGTACTGCCACAATAGACGGTTGTTTTCGGAAGGAATAACGACAGTAATAATAATAATAATAATAATAATAATAATAATAATAATAATAAATTTATTTTCTAATGATATAGCAATGAGTAAAAATAAGACATCCGAATGTTACGTAATTATTTAAGCACAAGGAATTGGCCACCCTACCCCATTATCTCCTGGCCTAGTTGTCTCATAAGTGGTGTCTTGTTGGTATCACTTGTGAGGTTCAGACCTGTCTTCGGACAGTTGACTAAACAACAATACTTCATTTCTAGTAAATGGTTTTTGTATCTCTCTCTTTTTTTTTTAAGTTTACCCTATATTTAATGAAATAAAATTCAATCAAATAATAACAAAATTACAATTAAACTTGTTGGTTGTTAAACTACGTATTTTTATGATACGTCAGTATTAATATATTAATTACAATAATAGTTAAATAATATAGTTCGTGATGTTTTCAATAATTAAAAATAACCAAAACATCTTAGAAATTCACAAACAATCTTAAATCTGGTCTCAAATTATTTTCTCAAGTCCTTCAGTACTTCATTATATTTGTTGCACTGGTCTTGATTCAAATTAGGTAACAATTTTAGATTAATAAAGTGGTAACAGTTACCCACTGAAACTTGCGACTCCCACAATTTCACTTTGCCTATAAAAGCTTTTATTTCTTCATACATTTGCTGTAATAAGGACATCCTTTCCTGGGAGATGGACACACCATCGTAGCGGTTGCAGATGTTTATTCAAACGTCGCGGTCAATGACGTCATCCGGAGATACACGAACTGCTCACGCAACTTGTTCCACTTTTACATAAAGAAATAGAGAGAGGAGGAAGTGCTCCGAGGAGGCCCTATTAAGACGTCTGGTTTAGACGGTGATTAGTTACGAAGGAACGGTGTTAACACTGAACAACAAGAATTTTGCTCCGACTTAAAACAATGTGTCCCTTATGGTTTGGTGTGCGCTGAATCCGAAAATGCATCTCTTTTCTTCGTATCACGTAAGGTTTTTAAGATATACTATGATTTCACTTCTGGATAAGCGCTCCCCCAGGAAACATCTGGCGCGGGTTGGGGGTTGTAAACCAAAACAAAAGCTGATGTATTTTATGAGTTTATGACCTATTTCCGGTTTCTTATGGTTATGGGCATGTTCTTTTGTACTTCTAAGAAATAAGTATTGGTCCATTCTATTCAGTAAATTTCATAACAGTTCAAAGTGAGATCTACGCAATGAACAAACAAGAGTGTGGTTTTCAGTATTTTTAATTATTTATTTATTTTTATTTATTTATTATTTTGCTAATAATTGTAACATAAAATATAATATATACAGGAAAACTTCAGCTCGCCCCTGAAAGAGTAGAACTCGTGCTTAGGGGCGGATTCTTGAATTGAAATTAATAATTATACAATACAATTTGTCTTATGTCTACTATGCAATTATAGTAGCCTATATAAATTTAAATTTACAATTTTTCAATTTTTAAAAATCCAGTCATAGCTTTTTAAATTTAATACTAGAACTATTAGAATTGACAAGATTAGGATATTTAAATATAAATGTGTTATATGTTCTTGGGCCTATGATTAAATACTGTAACAGTGTTGCATTTTGGTTCAAACAATCTTAAAGAATTCATACCTTTTATTTCATAACTATGAGAATACAATTCAAAATTATTTCGAATTTTATGTATTAATTTTATTAATACAATATAATAAATTTGTCTTACGTTAGGTACATTAAAGTGTGAAAACAAATTTTGAGATGGAAAATCAATAGGTTTATGAAGACATATTTTAATTATTTTCTTCTGTAATAAAAGAAAAGTTCACCTTTTGAGTGAAGGCAAATTAAAAGAGGGCATTTTCATCGTTCAACAAATTCACAAAGTTATGGCTGACTCTTTGTTTGAGGAAAAACTTTACTTTACAGAAAAATGGCATGGAGCGCATTCAAAGTTATTTCTTCAAATTTCCTTGGAAATTCTAGGGCAGACAATTACATTGAACTTGTTGTGGAAACCATGACAAGTATTATGAGAAAATGGAGTGTAATATGTCTCTCAAAATACACTTTTTACATTATCATCTGGATTTCTTTCCTCCTAACCTTGGAGCTGTAAGCTACGAGCATGGGAAAAGATTTCATCAAGAAATATCTGAAATGGAAAGGCGATATAAAGGAAGATCATCATCCAGCATGCTTGCAGACTATTGTTGGTTTCTTGTGAAAGACGGTCCCGGGTCTAGTTATAAACAGAAGTCATACAGAAAATTGTTTTAAATGTAAGTTCAAATTCCGAGATTTTTTCATTATACATATGCAATATTTTTTATTGTTGTTCTGTTTTAAACTATGTAACATCATTTTTGTATCCAGTATACATTTTTCAAGTATTATGACACATTTTGAATCTCTACTGTGTTGTATTTTTATCAGTAGCAATGAAAAATTAAAAAACAAGAAGTTTTTAATAAAAAAAATCAATTCAATTTCCCCGGAAAATGGTACATGATGGGGCAATTTGGACTTTAAATTCAAATTTAGGGCACACATATTAGTAATATTAACCTATTTTTCTGTCGGAGCAAGACAAGAAGTAAAAATTTGTTGTTCAGTGATAGTTGACGGCGACGTTGATGACTGACCACGACGATGAAGATTATGATTAGTTACTGCGGTGACTGTGGTAATTGGCGATGATCTCAGTGAGGCGATTGGTTGATTGATTGATTGATTGATTGATTGATTCATTCATTCATTACGACGGCGACAGTGATGATCGATAACTATAGCAACAATTGATGATAAAAATATGATGATTAGTTAAGAAGGTGACGGTGTTCACGACAATAAAATTGATGACAAATGCAATGATAACGATGGTGACTAAATAGAATATGACACTAGTCATGCTTATGTATGGTAGTGACGATAATTAAATGTTAAATAAGAGGAGACTTCGAGGAAGCGGTGTCCTATTTTTGGAGTACTGCTCCGGAATTTGTATGTGAAGAAATAAAATTTGGACAGTATTGGCATAAAGGCTTAAACAGCCTATAAATGTGGCAACGTTAATATCTTAATTTAAGTAATGCCATGAGATTTCAGACTTGTGACACACATGACGCTACACTATGCAGTATTATTCATTCTGTAGGAGCAAGACATAGAGAAAGAAAGAGATAGACAAGGGCGTGATGTTACTTGGAAGGCGAGGCAGTGCATAATTTAGTACATACAATTTAGTGAACACATTTTCCTCTCGACTTATTCTAGGTATAGGGTTATTCCCAAGAAGTTATTGTTCGAGAAGTTATTTCAAGTGTGGGATTTAAGGTTTATCACCTGCTTTAAAATGGTTTCAACGGCAAGCATTTGCAACACTGCTTTATTTCATGCTATGACGACATATCCATGAAGTTGACTGATTCTTATTCTTAGAGACACTAAAATCTGTCGAATGGTTACCCCATGGTTGCTTTAGGGCCCAGGGGTCTTGTGTTCAGACCCAGCTAAGGGCGATAGATTTTTAAGGGCGATAGAAGTCTTCAACAAAACTATCTTCGAAAGTTTCAAAGGCATGTTGGGTCCGATAAGTATAATTAATACAATTATATATATATATATATATATATATATATATATATATATATATATGCATTTATTACCGTCAAAATTACTTACCAAGAACCAACCATTCAAGTCATTGAAGTATGACATGAGGTAGTACAGGGTGTCCGGGAAATACATGACGAAAAAGAAGTAATTATATAGCTGAAACTGTTACAGTTATTACCCCAATGTTTTCACAGTTAGAAAGAGAAACTCAATAAGTTTTGTTATCTAGCAGCATGTTACATGCGTGCGCATACCATTGCGATAGGAGAAAACGAGAAAAAGCTCGTTCTGCGCAGCGTATATAGTCAGCCTTGCTCTCAGAGCTGGGAATGCAAGTTGTGCGTGTACCAAGTGAACATCCGAACAATGTTTACCACAGTAGAGGAAGCAGAATGCGTTTTATGTCTGGCTGAATTTAAGTCAGTCAAGTGATTACAACGTCGTTTCCAAACGGACAAGAGCTCACAGTAGCAGGTAACACATACCTGGATATGTTGCGAAATTACGCTGTCCCACAACTACCTCCAGAAACCGTGTTTCGACAGGACGGAGCCCCGCACACTATGCTAACCATGTGCGCGCTTTCCTCGATGACACGTTTCCTGACCGTTGAATTGGAAGAGGGGACCTACACCATGGCCATCACGGTCGCCGGACATGACCCCACTGGATTTCTTTCTGTGGGGTTTGTGAAGGACGTGAGTTACGTGGCCGAATCTACGAAGCAATAGGACTAGTCACACCGGAGATGCTTTCGTGTGTGTGGCAGGAGATTGAGTATCGCCTGGACATAGCCCTGGTCACAAATGGTGCTCATATAGAGGTACATTAAAACTCATTGTGTTTCTCTTTGTAAGTGTGAAAACATCACGACAATAAATGCAATAGTTTCAGAGATATAGTTATTTCTTTTTCGTCAGGTCTTTCCCGGACACCCTGTATATAGTGAAAGACGAACGTTTTCGTCATAAGTATGGCATCTTCAGGTCTCATGGCGATGGAAACACAAGGTGAACACTTATATCTCTGGTATGCATACAATCATTGGAGTATATGTCTGGACAAACAAAGTTATATTGGTAACGAATACCAATATTGTTCTCGTTCTTGTTGTCATTTCCGTTCCCGGTTTATTGTGGACCAGCCGTTATAGATTATAGGTTTCCGGGTTCTTGCCGCGTCGTCATTGGTTTCTAGAAGCTGACGTTTCGTCCATCATGCTGTGGTCTGCTTCAGAGGTGCAGCAGAACGCGGCAAAAACCCGATATCGAAAGTCTAAGTCAACTAGTATTATATACACTACAAAAGTACTCATAGAGACAGTTACGAATTTCTGTTTAAATGATAAAGATATGAAACAAGATGTTAAAAAAGCTGTTGAGTCCGATTTTATGATGCAGGAGGAAGGTCCATTATCGTACAAATCATTTCAAGATAGTACGAGTCATGGTTACCACTACCACCACCATCACTACATTTTCACCTCGTTTTATGTCGTATCAAATCTCCTGAACCAAATCCACTTGATTTAATTTCGCATAAAATTACTTCACCTCGTTTTACTAAATTCAACTTGCTACTTAAATCTACTCACTGAACTCTCTCTTCTGTCTCCATTAACATTCCATTTCATCTTGTTTTGGTCGTCCTATTATCCTGATTCCAATTAATTAATGTAAGTTAGTAGTGGAATGCATATAGGGCGACTAGTGAATATATTGTACAAAAAACCGCAACCCGGCAACACAACTTTCGGCCGAGCAGCTCGCAGACTCCGGTTACGGAGACAAATTACTATCGGTGATGCTTCGCGCAGTCTCGGTAATTCGACACACCACAAAATGTTAATGTGAAATATTACTAAATATTCGATCAAGAATAATTTATTCACACAGATTAAGAAAGACGATACTTTTTGCTTGCTTGTTTCAAACACATGTCGTAATGTTTTCAGAAGTCATGCATTACTCGCTACAGTTATCGTTGAAAAATGTAAGCGATGTTTTTCATGGATATTATTTTTAGTTCTTTCAGAGTTTGTGGATTACTTTTTGAACAGCTTACCTTTTAGAGTTCCCCCAGAGATAAAAAGTCACAAGGAGTTAGGTCGCGAGATCAAGAGAGCACACATTTCTACTGATAGCTCTATTTTTGAATATTCTACAAAATTCGTCTATAGTAGGCCTGGGCGTTAATAACTCAATTGAGTCACTGCAGACTACTCCCCATTAAAACAGTTAACAGTTAACTCCCAGTTAAGGATTCCTCATTCCACCTTTTTTGGCGGAGACTGTTTGTTTCGTACCTATACAAGTAGCCAGGAAGGCAAGCACTGCTGAGTGACGGATTGTACAGGGACATCATTTTATTTTTACTTCAATTTTTATTGTACTTGAGTTCTTGAATGTACTTCACTCCCACCCCTTCTACTAATGAAGTTCAACCGTCCTCCACACAGGTCCAAGACTGCATATACAGTCATAGTAGCCTTCCGGTCATAGTGAACAGTACGTTCCAAAAATATGTTTGCGTTTTCCAATGACGAAAGATCTTTCAATAATGAATCATTTTCGCACAGGTACTGTCGTCCATTTGCCTACGTCGTATCCCGGTTTCCTCCACAGCTTTTAATCGCCAGCTAGTGGCTGGGCTGTCTTAGCTCTTTTCTGAAAACATTAATTTCTGTTAGGAGTTAATTGGACGTCTAAGTAATATTATAATACTATTTAAAATAACTTAAATAAAAGGGCCTCGTTAAGTAATTAACTGTCACATCATTTCCTCCCTTTCTACGACCCTACGATATAACGACTTGGACGG
Organism: Periplaneta americana; assembly: GCF_040183065.1. Taxonomy (NCBI): domain Eukaryota; kingdom Metazoa; phylum Arthropoda; class Insecta; order Blattodea; family Blattidae; genus Periplaneta; species Periplaneta americana. The sequence goes on from NC_091119.1 coordinate 19,393,408, forward strand.
ACAGTAGATAGTATGTCTGAGTAAGTTTATCGTTTCGGATCGGGCAGAAGTGAAGATTGAATTTACAGTACGTAAGGTACTCTTTTATAGAGTAGGTATAGAATTATTTCAACATGAGTTACTAGTACGAAGGACGAAACTGGTAATTGGGATTAGGTACAATAGTCTATAGTGTGATAATATGAACAAAAGAACTGAAGCCTGTTTCGAAATGAACTGCCACCATTTTCAAAAATGTGTTTAAATATCCATATTATGATTATTTTTCAATTTAACTTCATTCTCTACATTGTACGCTAATGTGGTGTAGACAGTATAATATACACTGCATAATGAATACGTCCGCATGGATAGCTCAGTTCGTGAGTAAAAACACTCATTGTTAATACTGTACTGTATTTTGATTAAACAAAAACCTAATGAAAATGATCAAACTCAAAATCGCGATATTTCCTAGTTTACGTAAATGGATGAAGTACTTTTCTTCCCTCCTATACCTAGTAAAGTGATATGTTTGTACATTACGCCAGTATCATCGAAATCCAGTCGTGGAAGGGAGTAGCAAACAGCGTTGATCCAGAGGCATAGCCAGGTTAATATTAAAAATGTTAGTAAAAATAAAATGATGTCCCTATATAAGGCAAGCAACATAGCTTTGGACTCTCACTGGTCGGCTAAAATCTACCACTGATACACAGTATTTTACTATGTGTTTGTTTCTATAGTGATATAAGCGAAAAGAAAATGGGCAGGGGTATCTCTTTCCTTTTCCCTTCCCCTTTAAGCCCAGTGCCGGTCTATAGAATAGTCGGTTGTGTGTATTGTTGTAGAATCCGGTTGGAAAAATATGAAAGCAAGCTACCTCTCCAACAGGATTTTGCGACAGCACGTACATTCGACAGTTTTAATAAAGTATTCGAGGATATAATAAAAATTATTATCAGTAGGAATATGTCGATCCTCTCGATTGTGGCTTTTATATCTGGGCAGCTCTAAAAGACTACAGACGTGTGCAAAGTATTAGACTCAAACGATAATATATATACGATTCAAGTAACATTTATTCTACAAAACTCATTTATTACGCATTGTTTGCAACAATTAATATTTAGTATGAAACCCTTTGTTCTTCATCATCAATTTTATGCTGTTTGATATGCTGTTCATAAGATTTTCACATGGTTTCTTGATGTCTTCATCCCTGTGCCATATTTGGATAAGTGCTTCTATGAGGTCCACCTTGGTGGTAATCGTCTTTTTTTTTTACGATATACCAAAGATTTTCAATTGGATTTGCGTCTGGGCTGTTACCTGGCCAGATAAGGACGTCTACATTATCTTCAGCCAGAAAATTAGTTACTGATCTGGTTTTGTGACAGAGTGCTCTATCCTGCATGAAGAAACATTCACCATCAAGGAACCAGTCCCTTATTTGTGGAAAAATTCGGATTTCTAGGACTTTTTTGTGGTGATGCTGTCGCATATAGTCCTACAGAATTATTTTGTGGCCAGTAATTAATGATAATTATGAAAATGTAAAAAATGTGGTGCTGAATCTAATAATTTGCACAGGTACAAAATATACCACATAGCCTGGAGGAACTGAGAATAGCATCCATAAAAACATCTCGCGTATTTTTCAACAGCAATTTAAACAGATGTTGCATCACTTCTTAAGCAGATGTAATGAATTTTTGGAACAAGAAGGAAGAAAGTATGAACATCTCCTTTCTTAATTTTGGTGAGTAAATGATGTTTTAACACTGTTTACATTTAGTAAAATTTGCATCAATATATTGTCGTGCGACGAATTACCGATAATTCACTGCAAGCTGTCTGTGGTTATGATTTCTCTACAATACATTCACCTAGTACTTTGTAAGATAATGACATACAAGTGTAGAGACAGAAGGTAGTATATTGGAATGCAGATACTGTTTATTTTTTATACATAATAGCACATAAGCTTACATGTAGAAACAATATTCCGTAACACATTTTGAAGAATACTGTACATTGTCTTATAAGAAATAAACAGTACATGGAGATTGTACAGAATTAATACAGTCAGTATTTTGGTATTTCGATACACATTAATACAGTCGATTGTATGATAGCATAATTATATGACACACAGCTTGAACTATGGCACCATACGTTTTAACTATTACATTATTTGTATATTGGATTTGTGATCGGAAAAAAGGGTAAGGGTATATGCATAATATTTTACACACGTACAGTAAATATAACCATGTACACTTTGGCACTGTTATGCTCAGATCTGAGAAATATTTTTATTGTATAATAATATAAGTAATATTATGAAAATGCATAATAGTACATTATGCAGCGAGCCTGTAATGATAGTAATTAAGACGCGAGTATGTTTGTTTATGAAACGAGCGCAAGCGAGTTTCATAATTTTCATACGAGCGTCTTAATTACCATTATAGGCAAGTTTCATACGACTTTTTATGCTCGACCATATTTCTAACTTGAAATTATTCATAAGTATTCATGTTATGGTTATGTAAGAGAGGAGCGGAATTGACCTCAATTGTGAGATGTGCGCAGACGCGAAAGTATTGATTTTTCCGAGGCACGAATGTCATTGACCTTGATATAATCTAGAGAATAACATGAAGATTAGTCTTGATATAACCTGGAAATTGATTTAGAATTGAAAAACGAGATGACAAATTGAATTTATTTGAATATTATTTACAAATAACGCTAATTATAACAGAACATAACCTTCTGCGACAGTATTGGATTTCCAGCCTCCGTGACTTTTCGCTAATTGTCTTTCGATTGCATATCCGAGAATAATCGATACTTGCGGTTTTATAATGGTACAATGGTTATTTCTCATTGGGTGAACAACTGAATTATAATGAATAGGTGTACTTTAATGAGGTGCATTAAAGGGCTACTACCAGGTGTATAATTACTACATTTCGGCATGGTCGAGCATAAATATATTTATAACACGTTATTTAGAAACAACAGCACAAATATACTTAGTTGCATGATGTGATTTTCTGCAGAAAAAAGTAGATTTGGAATATATCTGATCTGATTTTAATACTGAAATCTTATTTTGTAGAAAATCACATATAGTAACTGTAAATGTATAGGATCGAGGCATGAGGAAATAGTAGAAGGATAGAAACTTGTTTGAAAGCAGCGGAAATGAGATTTCTGATAGCAGTATAGGTTAAAAGAGCTCATAAAATGGGGAACACTGGCATTGGAGGGAAATGAAATATTTGCAGCAGAAATAAGACAGTTCGTACAAAGAAGGATATAGCGAGAAGATTCCTATGAGGAAAACGTTACTGGCCAGTAAGCAGAGGCAAAAAGAAACGTTATCAGTTATTACAGTGATAGGTGTTAACAATATTTATAATTATCTTTTAACTAAATACATTGTGAGAGGAAGCAAAATAATGTTTGCCTAACTAATGATATCAAAAATAATTTTAGAAACTATTACTTGAAGTAGACCTTTTGACGCTACTTGATCGTGTTAATAAAGTACTAGTTTTCGTGATATGGGGCGTCAGAATTAGTTCAAAAAGTATTTTTTTTTCTAGAAAAGAAAGAAGTAACAAATATCCAATAACGTTTTTATTTCAACGATTCATCATAATAAATAAATGCTTCAGGTCTTATTTCGCTCTGCATAAAGATATTGTTTTAACAAAGAAATATTTACTTTTCTTATCCGCGTCACCATGGCTACAAATCTATAACCTACTAGCCATCTAATACGTTGCTTTAATACCTAAGCATGCACACTTTCAAGTCTTGCTGATGCACTGGTGCATATGCTAAAAAAAAAAAGCATGTGAGATTATATTCTTACTCTGAAGTTGTCAAATTATGTTCTAATCATGTTATGGTCTGTGACATGAATGCTTCCATTTGTTTCCTGTAAAACAAAATAATCTAGATTAACATTACGTTAGTTGGCATAAAAACTCTGTAATAGTAAATCAGTGAATGTTACGGAGTATAATAATATTGATCAGTAAGGTTCGCTTAAAGTAGCTGCATCAGGATAGACTGTATAGCTGTATAGGATAGGGCCTTGGCTTGCTTCAGACTAAGTAAACACTACCTCCTTCCACTAGCTAAAACATCAGTGAATGAAGAGTACAGCCGATAGGAACTGAATATACGTCGTCAATACTGTTGGCTGGGGACACCCGACAACTAGTTAATGTTTATAAATAAAACGCATGGACCAAGGATGCCTATCCTGATACTACTACTTTATTCGAAACTTATTAATCAGATTTAATGGAAATATATTAAGTTCTTATTATTTGGTAATTTATCTTTAGAACTTCTAAAATTCACGAATTTGTATCTTGGTAATAGTATACAGACAGCTAGTGTAGGCCTATACTGCATTGTGGATTGTTTACAGGAAATCAAAGAGTAGAGATCATCAATGAACATTATTTCAACTTCATATATATATATATATATATATATAGTGAATCTCAATTAATGTTACTAATTTCATAGAGTTATTCCTTGAGATATTTTAAACAAAAAAGTTTAGTACAATTTTGTTCGTTTTTATTTCATTTTCGACATAATAATTGTTTTATATGAAATATTTCATACCTTGTTTTGGGAAAACCATTGATTTAATTCCCAATATTCTCAGTCAGTTCAAGATAATATATGATTGAAAGAATTTTAGTTTTGTCCTTTAAATGTACATAAATTTGATCTCAACAAATGTAACTTATCGTTCTGCAAAAGAATTTTAAAATATTACACTTGTTCGGCTACATTTTTACACATTTAAGGGACAAACTAAAATTCTATCAGAATTTTGATCTCAACAAATATAACTTTTCGTTTTGCAAAAGAATTTTAAAATATTATATTTGATCGGATACATTTCTGCACATTTAAGAGACAAACTAAAAATCTTTCAGAAATTTTATCTCAACAAATGTAACTTATCGTTCTGCAAAGGAATTTTAAAATATTACATTTGATGGGATGAATTTCTACACATTTAAAGGGCAAACTAAAATTCTTTCAGAAATTTGGTCTCAACAAGTACTGCAAAAGAATTTTAAAATATTACATTTTATCGGATAAATTTCTACACATTTAAGGGACAAATTAAAATACTTTCAGAAACTTTATCTCAACAAATGTAACTTATCGCTCTGCAAAAGAATGTTAAAATATTACATTTGATGGGATGAATTTCTACACATTTAAATAAAGGGCAAAGTAAAATTCTTTCAGAAATTTGGTCTCAACAAATACTGCAAAAGAATTTTAAAATATTACATTTAATCGGATAAATTTCTACACATCTAAGGGACAAATTAAAATTCTTTCAGAAATTTTATCTCAACAAATGTAACTTATCGTTCTGCAAAAGAATTTTAAAATATTACATTTGATGGGATGAATTTCTACACATTTAAATAAAGGGCAAACTAAAATTCTTTCAGAAATTTGGTCTCAACAATTGTAACTTATCGTTCTGCAAAAGAATTTTAAAATATTACATTTGATGGGATGAATTTCTACACATTTTTAAATAAAGGGCAAACTAAAATTCTTTCAGAAATTTGGTCTCAACAATTGTAACTTATCGTTCTGCAAAAGAATTTTAAAATATTACATTTTATGGGATGAATTTCTACACATTTAAATAAAGGGCAAACTAAAATTCTTTCAGAAATTTGGTCTCAACAATTGTAACTTATCGTTCTGCAAAAGAATTTTAAAATATTACATTTGATGGGATGAATTTCTACACATTTAAATAAAGGGCAAACTAAAATTCTTTCAGAAATTTGGTCTCAACAAATACTGCAAAACAATTTTAAAATATTACATTTGATCTGATAAATTTCTACACAATTAAAGGACAGATTACAATTCTTTCAATCATTTATTATTTTGATACCCTGCTCTCTTAAATTTATTGAGCATATTGATAATTAAATCAATGGCTATCCCAAAACACGCTATGAAATGTTTCATATAAAACAGTTTTTTTTTTTCTTGGAAAGGAAGCAAACACGATCAAAACTGTATTAAAATTTTTTGTTTGAAATATCTCAAAGAAATTACTTACATTACTTACGGTTCAATTGGCGTTTAATAAAAACATACAGTATTTATAATTTCAACACACATACCAATGTGAGCAAGTAGCCATGTTTGTAAAGAATTTTTCCTGGAGTGAGAAATGTTCTTTTTAAGAACGTATTTAATTGCTTCTCTGATTCGTGTTAGTGATTTTTTTATTTTATCTTAATAATGTATTCAAACCAATTTATTTTAGTATTATCAAACCAATTTATTATAGTGTTAAGATTGGATACCTTTCATAAGGTCATGATAATATGGCTATATGGTTATGAAAGACATCGTGTATCAGGTCAAGGTATAAACACACGAAGAGTTGCTTCAACACATTCTGGATGCCATGGCGACAATAAGGAACAAACGCGTAAAAATGTGAAATGCTACACGTGCGGTTCACACCCGTGCTTACAGTTGCCTTGAGATTCAGGGAGGCGTTTTCGAAAATGTGATTTAAATTACTCTCAATGAAAGAGATTCGTACATAAATAATCAATTGTTTGTATATTCATTATTTTTTCCATTTCTTTTGGTGAACTTCAGAATTAAACTTTTTTCTGCCGTTTTCAAATTACCATAACTTCGTAATTATGAATTTGATCCCATTAATTTATTTACATTTTTTTGTTCCAAATAACCTCAGGAATCACCTCCATAAATCGGGGGCGAATTTCATGAATCACCCTGTATCATAACTTAAATACTCGGTCACAATATGATAACACGCTAGAAATACCACTGCACACATCATCTCTTTATTCTTCATCTTTCACTGTTGCTACTTCTCGTCACTGGAATTCTCTGCCGCCTGAAGTCAAGGGCTGCCGAACTTTAATTTCCTTTAAATGTAAATTAGAAAAATATCTTATGAGTTGCCAGACCTAACGCGTTGCAAATATTTAATGGAATGTGTTCCACTGTATTTATTTTTATTTTTTTTTGTTTCTTATTATTATTATTATTATTATTATTATTATTATTATTATTATCTAAATCGTGTTTATTTATCACTTAACGCCAATATGTATCCCACTGTGCTGTTTTTTTATTATTAATCTATTTTTTGTGTACATTTTATTCAATTGTCGGTTTCTGGTTTAATTATGTAAATCCTACTTAATTGTAATCTAGTAGTAATATGTATACTAATGTGTTTATTTTTATTTCTACTGTGTACATTTTTTTATTGAATTATCGGCTTATGTTTTTATGTGATTCGTATTTGATTCTAACAACATTAATATGTATTCCACTAAGTTTATTTTTATTTTATGAGGTAAATTTTTATGTAACTACCTCTTTTGATCTCATTATGTACCTAAATTATATCAGTATGTAATTACTTAATTCTGATTCAGTTTTATGTTCAACTATGTAAGCAAGTTTTAATCCTGGTTGAGTGTAAGAGAAGGCCTTACGGCCTTAACTCTGCCAGGTTAAATAAAGCCATTATTATTATTATTATTATTATTATTATTATTATTATTATTATTATTATTATTATCTACACAATTTTACAAAAATTTTGTAAAATAACTTCAGTAACTATGGTGTAAAATAGTATAAATTAGTATACGACTTTTTTCATTTAGTGTTACTAGAAGTCCACTATTCCATTCCGTTCACAACAAGATACGTTTTTTGTCCTTGTTTTGTTGTTTTATATTAGTTTCTTTGGCAACTTTAAATAAAGAATCATAATTACATATTCAAGCTATTGTTCTTTACAGATTTGTTATTTAAATAATGGTTATGTCTATGCAGACGTGAATTGGTCTTCTTCGCTATCATTATGGGCACAGTAAAGAATCTGACAACGCCCCGAGAATATTTAAAACTTTAAGTGTTTTAAGGTGTGGGCCCTGTAATCTGTCTTCATTCCGGAAGCTGTTAATGTCTTTAACGATCGAAATGGCGGTCATGTTCGAATTCTACATTAGTCGTTTGTATATAAATAAACCTCAATTCTTTTGTGTCTTTAACTTTATGCAAAACCTTATTTTGATAAGATTTGAGTCACTTCAAAAGCATCGTGACTTATGAATCGTTCTATAATAGCGATGTACGTATACTGTAATAAAAAAATTAGTGTTTTATGACCACTTTAATTGTTTTCACATTCTCTTATTTAAATCATAAGTAGGGGGCAGATGTTGACGAAAAGTTATCTTCTTATTTTTCACATTAGGCTGATGGATATTAATATACAGAGCGTTCGCCTACGGGTGGGGCCAGGAAAGCGGCATATACTGATACGCCGCTTTGTGCGCACAGTTGTTGAGACACGCTCGACAATCAAGGTCGACAAGTTATCAGTTGTGAGCCAGATGTTGCAGTAAGTTATTTAACACGTACAGTTTAGTTTCTTGACACAGTTGCTTAAATATTCAGCGTGTGTGTAAAATTTGTTAACAATGCAAAACACAAAATTCACGCTTGAAGAGAGAGTTTTTATGTATGATGCATATGTGAAAACAGAGTCATGTAGAGAGGTGCGTAGGCAATTTGAAGTGAAATATCCGGGTGCTTCAATTCAGGGTAGAGAAACTGTTAGACATCTTGTTAACAAATTAAGGACAACAGGGTCGATAAATGCTACAATTCCTAAGCGAAAACAAAGAGTATTGACGGAAGAAAAAATTGATGAAATCAGTGCATCATTTACACGCTCTCCTAATAAATCTCTAAGACTTGTTTCACAGGAAGTTAGTGTTTCAAAAACATCAGTCTTTACTGCTGCTAAAGTTTTAAAATTAAAACCCTACAGAGTATAGTATAGAAAGCGGAAGCTTACGGATAGACGATTCCCGCAAGCGACACCGCAGGCAGGCCGCTTTCCTGGCCCCACCCGTAGGCGAACGCTCTGTAGATATCCTTTCTATGTCAATATAAACGTAAAAAAAAATAATTTCTTATGTTGTATCTTTTGCATTTTTTGACGTTTTTGAACTAATAGGTCATTTTTATATTTTTTTCGGAACTTATTGGTCATTTTTAATACTTTGAAGAACTTTTAGATCATTTGCAATGCATTTCACTTTCTTCTTTACAGATAGGTCTGCTAAATAATTTTTTAAGCAAATAAGTCAGTAGTAATTACCTACTAAATAAATGAATAACAGTGAAGTTTGAGTTTTATAGTTATAAATAGACTCTAAAGTCCATCCCTCATTCCACTGAAGGCTTCACTTCACACAACGGAAGTAATATAAACTGTTTGACAACAACTTAGTTTAAGTGAGGGCTTTGACCACTACTGTTCTTTGTCGGTACGAGGGTGTCTTTAGAATTTATGTTTGGAAGGGGAAAACATTCACCGTGTCCTGGACAGGACGTGGTTCGGAAGGGATGTCTACTGTAGTAGACAGTATTTTTAACACAAAGATTGCAAGAATGCTAGCTGCGCCCACAATTTGTTTTGTCATTTACACTTCCTCATCTGGAAGATCTGGTAACAAAAGAGAAGCGCGAAAGGATGAGGAGACAGAGAATGAAGGCACTGACATGAATAACCCCTGATTGAAACACATTGTAAACCCACATTAAAATTTATAGTTTTCCCTTAAAACCTTCATTTTGTTGCATTTTCTTTTCCTGTATCTTAGCTAAATTCCGGGACGTTTCAGAGCAGTCATTGAAACGGTGACTAATTTTTAAGAAGTTGTGGTGCGAGTACGGTGAATAATATTTAAATGTCATTTGATCATTTGATTTGATCATATCTCACCTTCTTCCGAGAAGTTATCATGGCTTAGGTTACATACGAGGATAAATCTGCACTCACTTTCTCTCTTATATCGAATTATGCACACTTCATCCCCCTATTATTTATTCGCTCGTTTTCATACTCTCTCTCGCTATCATAATATTAATACTCGATAACAACGCGATAACACTCTAGAAATTCCACTTCAAACATCATTCTGTATTCCTCATCTTTCACTGTTGCTACCTTTCGTCACTGGAACTCTCTGCCGCCTGAAGTCAAGGGCTGCCGAACATTGAAATCTTTCAAATCCAAGTTAGAAAATTATCTTATGACGAGTTGCTAAACTAACTTACTATTATGACAAGTGTTGTATTGCATGTTTCCACGTATTCACATTTTTTTATGTTCTAGTGATATTTAACTTATTTTATATTTTTGTTTTAATATTTTCCGATAATGTTATATCTATAATGTGATAAGTTGAGCTATATATAATCATAATTTTCCTTACTGTGTGTACTTAAAAATATTGTATTCATTGTATGCTTTGTACTGCACTATTTTATTACTATTATTATTATTATTATTATTATTATTATTATTATTATTATTATTATTATCAATAATTGTCTTATTTTTTATACTTTGTATGTCTCATTTATTTTGACCTGCTGTTCACATTTCATTATGCTTTTTTCTTTCTTTCTGTATGTTATATATTATGTCTGATTTCTCTTACTTATTGTTTACATTTTATTATTATTATCTTATTCAGTTTTGTGTGTAAAATTGTAGTGCACTTTGTAAATTTGTAGCGTTTTTTGTAACGCAGTTTTACTCCTGGTTGAGTGTTAGAGAAGGCGTATGACCTTAACTCTGCCAGGTTAAATAAATCATTATTATTATTATTATTATTATTATTATTATTATTATCAATAATTGTCTTAATTTTTATACTTTGTATGCCTCATTTATTTTGACCTGCTGTTCTCATTGTATTATTCTTTTTCCTTTCTTTCTGTATGTTATATATTATGTCTGATTTCTATTTACTTGTTGTTTATATTTTATTATTATTACTTACTTACAAATGGCTTTTAAGGAACCCCAAGGTTCATTGCCGCCCTCATATAAGCCCGCCAGCGGTTCCTATTCTGTGCAAGATTAATCCAGTCTCTATCATCATACCCCACCTCCCTCAAATCCATTTTAATATTATCCTCCCATCTACGTCTCGGCCTCCTTAAAGGTCTTTTTCCCTCCGGTCTCCCAACTAACACTCTATATGCATTTCTGGATTCGCCCATACGTGCTACATGCCCTGCCCATCTCAAACGTCTGGATTTAATGTTCCTAATTATGTCAGGTGAAGAATACAATGCGTGCAGTTCTGTGTTGTGTAACTTTCTCCATTCTCCTGTAACTTCATCCCGCTTAGCCCCAAATATTTTCCTTAGCACCTTATTCTCAAACACCCTGAACCTATGTTCCTCTCTCAGAGTGAGAGTCCAAGTTTCACAACCATACAGAAGAACCGGTAATATAACTGTTTTATAAATTCTAACTTTCAGATTTTTGGACAGCAAACTGGATGATAAGAGCTTCTCAACCGAATAATAACACGCATTTCCCATATTTATTCTGCGTTTAATTTCCTCCCGAGTATCATTTATATTTGTTACTGTTGCTCCAAGATATTTGAATTTTTCCACCTCTTCGAAGGATAAATCTCCAATTTTTATATTTCCATTTCGTACAATATTCTGGTCACGAGACATAATCATATACTTTGTCTTTTCGGCATTTACTTCCAAACCGATCGCTCTACTTGCTTCAAGTAAAATTTCCGTGTTTTCCCTAATCGTTTGTGTATTTTCTCCTAACATATTCACGTCATCCGCATAGACAAGAAGCTGATGTAACCCGTTCAATTCCAAACCCTGCCTGTTATCCTGAACTTTCCTAATGGCATATTCTAGAGCGAAGTTAAAAAGTAAAGGTGATAATGCATCTCCCTGCTTTAGCCCGCAGTGAATTGGAAAAACATCAGATAGAAACTGACCTATACAGACTGTGCTGTATGTTTCACTGAGACACATTTTAATTAATCGAACTAGTTTCTTGGGAATACCAAATTCAATAAGAATATCATATAATACTTCCCTCTTAACCGAGTCATAAGCCTTTTTGAAATGTATGAATAACTGATGTACTGTACCCTTATACTCCCATTTTTTCTCCATTATCTGTCGAATACAAAAAATCTGATCAATAGTCGATCTATTACGCCGAAAACCGCACTGATGATCCCCAATAATTTCATCTACGTACGGAGTTAATCTTCTCAAAAGAATATTGGACAAAATTTTGTACGACGTCAACAAAAGTGATATTCCTCGAAAGTTACCACAGTTGGTTTTGTCCCCCTTTTTAAAAATAGGTACAATTATGGACTCCTTCCATTGTTCTGGTACAATTTCCTTTTCCCAAATAGCAAGTACAAGTTTATAAATTTCGCTATATAATGCACTCCCACCCTCTTGTATTAATTCTGCTGGAATTTGATCGATACCTGGAGACTTGTACTTTTTCAGATTTTCTATCGCAATTTCGACTTCTGAAAGCGTGGGTTCGGGTATAAATGGCTCAGCAGTTTGTATTTCAATTTCGTCCCGATCATTTCTATTTGGCCTATGTACATTTAGTAGTTGCGCAAAATAGTTTTTCCATCTGTTTAGGATTGAGGGAGAGTCTGCAAGCAAGTCACCATTCTCATCCTTGATCACGTTTACCCTTGGCTGATATCCGTTCTTAAATTCCTTTATACCCTTATATAAATCTCGAATGTTTCTATTCTTATTATTTGTTTCTACCTCATTCAGTTTTTCCTTCAAGTAACCTCTCTTTTTATTCCTAAGTGTACGACTTGCTTCCCGTCTTTCATTGAAATAATTATCTTTCTTCTCCTCAACTGGATCCTGTAAGAATTTCAATTTTGCCTGTTTCCTTCTTTCTACTACCATGCAACAATCTTCATCAAACCACGGTTTCTTTTTCTTAGTTTCATAATAACCTATGCTCTGCTCAGCTGCAATTTTGATACTATCTCTGATATTTTCCCACACGCTATTAACATCTAATTCTTTCTTAACTTCGTCGGAACTTTCTAAAGTGGAAATTTCGACCTGATAATTTTGCTTAGCTTCCTCGTCCTTTAATTTCAAAATATTGAATTTAGTAATATTAACTTGTTGCTCTACTCGCTTGGCTACTGATAATCTTTCTCTTAATTCTCCAATCACCAAATAATGGTCAGAATTACAGTCTGCACCCCTGAAAGTTCGAATATCTACTATACTAGTATGTCTCCGTTTATCTATCAAGATGTGATCTATTTGGTTGTGTGTCAATCCATCTGGAGAAGTCCAAGTATATTTATGTATATCCTTATGGGGGAATGTTGTACTTTTGACAATTAAATTTTTCGATGTGGCAAAGTTGACTAATCTAACTCCATTGTCACTACTAATTGCGTGTAGGCTCTCTTTTCCAATAGTTGGTCTAAAAATATCCTCCCGTCCTACTTTAGCATTGAAATCCCCCAATATTATTATTATTATTATTATTATTATTATTATTATTATTATTATCAATAATTGTCTTTTTTTATACTTTGTATGTCTCATTTATTATGACTTGCTGTTCTCATTTTATTATGCTTTTTCCTTTCTTTCTGTATGTTATTTATTATGTCTCATTTCTACTTACTTGTTGTTTACATTTTATTATTATTATTATCTTATTCAGTTTTGTGTGTAAAATTGTAGTGCACTTTGTAAATTTGTAGTGTTTTTGTAACGCAGTTTTACTCCTGGTTGAGTGTTAGAGAAGGCCGTATGGCCTTAACTCTGCCAGGTTAAATAAATCATTATTATTATTGTTATTATTATTATTATTATTATTATTATTATCAATAATTGTCTTTTTCTATACTTTGTATGTCTCATTTATTATGACTTGCTGTTCTCATTTTATTATGCTTTTTCCTTTCTTTCTGTATGTTATTTATTATGTCTCATTTCTACTTACTTGTTGTTTACATTTTATTATTATTATTATCTTATTCAGTTTTGTGTGTAAAATTGTAGTGCACTTTGTAAATTTGTAGTGTTTTTTGTAACGCAGTTTTACTCCTGGTTGAGTGTTAGAGAAGGCCGTATGGCCTTAACTCTGCCAGGTTGAATAAATTTTTATTATTATTATTATTATTATTATTATTATTATTTTATTGTTATTATTATTATTATTATCAATAATTCTTATTTTTTAAATACTTTGTATGTCTCATTTATTTTTACCTGCTGTTCACATATTATTATGCTTTTTCCTTTCTTTCTGTATGTTATATATTATGTCTGATTTCTACTTACTTGTTTTTTACATTTTATTGTTATTATCAATGACCATAAATATAATGAAGACATCCGACAAGAACTAAATATCGCAGCCATTACAGAGACAATCCACAAGTATCGGAGCAACTGGCATGAGCATGTTCTACGGATGCCAAATGATAGACTACCCAGGAGATTATTAAATTACAGACCCCTTGGATACCGAGATCGTGGACGGCCGAAGAAGCGATGGAGAGACCAGCGTTTCACCTGAGACGGAACAGGCCAAATGGCCTAAACCCTGATAGCTGTTGATGATGATGATTATTATTATTATCTTATTCAGTTTTGTGTGTAAAATTGTAGTGTACTTTGTAAATTTGTAGTGTTTTTTGTAACGCAGTTTTACTCCTGGTTGAGTGTTAGAGAAGGCATATGGCCTTAGCTCTGCCAGGTTAAATAATAATTTATTATTATTATTATTATTATTATTATTATTATTATTTTATTTTAATTTTATGTCATTTTTCCATTAGTTTAAGGGCATTTTAATGATCATTTTAAGTATATTTTTATATCATCAACATCTGATGCTTTTCCAATTCACTGCGGGCTAAAGCAGGGAGATGCACTATCACCTTTACTTTTTAACTTCGCTCTAGAATATGCCATTAGGAAAGTTCAGGATAACAGGCAGGGTTTGGAATTGAACGGGTTACATCAGCTTCTTGTCTATGCGGATGACGTGAATATGTTAGGAGAAAATACACAAACGATTAGGGAAAACACGGAAATTTTACTTGAAGCAAGTAAAGCGATCGGTTTGGAAGTAAATCCCGAAAAGACAAAGTATATGATTATGTCTCGTGACCAGAATATTGTACGAAATGGAAATATAAAAATTGGAGATTTATCCTTCGAAGAGGTGGAAAAATTCAAATATCTTGGAGCAACAGTAACAAATATAAATGACACTCGGGAGGAAATTAAACGCAGAATAAATATGGGAAAACATAGGTTCAGGGTGTTTGAGAATAAGGTGCTTAGGAAAATATTTGGGGCTAAGCGGGATGAAGTTACAGGAGAATGGAGAAAGTTACACAACACAGAACTGCACGCATTGTATTCTTCACCTGACATAATTAGGAACATTAAATCCAGACGTTTGAGATGGGCAGGGCATGTAGCACGTATGGGCGAATCCAGAAATGCATATAGAGTGTTAGTTGGGAGACCGGAGGTAAAAAGACCTTTAGGGAGGCCGAGACGTAGATGGGAGGATAATATTAAAATGGATTTGAGGGAGGTGGGGTATGATGATAGAGACTGGATTAATCTTGCACAGGATAGGGACCACTGGCGGGCTTATGTGAGGGCGGCAATGAACTTTCGGGTTCCTTAAAAGCCATTTGTAAGTAAGTAAGTTTTATATCATCAACATCCGCTCCTTAATCATAAGAGTTCAATAAACATTTTATGTAAATCCTAGCGTCAGAATCCTATACAGGTACGGACGCAATTTTCTCTTCAGTAATTCGGTCACTTGCAAATGTTGTGAAACTAGTCGTCATGGCAACACGGCATCGATAAATAGCACAGAGGAAAAGTCGTTACCGGCCTTTTAGAAAGAGTGACTAAGTTAAATCCTTCAGAATGTTACAAGAAATCAGAGTTATGACTCATCTCCTCCAGGAATCAAGCCTAGTTGCTCACATTGCTGTGTTCGAGCCTAATTAGGTACGTGACGTAACGATGCGACCTTGTAACGTCACCAGGCATGTACCGGCCGCAATCCGCTGCCACGATGCAGGAGACAGAACTGATCAACAAGTCGAGGAGGCAAGTCGTGATGGCCAAGGAACCGCTGGAGAAACTGCGCGCCCTCTGCCTCTCCCGGGGCGCCACCGGCATCCTGGGACTCGGCCGGTGAGTACAGCTCTCTGCCCTACCATTAAGTTTAGTTTAAATCACGCAAATGGTAAATTTATTGTAAATAAATGTTATTCAGCCTACAGAACAGTGCTGTGCGAGTTTGTAAAATTGTTGAAGTTAAGTCTCAAAATCTATACCAATAATAAATCTGTAGCCGAAATTTTTCTGGTAATTTTCGATTTTCCAAAAATAATTGGTCCTAACATATATAATTAACCACCCTGAAACCGAAAATCGCTTTTTTGAAATTTTTGTTTGTATGTCTGTCTGTCTGTCTGTATGTTTGTTACCTTTTCACGCGATAATGGCTGAACCGGTTTCGATGAAAATTGGAATATAAATTAAGTTCGTTCTAACTTAGATTATAGGCTATATGGAATTCAAAATACGTTATTTAAAAGGGGGGTTATAAGGGAGCCTGAATTAAATAAATCGAAATATCTCGCTTATTATTGATTTTTGTGAAATATGTTACATAACAAAAGTTTCTTTAAAAATAATTTTTGATAAGTTTTATTCTTTGAAAAATTTTGATAGGACTGATATTTAATGAGATAAACGAGTTTTAAAATTAAAATAACTGCCATCTAAGGCCGTATAATGAAATAAACAAATGACTTCGTCTGTAAGGGGCCTTGGTCAACAACAATCGAAAGCTATGAATCATAGCCTACAGAAAATGTTTCTGTGTTCGTATGAAGCAATATCGGAAGCTAAATTAACCGATTTGTATAATTAATTATTATTTCACCATTGGAAAGTGTAGTTTCTCTGTATGGACATAATGCTATAATGTCATTACAGTAACTTCTGAGTGAATTGAGGACAGATAAGATTAAAATAGCTTCTTATGCACAGAAAACTTGATAGGTTATTCTGTATATTAATTTCCTGTATTTCTTATAATAATGTTTATGAACATATTCATTTTTATCTCAGAGAATTAACGAACAACGAGAGTGTATTGATTTAGTATGCAGTAATAGTACGTTAGCTTAGCAATCCATTATTTTATAATTCAAATTTTAACTATGTTCAATTGAATCGTTTTAAAATACATAAAATACATATGCAATAAATGCAATGCAAAAAAATTGGGTAATGAGCCAAGCAGATTATGTTGCGCTGTTGTAAAAGTTGTTCCTCCTGAGATTCAAGAGCTCCCACAACAAATTAAAAACTTTCTAATTCGAGTACATCCGTTATCAACAAATTTTTTCATAATATAATATAATATAAACATAATAATAAATCTGTAGCCAAAATTTTTCTGTTAATTTTCGCTTTTCCAAAAATAATTGGCAATAACAATTAAGAAATATGTTAAAGGAATTGTCATTGCACCAAATGAGTGGTCTCTGGATCAAAATGATCACCATTTTAATATTTTAAATACAATTTAAATTAAGTAACATATTAAACGATTTATCCTTCTATCAAACACGAATGTTCCCTGGATCAAATGTCCTATTTTAATTATGTAATTACTTTATATTTATTTCTAACGGGTGCAGCGGAGCGCACGGGTACGGCTAGTATTAAAATAATTGAATCACACAACATAATCCAACGTCTCGGGCTTTGATTCTCGGAATAGACGAAGAGATTAAGAGTATATGTACGTGAAGTACCACAAATATTATAAAAAAATGCAGGCTCTAGATTTTTTAAATTTTATAAGGAAATGAACTCACAATTGGAAAAAAATTACAAGGTACCACAACAAGACTTATTAGAACTTAAATATCTGATAAAAGTATAAAAAGGTTACTAATAATATTTTTAAGAATTAACTTTTTACTTCAAATTAAATTTTCCAAAATTTGAAAATTTTCACACATATTTCATAACTCCACAATCATTAGAGATAGAATTCTGAAATTTTGTACACTGATTTAACATGAATTTATGCAAATGGTAGACTACAATAATGCCCATTTCTTTGAAAATAGAAAAAATTAGATCACAAAACATTATCTAAATTTTAATATGTTTCATATAGAACAAAGAAAGATTTATTACATGCAGGAAAAATATTAAAGATGTCAAAGAGACCATAACAATATTATGGTTACCAAATGATGTAACTGCAGAATTTTTTTGTTTCCCCCCCCCCTCCATACTCTGATGAAACTAGTTTGAAAAATATTATTAGTAACTTTTTTAAACTTTTATCAGATATTTAAGTTGTAATAAGTCTTGTTGTGGTACCTTGTAATTTTTGTCCAATTGTGAGTTCATTTTATTATAAAATTTTAGAAATTTAGAGCCTTCATTTTCTGATATTTGTGGTCGTTCACGTACATGTACCCTCAATTTTCTTGCAGTTCAGTAAAGAATACTCTCGTTTTTTAAATGTGGGTTACCTTGTGTTGTTATTATTGATTTATTTTACGATGCTTTATCAACTGCGATTGTTATCTAGTATCTGAGTGATATAAAGGTGAATATTACACTCTTACTACGTCATACTACTTTTGACCAATAAAACGGTACGAAAGGACGTATTTCAACCAATCATGGCTGCTTATTGCACGATTTTATCGCGTCCCTAGCATTTGTTTAATTTTATCGCGTCCCTAGCATTTGTTTAATTTTATCGCGTCCCTAGCATTTGTTTCTTTGTTTGCCAACATTTGAAACTGCGCTGGTCTGGACATCAAAAATATATATAAAATTACAAACCACTCCAGTCAATGCACAGCAGTTTCAAATATGACTCGCATTGGCATTCAAGAACAATAATTAATAAAAATCACTGATTATACCTATGCATCTTCAGAAATCCGATTTACAAATAAATGAAGAGCACCATTCGGAAATCCTGAATAAGTTGAATACACCATGTAGGCCTAAATCAACGAGTTCCACTTCTATTATGCACACGTCCAATATAACATCAATTGAACCACCAACCACATTCAAATTTGAAAATTGTACATTCAATAATTATTCCTTTTAAAATTATTCATTCGGAAATCCTGAATAAGTTGAATACACCATGTAGGCCTAAATCAACGAGTTCCACTTCTATTACGCACACGTCCAATATAACATCAATTGAACCACCAACCACATTCAAATTTGAAAATTGTACATTCAATAATTATTCCTTTAAAAATTATTCATGTTTATTTTTTATGTCATCGTCGTTAATTAAAACTTTTCTAACACTTGTGTATATTAATTAGGTTATGTTATAGCTTCTGCTCTGAGAGGATAAAAAGAACTTCTGCTATATGATATTATGGATAGTCACGTATCAGAGATTGTTTAATATTAAGATTTATTGAATAGTAATCATTACAGTGTCTATATAAAGACACTACTGCCATCTAGCATGCATCTAGCGTAATATTTGTAATGCTGAGATGGTACAATAATACATTTGAAGACAGTTGTATTTTCGTAAGTCAATTAATATTTTATTGTATTGGAGTACTTCGTTACTTCTAATCTTTATATACTTTCTTCTAATCGTGTAATAGTCAATTAAATCCCACTCGAGTTTTGATTTTCTCTAGATAAATCAAAACGTCTAGTGAGATTACTGTTGATAATTCCAATGAAACGAGTCAAGGGTCCAGCGCCGAAAATTACCCAGCCTTTGCTCTTAATGGATTGAGGGAAAACCCCGGAAAAAACCTCAACCAGGACTCGAACCCAGGCCCGTTCATTTCATGGTCAGACGTGCTAACCGTTACTCCACACCACCTCTGTTGCCTCCTATGATTTTAATGTTACTATATTTAAAATAAATACTCTTTTAATTTATCAGCATATCAATAACAACCTCATAAAATTACTTACAAAAAACACTCCCAAAAATAATATACACTTATGAAAAAATAAATAAATAAATAATTTGATTAACAATATTTTCATCGTTACAATTACACGTATATAAATACTAAATACAGACATTTACATAGAGATAAAAAATTTTACAGGAGAAAAAGTTCGTCCAAAGGGCTGGACTCTGGAAGAGTACCCAAAACGCTCATTGTATTTCCGCGTTGAGTAGCAATACTTAAGCGTTGACGCAAATAAGTAGTGCAACGGCGATCACCAGTAATGGAGATCAAAATTTGGCCGATTTGAGATACCAAAACTTTAGCGTCATGACTCCAAGGACCGAAGGTCTTCACAGCAAATGGGACAAAGATATAATTGTCTAAAAGATGAGCATATTTATTGACTTTCTTCTTCACGGCTAATTCAGCAGCAGATGCTGCGCGTCTGGAGGTATTCGGCAAGTGAGATGGAGCTAGAGTGTCAACGCAAGTGGAGTCCCAAATTAAAGATTTTCCTCTAGACCATGGAATTAAGGTAAGACCATCGGGTCGTTTACCATCCGCACGACTAATACCTGGTGGTTCCAAAAGAGACGGGATGCCACAAGAAGTCAGAGATCTTTTTTCAATGATATCATTGAGTGATGTATGTCTGGGAATGCGATCCTTGCTCCTCGCACAGCTGAGTGCATGATGACCGTAAATATCAGCAATTCCCCCGCAAATACATTGGTGTGGCTGGCAGAGTTTACAACCAAGGCGTAAAGCTATTGCGATTTTAAAGGATGTACTATCTATTAGGGTGTCGATGTGAGGAGAAGGTAATGCGTGTAACCAAGCTCCAGACTCACTCTCTTGAAGAGCTGGGAGACGTGCAATGTCTTGTTCGGATGTGAAAGAAGAAAGGAGTGTATCTAAATTTTTTTGGGAAAAGATAACGTCCCACTGTTTTTGAAATTCAGGATGGGCAGGAGGATGAGTGGTTTGTGAGGAAGTATACCAACTTGTCAGAGCATCACGCACTTGGCAGATTTCAGCTGATTTGATTTGTAGACGTGTAATATACCGTATAGAGTTTTAAGAAGGGTTTGAATTAAAAGCATAAACAAATTTAATACAAATTAATAAACAATAAATAGTAGTGTAATACGACAAACGAGGGCTCGACTTTAGCCCTTAAATTGGCAACGAATCCTATAGGACACAAAGGTTAATAGGCTGTATGCTATAATTTTAATAGACCAGTAGAAAAAAATTGATAGGAAAATTAAAATTTCACAATACTATAATATTGCACAACATATAAAATATGGACATTGCGATAGTTGTTTTCTTTACAGTCCGACACGGTTTAATAAACTAGTGTGAGAAATGAAGTTTTGCCAATTTAAGGGGAGGTTGTAAGTTGATTTGGATCAAAATTAACATTTTTTGGTTTTTAGCTGAACTAATAAATTAAGAAAAAGTCGGTAGGTTAAGAAAGATCACAACTACAGGTGTGCAAATTTTCATAGATGTAGAATGAATAGTTTCTGAGATAAGTGTACCTGAAGTTGCTAAATTTAACACGGCGAAGATAGGGCTTACAATTTCCCCTTAAGGGATTGGAGATTTATCTCTCTACTAAATGTTGTCCTTTGTATTGTATTTGTCCTGTATTGTCTCAAGCTGCCGACCATATTTCAAGAAATTGTTCAATACCGAAAGGCGGGACTATATTTTATCATTAATTATAGTCTTTATTAAGCAACAAAATTTTATTGTAAATGATTTCCAATGTTTTCATATCATTTATCTTAATGTTTTCTTTTTCCTTTCAAATTGTCATACAATTGGTTTTAATGATTATTCTTTATGAATTGATTAGTAGGCCGATCTATTCGAACCCTTATTTAGGGCGGCTTTTTTTTTGTAAAAAATTATTATTATGTACAGTTATCTGCCATTTTTATTTGCACTGGAGGGTTGGTTCGGGACCTCACAGAGTGAGGATCATTTTTTGGGGTATTGGTGGAATTGATAATGATAATGGTGAGGGAAAGCGAGAGAACCTAGGATAAACACTTCAGCGCCCGCTTTGTCCACCACAAATTCTTTCACGACCCAGACAGGGACCGAACCCGGGTTGCCACGACGGTGAAAGGCAGAGAGACTAGGCCTAGGCTAACCACTTGGCTGTAGATTATCCAGAGTGATTACTCGGGGTATGTTACCTGGATATTCGCCAGTCCATTGTGAGTTTTTAAAATAAATAAAATGAAAAATAAAATTAAGTAAAGAACGAAATGAAATAAGAAATAAATTAAACAAAAATTTTATAATTACAAGGGAAAAATTGTTCCGGGGCCGGGTATCGGGACCCTTCGCTTAGCGCACGAATGCTCTACCGACTGAGCTACTCCAGGAACTATACAAGACACCGTCACAATTCTTCCCTTTAGGCTATATCCACACAACTCAAATGGGCTGACAATTTTTTCCTTGAAATTATTCAAGCCTGCTTCACAGGGAGTTTCTACCTGAAAGCCAGGTTTACATAAAAAGTTTAATAGAAATTAACTATCAAGTAAAATGAATGAACTGAAAATTGAAATAAAATTAATTATCAAGTAAAATGAAGGAACTAAAATTTGTAATTGAATTAATTATAAAGTAAAATGAAATAAACTCATGATTTAAAAAACATAAAATGGAGTGTTGTAAATATTAAAATGAAATAAGCTAATACAATAAAATGAAATCAAGTATATGTTAAAATGAAATTAACTAATACAGTAAAATAAAATGAAACGAAGTAATTGTTGAAGTAAAATGGATTGGAACATAAAATGAAACGAAGTAATTGTTGAAGTAAAACGCATTAGAACATAAAATGAAACTAAGTAATTGTTGAAGTAAAACGGATTGGAACATAAAATGAAACGAAATAATTGTTGAAGTAAAACGGATTGGAACATAAAATGAAACGAAGTAATTGTTGAAGTAAAACGGATTGGAACATAAAATGAAACGAAGTAATTGTTGAAGTAAAACGGATTGGAACATAAAATGGAACGAAGTAATTGTTGAAGTAAAACGGATTGGAACATAAAATGAAACGAAGTAATTGTTGAAGTAAAACGGATTGGAACATAAAATGAAACGAAGTAATTGTTGAAGTAAAACGGATTGGAACATAAAATGAAACGAAGTAATTGTTGAAGTAAAACGGATTGGAACATAAAATGAAACGAAGTAATTGTTGAAGTAAAACGGATTAGAACATAAAGTGAAACGAAGTAATTGTTGAAGTAAAACGCATTAGAACATAAAATGAAACGAAGTAATTGTTGAAGTAAAACGCATTAGAACATAAAATGAAACGAAATAATTGTTGAAGTAAAACGGATTGGAACATAAAATGAAACGAAATAATTGTTGAAGTAAAACGGATTGGAACATAAAATGAAACGAAGTAATTGTTGAAGTAAAACGGATTAGAACTTAAAATGAAACGAAGTAATTGTTGAAGTAAAACGCATTAGAACATAAAATGAAACGAAGTAATCGTTGAAGTAAAACTGTTTGGAGCATAAAATGAAACGTAGTAATAGCAGAAAAGGAATGAATGAAGAGAGAAAATGAAATGAAATAATAGTTGAAATGAAATGAATTAAGAGAGAAAATGAAACGGAAATAATAATTGAAATAAAATTAATTAGTAGAGAAAGTGAAATGATTAATAGTTGAAATGAATTAGATAATATGAAATGAAGCAATAGTCGAAACGGAATAAACTATTAAAATGAAATATATAAATAAAATAAAATAAATTAAATTAGCTGATAAAGGGAATGGACGTAAAGTGAAAACGATTTTGCCGGTCTTCTAATAATCTGATATTGAAATTATTTAAAATTCGTGCAATGGAGAATTCTAAATGCCACGCCCTTCTCTGCGATACGTCTGGGCTGCAGCCCACTCACGAGAGCTGAGACTTCAATGTCACCTTTTGCAGGTGATATTCTCGTAGGATTTAAAGACTAGCCTATGTTTAATGAACTGCGGAGATCATTTTAATCTGTGAATAATGAGACGATCTGACGAAGCTCAATAAATAGGTCAGGTTATTTTATTTCAGCTGAGATCAGTTTGATTATTGAATTTAGATTACAGTACAGTTGGAAACCACATTCCATTCGATCATTGTCTCAGTTCTTGTAATGGTCTATTCTATGATATCCACATTCCGTAATTTGTCAAGTTACGAATATTTTTACCTTTTATAGTTTAAAAAATAATAATATTGAACGGCCCCCTATTGAGGGTAGCCCTTACGGACTCAGTATATCCCCAAAAAAAATTATTATACATATGTAAACTTAGATATTAAATTTTAAAGAAGGGAAACAAAGAAAAGGGCGTGAAAAATTACAATTGCTATTAATGTGGCACCATGTGATTAATTAGGATTTGACAGGATTTTTTAAACACAATTATCACAATGTCATCCCTCAGAGATGTTGGCAGAGCAAACTGCCGTCGAAATTCTTCGAAAAAAGCTGGTATAGTCCCTCGAGCACCTATGAGCAAGCCGAATACTTCAACGTGAATTAAGGCATATTTCAGCTTGAAATAGTTGACTGTAGGCTCATAGATCGACTTCATCTCAAGGTGGACCTCGGCTGACTGATGACATTCTACTTCAAAACGTATCGTGGGGTCCACAATGATGCCCTGTTTAGTGTCAGCATTGTGCGCTAAAATATCTACTCGTCTCGTCGACCCATTTTCAGCTAGACAGGAGATTTCTTCTTCTACTATCCAGCCCTTAGTTCTTAATGAGGCAGCAATTTTGGATCTTACAAGATGATGTCTAGAGTTCCTCAACAGCAATCCCTGTTCACAGAATCCCAAGACGTGTGCTAAAGTTTCAATCTCCGGGCAGCCATGTCTGCACCGGGTACCGTCGAGAGATCTGCGGGGAATGGAACGAACAGCTGCTAAATTTGCTGTCATTTTCAGCCTAGATATCCATTCACTAGTCGAAAGTCCTTTCTTGTTTGCAATCCAACTGTTGGCGGCTATTACTTCGCTATACATCTCAACAACTTTTCCCCGTCCTGAAAGGGTCTTCCATGATTCATATTCACGACCTCGCAATTCTTCTCGAAAATTTCGAATTGCAGGTTTAGTAAAGTCTTCGGGAAAAGAAAGGCAGAGGGAATCACACGACGATTTGAGTGCGACATCTAATTGTCTCATCACGTTAACATGCGGATTATCTGCTCTGATTAATGATAGACAGATGTTACAATGTTGAAGAAAAGCTTCCCAAGAAGCGCGTATTAACTGAAGTCCTTTTAACAGCATGCTATTTGGAATACCAGCCGGGAGAACTCTTTTTAAAAGAAAAGCATAAGTACAGGGACATCACTTTATTTTTACCAACATTTTTAACATTAACCTGGCTATACTCGGAAACACTGTTGCCCCCTTCCATTACAGGAGTTTGATGTTACTAGTGCAATATGTAAACAAATCATTTTACTAGGTATAGGAGGAGAGAAAAGTAGTGTATCCATTTATGTTGTAGGGAAATACGATATTACGATTTTCAGTTTGATCATCACTTTTATGGAATTTATCAAAATACAGTAGAGTAGTAACATTTTTTTTTCAAAAACTCAACTTTTCAGGCGGCTATGTTCGTTATGTAATGTCTACTTTATTTAGCATATTAATTATTGATGTCAACATACAATATAGAGAGTGCATTTAAATCGAGGGGCTCATAAGTAAAGGGCTGTAAGTGCACTTAAGTTACTTTTGAGGAAATGGGGTTTAAATATTTAAGCTTTCGTAAAATCGATGAAATTTTTATTTAAGTTTTAATGTGTGATGCGATTAAAATATCCCTTTGCCACTAAAATTTTAGATACTTAGCTTACACTGGATGCACTTAACTCATGTTATTACAAATGTTACTAGCATTCCTTTGCTTCTAGCCACCTCAATTCAAAATAAGCTAATCTGAATTTTTAAACAAGTTGCTGAAAATGGTTGCCGTTCATTACAATGCAGGCTTCAATTCTTTACGCATATTATTAAAAAACATTTTGAAGCATATTCTCTGAAATTGAATTTATCGTTTCTTGAATGTAATTTTTTAGTACGATATTATTAATATAGGTTCTTTCTTCAAATGGAAATGCAACCATATTTATGAAACACAGTATACACTGCAGTGTTTACTTCACTGCTTGAAGACTTCGAATGCAACAGCGGCCGTAAGTTTGTGTGTCTGACGGGAGCAAGTAAGGGGTGGGACGAAGTACATTCAGAAATGCAGGTACAATAAAAATGCAAGTAAAAATAAAATGATGTCCCTGTATATAATTTAATATACAACAAAATAAAAACTTCCGTTTTCTGAATTACACACAAAATGCATTCATTATAATCCGAAATTTAGGTATTTAGCTTATTTTATAAATTACTCGAATCAACTAGATACCGTATTTTCTCGAATAACCCGCGCCCTCGAATAAGCCGCGCACTCCATTTTTGAAAGGCCAAATAATAAAAAAAAAATAAAACAAACCCAAACTGAAAAGAATTTAACACAGTAATACAGTTCAGTTAACAATAAATAAATAAATTTTATCCTGGAATAGGACGCATTTCAAACCAATCATAAGCGCACACACTACACGCATGTCATATCTTGCTTAATCAGCCGTTTACACGATATACCGTCATTTCCCATAACTATGGTCCTGGAACACAACTGTGGTCCATGATACAACCATTCAAAGAACATTGTAGAAGTAACATAGATCGTTCGTAAATAGCTGCAGTGACATGACTTCAAACTACAGTACAGCAAAAATGTAGACCAGGCTTGCAGAACTGGGCGACAATTGTGGCGTTGCGTAACTCATCGGAAACGTCACTTATTCCTTCCTTCTACCTCTGCGTCATTGACTTGATAGGGGAGGGGATTTGTATTCAGTGTTTGTCTTACGTGATTGCGTACGGGACACAGTGACGTCATTCAACGCGTGGACTGTGGACGGGAATCAACGCTTTCCTTATGCTTTGCACCCCTCTCTCGCCAGTTCTGTATCCCTGATATAGATAAACGAGGTACTACGTTATTAAGTACAAAATTTGAATGGTTGTATTGTGGACCAAAGTTGTGTTCCAGGACCATAGTTATGGGAAATGACGGTACTGCAACATTAATAGCACACATCATGATCTCAGAGCAAAGATTTTCCCAGCTTTTGGTAAAGTTACCCTTGAGATGATAGACCACACATGGGAGGAATTAGCCTCAAGATATGAACTGTGTCGTGTTCGCAATGGTGGACACGTTGAGGTCTAATTTGAACAAAACTCCCATTCTTCTAGAATGAATGTGCAAATTATTTAATGATAAATAGCAACGGTTCTCATTTTATCATGTTTTTATTTTATGTCTTCCCAAACGGATCACCCTGTACTTTTTTTGTACGTCGTATAATGAAAAGGTAAAATCAAGACACGAGAGGGACAGTATTTACGGGGATAAAACAAGCCTTCATTTTACGTCAATAGTATAACTCAGTTTTAAAGATTTTCAGCGGAACAGGCTACGACGTTTGGTTCTATATGCCTATATAATATGCATTGTTGAAAATCTTAGCTGCACGAACGAAATCTACTACTTTCAATTTATAGCCATAATTGTCATGACTTGTTAGAATATGAAATGCTGTAATTTACACAGCACTATTTTCTTCTTACATAAGACATCCTGATGAATTATTTCCAATTGAAGAAATGGAATCCAAAGTGTCCTAAGTCCACTTTTTAAAGATTTTAACTTGCTCTATTCTTTGTTTTAATTTATGCTTTTCAAGCCTATATACAGAGTGTTTCAGAAGTAGTTTGACAAACCTTTGGAGCATGTTCCTGACACCAAAACAAGAAAAAAAGTTCATTTAAGCATATGTCCGAAAATCCTTAGTTTTTTAGTTATTAATGAAAGAACATAATGAAACATGTTAGATATTGTCAGCTTGGTAGCAAGTGTTGCAATTTTAATCAGTTCAGAAACTCATAACAAATGTTCAAAATGTTCTCCTCTTGCGTCCACTTTCATTGTTATGAGTTTTTTAATTGATTAAAG
Source organism: Periplaneta americana (assembly GCF_040183065.1). Classification (NCBI taxonomy): domain Eukaryota; kingdom Metazoa; phylum Arthropoda; class Insecta; order Blattodea; family Blattidae; genus Periplaneta; species Periplaneta americana. The sequence goes on from NC_091119.1 coordinate 19,421,530, forward strand.
TTGCAACGCTGCTACCAAGCTGACAATATCTAACAAATGTTTTATTACTTATTAAAATTGAAGCTTTTAAAAAGAAATTTATAAAATTATTCATGATATATAATATTAACAAATGTGTGTATTTTTTTACCTTTTATTTCTGTCGACTATATTCATGTTTTTATTGAATATCACTGGCTTCTGTCTGATTCTCAATTTATATTAAATGTGTTTTTTCTCTCTTTTTCTCTTTCTTTTTTTTCTTTTGTGTGTTATTTATCGGTTTGAATTAAGTTACTTACTGTTTTTAGTAAACTGTCCTTGTAAATTTTATGTTATATTATTGACTAAGACCACACCGTACACGAGCCTGGCTCTTACGGTAGTGGCTAGAAATCTTTTTGTTTTATAATTTCAATTTGTACTCGCTAGCTAGTTAAATAAATACATTAAATAAATCAGTTAGATATTTAAATTATATTCTTTCATTAATAACTAAAATAATAAGGATTTTCGGACATACGTTTATATGAAATTTTTTCTTGTTTTGGTGTGAGGATCATGCCCCCAAGGTTTGTCGAAGTATTTCTGAAACACCCTGTATAATTGTGTAGGTTTATTTGACTCTCCTAAGTTTTAACTTAGTGTATGCAAATGTTTTTTCACGACTGTATTCATGTTTTTATTGAATATCACTGGCTTCTGATTGTCAATTTATATTAAATGTGTTTTTTTCTCTTTCTTTTTTCTTTTTTTGCTTTTGTGTGTTATTTATCGGTTTGAATTAAGTTACTTACTGCATTTAGTAAAGTGTCCTTGTAAATTTTATGTTATATTATTGACTAAGACCACACTTTACACGAGCCTGGCTCTTACGGTAGTGGCTAGAAACCTTTTTGTTTTATAATTTTAATTTGTACTCACTAGCTAACTAGTTAAATAAATTAGTTAAATAAATTAGTTAGATATTTAAATTATATTTTTTTATTAATAACTAAAATAATAAGGATTTTCGGACATACGTTTATATGAAATTTTTTCTTGTTTTGGTGTGAGGAACATGCCAACAAGGTTTGTCAAAGTATTTCTGAAACACCCTGTATAATTGTGTAAGTTTATTTAACAGACTCTCCTAAGTCTTAACTTAGTGTATGCAAATGTTTTTTTCAAACGGAACTAAGGGAGTCAAATTTATTTTATCAGTTTTTATTATTTTCCTCATAATTTGGACCTAGGCTAGTTTGGAATTCACCTCTTCAATTGTGACACGTTATCCTATCTGGGGTGGAATAACTCGGGTGTTCAGTATTTCCCGGAAAAAATTCAAGTTTCTGATCGAAGGAAATTATTAAAAACCTACAATTATATTGTCATCGAGGTTTTCAATTGGTGACATGAAACATGGTCCTATAAATTGCTTCTAATAGTAGTTTTTGCGTCTGTGTAGGTAAGAAAGCGAAATAATTGATGATTCAGCCAAATTTACTTTATTGATTATCCTGGGAATAGCTGCTCTACTTAAGGATGTCAGAAAACATGACAGCGTTCAATACTTGCACGGTTCTCTAGGCCAAGGTGAAGGAAAGTAGCTGTCAGAATGAATCCACAACATCAGCTTTGCATAACTGATGTAGAATCGATTCGACTATGTCCAGCGAACATTGCAGGAAATAACAGAAAATGTAATTTTTGAATAATGTACAAAGCGATGATAACAATCTCCAAAACATTCTTTGGTGGTAGATTGAATCAAAACAATGTTGTTCATATATATTATTTTAATGTACCGAAGTACATATGATATTTTCATGCAGATATTCTGCGTCATCATACGATGAAAGAGTAATGGAACGGAGAAAAATTCTCTCCGGCGCCGGGATTTGAACCCGGGTTTTCAGCTCTAAGTGCTGATGCTTTATCCACTAAGCCAGACCGGATACCCACCCCGGCGTCGGACAGAATCGTCTCAATTTAAGTTCCAACTCTTGGGTTCCCTCTAGTGGCCGCCCTCTGCACTACGTCATAGATGTCTATGAACGTGGGACTGAAGTCCACACATGTGCTGAGGTGCACTCGTAATGAGTGACTAGTTGGCCGGGATCCGACGGAATAAGCGCCGTCTTAAATCACGAAGTGATTTACGCATATCATATGTATTATTTTAATGTACCGAAGTACATATGATATTTCCATGCAGATATTCTGCGTCATCATGCGATGAAAGAGTAATAGAACGGAGAAAAATTCTCTCCGGCTCCGGGAGATAAAGCATCAGCACGTACAGCTGAAAACCCGGGTTCAAATCCCGGCGCCGGAGAGAATTTTTCTCCGTTCCATTATTCTTTCATCGAATGTTGTTCATGACTTAGGTGTGATATCTTCTACAGAATGTCGAAGTGTTTGTAGTTTATGATACCCAATTAACACTGAAACTGCATTAATAATACACTATTCACTTTATATTTCACTACAACAAATCTTCAGAGGTATTCTCACCAATTTCGTTTAAAAACTATAAACAACTCAACAGTGAATAATTATTATTTTATGCATGAGATTTGCTGATGATGTGGCGTTGTTAGCAGAACAGGAGATGATATTAAGGGATATGCTACTGGAGCTAAATGACAGCTGTGAGTAGTGTGGCATGAAGATAAATGCAAATAAGACGAAGACCATGGTCATAGGAAGAAAAGTAAAGAAGGTAAACTTGCGAATTCTGAATGAGGCAGTAGAGCAAGTGGACAGCTTCAAATACTTGGGGTGTACTACAGGGTGCGTCAGAAAGAACGGATGGATTTCACATGGCAAGAAAATTGTAAAGATTCATCAAATCAAAAATTTATTGTTATCAACATATTCACCAATACATGCAGTTTATTTATGGAAAACAACATTATCCATTTGATGTCCTTGGCTTTCAATACAGGCATCGAGGCGTTTTCTGATGTTCGCCATCACTTTCACAGTCATAGCTGGTGCAATTGCCACGATTTCTTCACGAATCGCTGTCTTCAGTTCGTCCAGTGTATGTGATCGATGTTTACAAACTTACGCCTTCAAATGGTCCCAAAGAAAGAAGTCGCAGGGCGCGAGATCTTACCGTAGCCTCGGACAATCTCAGTGCAATAGAATTTCGTCCATATGATTTCTTCTTTAATGTTGAACCTGTGATACGAAATGAAGCCACCCACCGCAAAATTGTATTCCGAGTTGGAATCCTAGCGTGACATCCGATGTCGAAATGAGTCCTGAGTGGCGATCACAGACTCTTCATTTTTCAAAAATGTCTCTGCGATGAAAGCACGTTGTACACCAGACCAACACCATATTCTCAACTGAAACTGCATTCTATGGCTGACCCAACAGTCGTGGTCCACCTCACTATATCTCTTTCCTCGTTGCGTATCGATAGTTTGAAATCCATCCGTTCTTTCTGACGCACCCTTTATAAACAGTAACATGGGCTGCTGCCAAGAAGTCAAGAAGAAAATAGCAATGGCAAAGGAAGCTTTTACTAGAAAAAGGATCATCTTGTGCGAACCTCTGGAAAAAGAACTAAGGAAGAGACCAGTGAAGTGCTTTGTGTGGAGTGTAACATTGTATGGACATTACGACAAGAGCTGAAGAGCTGAGCTTTGAGGAATCTCACATCTTTCAGTGTTATATGCACAAAGTTTCGACGAATAAAGTTCAGTAGTAAATGTTTTACGGTGCTTTTATTTTATCCATAACCTGTACATCAATGTTGCTCCTAGCGATGTATCGATTAAAGTTACCTGTAGTTCCTTGAACTGCATATTAGCAGTACAAACATACGGCAAACGATCGAAATATAAAATGTGTGCACTGTAGATAGATACCTATGTGGAGAAGTGGATAGATATGTAGGAAGATAGTGAATTGGAGGTCTATCCGTAGGTAGAAAGAAAAGAACCACTGAATATATAGACAAATTAATGATGAATCCAATATCGCCGCCTTACAAAACGATCTTAACATTATTGAAACCTGGACGACAGAAAATAAAATGAAAATCAATGTCAGTAAAAGTAAATCAATATCCTTCTGTAGAACGCATACAGAAATTTGTCTCGGATATCAGCTGAATGGTAGATCGGTGCCACAAGTGAACACTTGTAAATACCTAGGTATATATTTAAGTAACAAACTGGGTTGGGAGGAACAAGTCACTAATACCACAAGGAAAGCCTGGAAAGCACTACATTTCTCTATGCGTGTTCTGAAGAAATCTAACCGAAAGTCAAAAGAATTAGCGTACAAAACCCTTGTTCGCCCAATTATAGAATATGGAGCTGTAGGTTGGGATCCGTACAGACAAAACCAAATCGATTCAATAGAAAAGGTCCAACGCAAGGGAGCAAAATATGTCAAAATGGGGAAGGGACATGGTGAGGAGATAGTAAAAGATTTAGGGTGGGAACCTCTCAAATCAAGGCGACGAAAAACCAGACTCACCGCATTGTTTAAGGCACAAATGGTACACAAAGCATGGACCGATATCAATGCTAGATTAGCAACACCATCATACTTAGACAGAGCTGATCATATTAGGAAGTTTAAATGTAGAAAACAAAGAACGGACGTGGCAAAATTTTCCTTTGTTAACCGCACAATAGTAGACTGGAACAGCTTACCTGCGGCAATCTTTCAGGGTGGTCCTCTCAAAATCAATACATTTAAGGAAAGGTTAGGAAGATTATACTAAAAATGTAATTGGAGGTGCAGTGTAATTATTTAAGTTGTGTCATGTAATTAATTGAGTTGATATATAATTAATTAAGTTGATATGTAATTAATTAAGATGATATGTAATTAATTAAGGTGATATGTAATTATTTCAATTGGTAATAGTTGGGTGAAATAGAAGTACTTATACGTTAGATTTACTTTTGCTTATCGTAGGCGTTATTATAGAATAGTTTTTATTTATAGTCCTAGGTTTATTGCATCTGCTATATATAGATTTACGTTTATCTTATGTTATTTAATTTACGTTTATTTTATTTTATTTCATGTAATTGTAATTATTGTATATTATATATCATTGCCACCGGGTGTATACCCAATTGTAGTGTTAATAAATACATACATACATATGAACCCAGTACGCTAACCTGCGCTATTCCATTCGCTCATTCGACCTCAAATGGTTCAAATGTGAGAAATGGAGAGTTAAAAAATAACATAGCTGTTATGCTCAAGATGAAGTGAACTGGATGTGGTCTGTTTCACTGTTAGATTCTTCCGCAACATTGATGAAGACGGCAGCAAGGCTCTGAACCAGGAGGAGTTCACTGAAGGCTTGAAGGAGGCCGGCATGGACCTCACGGACGACGAGATCCAGGAGCTCTTCACACGCTTCGACACCGACGAGAGCGGCAGCGTAAACATGGATGAGTTCCTAGTCGCCATCAGGGTGAGTCCATATTATTACCCTGCATTGAATTTTATGTGCTAAATTGTTTACCTAATGGTGACTCTACTTCATTTTATTTATTTATTTATTGTTTAGATCTTAGCATTGCAGCGTTGACTTGAACTAGTAAAGAGTTATATTTATTTCCACTTTTTTTTTACCTTGGGGATTTATTTGAAGTGAATTTTTATGGCAGGCAGAGTAACTATCTCATGCCCCCATGTTTTAGATTTCTACCTGTGCACTTCATTAGAACCAGGTACCCAGCTTCGAAGCCGTTAGCCCTGTGAACTTACAGTATATTTATTTTCCCTATTATCATAGTACAGAGTTTTTTTGTCTAAGAAATTAGCAAGTTCTTTGTGATAGTAGAAGAGAAAGAGTGGGGGAAGGGAAGTGGTCCGTGGCCCATGTCTTCTAGGGCTCATCCCGACATTTGTCTTATTGGTCAAAGAAAACCACGGGAAAACCTAGAGCAGGATGAGATGTCGTGCTGACGACAAGCCAATTGGCTATAGTGGGGTCGGTATATGTTGAGGTGGAAGGTTGTCGTTTAATCATGATTTATAATACAAGTACAATAAAAATACATAAAAATTATATACAAGAAAATATGTACACTGCATCTATGCAGCCAATAACGTGATGACCCTGAAACAGAGGAATAACATCATTAGTGCATTAGTAGATTTATGTCTGTGTGTAGAGTCAAGTGGTTGTTTAGTGTTCAAGTTGGTATTCGTGTTGTACGTTGTCGTTCCAAGCTAGAGGGTGGAGTACGCTCTTAGATCTTTTATGCTTATTGTAATTTCCTAGTGAAGAAATTAGTGGGTTTGTGCTGCTGTACGACTTGGTGTACGTGCAGAAGGCTCGATTTGAAATATATTCTTGAATTGTCGAAATTTCTAGTTCTTCATGAATCAATCTAACAGGAGTTACTCTAGGAAGTCCTGTAATGAATCTTAAAAGTTTGTTTTGGAAGTCTGGAATTTTTAAGGACTGTAATAGGTGCATGTCCCCAAGCATTACAAGCATATAATATTACTGACATAATTAATGTTTTATACAAAATTAGGGCTGTGTGTATGTTTAAATGTCTGCTTTTATTTAATATTGGATAAAGCTCCACCATTCTAGAATTGGCAAGTTTGAGTTTTTGTAGTACATGTTCGGAGAAATTGAGCCGTCTGTCTAGTGTTACTCCAAGATATTTTACTGAAGTTTTCCACTCGATTTGTGATCCATTTATAGCTAATTTTGTGTGATTTATGCCCGGTCTATTGAATTTATTTCTCCTGCTAAATAATATGGCTTGTGTTTTAGATATATTTAATTTAATTCTCCATCTGAGGAGCCATGGTTCAATGTCACGTAGGTAACTTTGTAGCCTGTTAATGGCAACAGTTGGCTTCCGCGATGCCGTGAGAAATGCAGAATCGTCAGCGTATAGCGCTAAAATACTATTATTGAAATTTTGATTAAAAGGTAGGTCAATAATATAGATTTAGAAAAGTATCGGTGCCAGAACGCTGCCTTGAGGCACTCCAGCGTTAATACCTCGCGACGCGGAGTGCACGTCGTTCAGTTTAACCTGGAACGTTCTGCCCCGAATATAATTGTCTAATAGTTTTACTAGGCGGCAATTTAAATTATTGTTAATTAATTTGTGTATCAAGCCCGCGTGCCAAAATCTGTCAAAGGCTTGAAGTATTCCAGGACTTATTTAAATCATGAAATCGGACATTAGCTTGATTTAAGTCCTGGAATACTGCATCGCTTCATGCAGACCATTTCTATCACGGACGTTTTATTCAAGTGGAGAGAGCGCCTGCTTCCCATGCAATCGGTGACATGTTCGATTCTGCTGCCATGCAGTCTCTGGAATTATTTTTCTCTTTTATCTTTTCCTTTCTTTTGTTTTGTTTAATTCACAGTCTTCATCCCACTACTAATTTACGCTAAAGTTTTTTCCCTGGCACTTAGGGACGACATACAACTAAACAGAGCGAATATTATTACCTCAATTAGTGGTTCGTTTCTGAACCTAGTCGCTTGTACTCTGATCATGCGCAGTGCCTCCTTTTTGGAACTTTGAAAATATCTGTGCGCCATCAATCGTTTCTAAGATTTGTTTCTTAATGTCATTACAGCCGCCCATGTCGGCGTCACGGCTGAAGGTAATCGACGAGGCTTTCAAGAAGATGGACAACACAGGGGACGGCGTGATCCTGATCGACGACCTCAAGTCCGTGTACTCGGTGAAGCACCACCCGCGCTACATCAGCGGCGAGGAGAGCGAGGACGAGATCCTCAACAAGTTCCTCAGCAACTTCGAGAAGGGCGGCAAGGACGGCGACGGCAAGGTCAGTGCTCGTCCCCGCCTACAAATCACATTCCTTATCGATTGAGTTAATTTTTTCAACGGCTTCATGTCGTATCTCCTTTTCGTGTTTAGGAAAACAGCATGTTTTTTTTTTCAAGTCTTTGAAAATATACAACAGGTTATATTTTAAGGCTGGGAACTAAATGTCGCATTATAGACGTCACACAGACGTTTTTTCTGTCCTGCAGTAATTAAAAACGTGCATTTGTTTATATGCGGAGTCTTCTTGTATGTAGTGAGGATTAGTCTAAGAATTGTGGAGGATAGTGAAACGATATTTTTAGAAATGTTAGTATTTAACAATATCAGATTATTTTGTACAGTTTTTATTTGTTTATTTATTTGTTTATTTATCTTTTTATTCATTTGTTTATTTATTTCTTTATTAATTCATTCATTTATTCATTCATTTATTTATTCACTTATTCATTTACTTATTTATTTATTCATTTATTTATTTATTTATTTATTCATTTATTTACTCATTTATTTATTTATTTACTTATTTATTTATTTATTTATTTATTTATTTATTCACTCATTCATTCATTCATTTACATATTCATTTACTTATTCATTTACTCATTTCTTTATTTACTCATTCACTCATTTATTCATTTACTTATTTATTTCTCTTTCTTTCTTTCTTTCTTTCTTTCTTTCTTTCTTTCTTTCTTTCTTTCTTTCTTTCTTTCTTTCTTTCTTTCTTTCTTTCTTTCTCTTAGTTTAACCTCTCCCTTCTAGGTACATTTACACGACCCTCACCACCCGGGCCTTACAGGGCCGCGACCTGTCGGGAGAGGAATTAATCTATGGATCACATACATACTTTTTTGACCACACAAGGACATGGAGGGCCTCCCCGGATGAGGGATCAGCTCAATGCCAGGGCCACCTCCGATACAACACAAACATTTAAGACATTACACATCATTCACTCACACACATATGAAAGGATTAATGGAAGGATCGCCGTCCATGGCCGGACTTTCAAGAGGTACAATCCCGGCATTTGCCTGGAAGTAACTGAGGAAACCATGGAAAACCTCAGTTAGGATTGCCGGCCCCAGGGATCGAACCCCGGACCTCCCGAATGCGAGGCCAGCCCTCTACCACGCCGCTAGCCCGCTCGGTTACTTATTTATGTATTTATTTATTTATTTATTTACTTATTCATTTACTTATTCATTTACTTCTTTGTTTATTTATTTATTTATTTACTTATTTATTTACTTATTTATTTATTTATTTACTTATTCATTTACTTATTCATTTACTTCTTTGTTTATTTATTCATTTATTTATTTATTTATTTATTTACTTATTTATTTATTTACTTACTTACTTACTTATTTATTTATTTATTCACTCATTCATCCATTCACTCATTCATTTACTTATTCATTTATTCATTTATTTATTTATTTACTCATTCATTTACTCATTTATTCATTTATTTACATATTTACTTATTTATTTATTTATTTATTTATTTATTTATTTATTTATTTATTTATTTATTTATTTATTTGACAGGGCAAAGCCCCAATTACAATAGACAGTACAGATATTTGTTTAAAAAAACATAGAATTGCATATAACATGAACAAAGAGATAAAATGTAAAATAATAGTACATTATGCAACGAGCCTATAATGAAGGTAATTAAGAAGTGAGTATGGATATTTATGAAACGAGCGCAAGCGAGTTTCATAATTTTCATGCGAGCTTCTTAATTACCATTATAGGCGAGTTTCATACGACTTTTTATGCTCGACCATATTTCTAACTTGATATTATTAATTTTATTGTATCTGACCTGGAGCAATGTTCCGTATGTTGTGAGATGTGCGCAGACGCGAAAGTATTGATTTTTTCCGAGGAACAGATGTCGACATTGACCTTGCTAGGCCATAAGAGCCTACAGAGAATGCATTGAAATTAAATTAGACATTGAAAAACGAGATGACAAATTGAATTTATTTGAATATTATTTACAATTAACGCTAATTATTATAGTAACAGAACATAACCTTCTGCGACAGTATTGGATTTCCAGCCTCCGTGACTTTTCGCTAATTCTCTTTCGATTGCATATCCGAGAATAATCGATACTTGCGGTTTTATAACGGTAGAAAGCTGACCTGTCATTGGCTGAACAGTTGTAACCTGAGTCGTCATTGGCTGAAAGACCTGACCTTTAATGAGTAGGTGTACTTTAATGACATGCATTAAAGGTCTGCTACCAGGTGTATAATTACTACATTTCGGCATGGTCGAGCATAAAAGTATTAATAATCCAAGTCTGCCGTTGTGGCTATGTAGATAACGCTCCCTATCTAAGCGGTCCGAATTTGGATCCTCGGCGTGGGCAATGGAAGAAATTTATCTTCCGACCACTGGACTAGGTGTTATCCGTGGTCTTATGATTGTCCTGTGATGTCTCGGCGGTTGCCCTGCGTTATGTTGATTCCACGACCAGAGAGGTCCGAATTTTTTTAGATGTCTTGTACTCGATACAATGAATCGCTCTCTCCTACTCGTAGTGGTGTGTAAGTCGGACAAACGGAGAGGTTAAGCAGAGTAATAAAATCTATTTAAATAATCATAATTAAAACCAAATGTGCAACAAACAATGTAAACGAATTCCCTCTTTTTTTATTCTTTCAATTATTTCTCTTTGATTGATTGATTTCGGCTTCTCTTTCGTTCCTCCTTTTCTTCATTCATTAATTCTGTCATCATTCACTTCGCATCCATCGATTTTAATTAATTAATTCGTAGATTGTTAATTTCTCAATTACTAAATCGTTTATTTATTTTATGACTTGTGTAGTAAACTGACGCCATATCAGTAAAGGACTGCAGTCTGACATACTTCCTTAATGGGACGCGAAGATGGGATGTAGTTGGATTAGCGCCAATTCTGATGTCAGAGGGTGGTGAATCAATATGTTTGCTGCGATAAGCGCACAGATTTTATTTCAGTACTCCAGCGTCAGATTTATCGTGCACTTTGTACGTTCTCATTTCAGATTCCCGTACAGTCTGACGTGAAAGACTAACTGAACGCCTTGAAACATCTGTGACATACATGATATTTTAATTGACTTGCTATTATATGTAATTACTAAAATTGTGACCGGGTAACTAAGAGGGAGAAAGTAATATTGTGACTTTTCATGTAGTCCCGATATTTTAAAGAGTCCGACAAAAACCATGAAATATATTGTCCTTAATTAGTGAAAATAGTTTGAAGTACAGGAAGAGATTTGTCTGAGTAACATTAAGAAGGAAACTTCTATAAGTGTTGTGCATGACTTTCCATGACTTTCAAACGTACCCGTTACGTAGTTAACATTATTACCAGAACTGCGCTAAGTATGCTGCCCTTCGTTTGTTGCACTAAGTGGCGATTGCAATGTCTGACATACTTGACATTTATCATTATTTAGCTGCGGTTCTATAAATAAATTACGACTCTATAAATTATCCTTCTATTACAAAACACGTAAATTCAGCATTGTTTTTCTAAGTATTTGATTCGTTGATTTTCTGTTTGGTTTCTTGGTTTTCAATTTCGTTTGTCGGTTTTGTGTTTGGTTTGTTGGTTTTTCTGTTAGGTTTACTTGGTTTCCTGTTTGGTTTTCTGTTTTGTTTAGTTGGTTTTCTGCTTGGTTTAGCTGGTTTAGTTAGTTTCTCTGTTTGTTTTAATTGGTTTCTATTCGGTTTAGTTGGTTCTGTTTGTTTTAATTAGTTCCTCTGTAGGTTTTGTTGGTTTTCCGTTTATTTTCTTTGTTTTTCTGTTGGTTTTCCAATTTGTTTTGTTGATTTCCCAGTTTATTTTGTTGGTTTTCCAGTTTGTTTTGTTGGTTTGTCTGTTTGTTTTATAGGTTTCTCTATTTGCTTTGCTGGTTTTCCAATTTGTGTTGTTGATTTCTCTGTGTTTTGTTGGTTTGTCTGTTTGTTTTATAGGTTTCTCTGTTCGCTTTGCTGGTTTTCCAATTTGTGTTGTTGATTTCTCTGTGTTTTGTTGGTTTGTCTGTTTGTTTTATAGGTTTCTCTGTTTGCTTTGCTGGTTTTCCAATTTGTGTTGTTGATTTCTCTGTGTTTTGTTGGTTTTCCAGTTTGTTTTGTTGGTTTGTCTGTTTGTTTTATAGGTTTCTCTGTTCGCTTTGCTGGTTTTCCAATTTGTGTTGTTGATTTCTCTGTGTTTTGTTGGTTTGTCTGTTTGTTTTATAGGTTTCTCTGTTTGCTTTGCTGGTTTTCCAATTTGTGTTGTTGATTTCTCTGTGTTTTGTTGGTTTTCCAGTTTGTTTTGTTGGTTTGTCTGTTTGTTGTATAGGTTTTTCTGTTTGCTTTGCTGGTTTTCCAATTTGTGTTGTTAATTTCTCTGTGTTTTGTTGGTTTTCCAATTTGTTTTGTTGATTTGTCTGTTTGTTTTATAGGTTTCTCTGTTTGCTTTGCTGGTTTTCCAATTTGTGTTGTTGATTTCTCTGTGTTTTCAGTTTGTTTTGTTGGTTTGTCTGTTTGTTTTATAGGTTTCTCTGTTCGCTTTGCTGTTTTTCCAATTTGTGTTGTTGATTTCTCTGTGTTTTGTTGGTTTGTCTGTTTGTTTTATAGGTTTCTCTGTTTGCTTTGCTGGTTTTCCAATTTGTGTTGTTGATTTCTCTGTGTTTTGTTGGTTTTCCAGTTTGTTTTGTTGGTTTGTCTGTTTGTTTCATAGGTTTTTCTGTTTGCTTTGCTGGTTTTCCAATTTGTGTTGTTAATTTCTCTGTGTTTTGTTGGTTTTCCAGTTTGTTTTGTTGGTTTGTCTGTTTGTTTTATAGGTTTCTCTGTTTGCTTTGCTGGTTTTCCAATTTGTGTTGTTGATTTCTCTGTGTTTTGTTGGTTTTTCTGTTTGTTTTATAGGTTTCTCTATTTGCTTTGCTGGTTTTCCAATTTGTGTTGTTGATTTCTCTGTGTTTTGTTGGTTTGTCTGTTTGTTTTATAGGTTTCTCTATTTGCTTTGCTGGTTTTCCAATTTGTGTTGTTGATTTCTCTGTGTTTTGTTGGTTTGTCTGTTTGTTTTATAGGTTTCTCTATTTGCTTTGCTGGTTTTCCAATTTGTGTTGTTGATTTCTCTGTGTTTTGTTGGTTTGTCTGTTTGTTATGTTGGTTTTCTGCCTTTATGCTTGGTTTCTTGTTAATTTTCTGCCTGGTTTCTGGTTGGTTTTCTGTCTCAATTTTAGTACTTATATCGTGTAATTCATGATGGGATTTGTGGTGGACAAGGCGAGCGCGAGGAGTTTTTATCGAGGTTCTTCCGTTCCCACTCAACATTATGATCATTCTATCAATAATCCACATTCACCCTCACTCTCCGAGCTCCCGAGTCAATTCTCCAGAACAAGTGAAGGCTGAAAGTTGTACACATTCCTGTTTAATAAAGACTGTTATTATATCAAGTAATAGACGGAATTGTCTCTAAAGATTCGTAAATCCTGATTGGTTATCTACAAAGATTGGTAGGGTATGTATTAGGGAGTGGACAGTGGGACAATCTCACTCGAAATTACGCCGCTGGCAGGCCTACTGTCCCAAATTTGTACAGGAGCGAGAAATTGTGGACGCGTTTTGCCTGGAGCCTCTATCAGGGACAGGATTAGTTCATGTGCAGTAAATCTACGACACACGATCCTCAGTTTTACTTTTCTACTGGAGGAGACCACGCTAAGAATTCATCATCCTTTAAAATTCAGCAGGATTTGCACCCACGAACTTCAGAACCAGCGATGACCTCTAGATGCACAACCACGACCATCTGCAAGGAAATACAGATCATTGTGAAATGTGTCATATCGTTAGTCACTGTAGAAAGGGCAGGGCACCATGACATCAGTCTTGTCAACGTAACTGTTGCGTCTGAATCAGTTATCCGTTATCCGAACTCTTCCAAGTAAATGTTCGTTGAATTTTACTTATTACTACCACTACCACTACCACTACCACTACCACTACCACTACTACTACTACTACTACTACATAAGCCCGCCATCGGTCCCTATCTTGTGCAAGATTAATCCACTGTCTATCATCATATCCCACATCCCTCAGATCCATTTTAGTATTATCCTCCCATCTACGTCTCGGCCCCCCAAGGGTCTATTTCCCTCCGGTCTCCCAACTAACACTCTATATGCATTTCTGGATTCGCTCATTCCGACGCTTATTGTAGGGATTCGTAACAAGCTGTTTTTTTACGGTGATGGGTTGTTAGCCCTTCTCCCAACCCCCAAGCTGGAGGACCAACCCTTATCGGCTGTCCACGACTGCTTATTCAATACATTCCCAGCTACCCTCCATATCTGGAGGCCGTCTCTATCCGCAACCAGAGGACGCGCCATGCCGTGGTGATAGGGTCTATCCGAAATAAAATAAATCGTTGTCTTGTCGCTTCTAAAATATTGATTTATTACACTCCCTATTCAAAACTGCCGCGGATGCCAGATGCGAAACAAATGAGTGAGGTGTATAAACAATTGAATGCTCTTTAATATTTAAGTATAAAAATATAGGGGTGCCATTTGAAATTTCAAAGTGAGGGTGACTGTGGGGTGGGGGGTTAAATCTAAAATGCAATTAAGCCTGGTTTCAGACTTTCGCTCAATATCTAAATTGACGTGTTTTTTGTTTAAATTGAATTCAATTTAAATATTTAGTTATTTAGACTGAGAAGTTTTGAAATGAAACATTTTAATATGTTGTTGTTTATTGACTTTTCTGACTTTGAGCCAGAGGCCGTTTTAGGGTCTTATACGCACAGGATGCCCTCTCCAGCCATTGTACATAAATAATAATACATATATATTTACATATATGAGACTATTTCTGGCATAAGTGCCAGTAGGTGTGTGAGTGCAGTGATAAGTTCCTTTTATTTTGGTGTAGGCCTAATTTGTTGATTTGCGATACTTAAGGAATGGTGAACGGGACAAGAGTTCAGGGTAAAAGATATCAGTTGATAGACAACGTTATAGTAATATACGTTACAAGAGCGGTATGTTGACGTTTTCATGTTCGAGGAAAAGATTGAAAAAGCGAAACGTAGTTGAGCTTTTTTAATTTCCGAGAACATGAAAACAAACATACCGCTCGTGTATCGTACATTATTTTGTGCGAAGATCGTTTATTACATACCCGAAAGACGAATTTCTAATTAGTTGCAATGAAATCTCCATGTTGGTTTCTGTTTAATGACGGCAACTTCGGAACACCAAAATATCTTTCTTCAACATTGTTGCTTCAAAATGTTTTCTGTGTTTACTATACTCCAGCAGGCCGTGATATACGTCTATCTTTTTTTTCCCCCAGTCTATAAATGCGAACTTAAAAGAAACGGTAAGGTTATGTAATGATTTATTTTTCATTTTAATATTTTAACAATATTATTTATATAACATATTGCAGTAATAACATCGGCATCTGGAATCTTGTTGATTTTTTCACGGCTTCCTTAATGTTACTTGTATCAGGAATGCAATAAGTTTCGTGGAGTAGTAGACTTTACTTAATTTTTGCAAATATTTAAAAACAATAATTAACATTGCAATTTAGGTGAAATTGCAGTGGTAAGTTTCCAATTTATAATTATTACTATGTTAAACGTCTCTAAAAATAATATGTTAAAAGCCTAAAGCAGTAAAATGAATGTCGCGCTTAAGCGGTAAGAAGAGGGAAATTGTTATGTGTGTTACGTTGGGAATACTGAATGTGGTATTTCACACTTACCGCGTATTGGTTCTGTGCGGAAAACAAGCAAATACGCACGATCTCGCACAATAGTATTATATGGAGAGATTAAGAGGAAAGCAAGAAATGTGGATGAATGGGAAATGCTGGGTTTGCAGTTAAAGACCTGCTCTTGGGTAGAACAATATACACACATACATACATACATACATACATACATACATACATACATACATACATTTTTTTGTTGAAATTTTAAAGTTTCCCCTTCCGGTGGCAGAAGCGTCTGAATGGTTATGGAGACTTTCATGGGGTAGAGTTATTTTATTGATCTGCCTCTCTGTTGCTGTCGTGTGTCCTCTCGGACAGTATTCAGATTTCCAACACGTGTTTGCGGTTTTGTTTGTGTGTTTTAATTTGATGGTTGGGGCTGCTGGTAATTGCAGAGGAATTTCTCCAGTGTTGTTCTGTTGTTTGTGTTCGGTGGATTTGCGAAGATGTGTTGTGTATATACGCGATTTACTGCCGAATGTGTGTATTTCCTGTTTATGTTGTTTAGGTGTGTGAAGAGTGGCTTCGTTTTTGTCGTAGTGTAAACTGTGTTGTTTCTGGTGCGTCTGTGCAGGTGGAAGATTTGGCGGAGAATTCTTCTTTCGCTGGCTTCGAATTTTGATTGGGTCGTTGGAGGGGCTTGTGTGAGGAAAATGGAGGGATGTATGCATAGGGATCGAACCAATGCTTTGTGTAGGTGGAGGAGTGTTTCGTTATACAGCCAGGTCGATTGATGCCACTTAGGTAGCTTATTGCAATATGCCGAACAAAAATGTATATACAAAGGGAAAACCCTCGAAATATGCATTTATGCAAAATAAACTTTGCTTCATTCGAACGTAGAAACCATGATCGGCAAAGATCCAATTTTACTTTTTCATTGTGTCAAAACAATAAAAACATGCAGTTGCATGAATTTCCACGGTCTAATAATAATAATAATAATAATAATAATAATAATAATAATAATAATAATAATACAATAAGTAGTTTCACTGCGAGTTTGTAGGTTACGATGTATCGGAATAGGTCAGTAGGTCTCTTGCTTTTGGAAATGGTAATTTTTTGCATATACTCGCAGTAGGCGATGTTACTGCAGTATTTTCGTAGCCCTAATCACATGAGCTTGTTTCACGCCACGGCCCCTATCCACACGCTTCGTGATCCGCTATCCCACCCTCCGAACCGTGCAGTCCCGTTTATTGACGTCACGAAAGTGCTGGGAGTAATCGCATTTACAGTTGTTTTTTTTTAACTCTGTCTGCCCCACAAAATCATGCAACTGTCGGCGCTATATTCCGTTTTGTTGATAAGGGAAAACCGCAGCGGTGCCCACATTTAATCATCGCGACGTGGTTCTCAACAAATGGCCCGCGAGTTGTGTGTCGGTGTTGAACGCTCAGTCACTATGAGAGTATTCCGAATCTCACCGGTGAGCAATCCGATGGCATCACGGTGTTCCGAATTCCACCGATGACGTCATTGATGCTCCACCGGTGTCGCACCGGTGCCATCAGCTTGCAGAGGTGGTGGCAGTCTCCATCAGCCGCCATCAGTGAATCTGATTGGTTCTTGTATAGGGCGGGAATTAGCAGACGAATGACATCGTGCACTGTAGTGTCATGGCGGTGTGTTCTGCTGTATTGTTTGTAATGAGCACAACGTAAAAACAATATGTTAATGGCTTATGAGCGAACATGTCAACGGACCAGTTATTACTACCGGTTCAAGAAATAAATTGTTTATGCTCTCTTTTCTTTGAACGAGATGGGAGTACGAAAATTTCGCAAAATTTTGCTAGCGTAGCACAGACAACAACTTGTACAGTCGCCATGACAGCCATCGATCCTTCCAGCAGTTTTGTTCCTTATTTCGTTGCAATTTGACGTCATTGATGCCACCGGACCGGTGAGATTCGGAATACGCTGAATGATTTTGGTTTAGAGTTCGTGAAAAAAATGAAAGTCAATACAAGTTTTCGTATGTCACATGTAAAAACGAGTAAGAAAATAAGCTATGATTCGAAATTTTCATGATACCTGATCTACGCGATAAGCGGTTTTTGGGTATTTGCACCATGTACGTTAGTGTGGACAAAGCCAACGTTTCAGAGCTACATATTGGCTCAATCATCTGGAAAGGCAGGGGAAGGAAAACGGGGAACCTAACTCTATAACAAGAGGAAAAAAATCGCTCCAGCGCCGGGGATCAAACCCGGGTCCTTGGTTTTACGTACCAAGTGCTCTAACCACTGAGCTACGCCGAAGTTCAATCCACAGCAGCGGATCGAATCCCGCTTCTCTAGTGTTTTTCCTTTTGTGGCCTAACTCCATGTTTGACATATATGTTGACATAAGTCAACTGCCATTATACAAGGAGCGCACTCAATTGAATGACTTGATGGCCGGGATTCCACAGTATTATGCACTGTTGGGCGAAGAATGTACGTATATATTATGTCGAACTTAGGGTAGAAAGACCCTTCGCACGTCGGTCATACTGAGGTCTATTGTGCATCCCGAATGTTATAGGATGAATGAGGATGAGGTGCACCAGCCCATCGGTCACATGTGATCCCTCATCCGCTCTCCCAATGGGTGCCTCCTATCCTTCCCCGCTTTAAGTTCACACCTCCAAGGTGACCAAGCAACATAGGATCCATTCCAACGGCCCTTCCAAGGTGTCGAAGCGCATTTGGAAGTGCTCTTAAGGAATGAATCCTGGCAGAAATATTGCGGAAGGCTGGGAACCCAGGAACGGTTGCGGAGAGGACGCCTCCTGCCGTAAGCGGATGAAGACATGCGTCTTGACCTGAATATGTCTATTGAATGAGATGAAGAAGATTAATGATATGATATAAAAATCTAAATTCTTTTTCTACACGGTAGGGGAAGGGAAAATGGACCGTGGCAATGAAAATCCCAACCCGTCATTTGCCTAAGTAACTGTAGAAAACCATGAAAAAACCACAGTCAGGTTGGTCGGTCGGGAAATCGAACCACGGATCTCTCGAATGCGAGTCCCATGCGATAGGCACGAGCCAACTCGCTCGGTTAGGGTCGGTTGTGTAAAGCAGCGTTTCTCAAACTATGGTCCGCGGACCACCTGTGGTCCTCGAGGTCTGACCTTGTGGTCCTTCAAAAAGACAGAAGAAAAAATAAAATTCAAACGAATTGCGTATCACTCTATAGCTGAAAATCTCAGAGTTTGGAAATGACACATGGCAATCGCCTTTCACTTTTTCTCTCAGTACTGACATTTTATGAAATTTATTACCCTATCCGTCTACTGACTTCCCACTCTACTCTCAAGAACAACAGGGAATTTAAAGCACTATGAACGTGGTGTTCCTCGCCATCTTTTCCCTGTACATATGACTTTCTTAATAGTTTTACCGACACCTAGTCTGCACTTTGAAATGGTCACGTACTGTACGTCGTACATCAATAATACAACTCTGAGGTCACAATTTGAAACTTATTTTCCAAGTAAATATGATGAATTTTCATGGGTTCGTGATCACTTTCATTGCGATATTGAAACTAACAAACTTTCATTGAGTGAAAGAGAACAGTTAATTGAACTCTCGAATGAGACCGGACTTAAAATGAAATTCTAAGCGGAAGGTATGGTTAATTTCTGGACCTCATCACAAGTGAAAAGAGAATATAGTGAACTGTACAATGGTGCTTTACAGATTACAATTCAGTTTGCTTCTACGTATCTGTGTGAGAAAGGGTTTTCATCACTAACTCTAATAAAAACAAAGTACCGAAATCGACTCGATGTATGTGACGATCTCTGACATAAGCTTACCAGCATACGTCCAAATATAGAACTGTCCAAGAATCGACAGGCTCATCCATCTCATTAATGTGAGTACCAATATTTATTTATTTTTTTTAGTTAATAAGTTAAAGAATATCCAAACTCCTATAGCCTTGAATTATTAAAGAAACAAAAATGAATTTTCTTCTGTTAACATTAGCTTAATTAGTTAATACTAATATAAAATTGAGTTACTTTAATTAATTTTAATTAATTCTACTTTAAAATATAAGTAGGCATATATTAATATTAAAATATGCTATAAAATGATAAATTTGCTTTCGAAGGGAACAAGAATAAGGTGATCCGCGGAACTTTTCTCACTTAAAAAAGTGGTTCCCACATCAAAAAAGTTTGAGAAACGCTGGTGTAAAGCATTTGAACTGAGGTTAAGGGTAAAAAATTGCCGCCAATCAAGTTGTACCCACATTAAGTTGTATAAACGCTAATTTAAGTTCACGTTATTTCGGTATAAGTTCATATTTAACTCTTAAATTTTCTCCAATTAATCTCCTTGAACCTAGTTCAGAAGCATTCATATGTGATACATAACCAGCTCTGAACCAAAATCATAGCGACATAATATTGAACACTTGCATGCAACTCGCGGACCGTTTGTTGAGAACCACACCGCGATGATTAAATGTGGGCACTGCTGCGGTTTTTCCTTATCAGCAACACGGAATTCGGCGGTGGCTGATAATGTTACATTAAGCGTCTGGAATTCTACTGTTTTTTGTTTCACTACGGATCCCAGAATGGATGTCCATATTCGGTGCGGAGAAAGACGTGTTCTACATCAAAAGTAATAAGTTTTGTTGGAAATTAAGAACATTAAATACTATTATGGAGATGACAGTGACGACAAATACGCTTATTAAAAATCGTAGTTAAAATTATCAACTTATTTTCAACCATTTCTCGTAAAAAAAAAGGGGGGTAAAATATAGCAAGTTTATTCGTAGTGATACGAATGTGACGTAGGCTAGAAATTGATTAGTGTTCTAATGGATTACGAATAGGACGAATGACGGTAACAAAATGAATTGCTAGAAGGTTGGAGGAACAAAGGAGCTTTTTAATTGATTTATTTTACGACGCTTTATCAACTGCGATGGTTATCTAGCGTGTGAGTGAAAGATTACACTTTTACTACTTCGTACTACTTTTGACAGATAAAACGGTACGAAAGGACGTGTTTCAACCAATCATGGCTGTTTATCGCTACAATTTTATCACTTCTCTAGCATTTGTTTGTTTTTGTCACTTCCCTAGCATTTGTTTCTTTTTATCACTTCCTTAGCATTTGTTTCTTTTTATCACTTCCCTAACATTTGTTTTTTTTTTTTTTGTTTTCCAATAGCTTATATCAAACTGAAAATTCTTTACGGCAATATAAAACATGATTTGCGATCGTCTTTTGTTTCCGACATAGACAGTCAACTGAAAATGGCGGCTCCGTTCAAACGTTTTGGTGAAGCTAACATTAGTGAAATAGAGTCCGCCGAGCAAGCTCCATGGTAGCGTGTCTGCCTCCAGACTAGCCGGTCCGGGTTCGATTCTTGTAAAATTTCTACCTCGGGGTTAGGAGAGATGGCGGTGCACAACTTCTAATTACTAAATTGCACACCAATATGCCTGGGTTAAATCCCTAATCTCTCCGCAGTGCTTATGAAGAGAAGGCATATGCCACTGTTGATAGTGATTCGTCCGTCGGATGGGGACGTTAAGCCTGGCGGCCCCCTTGGTGCTATTCAATAGGAGTAGGCTACGTGCCGGTATCAGGTTTTCCCTTCTCCCTTCCTCACCTTCATTATCATCATCCTCACTCATTCCCTACACTACACTTACATGAACACGTAACATATACTCACCTTAGTACAAGACATAACTCTTCACAGATACACATCATGCATAACGTGGCCCCCCGATGTGGTGTGCAATTTGAAAATGGGTCACAGTTCTGCCATCTATCCGCAGTATGCGGAACCTGAATCACGTAAAGTGAAGTGGGTAGGCATTATACACACACACATTAGTGAAATAGAATTTTAGTAAGTCAATTAATACCAATTTTACTGTATTACATTAGTCTACTTTATTTCTTCTAATCTTTATATACTTTCTTCTGTTTTTATTACCTCCCAAACATTTATTCCTTTGTTTGCCAACATTCAAACTGCAAATTCTTTATAATATTATAAAACATGCTTTGCGATCGTCATTTGTTTACCCATAGACATTCAACTGAAAATGGCGGCTCCGTTCAAACATTTTGGTGAAGCCAACATTAGTGAAATAGAATTTTAGTAAGTCAATTAATATCTATTTTATTGTATTAGATTACTCTATTTCTTCTAATCTTTATATACTTCCTTCTGTTTTATCACCTCCCTACCATTTGTTTCTTTGTTTGCCAACATTTAAAACTGCAAATTCTTTACGGTACTATAAAACATGCTTTGCGATCATTTGTTTAATGCATAGAAGTAGACTGAAAATGGCGGCTCCGTTCAAACGTTTTGGTGAAGCTAACATTAGTGAAATAGAATTTTAGTAAGCCAATTCATATTTTATTGTATTAGAGTACTTTATTTTTTCTAATCGATATATACTTTCTTCTAATCGTGTAATTGTCAATTAAATCCCACTCTAATTTTTCTCTAGATAAATCAAACCTGTAGTGAGAATAGTGTTGATAATGCCAGCGAAATGAGTCCAGGGTCTCGCACTGGAAGTTACCCAGCATTTCCTCTTAGTCGGTTGAGGGAAAATCTCGAAGAAACCTTAACCAAGTAGCTTGTCTCAACCAGGATTTGAACCTGGGTCCGCTCGTTTCACGGGGCTAACCGATACTCCACAGCGATGGACGAAAGGAAGGAAGGAAAAGATTCCGAGAAAATCTCCTCTAAGAACACTCAAGAGCTCATATTGATAAGATAAGAACATCTGTGCTCGAAACAAGATTCGATCCTACGGCCGTAATCTTCATGCAATGTAAAATCTCTAGGTCAACCGTTAATTAGACTGTTGACTAGCTGAAATTTTTATGAAGAGCTTGAATTTTAGATCACTTCTTTAAATGTCTATTCATAAATACAGGGACATCATTTTATTTTTACTTCAATTTATATTGTACCTGAGTTTTTGAATGTACTTCACTCCCACACCTTCTACTAGTAAACTCCAAGCGTCCTCCACACAGAACCGAGGCCGCGTATGCAGTACTGAGTTAGTGAGTATAGTACGTTGCAGAAAAATGTTCACGTTTTCCAGTGACGAAAGAGCTTTCAATATTGAATCATATTTTCGCACAGGTACTGTCGTCCGTTTGTTTACGTCGCATCCCGATTTCCCCCCCACCTGCTTCTGTTCGCCCCTCTGTAAAGTCTAGTAGCTGGGCTGTCTTAGCTCTTTTATGACAACATTAATTTCTGTTAGGAATTGGACGTCTACGTAATATTATACAACTATTTAAAATAACTTAAATAAAAATGCCTTGTTAAGTAATTAACTGTCACGTTATTTCCCCCCCCCTTTCTACGACCCTGCAACAAAACCACTTGAACGGACAGTAGATAGCATTTCTGAGTAATTTTATCTTTTCGGATCGGGCAGAAGTGAAGATTGAATTTACAGTACGTAAGGTAGCCTACTCTTTTATAGAGTAGGTATAGAATTATTTCAACATGAGTTACTCGTACGAAGGACGAAACTGGTAATTGGAATTAGTCTATAGTGCGATAATATGCACGGCCACCATTTTCAAAAATGTGTTTAAATATCCATATTATGATTATTTTTCAATTTAACTTCATTCTCGATATTGTACGCTAATGTGCTGTAGACAGTATAATATACACTACATAATGAATACGTCCGCATGGATAACTCAGTTGGTGAGTAAAAACACTGAGTGTTAATACTGTACTGTATTTTGATTAAACAAAAACCTAATGAAAATTATCAAACACAAAATTGCGATATTTCCTAGTTTACATAAATGGATGAACTACTTTTCTTCCCTCCTATACCTAGTAATGTGATTTGTATTTTACGCCAGTATCATCGAACTCCAGTCTTGGAAGAGGGAGCAAGCGGTGATTCCGGTTCTAGACCTTTAATCCAAATATATAGCCCGGTTGATATTAAAAATGTTAGTAAAAATAAAATGATGTCTCTGTATTTCGTGAGTAAGCACAAACTTAAGAAGGGATTAGGAACACGATTGGAGAGATCGCTGCAGTCTCATGGGATAAGAATGTGCATTGCCAAGCCTGTAGTTGGCGCTACGTGGGTCTGTACATCGAGGAATCAATACCCTCACAAGGTTGCACACCTACGCGGACAGGACGACCTTGTTCTAGCTTCGTATAAAGACATGATCAGACCCAGTTTTGCGGTCTCCTTAGCGACGCTCATACTTTTTTTTTACGTATGTCTGCGTCTCAAGTACATAAGGGGTTAGGTACAGCTTACAGCAGTAAAATTTTGGAAATATTCAACATCTTTTTCCTCCATTACTGTATCTTGTACAATAATGAAAATTAGTATGCGGGCTATTCCATCTCAAATCGACCGAAATATAGAGAAAATTGACCTTGCAATTTTTAAATACAATGAAACTTTTTCTGTCCGTTGACAGCTGTGATACAATGCTTTGTGCAAAGTTTGAGGCATCAGAACTTCATAGTGTTTAAATTAAAAATATTTAAATTTATCGTATTTTCATAAAATTAGCAAATTTAAACTGTTGTGGCTCCGATCACCCAATGATCAAAATAATGGTTTATTTTGATGCTGAGAAATTAAAGTTTATATTGACATGTAAACAGTTTTTCTTACTTTCTATGGAAATGGAGAAATTTAGATTTTTGTTCATTAAGCTGCCTTTGCCCACGAAAAGATATTTTAAAAATATATGGTTAGGTTTCGCATTGAAAGTGCAAATAAACACAAATTTTTTACTAGTGCACCGTTGATAAGAAAGTATTGAAAATATCAAATAAAGAAAATAAGTAGTACGCGCGTGAGCTAATCAGCTGACTGTGAGGTGGGAGCTAGCCTAGGGAAGCAAGACCAGGAGACATAAACACGTGATGTTTCGTCAATTAGCGCATAGCTGGGCTAGCTTTATCACAAGTTTTCATAAACACAGAAGTAAAATGACGCCCGACGCTCGCTTATCTTCAGCTCTCGGCCAATGCGTGCGGCAATGCGCCGTTCAAGTCTAGGCGTGTGAAAATAACTTATTTAATACCCTCGAAACTTATTGCCGAGCCATCAAGCAAACAATGCCGAATCACTCTTACTAATGCAAAGTTTTTTCTCAATGTTTTTTATATTTTTACAAATGAGCAAAAAGCCTAAAAGTAAGGAAAACCATATTATCTGTCTCCCTGTATACAATAAAAATAAGTATTACTTATCATAACCTACCAAATGTCAGCTTCAAAATGAGCTCCCGTTCAATGTTCTGCAGTAAATGGTTCCAGAGTTCTGAGCGCTGAAAGAGGCTTGTTTTTATAAAATACGCTAAATTTGTCGCTCAATAGTACGAAAACCGTTTGACTTTCGATAGTATATTTTTGAAAATGCACTCTCCTCAGTACCTTGTATAAATAGGGAAAAAATTTGAGTCTTAAAAAATGCGAGGTTTTTTACTGATCGATTTCATATGGAATAGCCCATGCGTAAAACACAGTCCTTCTGCTATGTGAAAAAAAAAATATTTTTACGATTTAGAAAAAATTGTTTACATTTTTTTTCAAAATTCAGTTCACTGTGCAGTGATGAAGCGTTTCCCACATAACTCAAAAACTATCCAACATTCTGTGATGAAATTTTTTGTGTGTATTTATGCATGTCATACCTACACTATGATGCAAGATCACTTCTCTAACTTTGATAGATTGTCTAATAAAAAATTAATTAATTTAAAAAAATGGTCAAATATCAGTACTTCCTTCTAACACATTATAAAGAGATATTTATTAAGGAATGTAGTTGAAAGACTTATTGTAAACATGAGTTTCAGCAATAAAGTAAAAGAGAACATGAAAAAGTTAACAAGTTAAGAAGTTTATGAGTTATGATGGAAACGCTTCATCACTGCATTGTAAACTACCACCATTTTGAATTTTGAAAAAAAAAATAGATAAATATTTTTTTTTTAATCGTAAAAATATTTTTTTTCACAAAGCAGAAGGACAGTGTTTTACACATACCAATGTTCATTATTGTACAAGATACAGTAATGGAAGATAAAAATACTGATTATTTCCAAAAATTTTACTGCTGTAAGCTATACCTAACCCCTTAAATAACTGATAAGGAGGAAGCCCAATTTTCTAGACATGAAGAGGGAAAGCAGCAGAAACTGCAGATAAAACCAATTGCTTTGGAACTTCGATGATGTAATGAAATACGCTAATTTTAATCTTATTTTGATTAAATATAATAATATAATAATAATAATAATAGTAATAATAATATACATTTTTATTTCATGTTTTTATGTTCCTATTTATTTAGGTTTTTATATTTGTTTGCTTGCTTGTATGTTCTTTTGATTATTTATTTTATATTTATTTTTTTATTTACACAATACAGTCGAATCTGGATTGTACAGCTGCCAGAAGAAAAAGTGGCCGCTCACTAGAAGCTAAGTTCTCTTCGAGTATCTTCGCTACAATTCGGAGACAGGCGATATTACATGTTGTTGGACCACGTTGCCTGATATCTACAGTTATAATTAAAGTGTTCTGCGTGTTACTGTTGTAGCGTAATGGTAGCGTTCCGGGCTAGTATTCGTGAGGTCGTCCATCCGAACACAATCTAGTGCTTTTTATGTTTTTTTAAGTGAGGAAGAAAATATAATTGCTCCTGTCTCTTTTATGACAGTTTTAGTAATTAACATCAGGTGTTTTTAATTTTTAATTTTAGTAGGTTATGTTACGACGCTTTATCAACATCTTAGGTTATTTAGCGTCTGAATGAGATGAAGGTGATAATGCCGGTGAAATAAATCCGGCGTCCAGCACTGAAAGTTACCCAGCATTTGCTCATATTGGGTTAAGGGAAAACCCCGGAAATAACCTCAAGCAGGGAACTTGCCCCGACCGAGAATCGAACCCGGGCCACCTGGTTACTCCACAGGTGTGGACTTAAGGTGTGGACTTAACATCAGGTTCATAAATGTATTATACCATGACCAAAGCTCGGATCTTGGGGACTTGTGTGTCGTGTGCTTGAGTAAGGTTACAGGCATAACGTACACAAAGCTCACGCTGCAAGTGCTCAGGGACAGTCGTTTGTACTAAGAAAGTGGTCACATCGAATGGCAAGAAGACGAACGAATAAACTGTGTCACGTCGAAGCCAATGACATTAAGAGAATTACAGGTAAACGGTCTGTTTGAGGAATTAGAAAATACGTGTTATTCGAATGGGTGTTATGGAAGTTTGAAAATGCATTTCTTAAATTTTAGGTACAGAATTTCGTGGAGGAATTCTGAGGAGATACATTATTTTCTTCTAATGCAGAGTTTATATCTTGTAAGTTGTACCACACATAAACTAGAGCTGGAAACGGGCATTCATTGAAAGACATTGCAGTCCTTTAAATTGATGGAGAATTTGTGCATAGCCATGGATCAAGTCGTAGAGGGACCTTCCCTAGTAGTGATACACTAATTGAAAACTATTTGCGAGAAAAATTTAGGATATACTTATCTTTCTCAGATACGAGATCTGCTGAAAATCGAACAGGAAACAGTGACAGTGAAATATTCAGTATTTTATTTAGGCCCAAGACTTTATAATAAAATTTCAAACCATTTTCCAAATTTGAAATTTTTTAAAATTGAAACTTTTAAAAAAGAATTTTGTAAAATTATCCATGATATATAATAGTAACAAATGTACTTTTTTTACCTTTTATTTCTATCGACTATATTCATGTTTTTATTGAATATCACT
This sequence comes from Periplaneta americana, assembly GCF_040183065.1. NCBI lineage: Eukaryota > Metazoa > Arthropoda > Insecta > Blattodea > Blattidae > Periplaneta > Periplaneta americana. The sequence continues at coordinate 19,448,921 of NC_091119.1, forward strand.
GGCTTCTGTCGGATTGTCAATTTATATTAAATGTGTATTTTTCTCTCGTTTTCCCTTTCTTCTTTATTCTTGCTCTTGTGTTGTACTTATTGGTTTGAATTAAGTTAATTACTGTATTTAGTAAACTGTCCTTGTAAATTTTATGTTATATTATTCACTAAGACCACACCGTACACGAGCCTGACTCTTACGGTAGTGGCTAGAAACATTTTTATTTTATAAATGCAATTTGTACTCACTAGGTAGCTAGTTAAAATAAATAAAATAAAAAAATTAAAGTTTGCTTCCGTCACTTCATGTGACGTGGAAATAAGTTTCCTTCGTTTCAAATCATGTTTAACTAACAGACGAAGAATTTATGGGTTCGAAAATCTTCGAATGCATGTAGTCATACACTGTAATGAAATGTACAGAGCAGAACTGTAAATTTGATGTATTTTGCATGTTTATTTATATATATATATATATATGCTATAAAATTAGATGTTTCAACCTATCATAATATTATCATTATGTTGTTCCAGCCAGGAACCACTTTTATAGCAGACCTGACAGTACCTCCGTGCTGGAAGCGGGAGTTTGTTGACATTGAAGTCCGGTCGCTTAGCCACGTTCAAAGACACAAGTCCCCAACTTCCGAGCTTTGACCATGACTTTATCACTATTTATTATGACATTATGGCTACAAATGGAAAGAAAGATTATATTCTCAACAAAAGTATATTTCGTGGCATAAACAAAACAAACTTAGGCCTATAGGCGTCTGCCTTAGAAAATTGATTCAATATTTAGCTGACTTTCTATCCCCTAGATTGCGGGTTTGATCCCGGGCCAGATCGATGGCATTTTAGTAAGCTTATACTTAAATGCAACAGGCTCATGAAAGTAGATTTACTGACATGTAAAAGAACACCTGCGGGACAAAATTTCGTTAAATAAAACATAATTTTTTTTTTAGTTCATCTTCCTCCCATCTCGATCACATCTTCATTTTCCTAAGCGCTAGTTCAACTCCTTCCCTTAAAATAGAAAGTCCTTTTTCGTTTTCTGATACGGCTGCTTCGTCTTCTACAGCTAAGTCATCTGGACGATTCCCTGTCTCATATAACTATTCTGCATATTTCGTCCACGTGTTCAGTATTCCTGGTTTGTCTATTATTTCAATTCCGATTTCGTCTTCTTTTAACCAAGCCCCTACAGTGTCGGCTGCGCGAAACGAGGAAACCGGGGAAAATTGAACGCTGCGCTTGCCGCCATGATGTTGGAGAGCAGACGCATAATAGCAGAACGTAGATCACGCAATTTAACGCAGTGATGATCTAAAATTGACAGATTATGGCCATTTTCGACGTTTAACGTAAAATTAGGACGAAATAAACATATTCAAAGTTTCATTGATATGCGTTAGAACATTAAAGAAAAGAAAATACGTATGCAGCAATTTATAGAAAACATGCTGATACATCCATAAATAGGCCTACACAATACACATTATAGAATGTATAATTTTACGATAATCAGCAAATTGTTAGGTTTCAGAGAATCGAAAATTATATTAACATACATTACTCTTAGGTCACAAGACATAAATGTATGCACCTTGATTATACAAGTTCTTATTATAATCAAATTCTTAAGTGAAATAAATATGTGATTATCAGTATAGACCTGTTGTTAAGTTTTAGAGAATCGAAAATTATATTACCGGTACTTGTAGACCACAGGACATAGGTAATCTGGCAAAATATAATGTGCGATGGTAGCCAAATTACATTGAATTCATTCTTCAATTTAATAAACGGAATGCTATCAATTATAAAACGTACTGGTACCTAATACATTGCAAACAATAGGTAACGTGAAGACCTAAAAACTAAACAATTACTTTATGCAAGATAAAAAAAACCACATAGACCTACTTTTTTGTGTGTGGATTTTTTACATATTGTATTGATATTTTAAATAAATAAAATAGATATATTATCATTGCTTGCGGAGTGATGGTACATAATTTTTACGCACATATGTAATATCAATAAGATGCCATTCCTTGCTTTTGTTAATAAAATATATCCGGCAAAATGTAAAAGAGTTATTTACAGATGAACTCTGAATCATAAGTTCACAAAGAAGGCTTAGCTATTTATTTATTTATTTATTTATTTATTTATTTATTTATTTATTTATTTATTTATTAGCTGTATATTTATTTATCCATATATGGATCTTGAATGAAAGTTTATTATCTTGCAGATAAATTCATCTACATAATAAAAACAAAAAGTTATCTTTCCACTAATGTTTTAACATTTGATGTGTAAGTCTAAATACAGTAATTCACTCAGTGGGATTTCTCTACAGTCTGATATACCTGTACAATCAACTAAGTATTCTTTATTGTCGTAAACTACTGATTGATTTTTAATGATATTGATATTGTAACAACAGAGATAATATTATATCGTACCTATTGCAAATGACTTGGAAAATTAAACAGGGATGGTATTATCGCCGCGCTCTCATGGTTAACATTCGGCAGGTCTTTGAAATTTAATTGTATTATTGTTTTAAATTTCTTTGTCGCCGCTCCATTCACTCGCCTCAATTTCAATAATGCAACCAATAAGCTGCTTCCATTATTAAATGACACTTACTTGTCTAATCCACGTGGACTAAAAACGAGGATACAATGTCTTGTGCTGAGGACGAACATTAAGGTATGTGATTAAAAATTAATATTAAAGAGTTATTATTAAGAGTTAAAAAAAAGCCAACGTACTCGTATATGAAATAATAATAATAATAATAATAATAATAATAATAATAACAACCATTTAACAATATAACAAACTAGTGCTTATTCTTATCGAGGAAGTAGACGTGACAACGTGACGCTTAGAGTGAAACCTACAGAGCAACAATCGGTCGGCAAAATTATGTTTTAAAAGCACACCGCACGTTATTGTAGATGCCGGCATGTTAAGCATGAGTCCGCGGCGATAATATGTCATCTTTCAAAATTCTATTGCCATTACTTTCACACTGTTCACTAAAAACACCCGAGACAAAACAAAGGACAAGTATGACAATCGTGTTTACCGCTCTATTTCTACCAGTAGCATGGCGGCGTAAACATGCGCAGACAGGTTTCAATTTTGGACAGCGCTCTGTGTGAGTCTAGTATACTATATAACGTCTTTGCTTTTAACCACATTAAAGGTAAAAGTGTGTTAAATTTAACTTAGATCACAGTGGTATCTAGGAAATAAGTTAGTAGTTTAACGGATAATGTGGAACTTGGGTTTGTTTTGATGACTATAAACTTATTATTAATATTGATGATAGGTAATTATTTTTCCAGGTGACTGAGGAAGAGTTCATAAACTACTACTCCGGCCTGAGCGCTAGCATCGATGACGACGCTTATTTCGACTTGATGATGCGCCATGCCTACAATCTCTGAAGCACTGTCCACGGAAGAGCATCTCCGTAGAAGATTGTATTGTGCCGCACAATACTTTCAGTTCCAGAGATTTTAAAAGAGAACTTTACCTCATTAGGAAGGCTTTGTTGTAAAACGGCTTCTTTGAAACTTCATTTCTTTTGTCTTGATATATTTACAATTGGGACAAATTTCGACGTAATAATTATTCAGTTTTAAAGTGACCCTCGAAAATATGAAGAATTTTAATTGTATGAGCCTATGAGTTCTTCACAGATATTTTTTTTAATTTATGAAAAATCCAGTTTAATTTTTAACATATCGTTAGGCCCTACCAAATACATTCGATTGGATTCAATTTCTAAATGACGAAGTCAATAATTTTCGTTAATGTTAGTCTTCTTAAATTTGAATTGCATTGAAAATAACACAGAACTGCTAGAAAAAAGTCACTTATTCTATGATATTTACTGATATGCATTTATCACTTAATGTAAATGTTTATTTTGTTTTAGTTTGTCGCCCATTTTATTTACAATTAATATAACCTAACCAGCTAAAAGCGATGAAAAACTTTCTTAATTTATTTGTTGTATTGAGTAATGGATTCACGAGATAGTCGTGATGTCCAATCACAGTATTAGTTATTTCATCTCACGATAATGTAGAGTTTCACGTCATCCAGGACAAAGCCTTCCCATGTTGCATGTAATGCACTTTTTTGCATTTGTAAATTGGCCGGAGACTGAACAACCACCTCCATCTAGTGCCTAAAAGATGCGTTAATTTCTGCCCGACTATAGCTACACGAAGTCCCAAAATTCTTAAAAAAAAAACAGTTTTTATTTATTTTCACGTACAGGCTCATTTTTATCTAATACTTGACTTCATTATGTTGAGAGATGAACTGTTTTAGTGCCTGTTGGAAGACGAAACCAAATTTAGAAACGATAAGAAATATGATTCTGTATTACATGACCTACTGTGATCAAAACGATCTTTTCCTTTTCATTTGCTTTTATTTATAGCTTTCGTTTAAATTGTCCATAATTAATATGGTTTTCAAAATGTAAAAGAAATCACCATGGCTTTCTTTTATAGAAGAAAACCTAAACCATTAATTTTCATTTTTATTGAGTCAATTACAAAAAAAATGAATACCGGTAAAGGCTGGTTCACAACTAACTGGGAATGAGAACCAGAACGATAACTGGAAACGGAGGACGTGAACGTGAATTTGATTCACAATAAACCGAAAACGGAAACGACTATGCATATCGATATGCATGTCAACAATGATACGTAAAGTCGATATTACGCATTCTGATGTTTTGATATAATGAATCAATGGCGTTCTCTCATGAGTACAAGACAACCAACATAAAATACAGGTTAACCAACTTCAAAATTTATGGCACAGAATATTTAAGAATTCAATTCACTTGGTAATATGGTCTCACATACATGTAGCATATATTGAAAGTAATTCCACTGAATTTCTGAATTAATTGGACACAATGCACGAAAAAGAAATTATGTCACGGCCTCCTTGCTACAAAATATACGACGACCAAATATCTTTACGTTGACAACAGAAAGAATCTAGTAGGCTGTGATCGGAAACGAGAACTGCAAAGTTAAAACTTCGCCAAGTTTTACGTTTCCGTTCCCGGACTACGGCAAGATTCTAGTTTATTGTGAATGCTTACATTTAAATATATGTAAATATTTTAACAATTTTTCCGTTCTCGTTCTCGTTTACGTTCCCGGTTTATTGTAGACCAGATTTAATTATTAAAAAAAACTGGTTAAAAATATGTACCTTACGATCTATCAACAGTTTAAACTAACTAGCAAACGACACTATTATTTTTGCATCCACTATTCTAAGTTGCCCAAACAGTGCGTTTCTTATAATTTGTCAAAAACATCGACATAAAGTTAAAGCAAGCAGCTATGGGCAAGTTAAATCGCATCCTACATACTGTTTTTATATGTGTAGATATCTGAAACCATTGAAAGCCTTAACGACAGATAGATACTTTATTGTGAACTCTGTTGGGTTTCTTCAACAGCGCTGATGTTACGTTCCTCCATTTTTGGAAGAGTTCGTAGTTAAAAATATGTGTGATATGTTCAAATAAAAATAATGAATATTCCGAAATGTTTATTTATTTCATATGTTATGTGCAGCATCTTACGATGCATTAGAAATGAGAGATATGGGGGAAAATTTGATACCCACTTTTTTTTTTTTAATTTATACGAGTAAAGCCCATATTCATGGGCTATACAAGAACAGATAGGCTACATACATACAGGGGGTTAATGTTTGATTATATTTTAAACAAAAAGTTTTAACAAAATTTTGCTGGTATTAACTGTTTGTTTCACAGTTTATTTTTTTTTAGAGGTTATTACATTTTAAGATGATCTCTTCGCCAACTCCTTGAATTATATATTAATATCGCAGTGTTTGAAAATACGTGCTGGACTTTCATACAGTTGTATTTGTTCTAGAATGCAAGGAACTTATTTTGCTTTTTGCAGAACTTGTCGTAATTTCATTCATACGACTGAACTTCGTTTTCCGTCTGCAGAAGAGGTAAAAATTAAAATAATTCCTGAAGGTGGTACTCACGCAATACAGTGCCACAGGATTGAAACACAAATTTCCGAAGAAAAAATAGTAAAGAAATGTGTAAGTATATGTAGCAGTTTTGTAGTCACTGACAAAATTTCCCCAGAAGAATATAACCTGCCACGAATACCAAGGCACGTAGCTTACGAAGAAAACAGCAGTCAGTGCTGAAACAATTCTGGCTCCCTTCTTTCGCCCACGAATTATCTTCTTCAGATTTGTAGACAATTCTCCCGGTACATCGCGCACACTCTCCACCAGATGTCGGGCTGTTAAACTGTAAAATATGGCGATCACGATGAGCGGAATGATACAAAATATAAACAGATTGAGCAGCGCTACATTTTTCGAGAATTCGGTGCCGTAAGTCCCCGCAACAGAACGGCACTCTTCGTCTTTAACGTTGGCAGTAACAGCGGTGCGGAGTGCAAATGCGAGTGACAGAACCCAAATTAATGTAATATTTAATCCAGAAATGAGACGGGATCTTGAGTTTTGGAGTCCGTTATGGATATGTATACTGGTAGCAACAATGCCTCTATATCTTTGAACGCTAAGCATTGCTACTGCAAATATGCTGAGGCCAACTGCAAAATCACTGAAAAACCACATCGCTTTGCAGAGGACGACACCAACTGTCCATCTGTTGGAAACTAGAAGAGCGTAGAAGAGTGGGATGTTGACAATGACAGAAAGTAGATCTCCAAGAGCCATAGTGAGTATGCAGGCGTTTATTGATGTTCGCATCTCTTTATGTCTTGCCAATATTAAGAGAAGTGTGACGTTGCTCATTGTTCCAACAATGAAAATAATGCACATTATGGTGGGATCCAAATATTTCTTCAACACCAGAAAGTTCCTGAAACCCTCGTCCATGTTTTCGTTAAGGATTGTTCTATCATGTTTAGTGCTGGTCCAGTTTCCGTCAATTCCATTTATTGTAGGTGTTGGTATTAATGATTCATTGAAGCTCGTAATTTCATCTGTAAATTTGTTTCTTGTGCTTGAAGTTACGAACATATTGTCCTTAAAGAAGTTTCTGTTGATTTCAGTTCGAGATATATTAATAGTGGTTGATGATTGTGCGTAAATTTCCCGTGGAAAGTTAAGTATGACTGTCAGCACCAGAAGATCCATCTGTAAAGAAAGTAAACATGTTTACCACATCGAGTTTTGATGTTTTTTGGATTGTAATCATTCACAGAGAACACTCTTTGTTGCAGTAATTCTTGATCTTGAATACTAAGTTGAAAATACTAGATTCTTGATCATAAGTTAGACCTAATGTTACACTGCCGGATAAATCAGATTTGACAGTCTCTTTTTTATTGGAAGAGTAGCTGAAATTTGTATATGAAATCATATCAAATAGGAGTATAATAATTTTATTAGTGAATAGCTAACGCCAGGAAGAGTGGACATGGAGCTTCAATAATAATAATAATAATAATAATAATAATAATAATAATAATACATTATTACTATTATTATTATTATTATTATTATTATCATTATTATTATTATTAGTCCGTATAGGTCAGTTTCTATCTGATGCTTTTCCAATTCACTGCGGGCTAAAGCAGGGAGATGCACTATCACCTTTACTTTTTAACTTCGCGCTAGAATATGCCATTAGGAAAGTTCAGGATAACAGGCAGGGTTTTGAATTGAACGGGTTACATCAGCTTCTTGTCTATGCAGATGACGTGAATATGTTAGGAGAAAATACACAAACGATTAGGGAAAACACGGAAATTTTACTTGAAGCAAGTAGAGCGATCGGTTTGGAAGTAAATCCCGAAAAGACAAAGTATATGATTATGTCTCGTGACCAGAATATTGTACGAAATGGAAATATAAAAATTGGAGATTTATCCTTCGAAGAGGTGGAAAAATTCAAATATCTTGGAGCAACAGTAACAAATATAAATGACACTCGGGAGGAAATTAAACGCAGAATAAATATGGGAAATGCGTGTTATTATTCGGTTGAGAAGCTCTTATCATCCAGCCTGCTGTCCAAAAATCTGAAAGTTAGAATTTATAAAACAGTTATATTACCGGTTCTTCTGTATGGTTGTGAAACTTGGACTCTCACTCTGAGAGAGGAACATAGGTTAAGGGTGTTTGAGAATAAGGTGCTTAGGAAAATATTTGGGGCTAAGCGGGATGAAGTTACAGGAGAATGGAGAAAGTTACACAACATAGAACTGCACGCATTGTATTCTTCACCTGACATAATTAGGAACATTAAATCCAGACGTTTGAGATGGGCAGGGCATGTAGCACGTATGGGCGAAACCAGAAATGCATATAGAGTGTTAGTTGGGAGACCGGAGGGAAAAAGACCTTTAGGGAGGCCGAGACGTAGATGGGAGGATAATATTAAAATGGATTTGAGGGAGGTGGGGTATGATGATAGAGACTGGCTTAATCTTGCACAGGATAGGGACCGATGGCGGGCTTATGTGAGGGCGGCAATGAACCTTCGGGTTCCTTAAAAGCCATTTGTAAGTAAGTAAGTAAGTAAGTTGGTATTAATGATTCATTGAAGCTGGTAATTTCGTCAGTAAATATGTTTCTTGTGCTTGAAGTTACAAACATATTGTCCTTCAAGAAGTTTCTGTTGATTTCAGTTCGAGATATATTAATAGTGGTTGATGATTCTGCGTAAGTTTCCCGTGGAAAGTTAAGTATGACTGTCAGCACCAGAAGATCCATCTGTAAAGAAAGTAAACATGTTTACCACATTGAGTTTTGATGTTTTTTGGATTGTAATCATTCACAGAGAACACTCTTTGTTGCAGTAATTCTTGATCTTGAATACTAAGTTGGAAAATACTAGATTCTTGATCATAAGTTAGACCTAATGTTACACTGCCGGATAAATCAGATTTGACAGTCTCTTTTTTATTGGAAGAGTAGCTGAAATTTGTATATGAAATCATATCAAATAGGAGTATAATAATTTTATTAGTGAATAGCTAACGCCAGGAAGAGTGGACATGGAGCTTCAATAATAATAATAATAATAATAATAATAATAATAATAATAATAATAATAATACATTATTACTATTATTATTATTATTATCATTATTATTATTATTAGTCCGTATAGGTCAGTTTCTATCTGATGCTTTTCCAATTCACTGCGGGCTAAAGCAGGGAGATGCACTATCACCTTTACTTTTTAACTTCGCGCTAGAATATGCCATTAGGAAAGTTCAGGATAACAGAGAGGGTTTTGAATTGAACGGGTTACATCAGCTTCTTGTCTATGCGGATGACGTGAATATGTTAGGAGAAAATACACAAACGATTAGGGAAAACACGGAAATTTTAATTGAAGCAAGTAGAGCGATCGGTTTGGAAGTAAATCCCGAAAAGACAAAGTATATGATTATGTCTCGTGACCAGAATATTGTACGAAATGGAAATACAAAAATTGGAGAATTATCCTTCGAAGAGGTGGAAAAATTCAAATATCTTGGAGCAACAGTAACAAATATAAATGACACTCGGGAGGAAATTAAACGCAGAATAAATATGGGAAATGCCTGTTATTATTCGGTTGAGAAGCTTTTATCATCCAGCCTGCTGTCCAAAAATCTGAAAGTTAGAATTTATAAAACAGTTATATTACCGGTTATTCTGTATGCTTGTGAAACTTGGACTCTCACTCTGAGAGAGGAACATAGGTTAAGGGTGTTTGAGAATAAGGTGCTTAGGAAAATATTTGGGGCTAAGCGGGATGAAGTTACAGGAGAATGGAGAAAGTTACACAACATAGAACTGCACGCATTGTATTCTTCACCTGACATAATTAGGAACATTAAATCCAGACGTTTGAGATGGGCAGGGCATGTAGCACGTATGGGCGAAACCAGAAATGCATATAGAGTGTTAGTTGGGAGACCGGAGGGAAAAAGACCTTTAGGGAGGCCGAGACGTAGATGGGAAGATAATATTAAAATGGATTTGAGGGAGGTGGGGTATGATGGTAGAGATTGGATTAATGTTGCTCAGGATAGGGACCGCTGGCGGACTTATGTGAGGGCGGCAATGAACCTTCGGGTTCCTTAAAAGCCATTTGTAAGTAAGTAAGTATTATTATTATTATTATTATTATTATTATTATTATTATTTTATTTATTTCACAGGTTTACAATGTCTTTGACATCTTCCTCTGCAGTTACGAGCGTCGTTAAATAAACCATAATTTATTTATCAAATATAATTAATTTCGTGTATTTTCTTAATGAATGGTCAAAAGTTACCTTGAATTTGAAGGGGATATAGAGAATTGAATGTAATAGGAAAACACATGTGGTACAAAGTTTCCCCAATTAGACGAATAACTTTGTACAGTACCACTATTAAATGTCAAATTTCACCTATTTAAAATATGATTTTTTATGTTTATTACCTCAACCTATAAAATAAGCATAGTTTTCTTAAATAGGTAATTTACTTTTAAATATAAATTTCAATAGACACTATTTTAGGTAAATATAAAAATATTAGCCGTTCAGAGCAGAAGTGGTGTAAGTCGAGAATGGGTAATGAGGGTTAAAGTAAACATTCTGTAAAATACAGCGCAAAGTAGCAATTAATATTCACTTTATTTAAACTATTAGTGGATAGCAAGAAGGACATATTAATTGCTATTTTTCGCTGTATTTTACAGAATTTTTAATTTAAACCTCAATATCCAATTTTGACTTACACCACTTTTGCTCTGAACGCCTCATATGATAGAAGTGGTACAAAGTTACCCCAAGTGACTACTACTACCCTACTACTATTACTAGTACTGTTACTACTACAAACACTACCACCACTACTATTACTAGTACCATTACTACTACTACTACTACTACTACTACTACTACTACTACTACTACTACTACTACTGCCACATTATTATTATTATTATTATTATTATTATTATTATTATTATTATTATTATTATTATTATTATTACTCGTACTTTTGAGGATTGGTTCATGTGAGGAGCATTACGTCCTTTCGAAGGAAGCCGTATTAAGAATTTTTATCACCTTTGGCCGAGTTTGAAGACAAGAATCTTGGCTCTAGTGACAATCGTGATGCCCACAAGACAGGAGACGACAGCTTGGACATGAAAAAATAAAGGCTGGTGCACAATAAACCGGGAACGGAAACGACAACGAGAACGATAACAGAAATATTGTTAAAATAAATGTATTTAAATGTGAGCATTTACAATTAACGAGAAGCTTGCCGGAGCCCGAGAACGGGAACGTGAAAGTTAATTGTGAATGCTTAAATACATTTGTTTTAACAATATTTACGTTTTCGTTTCCGTTCTCGGTTTATTGTGGACTAGCCTTAATTTGTAACAATTTTATTCCAGAAAACAATTTCTCTCAAATATTAATTTTGAGGGCAAATGAAGACATTTATATTATTTCAATGTACCGAAGTACATATGATATATCCATGCAGATATTCTGCGTCATCATACGATGAAAGAGTAATGGAACCCAAGAGTTGGAATTTAAACTGAGACGATTCTGTCCGACACCGGAATGGGTATCCGGTGTGGCTCAGTGGATAAAGCATCAGCACGTAGAGCTGAAAACCCGGGTTCAAATCCCGGTGCCGGAGAGAATTTTTCTCCGTTCCATTACTCTTTCATCGTATGATGACGCAGAATATCTGCATGGATATCTCATATGTACTTCGGTACATTAAAATAATATAAATGATATGCGTAAATCACTTCGTGATTTAAGACGGCGCTTATTCCGTCGGATCCCGGCCAACTAGTCACTCATAACGAGTGCACCTCAGCACATGTGTGGACTTCGGTCCTACGTTCATAGACATCTATGACGTAGTGCAGAGGGCGGCCACTAGAGGGAACCCAAGAGTTGGAACTTCAACTGAGACGATTCTGTCCGAAACCGGGATGGGTATCCGATGTGGCTTAGTGGATAAAGCATCAGCACGTAGAGCTGAAATTCCGGGTTCAAATCCCGGTGCCGGAGATAATTTTTCTCCGTTCCATTACTCTTTCATCGTAAAATGAAGACATGATTAAGTTCTTCTCTGAAATATCGGAAGTTTAATATTAAATGTTTGGATAGCACGGTCAGTATTTCTATTGAACTACTAAAATAATTATTTTATCATTTAATTAATTAAATCTGTGTAACTTACGTCACAACATGAACAACTCACCCTAGTCCAGATGTCCACTGCCATTGCAGGAGAGTGACAAGTTGCTTGTTGCTAGAGAGTTTACTGAATGACTTGAAATCTTTTCCAATTAATTGAAACTCATTGCGTTTCTCTTCTTATTCATAAGAGAGCAATGACAAGTGTGGAGTGACCCTCGCATTGAACTTGAAGCTGAGGGAAATAACCGGATTTCACGTCAGCCAGCGCAGTGTCTCCTGTATTTGCGGCTAGACTCCGTTCCATATGAGCACAGTCATTTCCGATCGTTGCGTTGGTTTCCCATAGTCATACAGTAGTTCATCTGAACGTCAAAATTCTCCGTATGTTAACCCTTGATTTGGCAAAACTTCATTTCTCGCACTAGTTTATTAAACCGTGTCGGACTGTAAAGAAAACAACTATCGCAATGTACATATTTTATATGTTGTACAATATTATAGTATTATGAAATTTTAATTTTCCTACCAATTTTTTTTCTATTGTTCTATTAAAATTATAGCATATTAGTGGCTTGTGCAGCAAATGCTGCACACTAAGTTCATTAGACGTTAAAATAAATATTTTTCAGATTTATTTTCAACGAAGGATACCAGACATTCGGAAAGTTATTTGCTTCCATAACAATGAAAGATACTCTCTCTCAAGCCAGTACTGAAGAGAACCACGCATATAAATATCTACACCAAACCGTCATTAAATATATGAAAAAGACCCAACCCCACTTGATTAATAATTATAAAAATATTTGATTTTTAATAATATTATTATCTTACGTAAGTTTTATAGCTTTCAGTAACATATACTATATATACTATATAGCCGCCACTCAGTAATATATAGAAATCAAGATCTAATTTAAGTTATTCTCTACATCTATTTATATAACCCCAAAACGTTTCACTTTCATATCATCAATATAGCATTAATATGTATAATTAATGAAAAAATAGTCACATCATGGCATTAACTACAATAATATTTCATTTCTAATGGTAATAATGTCATCAAACCACCTCAAGTTTTGTAGTTTTTAATATCCAATACACAGCTGTACTCAGAAAATTACACACCACAGAATCGAACCTGTAAATTATTATTTTTAGTAAGTTAAGTTTTTAATAACGAATTTAATTTGAGCTCTAAATGTGTCAGCATTCTTGCAGATCATGGCCTTCGTGTAATATTGTTTACTGTAGTATGTGCTTTGTTTTATTCTGAAATGCAACACGGCCGACTTGATGCTCGCTTCGCTTCTCCTTTACAAAAAAGCGAAGGGTATATCAAGTCGGCCGTGAATGCTATTAGCTAGTTCTCAAAACTGACGACAGATGGATTTTGGAAAATAGGACAATTACGTTTAAAAATTGACATTTCACTGAAAACTACTATTTTTCTGAAAAACTTTGAGTTCCAAGCTTCAAAATGAGGGTTCATTTATTAAAATCCGTCCAGCCGTTTTCCCGTAATTTCCATTACCAGTTCAAATTATGTATATAGATAGCCTATTAACCTGTTGTATCCTATAGGATACTTTGTCAATTTAAGGATTAATCAGAATTCTTCATTCTTTGAATTGCAAGAACAACTAATTATCAATAGTTTTTATATTTCTGACAGCATTTATTAACAGAATACATTTAGGGTTTTTCATACAGAACACGTGGTAAGGCTCCTCTGATATGAGTTCAGCACAACAGCGGACTTCCACTTAAGGCTATGGATCGGTGAAAATAACGAAATAAAATTAGAAAATAAAAATTTTATTTTTAACTCTAAAAAATAAAATAATGTTTCAGTTTTCTAAATCTCTGCCTATTTTGGCCCTATGACAATTTAAAGTCCCTTAGGACGAATTTAAAGGGACAGCGCGCGCGTGGAGCTGCAGCCCTTTATACTGACACTCACCCGCCATTCTGACAGACTTTGTTCTTCATTCTACCTAATTTTACTTTTCATTCAGTTCATATTTCGCGCTGTTATGTAGGAAAAAGTGTGTGGTAGACTTGTATAGGAAGGAAGGATATCGATCGTATATATCATATGCATGCTGTACTTTGATACTCGTTTTCTCGATTTTCCAATTTTCAACATTTTGTAACATTCAAAATGTTCTAATAAATGCAGTTTTTCTCCAATCTCAGTGAAATTTTACACAGAAGCATGTGAAGTAAACTGCCACATGTGCTTTCTTCTATTATTGAAAGTATTCAAAGCAGGGTTTAAGCTAGAAAGTAAATAATTGTCGCAAAATGTACAAATGAAAAATTATATCTGTGCAAATTGCGAATTGCTTGTGCAACATTATAAATAATTGTGCAGAAAGATAAAATTAATAAAGTATGTAGAAACAAACAATGGTGGTGCGTCAATAAGAGCCCAGGAGCACGTGAACACCTTGTTTCCATTAATGCACGACTAGTTTTATTATTTAATACCGTATTGGCGTAGAGGGGATGTATAATATCACGATCGAGTATTTTAAACTTCCCGCATCTTGCATAAACTTCTTATGTAAACTTGGCAACATCCGTTCACGTACAAGCTGTGCTCTTTTCAAGAGGGTTACAGAAATTTCACGCATGCGCGGGAGAAAATTGTCTTTCGCTGGCCGCTTATGGCTCTTCAAGAGCACAAAGCATTAAGTGAACAGTGAACCTATCCTACAGATGCCAGGTGCATCGATGCCTATCGTTTACGTGTTATATCTCGAGGAGGAAATTTAATAGTCTGTATTGTAGCCTGTAGGTGTCAGCATCGCACTGTTGGAACGTTTACTTTATGTGGATGTGTGTACAGTGCTGCGACGAGAGTGTAGTTTGTGAATTACTGTACTTCAGTGTCGGCATATAGCATAGTTTGGCTTTCAAAGACGTGCTGGCTGAATGTGATGGTGGTATGAATTTAAATATCTGTATGGTGGTGTATATTATTTAAGAATAATATTTACTGGCATGTATTTATAGTAATCAATCTATGCGAATGGGATTACAGTACTGGTATAGGCTATAGTGTATCAGTGTGTTGCGAATCAAAATACTGTATATTACTGAACACACGCTTTTGTAAATTGTTTTATGTATTAATTTTTAACAGACGTAAACAATGAATTCTGTTCTAGTAATTTTGAAGAGTAAAGAACTGAGTAAACTGGCTTTCTAGGAAAAATTGGAAATAAAAAGACTAGGTATTATTATTATTATTATTATTATCATTATTATTATTATTATTATTATTATTATATGTTGTTTTGAATTGACATAGGGTTTTTTCGACAGTGAAACATTGGAATCATGACATTTCACATTAGGCTAAAAACGTACGATTTCAAATTCTCTTCAATTTTGGAACACAAAATTGTGAACACACATAATATTTTATCACAAGCCGCCACTGGAAACAAAGGTTATGTAATTTGTTTCTTGGAGTTTTATTCCTTTCAATCCATCGTATCACACTCTGCATATATTTATTTATGTAAGTAAATCATTACACGTATGTATGTTTAGAATCAATTACTGCTGAATTTACATCACATTAAAATACGTTATTTTATGGGCACTCTAAACATTGAAATTCTTTACTAGTAGGCCATTCAAGATTTATTGTTAGCAGAGTGCTAACTCTTTCTACTGAAAGGCGGTTTCTAATTCCAGTTTTTACAAGATTCATGCAACTAAATCCTCGCTCACAATTTAATAATTTTTTTTATTTATATTTATTTAATAATAATAATAATAATAATAATAATAATAATAATAATAATAATAATTCTTTATTTATACTGGTAGAGTTAAGGTCATAGCGCCTTCTCTTACACTCTACCAGGTCAAAAAGTATACAAGCAGTTAAAATTTAACAAAAAGTTAAAGAACAGAATACTAACATATTACAAAAAAAAAAATAATAATAATAATAATAATAGCATAATAAAATCGACACTAAACAACATGAAAATAATACCATAATAGAAAAAAAAAGAAAGTAAAATACATTGGAATATAGTGAAAGCAACTCATTTAGTACAAATGGTTAATATGAAAAAAACTTAAGGAAGAATATATCAAAATGTAATTTACCAATGGAATATATCAATTTTCAGTATGCGGTGGAATTATATAAATCAATTAGAAGAAATTGCTCACTTAACTTACATGAATTGCACCAACTCTTTGAAATCCATTCCCGAACATCTACTACTCAATATCTTTTTGAACATTGTCCATGCCATTAGCATTTAATTTAAATTCAGATTAGTTCAAACACATCTTTGATTTAATTTTCTCCATTACCATCTTCGTTTCTGAAGTCCAATATGATTGTCGCATTTTTGCACATTTACGTTCAAAGTTTGTTGCATTTTTAGAAGTCGAGTAGCAAGATGCGACAAATGCGACTGTGGGTTAAACCTTGATTCAGATCACCTTCTGTTGAGGATGTGATAAGTTTTAAAAAACTGAAAAATTAACATCTAAAAGGGTAAATATTTTTTTCTCAAAAAGTAATTGGAAAAATATGAAAAGTATGTCATATTTTATATGTCTATCAGGAATAAATTAAATATAAATGAATCGGTTATTTTTTAAAGGAACCAAGTCCACGTTTTAAATTTTTGAAATAATCGAAAAAAAATTTTGTGAATAATCTATCGAAGATTAAACCAAAATATATCGTACATATATAACCAAAGTCTAGTATATACAGTCACGAAGCTTAATACTTACTAAATATGCAAACGAAAACAGTTGAAATATGCACCCATAGATAGTTGCTCACCACCAGGATCGCTACTGTCGCCTTATCACAGACTCTTTCCCTAGCAGACCATAAAATGTACTGTACTTTCGATGTCGTGTTCTTTTGAAAAAAATTACACCTTCCTTCCACTATTTAAATATTAAATACATAAGGTTTATATATTATTTTCATAAAATATATATTATATTCTATAAACTCGCCTTCCTGGATCTTTCTGAAGGATAACCCTAACCTATTTTTCTTACAATTTATAGTACTACAAACGTCTCCTTGTCCCATATTATTTTTCAAATTATTGTATTTTAGCCATTTACAGTTATTACAACCGATAACGAACTTTTCACAAAAATGCGAAATACGGCACAGTCAATGCCTTTTCGATCTAGATCAGGCCGTAATGTTTGTTCGGGTTTTCTATTTCAGTGTATGGAGCTCAGTGAAATATTATAACTTTATTGCTTATCATTGCTAAGCTTTATTTAGTGTAATGTGTCCATAAGTTCCGTTTACGTCTTGTTGCATAATATGTTGCAGAAATAATTACGAAACTGTGTTATTTTAATATGAAGAGAATTTTACATGTTAACATAATCTGTTCGCGTTAACATTTCAGGTTTAGAATGGAAGCTATTTTGAGGTTTAATAAAAAAGAATTTATATTTTGATTTCAATTTAGCACGTCTACCTTTTCTTAAATTTTCATATGAATGGCAAGGCACTGCAGATCACTAAATTTAGACAGAAAGGGGCAACTGGTACAGTAAACATAACCTATAATTTCAACATATCTAAATATCCGTGCGGTGCAATTGAAAATGATTGAATCGTGCATAAATAAATGTACAAGAATTTCGCAATGTTTAATCGAAATAAAGGCAGGTATTACACATACGAACAACGTAATTTTCACACCATAAATAATATTACATCTTAACTTGCAATTAAATTGTCTGAAGTGTCTCATAATCATTGTTTTAAATTTTATTAATGGAATTACACTACATTTTTAGAGAAACATAATGTAACTGTTTATGCATTCCAACTAATTCATATGGTTGAAACGCCGCCCTTCGTGATCGGGTTAAGCTAGTTACATGGTCTGCCTTACGGCCTGAATTAGATCACGATGGCTGTGGTTCCTAGTACTCACAGCGCTCCAAGCGGCTAGCAACTATCGCCAGATTTGCAAAAAAGCACCCCAAGCTTCGTGACTGTATGTAGTAGACTGTGATATAACCACAGTCTACTATATACAGTCCCGAAGCTTGAGGTATTTTTTTGCAAATCTCGCGATAAAGCGCTCCAAGCGGTTAGCAACTAGAAACAATAGACTGTCCACGGTCGACTTTGGATTTAGAGTGGACTGAGTCGCATTTCCATCGAGTGCTAGGTCGTTGCGTATTTCACATTGATGCTCGTGAAGAAAAATCCTAACATCTATTTCTTATTTTACTTATAGATGCAAAAAGTGGTTAATAAACAGCAGCAGGGAAGATCTAATGACAAAGAATGAAGCATATATTTATAATAATACAAAGTTTTGCTCTATTCATTTCGAAAACACACAATTTATGAATGAAAACAAAAATGAATTAATCTGGAATGCAGTTCCAACTTTATTTGATGTTTCAAATAAACCTGTTCTGTTATTACCTGCAGCTGAGAAACAAAAGCTTTGCACTAATTCTACGTCTGTATCAGCTGATTCCTTGAATAATTGTACATTTTCAGACAACTTAGGCCTACTTTTTTTTCAAAGGATATGTTTTTAATTATAGCTGTTAATTTTGTTGTTATTTTTATTTGTTAGTTTACTAGAGACGTAGAAAAAGTAAGTCTGTTACAATAAAATTTATTGATCACGTTTTATTTCCAATTCTGGTGTGATTATTATCGCTTAACCTCATCCCACTTTGTTAACTACGTAAGCCTACACTACAAGTACCGGTACACGTAAGTTACTCCCATTAATTCATATTTCCATTATTATTTTATTGTTGTAGAGGGAAATGTAAATTAATATTTATTGGGTTCATAGTTCATTATCGCTATAATCTTGAATGAGTGAAGCAATTATAGTAAATTTCAGTTCGTTTTGCACAAACAAAAATAATATTAACCTATTTCTTGCAGGTATCTTCGAGTTTATGGTGGAATTTAATACACTTCATTAAAATAATAAATGAACTTTATCCATTTAATATTTCAATAATGGAAGGAAGGTGCTAATTTTTCCAAAAGAACACAACGAAAGTGTAACATATCTTGTCATCTGCTAGGAGAGATCTGTGATGAGGCGATAGTAGCGATCCTAGTGGTGGGCAACTACCTATGTTTGCATTTTTACTACATATTGAGCTTCGCGAATGTATATAGTAGACTGTGATATAACAGTGAAGCAGAGTAAGCAGCCTACTACTGGGTGTTCATTTCAAAGTGTGTCATGACGTCACTGTTGTTGGGTCACCGATTTGAAGCGAGTTTCAGCTGATATGTTAGAGAAGTTACCTATTATTTAAGGCGTTCTTCAATCTGAACTTGAGAACGTGTACGGTATAACTTGAACGTCGTAGCAACAGATGGCGGTCTGTACGGTCTGTGTTCTACGATAACCTCTTCCGAACTGTGTTTTGCGCCGGCAAGTCGTACGCAGGGTATTTGTTATCATCGGTTGCGTACGGTAACATTCCACAGCACAAATCAAATGCTCCGTGTCCATATTGACCGTCAAAGTTAATGTCAACAAATACGTAAGTAATCGTCTTAACCCTCTCCCCATATCCCGACAGTACGTATTTCCAAACAGTTCACATTCCTGCCACTACCGGCGTTACCGTACGTATCGGTACGCACTCTTCAGAATGAACGCCGTACTTGCTAGCCATCTTCTCTGCCTCTTAGGTTATGCACCTGAGCTGCGGAAGTGTAGGAAGATTTAATTCTCTAGGCTCATTAACTAGCCACATGACGGCATACAGCGAGCCAAGACACATTTTAAACTGAACATCCAGTAGAAAATCCTGACTGCCTTGCATATGACGTACGTCTGAGCTCCCCAGCGTTTGCGAGGGTTTCGGTTGTGTTCGAAGCAGCAGACGAGGCTGTTGAGATGGTAAAAGTAGGCAGTGGAGCTGTTTCAACAGCATCGGTAATAACATCTGTTTGAGGTTGCCGGGAACTTGTACTGCAGTTTATTGCGGAATTCTTGAATTCAGAAGAGATGAATGCTCGGCGTTATATCAAGGTAAGTGCCATAACGTTAAGTGATTAACGTAATGTTTACAGCGTCCCTATTCATTGTGTTAGATTTGATTTTATTCATTATGAACCCTCGAAAGCTGATGATAAGTGATCACGCAAATCTAACATTACAACCAAATTCAAAATAAGTCAACTAGCAGCTTTAATTAAAGCGAGACTCTGAAAAGTTACTTACTCTAGTCATAATAGTACAAGTTCCGACGTGAGAGAGTTTTGTATGTTTTAAAAACAAACTATTTAGCGTAACATTTGTCATTAGTTCACTCGTAGCTACTTATTATAGGCCTAGTTTGTGGGTGTAAATTAACAGCAAGGAGGCAAGGTTGATTAGAGCTCAAGAGAATAAAGCTACAAACGCTTATTTAGCATTTCATGTAATAGTCGTGTTTGTGTATTAATAGTACATTATGCAACGAGCCTATAATGATAGTAATTAAGAATCGAGTATGGATATTTATGAAACGAGCGCAAGCGAGTTTCATAATTTTCATACGAGCTTCTTAATTACCATTATAGGCAAGTTTCATACGACTTTTTATGCTCGACCATATTTCTAACTTGAAATTACCGGTATTCAGATGTATACATTTTATTTGTATCTGACAAGATCGGAAGTGACCTTGTTCTAGGTCGTGAATTGTGAGATGTGCGCAGACGCGAAAGTATTGATTTTTTCCGAGGAACAATAATGTCATTGACCTTGACGTAGTCCCGTTAAACTTGATAATATTATAATATTATAACCTTGATTATTGAATTCGACATTGAAAAACGAGATGACAAATTGAATTTATTTGAATATTATTTACAATTAACGCTAATTATTATAGTAACAGAACATAACCTTCTGCGACAGTATTGGATTTCCAGCCTCCGTGACTTTTCGCTAATTGCATATCCGAGCATAATCGATACTTGCTTTTTATAACGGTACAAAGCTGACTTGTCATTGGCTGAACACATGTAAGCTGAGTTATCATTGGCTGAAGACCTGTACTTTAATGGGTAGGTGTACTTTAATGACAAGCATTAAAGGACAGCTACCAGGTGTATAATTACTACATTTCGGCATGGTCGAGCATAAATTATTTTATGCTCGACCATGCCGAAATGTAGTAATTATACACCTGGTAGCAGTCCTATAATGCATGTCATTAAAGTACACCTATTCATTAAAGTTCAGGTTTTCGATTATTCTCGGATATGCAATCGAAAGACAACTAGCAAAACGTCACGCAGGCTGGAAATCCAATACTGTCGCAGAAGGTTATGTTCTGTTACCATAATAATGAGCGTTAATTGTAAATAATATTCAAATAAATTCAATTTGACATCTCGTTTTTCAATGTCGAATTCAATTTCAAGGTTATATCAAGTTTAACGTTTATCTTACTCTCGAATTTATATCAAGGTCGTCGACATTCGTTGCCCGGAAAAAATCAATACTTTCGCGTCTGCACACATCTCACAATTTACGAGATTGCACAAGGTCAGTTCGCTCCCCAGTCAGATAAGAATAACATGAATACTTATGAATAATTTCAAATTAGAAATATGGTCGAGCATAAAAAGTCGTATGAAACTTGCCTATAATGGTAATTAAGACGCTCGTATGAATATTATGAAACTCGCTTGCGCTCGTTTCATAAACATCCTCGCGTCTTAATTACTATCATTAAAGACTCGTTGCATAGTGTACTATTAAAATGGTATATACCCTTCAAGAGAGAACATAATCCTTATTGATTAAATTTAGAAATGTACACAAAATAAGCTGTTTTTTATCCTACAATCAGCTGATAATAACAAAAATACAGGTTGCCAGGCGACGATAGAAAACAAAAGATGCGAAAACAAATGAATGAGGTGCATAAACAATTCATTCATTTATTATATTCCATAGATCTTACATGAGCAATGAAGCTTTAAGATGTGGAACAAGTCAAAATTTTACTATATTACAATTACAACTTTTACAAACTTTTACAATATTTAAAAAATTTACAGTTTTACAATTTAGTAATTTTCTACAACTTTTACAATTTTCTGCAATTTTTTTTTACAATATTTTGGCGAGATGTAGTGAGATGAGGTGATGTCCGAGGATTCGCCAAAGGATTACCCGGCATTTGCCTGTTGGTTGGGGAAAACCTCGGAAAAACCCAACCAGGTAATCAGATCAAAGAGGTGAAATGAAGTGATGCCGAGGACTCGCCATAGACCATCAGGCTTCAGTCCCACGGCTGGGGAAAACCTCGGAAGAAACCACAATGAGACCAAATTTGAATGCTCTTTCATATTTAAGGGGTGCCATTTGAAATTTCAAAGTGGGGGAGGCTGGGGGTGAGGAGAGGTGAAATCTAAAATGCAATTAAGTCTGGTTTTAGACTTCCCCTTCAATATCTAAATTAACGTGTTTTTTGTTTAAATTGAATTAAATTTACATAATTAGTTATTTAGACTGGGAAGTTTTGAAATAAAAGCCCTGTAAATATTTAGTAGGTTATTTTACGATGCTGTATCAACATCTCAGGTTATTTAGCGTTGAATGAAATGGTGATAATGCCGGTGAAATGAGTCTGGGTACGGCACAGATAGTTACCCAGTATTTGCTCATATTGGATTGAGGGAAAAGCTCGGGAAAACCTCAGCCAGGTAACTTGCCCCGATCGGAATTCGAACCTGGGCCACCTGTTTCGCGCTCACACGCGCTAACCGTTACTCCGCAGGTATGGACGGCGCGGTATAAATATATGCCATTGTAATCATAGGTATCTCCCCACACTACACAATTTCTCGACCTCATATCACTTAAATAATCCCCTCAACTAACCCATTAACCTTGTCACATACCTCGATTTAATGTCACTTAGCTATCCCATCATTTAACACATAAAGAAACTTAAATCAGACCTCAGTCCCTGTGTAGTATGTTGCGATATCGAAGATTGGCCCATAATTAAAATGCCTATTTAAGTATAAAATATACAAACATGAGAATAGCCTAGAGTAAATAATTTTTAATGTAACCCTTTTAACGAAGATAACAAATCTGCCAATTTTTGTTTCACCCCGGATCCCGGAACTAGTGCACGTACGCGGTGCGGAGAAAGACGTAGTCTACGTCATCATGCGTAACTATATTGTTATGACTCGAAATAGTCGTAATATAATTCAGGTGAAAACATCAATAATGAACTGTGTTAGTAAGTTTAGTATACGCGTACTTCACCGAGGGTTTTTCGCAACTCTGTTTGTATTTACTTTACTACTACTACTACTACTACTACTACTGCTACTGCTACTACCTATTTATTTACATAAATAGTCGCTATTCAATTCACATACGAACTTCAACAGTGAACCGTATAAATGTATTAGTTTTCATTAAGGGTTTATGATAACTTACTCTATTATTATTATTATTGTTATTATTATTATTATGATTATTATTATTATGATTATTATTATTTCATTATTATTTTCATTTTTATTTCATGATTATTAGTTAATTTTATTTCATTACTATTATTATTAATATTATTATTATTATTATTATTATTTATTTTATTTTATTATTATTATTATTTTTTTATTTCATTATTATTATTTTTATTTTTATTTCATTATTATTATTATCATTGTTATTTTTATTTCTTTATTATAATTATTAGTTAATTTTATTTCATTATTATTATTATTATTATTAGTTAATTTTATTTCGTTATTATTATTATTATTATTATTATTATTATTATTATTATTATTATTATATGCTAATTTGCATGGCTTCAACTTGGATCCATTTAATGTGTAGTATATCTTTGAGTTTTAACTCACTGATATAATTTTAATAATTATTTGTCCATATATTTCTTGCATTTGGTCTATTGATTCATGTAGACCATTCCATTATTTCAATTCTCATTGTACTAATTTTATAATTTTATAATTATTTTTTGATCAATGATTGATGTAGACTATTATATTGTTTGTATTTCATCTCATTGCCATTTTCTATCATTCATTCCCATCATCATTTGTTGTTTTGTATCGTGCAAAACTGTAATTGGCCTTGTGCTGTTGTTTTTGCACGTTAATATTCTAAATAAATAAAATAAATAAATAAATTATTATTATTATATTATTATATTATTATTATTGTTATATTTGGGGAGGCCGAGACGTAGATGGGAGGATAATATTAAAATGGATTTGAGGGAGGTGGGATATGATGATAGAGACTGGATTAATCTTGCACAGGATAGGGACCGATGGCGGGCTTATGTGAGGGCAGCAATGAACCTCCGGGTAAGTATTATTATTATTATTATTATTATTATTATTATTATTATTATTATTATTATTGTTATTTTTATTGTTATTATTGTTATTATTATTACTACCTATTTATTTACATAAATGGTCGCTATTCAATTCACATATAAACTTCAATAGTGAACCGTATAAATGTATTAGCTTTCATTAACGGTTTATCATAAATTACTCTATTATTATTATTATTTCATTATTATTATTATTATTATTATTATTATTATTATTATTTCATTATTATTATTATTATTATTATTTCATTATTATTATTATTAGTTAATTTTATTTCATTATTATTATTATTATTATTATAAATATTATTATTGTTATTTTTATTTCATTTTATTATTATTATCATTGTTTCATTATTATTATTGTTATTTTTATTTCTTTATTATAATTACTAGTTAATTTTATTTCATTATTATTATTATTATTATTATTATTATTATTATTATTATTATCATTACTACTACTACTACTACTACTACTACTACTACTACTACTACTACTACTATTACTATTTAATAAAAGGTGTAAGAGGTGTATTTGTTTCTATAAATAACACCTGTTCAATTCATATGCAGACTTCAATAGTGAACCCTATAAATGTATTACTTTTCATTGAGAGTTTATCATAACTCTGTTGGTATTATCTCTCATTAAAGCCATTCCGGGCAAACTTGGAATTCCAATGAAAAAATTTTTTTTCAGGAATATTTGTTTATTATTAGTGCAAGGTATAGATAAGACTCTAAAATTAAGTGTTCTAATATTTCATTTTCAAAAGCAAGTATTTCGCTTGCATGTGCGATAGTATCGACTACCGTCCATCACTAGTATCAGTATGTAAGAGCGTGCGCAGTATGTTATAAATGGAACGTAGGAAAATTCAGGTGGACCAAGTTTTCTTTCTGGGTCTGTACAAAGAATGGACCGTATATTCATCGATTTTTAAATTATCGTCCTGACAGCAGAATATCTCTAGAAGGAACAAGTGTTTTTGCCTATTGTGTATCGAAGATCCACTCTACACTTTTCAAATTTCTTTAAGAGCTGATTCGAAGAGAGTAATTTCTTCTACAAAAATTTTCGAATGCTGGTACTCTATCATATTCAAAATAAATAACACAGTATTACATTTCCTGAACTGTTACCTTCTGTATTAATGATCTTTTATATCAGTTAAAGTGTCGAAAAGTTGCTGTTATGGATTGGAACATTAATGTCTTTTGAGTGTAAAATATGCTCCATAAAATACTTTCCTTTAATGACGAAATAGTAATATGCGTTACAAGAGCGGTATGTTGAAGTTTTCATGTTCGAGGAAAAGTTTGAAAAAGCGAAACATAGTTGAGCTTTTTTAATTTCCGAGAATTGAAAGAAAACATATCGCTCGTGTATCGTACATTATTTTGTGCGAAGATAGTTTATTACATACCTGAAAGAGGAATTTCTAATTAGTTGCAATGAAATCTCCATCTTGGTTTCTGTTCAATGACTGCAGATTTGTAAAACAAAAGTATCTATCTTCAACACTGTTGCTTTAAAATGTTTTCTGTGTTTACTATACTCCAGCAAGCTGTGATACACGTCTGTCTTTTTTTCCCCCCAGTCCATAAATGCGAACTTAAAACAAACGGTAAGGTTATGTAATGATTTATTTTTCATTTTAACAATATTATTTATATAACATATTGCAGTAATAACATCGGCAAGTTGATTTGTTGATTTTTTTTCACGGCTTTCTTAATGTTACTTACATCACGAATGCAGTAACTTTAGTGGAGTTGTAGAGTTTACTTAATTTTTGCAAATATTTAAAAACAATAATTAACAGTGCAATTTAGGTGAAATTGCAGTGGTAAGTTTCCAATTTATAATTATTACTATATTGAACGTCTCTAAAAATAATATGTTAAAAGCCTAAAGCAGTAAAATCAATATGTCACTTAAGCGGTAAGGAGAGGGAAATTGTTATGTGTGTTAGGTTGGGAATACTGAATGTGGAATTTTAGACTTTCCGCGGATTGGTTTTGTGCAGAAACCAAGCAAATACGCACGATCTCGCACAATAATATTTTGAATACTACGTAAAATGACGCTACAATAATTAGTATGATTGAGGAGAATAACAATTGATACACGAATGTACGTATCCCTAGAAACGAAATAAAATATAAAATAATGTTTTAGTCTAGTTAATGCTCTTGAAACATACAATTTACGTTTGGTAAACTGTTCTCAAAGTGAATCACTTGATATTTCGATTGAAGTATTCTTCTAAGCACTTCTCCAGGTAAACTCGTCTGAAGAATCACATAGGTACGTTATATAGTTCTTTTTTGTACTAATACAAACTCTGAAGGCGGTACGTTAGCAATGCTGATGTTTTTAAGTCCCAGAAAGGAGGCGGTAGGCATGATCAGAGGACAACCAACCTGGTTCACAAGAGAAGGATTAGTTGAGGTAATAAATTTAGTTTTGTTTCCTTGTGTGTCTGATCATGCGCACATTTTAAGGGCAAAGTATTTTCAATAATTTATTATCATAATACACTACTCTTTTAAATTGACTGGGCATATTGGGAATTAAACCAATGATTTTCTCAAAACACGCTATGAAATGTTTAATATAAAACAATTTTTATCTCGAAAAGGAAGAAAAAACGAGCAAAATTGTATTGAACTTTTTTGTTTGAAATACCTCAAAGAATAACCCCCTGAAATTAATGACATTACTTAGATTCACCTTGTATAGCATGCAAAGTTTCTATAAATATTATAATAGTACATTATGCAACGAGCCTATAATGAAGGTAATTAAGAAGAGTGAGTATGGATATTTATGAAACGAGCGCAAGCGAGTTTCATAATTTTCATACGAGCTTCTTAATTACCATTATAGGCGAGTTTCATACGACTTTTTATGCTCGACCATATTTCTAACTTGATATTAAATTTTAGCAAAGTCCCGTATGCTGTGAGATGTGCGCAGACGCGAAAGTATTGATTTTTTCCGAGGAACAGATGTCCACATTGACCTTGATAGGCCATAAGAATCTACAGAGATAACATTGAAATTAAATTAGACATTGAAAAACGAGATGACATATTGAATTTATTTGAATATTATTTACAATTAACGCTAATTATTATAGTAACAGAATATAACCTTCTGCGACAGTATTGGATTTCCAGCCTCCGTGACTTTTCGCTAATTCTCTTTCGATTGCATATCCGAGAATAATCGATACTTGCGGTTTTATAACGGTAGAAAGCTGACCTGTCATTGACCGAACAGTTGTAACCTGAGTCGTCATTGGCTGAAAGACCTGACCTTTAATGAGTAGGTGTACTTTAATGACATGCATTAAAGGTCTGCTACCAGGTGTATAATTACTACATTTCGGCATGGTCGAGCATAAATACTTTTTAGTTATCATGTAAATACTGTCCGGTTGAACAAAATACACCAAAAAATTTTCATAATCAAAAAGAAAACTTTTAGGTTATCAAAAGTGTTGAAATATAATAAATAATTATGCTAGCGAAAGGAGTACCTCTCCTCTTAAATAAAAATTAAATTCTGCTCGACTGTTAGAAATCCGGTTAAAGGTAATTACGTCCAATTTGAAATGTTCTTAACAGAAAACGTCCGGTCAAAAATATCCAATTAAAAATTGTCTATGAAACTTAGTCCAAGTAGTAAATGTCCAAAAAGGAAAAAGATCCAAAATGTAATACGTCCAATATACGAAAAGTTCCATTATGCAAAATGTCCGATATACAAAAAGCTCCAATACGTAGGAAAATCCAATATGCGACAATATACAGGGACATCATTTTATTTTTACTAACATTTCTAATATTAACCTGGCTATACCTTCGGATCAACGATTGATACCGGAAACACCGTTTGCTATCCCTATCCACGACTGGAGTTCGATGATACTGATGTAATATACAGTAGATACAAACAAATCACTTTACTAGGTACAGGAGGGAAGAAAAGTAGTTCATCCATTTACGTAAAATAGGAAATATCAAGCTTTTGAGTTTGATAATTTTCATTAGGTTTTTGTTTAATCAAAATACAGTACAGTATTAACAATGAGTGTTTTACTCACGAACTGAGCTGTCCATGTGGACGTATTCATTATTCAGTGTATATTATACTGTCTACAGCACATTAGCGTACAATATAGAGAATGAAGTTAAATTGAAAAATAATCATAATATGGATATTTAAGCACATTTTTGAAAATGGTGGCCGTTCATTTCGATACAGGCTTCAGCTCTATGTGCATATTATCGCACTGTGGGCTATTGTACCTAATCCCAATTACCAGTTTCGTTGTTCGTACTAGTAACTCATGTTGAAATAATTCTGTTCCTTCTCTATAAAATAGTACCTTACGTACTGTAAATTCAATCTTCACTTCTGCCTGATCCGAAAAGATAAAATTACTCAGACATGCTATCTACTGTCCGTCCAAGTGGTTATGTCGCAGCGTCGTAGAAAGGGAGGAAATCACGTGACATTTAATTACTTAACGAGGCCCTTTTATTTAAGTTATTTTAAACAATTGTATAATATTACGTAAACGTCCAATTCCTAACAGAAATTAATGTTCTCAGAAAAGAGCTAAGACAGCCCAGCCACTAGCTGGCAAATAAAAACTGGTGGAGGAAACCGGAATACGACGTAGGCAAATGGACGGCAGTACCCGTGCGAAAATGATTCAATATTGAAAGCTCTTTCGTCACTGGAAAACGCGAACATATTTTTGGAACGTACTGTTCACTATGACCGTAAGGCTACTATGACTGTATGTGCAGTCTTGGATCTGTGTGGAGGACGGTTGAACTTCATTAGTAGAAGGGGTGGGAGTGAAGTACATTCAAAAACTCAGGTACAATAAAAATTGAAGTAAAAATGAAATGATGTCTCTGTATATGTAATTATATGGCATTTTATTGACCATCTGAAATAGCAACAAAGTCAAACAGAAATCAAGGTCTTACATTTACTTACATTATAAAACAACCCTTAAATAAAAGGTACTGTATATCAGTGGCGTAGCATGAAATTTTGAGTAGGGGAAGCTAACTCAAGTTGTCTTTCATGCAATATGAGAAAACGTATTACAAAAATACAGTCTTAAAATAAATAGTAGTCAATTTCAAGTCAGCAGTCGAAGATTGGTTGGAACATCGTAACACCAATAAGGCATGACCTCAAATGATACGTATTAAAATATGATTTCACGGTTTACACATATCTCTAACAAATAGACACGTATACGTATAACATTAGCTCACTCCCTGTCATACTTAGAGAAATCACAATATTAGTATCATTACGTAAGTATGCGTCTGTCTTTTGGTTGTGTCCTTCATTGACAGCAAGGGAGTTGGTCATTTGTTTTTTAAATCACTTTTGTTCGTAAGTCAGTTTTGATAATACAATTGTCCTAAAAAAATTCAAGTAAATTGGTGTCAGGAACTGTTATTTCGCTCATTATTTATTATATCAGCCACAATGCACACTAACACTTCAACTGAACATAACTAGACGAAAAGGGATAACGCGGAAACTACTTATTTTAAATGTTAAAGCTAGCTTCTTTGCGAGTCTTGCGACTAGGGTAGCTTAGGAAGGGATGGAAAATCTGCGGGGTGGATTACACAGAAGAAACCGGTCTGCTTGGAAGCTGGTGTGTGCAGGCTTCTTGTTTACTGCTGCATCACAAATCATCCTGAGCTGCCGCATCACAATATTTAATGCGTAAATATAAATTCTATTAAAATTGAGAAATAATTTTCCCCATAAACTGCAGGTTTATTATGAAATTATTATTAACTGGGGAAGCTAAGCTTTTTAGCTTACATTGACGCTACGCCACTGCTGTATATAGAGAATAAAGAAACAATCGCCATTCTAGTAAACTACCAGCAATAGGTCTATAAAGCTGAAATTGATTGACCTTGCCATTTATGATCAATTTCGCATCATCTCAAATTATACAGTAACCATGGTGAGCCTAAAAATGTTGAAGACTAAATTTTGTTATCTTGCTTATCCAAAGTCCATACAAATTTAGTTTTATAAGGTTTATGTTATAACCATTATACCAACAAATAAAGTTGTTTTGCAATGATCGTTGTGTGTATAATTGTGTTGTCATATTTTATTTAGATCGGACTTTTTCGTACCTTGGACATTACAATCACATGGAAATTTTCATTAATTGGGCATTTTGGTCATTGTTCTTAATTACAGTATGGACATTTTTATGTTGGATATTTTGTAACAGACCTTTTCAGTACAGTGGACCTTTTTGTACCCTGGACATTAAAAGCATATGAACATTTTCAGAGGTTGGACCTTTCTGTATTGGACATTATCTCTGTTCACCAAAAATCCACACCAGACTATATAGAATTTTAAATTATTTATCCAAATAAAAGTATGTGTCTCTCAAAACGATCACATTAAATTACTTCAGGAGCAGTGGCGTTTCGAGTATTAAAACATCAGTGTAAAATTATTGACAGAAAATTGGAATTGAAAACTCAATATGACAGACCTCCACCAAGAGAGTTCATTGGTATTACGACCCGGAGACAAATATAGAAGCTTTTCAGTAAACATCCTCCCAGAAGAACCAGAAGAACTTCACTTACATGATGTTCGTAAAGAACGCCACTTCAGCCTCATACACAGACCAAGTGTTATGGGTAATTGCAACGAGTCTTATACAGTATTGTGTTTAGATGTTTAGTAATTAATAGACCTCGGATTTTTAGACTCGTTTAGCGTAGACTGAAACATACGTACTTTAATGCACCTTGTTTTAGGCAATATCATCGCTCGAGAGTTTCTATTGTTGCATACATTTTGGAATGTTTATATAAAATTGTTGCAGCTTATCCTATTCAAGTCTAAAAATCCGACGTCTAGTAATTAAATTGTGTCTTACATGAAGATAAATTTAATAAATCATAACAACTTCTCCTATCTTGAAGATGAGGAGATCTGTCAAGGGGGAAGGTTGTAAACGTAGAATCCTGACCAAGAACAAGTAAAGTCTTGTGAATAGTAGGTATGATTGGTACAAAAACCTTAAGGTATTATAATAAACAATTTTAATGTAGAATTCTGTCAATTTAATAGATTGTGTTCGATCTTAAAATACATTAACTTTTCGATTTATTAATAAAAAATTTACAGATAGTTGTTTTTTTTTTTTTTACGTATCTGTTGAAGGACTTGGTCATATTATATCCATTCTATTTATTTAGGGATGTGAAATTTTGTTCCGGTTTTGTCGAAGAGAAATATGGCAACCCTAATTTTAATTCATGACGTTACCGATTATAGCCTATAAAGTTTTTAAAAGTTACGAGTACACATTTCCCAAACTGCAAAATTCTTTTTTCTGTTTTATATTTTTTAAATATTCAACATTTATCATATTTGAAGAGTCCACTGCAAGAATGATGGATGTCATTTGGAATAAATTTTGCAGGAGAAGCAATTGAAAGTTTGAAATGCTTAGCGCTCAAAGCTTAACTGTGATTATCCGATCATTACTGGACAATGACTATCAGTGTTAATGCCATATAACTCTCTATGTACATTCTATATGTCTTAAGCTATGCATTGACAGTCTTGGTTAATTTTCGACAAGAAAGTGACATCCATCATTCTTGCAGTGGACTCTTCATTTATCAATGTCTTCCACACTTGTACTTCGCCGCCCATTGAACTTTTGTCGTAGCACACTCCCAGTCTCCGTAAATTCTCGGTGCCATTCCCAGATCGTTGGCCGTGATGGAGGTTCTCTTTCATATTGATTCCGGACGTGACGTTTGCACCTGTGTATCTGATCGTGTCTTGATGAACCAGGATACACATTGTGCCATCTTCTGAGTTGTCAGATTTCACCAAAATTCACACCTTCAACCAAAAAAACTCATTTCAGCAATCCGACAAATTTCCCATAAAAACTTCCACAGAAAACATGCAGAAAACCGTATCGCGATATTTTCTCAATAATTTATTTACATCTGACGTTGTAAAGGTTTCATGTGGACACTCTGTATTTCTGTAACTCAAACTTTAATCGTAATAATTTTTGAGATTCTGAATCTTGAATCGTGATCACTTTGAGTAGTAACTTTCATTTCCTCTACCTTATCTTCAATCTTGATCCTGAACACTGCATCGTCGTTGAGCAACCAGTATGAAAATGTTTTGTGTCAAATGAATTGCTGGCATACAGTTATAATTCATTATAGCCTACCATGGAATATAAAAACATGTAAAATAAAAATTGATAGGAAATTCCAATGAATACGTGGAACGGCTCTACTCGAATTAAAGTGACTATTACACTTTTACTACGTCACACTACTTTCGACCAATAAAATGGTACGAAAGGACGTCTTTCAACCAATCATGGCTGTTTATCGCACAATTTTATCGCGTCCCTAGCATTTGTTTAATTTTATCGCGTCCCTAGCATTTGTTTATTTTTATCACTACCCTAGCATTTGTTTCTTTGTTTGCCAACATTTCAAACTGCACTGGTCTGGACATCAAAAAACAGAAAATCACAAACCACTCCAGTCGATGCATAGCACTTTGAAATATGACTCGCATTGGTATTCAAGAACAAGAATTAATAAAGATCACTGGTCATATATGAAGAGCACCATTCGGAAATCCTGAATAAGTTGAGGGATACACCATGTACATCAACGAGTACGCACACGTCCAATATAACATCAATTGAACCACCAACCACTAAAACATTCAAATTTGAAAATTGTACCTACTTTCAATAATTGTTTCTTTTAAAATTATTCATGTTTATTTTTATTTCATCATCGTTAATTAAAACGTTTCTAACGCTTGTTTATATTATTTAGGTTATGTTTGTTATAGCTTCTGCTATATGATATTATGGAGTCACGTATCAGAGATTGTTTAATACTAAGATTTATTGAAAATCATCTGTCCAGTGACGTTGATTACTGGGATCCGGATGATTGAAGTGGAATGCAAATGTTTTAATAAAAATGAAACTGAATCAACAAAGCTTTCTTGACTAGTGACAGTCCACAGAGTTCAATGATAATTCCATAGTTGGCACAACTGATACCGGTAACAAGAAAACATAATCATAACCATAAAGCACTACTTCCATCTAGCGTAATGTTGAGATGGTACAATAATACATTTGAAGACAGTTGTATTTTCGTAAGTCAATTAATATTTTATTGTATTGGAGTACTTTGTTACTTCTAATCTTTATATACTTTCTTCTAATCGTGTAATAGTCAATTAAATCCCACTCGAGTTTTGATATTCTCTAGACTATTACACTCATACTACTTTTGACCAATAAAACGGTACGAAAGGACGTATTTCAACCAATCATGGCTGCTTATCGCACAATTTTATCGCGTCCCTAGCATTTGTTTAATTTTATCGCGTTCCTAGCATTTGTTTCTTTGTTTGCCAACATTTGAAACTGCGCTGGTCTGGACGTCAAAAATATATATAAAATTACAAACCACTCCAGTCGATGCACAGCAGTTTCAAATATGACTCGCATTGGCATTCAAGAACAAGAATTAATAAAGATCACTGATCATACCTATGCATCTCTGAAATCCGATTTACAAATAAATGAAGAGCACCATTCGGAAATCCTGAATAAGTTGAATACACCATGTAGGCCTAAATCAACGAGTTCCACTTCTAATATGCACAAGTCCAATATAACATCAATTGAACCACCAACCACATTCAAATTTGAAAACTGTACATTCAATAATTATTCCTTTTAAAATTATTCATGTTTATTTTTTATGTCATCGTCGTTAATTAAAACTTTTCTAACACTTGTGTATATTAGTTAGGTTATGTTATAGCTTCTGCTCTGAGAGGATAAAAAGAACTTCTGCTATATAATATTATGGATAGTCACGTATCAGAGATTGTTTAATATTAAGATTTATTGAATAGTAATCATTACAGTGTCTGTATAAAGACACTACTGCCATCTAGCATGCATCTAGCGTAATATTTGTAATGTTGAGGTGGTACAATAATACATTTGAAGACAGTTGTATTTTCGTAATCAATTAATATTTTATTGTATTGGAGTACTTCGTTACTTCTAATCTTTATATACTTTCTTCTAATCGTGTAATAGTCAATTAAATCCCACTCGAGTTTTGATTTTCTCTAGATAAATCGAAACCTCTAGTGAGATTACTGTTGATAAAATGCTGCACATACTTTCTTGAATACTGTTGTTCTCATCAGCCTCATTTTTACAATAAAGAGTTTGAAAGAGTGCTGTGCAGATGTTTGTGAGAGAGTAATAAAATTAAAAATATATTTTATTGCAGAATATTACTCAGACTATCTGCAGACTCCTCAAATTGTTGCAATGGTTGGACTTCCTGCACGGGGAAAAACTTACATATCTAAAAAGCTCTGCAGGTATTTGAACTGGATTGGCTTTCGAACAAAAGGTAACTATCTAAATTGTCTGCAAAGTTGAATGAGTAGGGAACAAAGTATGGATTACTCGACATTCTATAGTCTATTATGGGTGGTATTAGTTTTAAGTCATGGATGGATGGATGGATGGATGGATGAATAGATGGATAGATATTCAGAAAATATACAGCCCATAGACAACGTCAAATACAAATATACAGGGCATATCAAAAGTCCGGTAACACTTTCAATATTTTATTACACAAAAAACTACTAATGATAGCACCTTCAAACACACGTAAGTTTAAAGTCAAACTCTCAAAGTTATTCATCCGCTTAATTTTCAGCGACGAAGCGACATTCCATACGAGTGGGAAAATTAACAAGCACAACTGTCGTGTTTGGGGTACACAGAAACCTCACAGAATCATTGAACATGAGCGTGATTCACCAAAGGTGAATGTTTTCTGCGCGTTGTCACAACGAAAACTGTACGGACATTTCTTCTTCATTGAGGCTACTGTGACTGGACATTCATATCTGGACATGTCGGAGCAATGGTTGGTGCCTCAACTTAGACAAGACCTCGATGACGATTTCATCTTTCAGCAAGATGGGGCTCCGCCATATTTCCACAATGCAGTTCGTGCTTACCTGAATACGGAGATGTCTGATCGTTGGATAGGACGTGCTGGAGTAAGGGACAGATGTTTCATGACATGGCCACCAAGGTCACCCGATATGACTGCATGTGACATTTTTCTATGGGGATAACTAAAGGACCGTGTGTTTGTACCGCCTTTGTCACGTGATTTAGAGGAACTAAAAACCAGAATTCGAGAAGCTGCCGCCACGGTCACAGAGGATATGCTGAAAAGGGTATGGGAAGAGTTTGATTATCGTTTGGACATCTGCCGAGTCACTCGTGGTTCACACATTGAATCTCTGCAAGGTGTAAACAGAACTTTGAGAGTTTGATTTTAAACTGACGTGTGTTTGAAAGTGCTATCATTAGTAGTTTTGTGTAATAAAATATTGAAAGTTTTGCCGGATTTTTTATATGCTCTGTATAATACATGGCCTACAATAATATGGATAGATATTGAAATAAAATCAAAATAAAATATACCAGACAATTGCAAAGACAGATTAAAAGTGTTAAAAGATATGGTATAAGATCACGTTAAATTATACAAATGTATCATTTACATGAGGTTAAAACAATGGTATCTAAAACATAATATTACTAAACTCATTGACATTCTAGAGTGGATTTGCCATCAACGTCTTTCTAATTAACCTTCTGAAAGTGAAATATGATATTCCTTGTATTCATGGGTAAAGAGTTATAAAGATTATATGATATGGAAATAAAACTATTGCCTATAGGATGGATGGATAGTAGATGGTGGATGTATGGATGGATGGATGGATGGATGGATGGATGGATGGCTAATGGCTGGATGGAAGGAAGGATAGTGAATGTATGGATGGAATATTTTGGATGGAAAAGAAAAGACGAATGGGTAAGTTGGCGAGTTAATAGATGAAAAGAAAAAACAAACGTGTATGTAGCCTCTACTTACGGCAGAAGTGAAACTTCTTACGGGGACAGGCTACTATCCTATCACCATGGCCTTCGTCTTGTTGGCATTTATCTTCACTCTTCTGCTAACAACGCCATATCATCAGCAAATCTTATGCATTTTATTCTTCTTCCTCCTACTATCACTTCTCTCATGTTCTGAAAACAGTTCTTCACTAATTCCTCAAAGTAGATATTGAACAGAGTTGTGATAAAGGGCATCCTTCTCGTACTCCTCTCCCTATTTCACTTCCTTCTGACATTTCTTCTCCTATCCTGACTTTGACTCGTTGTTTCATATAAAGATTACTGAACAGCCTTCTCTCTTTCCAATCCACACCAATTTTCTTCAGTAATCCCATGAGTTTATTCCAATCCACTCTGTCAAACGCCGTTTCTAATTCCACAAATACTACATACACTTCTTTATTTTTCTCTAGGCATCTTTCGCCGATTGTTCGTAGCAGTCCAACTGCATCTCTCGTATTTTTTTCCCTTCCTTAAGCCAAACTGCTAATCTTCCAACTGTTCTTCCGTCTTAGAATATAAACGTCGCAGTATTCAGTATTCGCAGAAGAATCTTCACCGAGTGCGATATCAGGCTGATAGTCTAAATTCGTTACTTTCTTGTGCATTATTTTCTGCGGTATTGGAAGCAACACTGTTTCCGTAAAATCTTCAGGCCAGACGCCTTTCTCATATATTTCGTTGCATAATGAAGAATTTCCTTTTTGTCTTCACCCAATCGTTTTACTAATTCAATGGGGATTCCATCAACTTCTGTTGCTTTCCCATTCCTCATTTCCTTAAGCGCTAGTTCAACTTCTACGAATAATATGATGTTATTATTTTAAAAATCCAAACTAAGCATTTTTATGCAACATAAAATCAGCTTTAATGATCTTAAACGCGAAAATATGTCACAATAATATGACATAAAATAATATGCATTTATTAAAAAAAAAAAAGCCAAAATATGTAAATATATTCAACATGAAATTTGGTTTGATGAGCTGAGATCTTGATGTTGCAATTAATTATAGCCAATTGAAAAATATTTGAAGAATCCACTGCAAGAATGATGGATGT
Source organism: Periplaneta americana (assembly GCF_040183065.1). Lineage (NCBI taxonomy): Eukaryota > Metazoa > Arthropoda > Insecta > Blattodea > Blattidae > Periplaneta > Periplaneta americana. Next base: position 19,486,781 of record NC_091119.1, read on the forward strand.
CATTTGGAATACATTTTGCAGGAGAAGCGATTGAAAGTTTGAAATGCTTAGCGCTCAAAGCGTAACTGTGATTTCCCGATCATTACTGGACAATGACTATCAGTGTTAATGCCATATAACTCTCTATGTACATTATATATGTCTTAAGCTATGCATTGACAGTCTTGGTTCATTTTCGACAAGAAAGTGACATCCATCATTCTTGCAGTGGACTCTTCATATGCGAATACATGAGTTTCTGGCCCTAGTTATAAGCAATCCGGATTCAGAAGGCATGAAGTCATTCTAATATAAATTTAACAAAATCTCGCTTTACTATTGATTTATAAGTACAACATAGTAGTTGTTTCAATGTGTTGTACCAAAGATATTTTATGTGGGTGACCAATTGATTCTCCATCTCAATTTGCTTGTCTAGGACCCCTCTGCACTCAATGAAAGTATTTCGATGTTGTTCATTAACACCCGATTTGTGGAATAAGCGGATTATAGTCTTGCCCAGTTGTTTGGAGTAGTCAAACACAACAAGACCAACAGAATAACTGACTTTTCAGGTCGTATCTACTTGCCCTGATGATGAAACATATTTTATAGTTCCCAAACGTTGAAGATGTGAAGTTCCAGGACACGGTAGAATATCCAAATGTCTACTTCTCAATTTTTTTTATAAGTTCCACATCTTAAATTCGTTTTGTTCTTTAAGTATTGGTATGCATATCGATTTAAATTCGGCAAAACTTAAACAATATTCCAAAGTTTACAATACTCTTCACTAACATGATATGTTGTTATTGAAGTGTTGTATCAGTGAAGAACTATGTTGTGTCAGTGAAGTGTGTTGTGTAAGTGAAACGTGTTCCTGTCAGTGAAGCTTTATAGTTTATAGTAGCAGTGCAAAGTATTTGAACAGTGAAATGTTTTTGAAGTGTTAGTGAAATCAGGATAGAATCATTGAAATGTGTCTTAGTTCCAGTGCAGTGAGTGAGTTGACAGCGAAATGAGTGTAATGTTGAAAGGTACTTGTGCAGATATGAACATATCATACTCGTGGGTTTTAGTTCGTTCTTAGTTTTAAGATACAAATTAGACTTATTTCAAATGTTATTTTAAGTGATCGTTTCATTTAATTTAGGATATCCCTTGTTATTATTATTATTATTATTATTATTATTATCATCACTATTATTATTATTATTATTATTATTATTATTATTATCATTATTATTATTATTAGTATTATTATAAATTATTGTTAGTATTAATTATTTGTATTAATTATTGGTATTATTAAGTGTCTTTTTAATTAATAAGTTTATTATTGTCATTATTGAGTGTAATTAGTTACCACTGCCACCGGGTATATACCCACTGCAGTGTGAATAAATACATACACATACAATATTGATATTCTGCATGTCTAACGTTACAGTTTTCAATCTTGGTGAATACCGGCGAATGAAAAGTACGTATGAAGATCACAGTTTATTCAAAAAGGGTAATTTGGAAGGAGAAGCGCTCAGAGAGCAGTGTGCCATTGAAGCGCTGGAAGATACTTGCTTGTGGTTTGAAAATGGAGGAGAAATAGCGGTGAGTTTCATCTTTGTGTTCATAATATTATTAATAGAGGGCGAAAAAATGTGCGTTACCACGCGATACAGGTTAATTTGGTCTGAAGTATGCATGACGACACAGGTACAAGCGCAACATGAGCCTTTCAGAACAGAAGTGGTGTAAGTCAAAAATGGGTAATGAGGTTTAAAGTAAACATTCTGTAAAATACAGCGCAAAGTAGCAATTAATATTCAATTTATTTAAACTATTAGTAGTCAGTGGATAGCAAGAAGGCCATATTAATTGCTACTTTGCGCTGTATTTTACAGAATTTTTACTTTAAACCTCATTACCCAATTTTGACTTACACCACTTTTGTTCTGAACGGCTCATATCTTCAATGCACTACGAGAGAGCGGCAGTACAAGTAGGAATCAACAAATGACCTTCAGTGTCAACTTCTAGTCGTATGGGAAGGAAAGCCAGGTGTTTACAATATTGTTTATTGCCTATGTGCAGGTGATAGTTTGTGTAAAAGTGATTTAAAATGCCTATTGGAATTGTATGTATTTATTCACACTGCAGTGGGTATATACCCGGTGGCAGTGGTAACTAATTACACTCAATAATGACAATAATAAACTTATTAATTAACTAGCCGTACCCGTGCGCTCCGCTGCACCCGTTAGAAATACATATAAAGTAATTACATAATTAAAATAGGACATTTGATCCAGGGAACATTCGTGTTTGATATAAGGATAAATATTTTATTATGTTACTTAATTTAAATTGTATTTGCATAATTAAAATGCGATCATTTTGATCCAGAGACCACTCATTTGGTCATAAAAATTAGTTTAGGAAATACAGGAAACGAATGTACAGAATAGCCTATCAAGTTTTCTGTGCATAAGAAACTATTTTAATCTTACCTGTCCTCGATTCACTGACAAGTTACTGTAATAACATTATAGCATTATGTCCATCTAGAGAAACTACACTTTCCAATGGTGAATTAATAATTAATTATACAAATCGGTTAATTTAGCTTCTGATATTACTTCATACAAACACAGGAACATTATCTGTAGGCAATCTTTCATAGCTTTCGATTGTTGCTGTCCAAGGCCCCTTATAGACGAAGTCATTTGTTTTTTAATTCATTACACGGCCTTAGATGGCAGTTATTTTAATTTTAAAACTCATTTATCTCATTAAATATCAGTCCTATCAAAATTTTTCAAGGAATAAAACTTATCGAAAATTATTTTTAAAGAAACGTTTGTTATGTAACATATTTCACAAAAACCAATAATAAGCGAGATATTTCGATTTATTTAATTCAGGCCCCCTTATAACCCCCCTTTTAAATAATGTATTTTGAATGCCATATAGCCTAAAATCTAAGTTACAACGAACTTAATTTATATTCCAATTTTCATCGAAATCCGTTCAGCCATTATCGCGTGAAAAGGTAACAAACATACAGACAGACAGACAGACATACAAACAAAAATTTCAAAAAAGCGATTTTCGGTTTCAGGGTGGTTAATTGTATATGTTAGGACCAATTATTTTTGGAAAATCGAAAATTACCAGAAAAATTTCGGCTACAGATTTATTATTAGTATAGAAAATTCAATTAATAATACTAATAATTAATACTAACAATAATTAATAATAATAATAATAATAATAATAATAACAGGGAATATATTAAATTAAATGAAACAATCACTTAAAATAACATTTGAAATAAATCTAATTTGTATCTTAAAACTAAGATCGAACTAAAACCCACGAGTATGATATGTTCATATCTGCACAAGTACCTTTCAACATTACACTCATTTCGCTGTCAACTCACTCACTGCACTGGAACTACGACACATTTCACTGATTCTATCCTGATTTCACTAACACTTCAAAAACATTTCACTGTTCAAATACTTTGCACTGCCACTATAAACTATAAAGCTTCATTGACAGGAACACGTTTCACTGACACAGCACACTTCACCGGCACAACATAATTCTTCACTGATACAACACACTTCACTGACACAACATAATTCTTCACTGATACAACACTTCAAAAACTTCATATCATTTACACCCTTTAAATACTGTGTATAATTACCGTCTATTAGTAAGGTCCTTAAGCCTATTTTTAAATGCATTTTTGGTTGTTGGTAAAGCCCTTAGTAAGTCTGCAGGTAAAGCATTCCAGTCCCTGATAGTACGATTGAGAAAAGAAAACTTTCCAGTGTCCGTCCTCTGCCTTCTTTCCCTCAATTTATATGAGTGGTCGTTCCTTGAAGAGTAATTTGGCGGCTGCAACCTATTTTTTATTTCTCTCCAGGCAGGCTCACCTCTGTATGTTTTGAACAGTGCGCATAATCGAACAAACAGTCTAAGAAATAAATACGGAAGAGAGATTTTGATTTCGCAAGGGGAAAATATTTTTTGTGCCGTGCGCAAATATGAAATTAAAATACGTAGGAAATATTACATGGAGTGGCATTATAACAGAAGAAACATACCGAAAATGTACAAAGGTCTTAGACATCAAATAATGAAAAACATACACGGTCTGAATTGAATGTCGATTTATGAAATATGATGATTTCTGCAAATACTCCGTTCAAGAAACTTGATAATCCACATTTTATAGGTGAAAAGGTGAAAGAAAAATTCCACAAATTCTGCAAAAAAAGAACCGGTTATACAGTTATGTGTAACATTTTGAGTGGAGGGAAAAACTACAATACTACGGCGCTTTTTTCATTTACACCTCTAACATCTTGTGACACGGAAAGAAGCTTTTCGATGTTGAAAAACCGTTGGAGTGAGAAACGTCGAACTTTCTCTTTCGATAATTTACGGATGTATAATGTGGTTCATTGTAATGCATCCTTTAATCGTCAGGCGGTGACAGGTAACATTTGAGGTAAGTTTTTAAATCGTAATAACTATATTACAACTTCATTACAGTATTTATAGATCGATTGAATGAAGTGATGAGGTTCGCATTACCAGACTGTACTCTCTTGGCGCTGTTTACGTGAGTGAATGACAACAGTAGGCCTATAGTCCGTTGGCAATTAATTTAAGGCATAACGCACATCTTTCTGCCCTTTAATTATTAATTTACGAACTATTAGATTCATATGTAGGCTAACTCTTAGCCTATATATGGTGAATCGTAAATAATGTCATTGATTTTATAAGGTTTGACTTTATGCAGTCGAAACCGGTTATAACGACTCCGAAGGGACCGCCAGTTTGCGATCGTTATAGCCGATGTCACACAAACCGGTTTTTTTTTGCTAAAAATTTCATATCTATAAATTTTAGGCTGCATACTTACATGGCTATTGAACAGAATAGAGTGAAAACTTACAAGAGTAACAGAAATACAGTACTGTATTTACAATACAGTATTTGTGGAGAGGGACTGAAGAGGATTTTTTCTTCTAATGTTTATACAGCACGTACAGCAATAATATGCCAGCAAAATATAAAAACCTATAACAAGTGAGAAAAGAAGTAGCAACAATGTAAATTGTTCAATAACGTAGTACATACAGTAGGCTCTGATGATGATGCGTGAAGCACTGAAACAGCTGTAAGCCGGACAAATATTACATATTTAACACGAGTAAGTCCACTAGTTCATCAATTAATCATGTTTTTAACTTACTGTAAGTGCTGTATAATACAGGGCTATTCAAAAATAAGGAGCAGATTTCAAATATTTATTTCTTCCAAACTACAAAAGATAGAAACTCAATTCCAACGTTCCTGGACAGACGAAAGTTTAAATTTTGAACAGTGCCGGTAGAAATTTCAATCACGGCCGCATTGGCGCTGTTGCTTGTCATGCGCGGCCGCATTGGCGTCGTTGATTGTCTGCAGTAAAATGGCGACACAACAGGAAAAAGCATTTTTTGTGTTTCAATTAGCAAAACTAGAGTCCATTATTGAAGTTCAACGCGCTTTTCGCCGTCAGTTTAATAAACATCCGCCTCGTCATAAGCAGATTTACCAGTGGCATCGAAAATTCGTAGAAGATGGTTGCATCTGAAAACAGAAAAGCACGGGACGTCCACGCACATCGAATGAAAATATCGAGCGTATTCGTACAGTTTACGAAAGGACCCCAAAAAAATCCACAACATGAGCAAAGAGAGAACTGAAAATTCACAGCTTCAACAATTCGATGTCACAGACTTTCAAGAGTATCAGGCATAGGGAGGATAAAAACACGGTCTTTTACGTAACCCCAAAGATAAAAATCACAAGGAGTGAGGTCTGGAGACCTGGGAGGCCACCGACGATGAAGTTGGTCCTTTCGTAAACTGTACGAATACGATCGACATTTTCATTCGATGTGCGTGGACGTCCCGTGCTTTCCTATTTGCAGATGCAACCATCTTCTACGAATTTTCGATGCCACTGGTAAATCTGCTTATGACGAGGCGGTTGTTTTTTAAACTGACACATTGAACTTCAATAATGGACTCTACTTTTGCTAATTGCAGCACACAAAATGCTTTTTCCTGTTGTGTCGCCATTTTACTACAGACAATCAACAGCGCCAATGCGGCCGTGATTGGAACTTCTACCCGGACTGTTCAAAATTAAAACTTTCGTCTGTCAAGAAACGTTGGAATTGTGTTTCTATCTTTTGTAGTTTGGAAGAAATAAATATTTGAAATCTGCTCCTTCTTTTTGAAGAGCTCGGTATAATAGTCACGAATGACACATCATCGTTCCAGTTACTGCATTACAAAAATTACGTAATTAACAGTACAAAAATGAAAATACCAGTAAAGCTTCTTTAATACAGTATCTTTGCGCTCAGATGATCTGCCTGCCTGATTTTTATAGAATTGTGTTCGAAAAGAGACTGTCCTTCCAAATTGTACAAATCGTTGAGTGTGATACAACAATTTCTTCGCGATGTTGACGTTTGTTTCCCCATTTTCTAGTCCTATATTACAGTATGTGTGACTTTTCTTCAATATTAAACACTTTCCTTTTCTTTTGTGACATCTGCACAGCGATGCTTCCCTTGACTGTTTAACAGACATACTGATTTGAAATCTACAATCTAACTGAAAACAAGAGTTTGAATATAAGCGTTACATTGTTGTCAGTCTCTCTGACAAGTGACAGTCCTGTTGCGGGAGATTTGTGGATAGTATATGAAGAGTCCACTGCAAGAATGATGGATGTCATTTGCAGTGGCGTAGCGTCAATGTAAGCTAAAAAGCTTAGCTTCCCCAGTTAATAATGATTTCATAATAAACCTGCAGTTTATGGAGAAAATTATTTATTAATTTTAATAGAATTTATATTTACGCGTTAAATGTTGTGATGCGGCAGCTCAGGATGATTTGTGATGCAGCAGTAAACAAGAAGCCTGCACACACCAGCTTCCAAGCAGACTGGTTTCTTCTGTGTAATCCACCCCGCAGATTTTCCATCTCTTTCTAACTAAATTACCCTAGTCGCAAGGCTTGCAAGAAGCTAGCTTTAACATTTAAAATAAGTAGTTTCCCAGTTATCCCTTTTCGTCAGTTGTGTTCAGTTGAAGTGTTAGTGTGCATTGTGGCTGATATAATAAATAATGAGTGAAATAACAGTTCCTGACACTAATTTACTTGAATTTTTTAGGACAATTGTATTATCAAGACTGACTTACGAACAAAAGTGTGATTTAAAAAACAAATGACCGACTCCCTTACTGTCAATGAAGGACACAACCAAAAGACAGACGCATACTTACGTAATGATACTAATATTGTGATTTCTGTAAGTATGACAGGGAGTGAGCTAATGTTATACGTATACGTGTCTATTTGTTAGAGATATGTGTAAACCGTGAAATCATATTTTGCTACGTATCATTTGAGGTCATGCCTTATTGGTGTTACTTACGATGTTCCGACCAATCTTCGACTGCTGACTTGAAATTGACTACTATTTATTTAAGACTGCATTTTTGTAATACGTTTTCTCATATTGCATGAAAGACAACTTGAGTTAACTTGCCCTGCTCAAAATTTCATGCTACGCCACTGGTCATTTGGAATACATTTTTCAGGAGAAGCAATTGAAAGTTTGAAATGCTTAGCGCTCAAAGCTTAACTGTGATTTTCCGATCATTACTAAACAATTACTATCAGTGTTAATGCCATATAACTCTCTATGTACATTCTACATATCTTAAGCTATGTATTGACAGTCTTGGTTCATTTTCGACAAGAAAGTGACATCCATCATTTTTGCAGTGGACTCTTCATATGGAATTACGTGATAATGAAGGGTTACAGAGTTAGGAAGGGAGCTGCTCTTGACCCTTTTTAGTACATACTTTTCCGGAATTCTCCTGAAGAGACTTACAAAACCACGAAAAATCCAAATTCAGGATAGTTTTCCATTGGATTCGGACGAGCATTTCATATACAACACAGGCATGTTAATAATAATCATAATATTGACGGCATTCGCAACATATTGCACAACGATCAACTCACAGAACAATAAACATGTCAAACTAGCACGGCACTCACAACTCAACTGCATACGAAATCGGTTACAGCTCGCGAAGGCCGACTTTGAGTGCGTTGACAGTACAGTTCAACCAGTTTCGGTTGTTTCCGATCAACCTAACCGGCGGACACCCAATACATTAAAAGAAGCTAGATATGACAAATTATTCGCCTAATATGTTTGTTTTGCAGATAATTGACGCTACTAACTCAACTAGAGAGCGAAGAGAAATGATTAAAAGCGTCGTTGATGAGAAGGGCTACAAACTGTTCTATGTAGAATCAATATGTACTGACCCAGAAATAATTAAAAAGAATATTACGGTACGTATATTATACAGTGTGTGCCAAAGAAACGAACGATTTTTAAGTAGCGAAATGAAGATTCAGATATTGTAATGAATTAAATTTTATTATATACAGTAGAATACAAAATATAGTATGCCATTTGCCTGTAACCACTACTATTTGAAAACGGTGTCCTTCAAATGCCCTCCACCAACGTGCATACATTCTCGTAATCGCTCTTTCAAATTTCTCATTATATTTTGCAACATCTCGACTGTGATGTTTGAAATTTCTTCGCGAATTGCTGTCTTTAATTGTTCAATGTTTTGCGGTTTGTTTGTGTGTACCCTACTTTTCAGATACCCCCATAAAAAGAAATCACATGCACTTAAATCGGGGGAACGTACAGGTGAGGGAATGTCTCCATTCCTCGATATGACATGATTCACAACGAATTTCACATTTCTCGTTAGGAAGTGAAGGTATTCAGTCCGGACTATAAGGAGAAAACAACTGAAGAAGTGGTCAAAGATTTCACACAAAGAATTCAGCATTATGCAGAGCAGTACATGCCGCTGGATGAGAAAGAAGAACCGGACGTCAGTTTCATCAAGCTTATAAACGCAGGTACATACGAAATATTTACTGTGAGTTAAAGAAGAGGTGGAAAACTTTACAGAGTATCTCAAATTCTTTTTCCTGTCCAGTAATATTGTAAATAGATTTGTTCAATTTGTTACAAAGCAGAATCTTCCCAGCTCTTAAAAGGCCTTCCTATGATTTTTCTTCCTTTTGGATTTTTTTTTCAACATGGGATTGGGTAACCTTACAAAATTTTGTTGATGGTATAAATATTCATTATGCTATATCTGTCAACTAAATTTTAATTGAACATTTGATTAGTAATACTTATTACTACTACTACTTACTGGCTTTTAAGGAACCCGGAGGTTCATTGCCGCCCGCACATAAGCCCGCCATTGGTCCCTATCCTGAGCAACATTAATCCATTCTCTATCATCACATCCCACCTCCCTCAAATTCATTTTAATATTATCTTCCCATCTACGTCTCGGCCTCCCTAATGGTCTTTTTCCCTCCGGCCTCCCAACTAACACTCTATATGCATTTCTGGATTCGCCCATACGTGCTACATGCCCTGCCCATCTCAAACGTCTGGATTTAATGTTCCTAATTATGTCGGGTGAAGAATACAATGTGTGCAGTTCTGTGTTGTGTAATTTTCTCCATTCTCCTGTAACTTCATCCCTCTTAGCTCCAAATATTTTCCTAAGCACCTTATTCTCAAACACCCCTCTCCTCTCTCAAAGTGAGAGTCCAAGTTTCACAACCATAAAGAACAACCAGTAATATAACTGTTTTATAAATTCTAACTTTCAGATTTTTTGACAGCAGACTGGATGATAAAAGCTTCTCAACCGAATAATAACAGGCATTTCCCATATTTATTCTGTGTTTAATTTCCTCCCGAGTATCATTTATATTTATTACTGTTGCTCCAAGATATTTGAACTTCTCCACCTCTTCAAAAGATAAATTTCCAATTTTTATATTTCCATTTCGTACAATATTCTCGTCACGAGACATAATCATATACTTTTTGTCTTTTCGGGATTTACTTCCAAACCTATCTCTTTACTTGCTTCCAGTAAAATTCCCGTGTTTTCCCTAATCGTTTGTGGATTTTCTCCTAACATATTCACGTCATCCGCATAGAGATTAGTAATACCTACCCTTTTTAATGAATTTGAGTGTCATATTCAAATCTTTTTTAACATGGGAGTGGTAATATTCGAAATTGGCTTAATATGTTTGCTTATTAAATTGAGTTCATATTAATACACAGGGGGCCAAAGAAACGGGATATTATTAAGTAGTGAAATGAAACTTTAGATATTGTAGTAAATTAAATTTTATCATTTTAAATATAAAAATATATACTATGCCATTTACATGTAAGCACTACTCCTTGAAAATTACCATTGGCATCCTCAAAGAAATATGGTCCAATAATTCTTTTGGAAGGGAGAGCACTCCAAACGGTTACCTTTTGTGCAATTAGGGGCCGCTTATGAAGTTGCCATGAATTTTCCTGTGCATAATACGAAGCTGTTTAAATGAAACTGGGCTTCATCAAACATCCATACAGATTCTACCAGAAGTTTAAGGACATCCCTTCGAAAGAAGTGTTGCACTCCTGTCCTTATACCTACGTGAAATTCACTGACATTTATAAAGGGACCAAATTCCTGTGAAAAATGAAGCTATTTACTGCAAACCCAATCTTTCTTTCTTTCAAACTATGGATTATACCGTTACTTACGTAGTTTATTTCCGAAGACATTCTAAGCAAAAAATGTCATATAAACATTTGTCCTAATCTCAATATTTTCAGAGTTAAACTAATTTAAAATTTTTAGTAAAATACCTTTCTTCTTTAGTTTTACGTGTAAAAAAATATTACAAATAGAGATTGAACTGTTCAGAAGTGTCATTTCTTTAATTGGCTAGTGTTCTAAAGCTAAAAATGTATTGTTGATTGCTTTGTGTAGATTTCTCTTTAATTTTTAACTAAAAATGACATCATTCTTACGCATTTATCACAAAAAAATATTACAAATTATACGACTTTAGGAACTTGATTCTTTACAGTTTAATTATGCATCCTAATGTATAATCTCAAAGAATTTATTTACAAGAGTGGCGTGAATTGTAACAATTGTTGTGATAAATGCTTAACAAAATATAATTTTGTAAATAATTGATTAACTGGCGATCTTACTCGTGTTAATTATGTCAGCATGTGCGGCTTACAGCTGTTTCGGTGCTACTTCACACCATTCTCGGAGCCGTCTGTGTCTCGGCGTCATCTCAACTTCGCTGCCTGTTGTGTGGGTGCATTCGTGCGATGAAGAGTTGTGCCAAATAGTGTGTGTGTTCTGAAATTGATCTGTGTGTTGAGTATTTGATTAGGGTGTGTTTTAGAGTGTCTGTATATTTCATAATGTTCTAAATTGTTCATACTCAACACACAGATCAATTTCAGAACACACACGCTATTTGACACAACTCTTCATCAACGAACGCACCCACACAACAGGCAGCGAAGTTGAGATGACGCCGAGACACAGAAGGCTCTGAGGATGGTGTGAAGTAGCACCGAAATAGTTGTAAACCGCACATGCTTACATAATTAACACGAGTACGATCGCCATTTAATCAATATTTATATTCAAGTGTTAAAAGTAATGTACGAAAGATCGAACATGGATAATTTTGTAGTTAAAAATTGAAAAAAAAAAAAAAAAAAAATCTGTACGAAGTAACTACGGAATTCACAACACATTTTTAGCTTCAGAATACTAGCTAATTAAAGAAATGATACTTCTGAATAGTTCATTCTTTATTTGTAATATTCTATCTCTTAAAACTCAAGAATAGGCTAATGGTATTTTACAACCAACTTCAAATTAGTGTAATTCTGAAAATATTGAGATTAGGACACATGTTTATGGCATTTTATGCTTAGAATGTCTTCGGAAATAAGGTACGTAAGATACTGTAAATCCTCGTGAAACATCCTGTATAACAATTTTTCTGTTAACGAAAACTTACTGAAAAATTACATTATTTTATCGCTTTAGGCCTATATAAAAAGTCTCTTGTGTCACAATATACATTATTTTAACTAATATTCACTTAAGTGGTTCCTTGTATACGTGTAAACAAATTTTATTATGTTTTACTGTACATAATTGTAAATTTATTATTATTATTATTATTATTATTATTACTATTATTATTGTTATTGTTAGTATTATTGATATTATTATTGTTGTTAGTAGTATTATTATTATTATTGTTATTATTATTATATTTATTATTTTAATTAAATTTTCTAATTACTTACTGATTTACTTTACAGCAAAACCCCATAGTAAGTCTTGTTCCTAAGGAAACATATAAGTAAATATCAGTTAAAAATAATGTAAATTGTGAAGCAAGAAACTTTTTATATAGAACGATATAATATTTTATTAAAAGTCTTAATAAAATGCAATCAACTTATCATACTTGGATGAAATTTTGTTCATTTGTCTTTATTATCAGGATATATCCAGGGTGCAAATTAACGGGGGGATGGGGAATTCCCCCCCCTGTTGGAAAGTTATCCCCTCTCATAAATTCATATTAACATCTCTGCCAGGGACAACTTCTATCCCCCCTCACAAAATATAATTTCATTATTTTAATAAGAGTATACTTTATAAATTATAAAGTAAGCAAAGAAATTATTAGACTATTGATGTATTATCATCACCGGCAAGCTGATAACAATCAATAACTTAGGAATTACACATCTTATCTTAAGCCTGCTCACGGATATAATAATATGAGCAAGATGCAAGACAAGCAACTTAATGGCAGCAAGCGTTGAGCGGTATTGATTGAGGATGATAATAATTTTATGTATGGATTCTCTATCTAAGATTCTATCCCTCCTCATCAGAAATATTAATTCACACTCTGGATATACTTATCAGTCATAAAAAATCGATTAATCTAGCCTTACGTACATGGAAGTTATTAATTTCATCAGAGTTGACACTTAAAAAAATGGAGTTCCGAAATTTCAGTGTAGTATCCCCTTAATTTGGAAGTGGGCATGAAAACGACATTAATACCATTAAGTTTGATAAGTTCGTTATTTGTGATGAATGACATTTCTCAACTCCCAGATGTTTATTACACAGGTGAAAGCGTGGAGATACATAAACATGAGGGACCCATCCAAAGTCGCATTATCTACTACCTGATGAATCTCCATATACTGCCACGCAATATATATTTCACAAGGGTAAATATACATAAATTTAATCTATAATTTTACATTATTATGTTGGCTACAGTGCGGCTGTTTTATTTCCTTACTGTAGCTGTGGTATGGGTTTTCCTCACGCGCCTAATACTGTGTACTTCGATTAAGATCAAGACCTGGGAGAACCATAGAGTAATGAAAAATTTGTTGTCAGCTAAGACTAATTTCGGAATGTCACACAGAAAGAAATATAATTACATATAGGAGATTTTATTATTTGCTATATACTTATTTAAGTTATTTAATGAAGACGTGTAATACAGTGCAGATTTCCGCTTCGTTTAATGAAGACGTAGGGCCATAGGTATATGTGATAAAATGAGCTTGAAAGAGCTCTGTTAAACTCTGTGAAACATTTACTGAGACTTTTGCACTCATGCGCCAAGCCTATGGAGAAGAAGCAATGTCTCGGACCCCAGTATATGAGTGGCACAAGCGCTTCACAAGTGACCGTCTTTCAACGGATGATGATCCACGTTCAGGAAGACTTAGGCCCAATTGTATAAAACTCCCTGACTAAAGATCAACTTTGATCGAAGATCGAAAAGTAAACCGAGCTCAGACACTTCTTCTATTGTATAAAACTTTTCTGCGATCAAATTACCTTGGTTCAAATGCAATCTCTAAGTTCACGTGAAAAGGATTTGGCAACATCGCATAAACATGTGAAATACGTGATGCGCGGACCATGTTATACAGGTTTGTTCAGTGTTGCCAATCTAGCGATTTTAACTCTTTTTCAACAACAATTTATTTTAACTTTTATATTGCTTAAATAGGGATTTAGTGACCTTTTTAGCACCCCGTAGTGACAAAATTTAATCTTTCTTTGTTGATAATGAGAAATCTAGCGACTTTACAACTACTTTTTGGCGATTTTCCGTATTACACTCTGTTGGAGACACTGTTTTTTTTTGCAATGTAAATAATGGCGGACAATAAGAAGGTTGACTGTTCTCCAAGTTGTTATCATGTTATGGTGTTTGATACTGCTAAACATAATAAAGCTTTATAAAACGACAATTTTCGTTTAGTAATACAGTTAATTGAACATTTATGAATGTACCTATCATATCCATTAATAATTAATGATTGTTATAAACATAATATAATTATAGGTTATGTTATTTAATACTGCTGAATACGATAGAGCCTTATAAAATATAAGAATGTTTGTGTATTAAGGCAAGAAATTGAAAGAAATATATATAAATGTACCTAACATATCTATTAATATTAATAATAATGGATATTTTATTTCCACAATCTGTCACTCGTATATTTCAAACAGAAAAGAAATAACTGAACTTGGATCATCTAACTTAATCGGAGAAATTTCTTCAGTCAAAGTTGACTTTAGTTTGAGACAAATTAATCTCAAATTAGACTTTATACAACACAAAATTCCAAGTTCAGCTGAAACAAGGATCAATTTAACCTCTGATCTAAGATTAAATGGTTTATACAATCGGGCCTTAGATTGGCAAGAACTGAAGAAATGATAGCTCGAGTTGCACAAAAATCAGACGAGACCGCAGACAGTCAATAGATGATGTGGCTACTTTGTTAGGCATTTCGCATGGTTCTGTAAAATCCATTCTCCACAATGATTTGTAAATGCAACGTGTGTGTGAGCACGTTGTTCCAAGAAGCCTAGGAGATGAGCAGCGGGAAGAGCGGCAACTGGTTAGTGGAGACGTGATTGACAGGGTGGACCAGGATCCAACTCTCTTGCACAGAGTGATCACAGGTGACGAGACATGGTGTTTACTTTACGGTCCGCACTCTTCAACGTGGAAATCTACCGGCTCACCAATTGGGAAAAGAGAAGAGTTCATTGCTCGATTGGCTAGAAACCTGTATGAGGCCGCTCGTGCCAGCCCCAACCCGCTCATATCAGGCCTCGGCCGGTATGATCCTAGGTTACGGCGAAGACACCAGACAGGTCCACTAGCTATTCTCTTAAGACAGGAAAACAGGGAGGCAGGTGTCACTCCCAGATTTAGGTAGTAGATTATTAATTCATGACTTAATCTAATAAGCAACCACTGTGAAATGGCCTGCTCTAACTCGGGCTATAAATCCATTCTATCCCTCTTACAGGTCTACGGAGTGAAGAGTCAATTGACTAGTCTCCGGATCTGACAGAAACCATCAAAAAGCCAATTGGCTAATTCCGTTATGATGGTTAAATAACTTGAGCTAACATCTCGTCCCCAATAAGTCCGTTTTGCTAATCGATGGAGTTGTAATAGAGCCAATTGGCTAGTCTACATCCATCGAATCAAGTCATTTTACCTAAGAGCCAACTGGCTAGTCTCTAAAATTGAGACATCTCATTTCCGTGGTTTTCCTAAGGCGTTAAGACAAATGTCGGGATGAGCCCTAAAAGAAATGGGCCACGGACCTGCATTCACTTCCCCAGACATTGGTGACGGCTCAAAATTAATGATTATTCACATCGAACTCGGGCCCTAACAGAATTCAATCGTCCCCTTGTACAGATCACTGGAGTCATCGAAGAGCCAATTGGCTGGTCTCCTGATCTGAGAAAAATCATCAAAGAGCCAATTGGCTATTGTAAGATTAATCCCTACGCGTTCGAATCTTCAAACAGCCAAACTGGCTATCACCGTTTCGTGCCTAGACTTCTCCATCGCGTCTCTCCTCCGGATCAGGTCGCTGTACTTCTGCCCCTCCTCCCCCCCCGTATGTTGTAGCTAATCAGTGACGTCCATTTTCGGCTTACCCACTGGAAATTTCTAGCCCTCCTTCACTGGGGCGGCGAAACCCGAAGTGAGACAAGTGGCCAAGAGGCTTGGAGCTCACATATTCAGTTTTTCACAGCCCCAACTCCCCCCTTGCAAGGACGTGTTTTCACGTACCTTTAAAGTTTCTCCTCCCACTTCCCCCCACTCATTCATTCATTCATTCATTCATTCATTCCCCCTCAGATTCCGTGCCGACCGATCAAAGGGGAAAGTAATGCTTGAAGTGTTCTTCGATATCCAGATCTCGTACATTTAGAGTTTATTCCTGAGGGTCAAACTGTCAGTAAGGAGGCGTATGTTGCAATTCTTCGACGTCTTCGTGATGCAGTTCGAAGAAGAAGACCCAACTTGTGGCAAGGACAGAATTGGGTTCTCCATCATGACGATGCCCCAGCACATCGGTCGCTCTTGGTAAGCGAATTCCTCGCACAACACAAAAATACCTGTCCTTCCACGGCCACCATATTCTCCAGATCTTGCTCAGCAGATTTCCACTTACAGTAGAATCTCTATTATCCGTGGTAATGAAGGGGGTGGAGTGAACGGTTAATCGAAAAATCGGATAATCCGTGCCATATAAGGTTTTCATAAATTAAGTACATAGATTAATACAGTTTCGTAATTTCCTCCGTGGTCTTCTGTTTTAACATTCTAGATAACAGATCAGACGTTTACTAATTTAAGTCTGGTTTTCAACGACAAAACTCCTTATGACGGCTGTCTGTGAAAAGATAGGAATAGTAGGCCTACAGGTCTCATGTTGTAGATTTACATAATTCATACACTTTATATATATTTTTTTTTTCATTAAATCGTGCACAGTTTTAATTCCTATTTCGTATTCTGATGCGAGATGAACCACAGTTTCGCTTTTTCCAAACCATTCAATTACTTGTACTTTTTTCGTAGCACAACAAGTTTTCTTTTGACACCTGTAGAAAACATTTTGCATAGAAGTTATACAGTACAGCCACTTTAAGAGTAGACCATACTGTATAAGGGTAAAGGTTTGTAAAGAAATCACTCTGTAGATAAAATTCGTACTAATACAGGGACATCATTTTATTTTTACTTCAATTTTTATTGTACCTGAGTTTTTTAATGTACTTCACTCTCACCCCTTCTACTAATGAAGTTCAACCGTCTTCCACACAGATCCAAGACCGCATATACAGCCATAGTAGCCTTACCGTCACAGTACGTTCCAAAAATATGTTCGCGTTTTCCAATGACGAAAGAGCTTTCAATATTGCATAATTTTCGCATAGGTACTGTCGTCCATTTGCCTAGATCGCATTCCGGTTTTCCCCACCAGCTTCTACTCGCCTCTCTGTAAAGGCTAGTGGCTGGGCTGTCTTAGCTCTTTTCTGAGAACAATAATTTCTGTTAGGAATTGGACATCTACGCAATATTATACCCATACAACTGTTTAAAATAACTTAAATAAAAAGGCCTCGTCAAGTAATTAACTGTCACGTGATTTCTCTCCTTTCTACGATCCTGCGACATAACCGCTTGGACGGACAGTAGATAGCATGTCTGAATAATTTTATCTTTTCGGATCGAGCAGAAGTGAAGATTGAATTTACAGTACGTAAGGTACTCTTTTACAGAGTAGGTACAGAATTATTTCAACATGAGTTACTAGTACGAAGGACGAAACTGGTAATTGGAATTACATACATTAGAACTGAAGCCTGTATCGAAACGAACGGCCACCATTTTAAAAAATGTGTTTAAATATCCATATTATGATTATTTTTCAATTTAACTTCTTTCTGTATAGTGTACGCTAATGTGCTATAGACAGTATAATATACACTGCATAACGAAAAAGTTAGAATTTATAAAACAGTTATATTACCGGTTATTCTGTATGGTTGTGAAACTTGGACTCTCACTCTGAGAGAGGAACAGAGATTAAGGGTGTTTGAGAATAAGGTGCTTAGGAAAATATTTGGGGCTAAGCGGGATGAAGTTACAGGAGAATGGAGAAAGTTACACAACGCAGAACTGCACGCATTGTATTCTTCACCTGACATAATTAGGAACATTAAATCCAGACGTTTGAGATGGGCAGGGCATGTAGCACGTATGGGCGAATCCAGAAATGCATATAGAGTGTTAGTTGGGAGACCGGAGGGAAAAAGACCTTTAGGGAGGCCGAGACGTAGATGGGAGGATAATATTAAAATGGATTTGAGGGAGGTGGGATATGATGATAGAGACTGGATTAATCTTGCACAGTATAGGGACCGATGGCGGGCTTATGTGAGGGCGGCAATGAACCTTCGGGTTCCTTAAAAGCCATTTGTAAGTAAGTAAGTATAACGAATACGTCCGTATGGACAGCTCACTTCGTGAGTAAAAACACTCATTGTTAATACTGTACTGTATTCTGATTAAACAAAAACCTAAAGAAAATTATCAAACTCAAAAGCGTGATATTTCATAGTTTACGCAAATGGATGAATTACTTTTCTTCCCTCCTATACCTAGTAAAGTGGTTTATTTGTATATTACGCCATCGAACTCCAGTCGTGAAAGGGGATAGCAATCGTTGATTCAAAGGTATAGCCAGGTTAATATCAGAAATGTTAGTAAAAATAAAATGATGTCCCTGTATAATGTGCATACAGTACTTCATATTTTTTCTACATAAAAAAAAGAGCGAGAGAGAAAGTCACTCGGATAATCCATCAATCGGTTAATACGGTGACGGATAATTGAGGTTCTACTGTATTTGCAAAGGTGAAATCCCTACTCAGGGGACGGAGGTTTGCGTCAGGCGAAGAGGTGAAAATTCAAGTGACGCGCTTTGCGGGAAGTGACCAAAGATGGGTTGCAGGAATGTTTCGAGAAGTGGTTTGGCGCTGGCAGAAGTGTGTCACTGCCCAGAGGACGTACTTTAAAGGCGATGTTGTGTAAATGGTTGTATGCCATCTGCAACAAAGGTACAGGGACATCATTTTATTTTTACTAACATTTTTAATATTAACTTGCCTATACCTCTGGATCGACGCCGTTTGCTACCCCGTTCCACGACTGGAATTCGATGATACTGGCGTAATATATAAACAAATCACTTTACTAGGTATAGGAGGGAAGAAAAGTAGTTCATCCATTTACGTAAACTATGAAATATTGCGCTTTTGAGTTTGATCATTTTCATTAGGTTTTTGTTTAATCAAAATACAGTACAGTATTAACAATGAATGTTTTTACTCACGAACTGAGCTGTCCATGTGGACATATTCATTATGCAGTGTATACTATACTGTCTACAGCACATTAGCGTACAATATAGAGAATGAAGTTAAATTGAAAAATAATCATAATGTGGATATTTAAACATATTTTTGAAAATGGTGACCGTTCATTTCGATACAGGCTTCAGTTCTAATGTGCATTTATCGCACTATAGACTATTGTACCTAATTGAAATTACTAGTTTCGTTCTTCGTACTAGTAACTCATGTTGAAATAATTCCGTACCTACTCTATAAAAGGGTACCTTACTTACTGTAAATTCAATCTTCACTTCTGCCCGTTCCGAAAAGATAAAATTACTGAGACATACTATCTACTGTCCGTCCAAGTGGTTATGTCGTAGGGTCGTAGGAAGGGAGGAAATCACGTGACAGTTAATTACTTAACAAGGCCCTTTTATTTAAGTTATTTTAAACAGTTGTATAATATTACGTAGACGTCCAATTCCTAACAGAAATTAATGTTCTGAGAAAGGAGCTAAGAGAGCCCAGCCACTAGCTGGCGAATAAAAGCTGGTGGGGGAAACCGGGATACGACGTAGGCAAATGGACGACAGTATCTGTGCGAAAATGATTCAATATTGAAAGCTCTTTCGTCACTGGAAAACGCGAACATATTTCTGGAACGTACTGTTTACAATGACCGTAAGGCTACTATGACTGTATAGGCAGTCTTCGATCTGTGTGGAGGACGGTTGAACTTCATTAGTAGAAGGGGTGGGAGTGAAGTACATTCAAAAACTCGGGTACAATAAAAATTGAAGTAAAAATAAAATTATGTCCCTGTATCTACACATGTTCGCACTGAGTCTATACGCCTGAAGAGTAGGTTTTATTTGTTTTATTTTTGTTGGCTGTTTAACGACGCTGTATCAACTACTAGGATTTAGCATCGATGAGATTGATGATAGCGAGATGATATTTGGCGAGATGAGGCCGAGGATTCGCCATAGATTATCTTGCATTCACATTACTGTTGGGGAAAACCTCGGAAAAAACCCAACCAGGTAATCAGCCCAAGCGGGGATCGAACCCGCGCCCGTACGCAACTTCAGACCGGCAGGCAAGCGCCTTAACCGACTGAGCCACGCCGGTGGCTTGAAGAGTAGGTTACATATCACACGAGAAAGGCAGAGAAGTTGCCTATAGAGCATGGCGTTGCCACCCGAAGTTCCGGTACTTTCTGACTACTAGCACAGTGTAGTATATACAGTCACGAAACTCAATATGTAGTAAATATGCATCCATAGATAGTTGCTAACCACTAGGATCGCTAATATCGCCTCATTACAGATAATGCGAAATAGTACCTGCACAGTGTATTGTTCCTATACCTGTTTTTTTTTTTTTTTAAGATGGGACATGACAGTTAAGCGGCCGAGCTTGGAACTACAGTGCCATGTTGCCAATATGGACTACCAAGCTGCCAGCTGATGGAAGCTAACAAATGGCTGACGTTAAAAGATTCATTGACAATATTGACGCGAAGGCAAGATAACAATACAAAAATCGACAAAGAATCAAAGACGAAACGTATACTTGGCTCGGAAACATGACGGCCTCTCTTCTTGGAATTGGCAATCCCTCATAAACCCCCATCCTCTACTCAACCCCTAGCCGCGTGGCAGAAATACAATAGATCCCAGCATTGCCAAATCTAACAGCCATTGCCTCTACCTGATGGCTTTCACCCGTTCTCAGTGTCTTTGTCGACGTGTTGTTTTATACCGTTGTGCGCCTCAATATGTCTAATTTATTCCGGCCATGATTAATGAGTGTTGGAGCAGATGATCCGCAGCTAGGCCTCCTGATACACCTGAAGATCACGACAAGAACAACAAAAAACACCGTCGAAGAAAACAGAATATCTTATTTGCAGAGGAGCGTAGCTAAGAAAACAAAGTGTTAAAATTGTGTCTAACGTTAGAAATTCTATCCATAAAGTAATCGAAAGTTCAGGCAATTTAATAAGTATAAATCTTAATCACTTAACATCGGACGCAACCGGCGGAGTTGGATATATGGGCATAGAAATTAAGAATTACGGTTCACCAACTAAAGAGAAAATAAACAAGTTAAAACAGAATTCGGTAAGATAGACGATTTTAAAAGTGATTTACTTCGCCGAACATAAGTGAACAGTACGCGAAAGAGATATCGCCAACAGCAACACCGTCCTTAGCAACCTAAATAATGACATTATTCACAGCAGTGCTTAAAAGTTTTCTAACTTACAGCAGTGAATTAAATGTTTTTAAATCACTCTCCACATGACAACCAACATATTAGCATTAATTAAAATGAATGTAAATGAACTTCTTCGCCAACAACACATTACAAAAAAAAGCCCTACAATTTAAAATTAAATTTACATACCAGTAATGAATAAAATATTGTATAGCATACTAGAGTAAACAGATTTTATGCGTTCGTGGAAATTATCACCCAAGGCGAAGCTGATAAAATCTAACTTTACTCTTTTGTACTATAAATTCTATAACTATTCAATGATCACAATTTCAGACAATTTTACCAGCGCAACATTCTTAATTAAGTATAAAATTCTGGAACTTCAATAACATGAGAATTTAACACTTATTATAGAAGTCTGCATTTTTTTGTTTATTTAGGCAAAACATGTTAGTGAAAATATAAATATAAAGTGTTTTTAAAATAAGTTTGTTCATTTTTATACCAATTTTGTTTTAGTAATTATAAATTAAGGTATATTTACAAAGATAATATAGTCTTTCTGAAAATCGCGGTTTCACGGAACACAGTTTGAAAAACGTTCGCAAATCACAATGACTTCAAGAATTGGCAACTCGGCTAAGGGTTTATCCCTTGCGCGTGCCTGCAGTTAACTGGTGAAGGGGATGAGGGAAGGTCGTCATGTTTTCGTGCGAAGTAGCTAACATTGTGTGCACAATAAATGTCTCCAAGAAAGCTATTAAGCACTCGCCACGTGCGAACTCTAAGTTTGGCAACTCAACCGCTGTTACCATAGCAACAGGCCTACCACGCTATGTGACATTCAGTTGTTTTTCCGATTGTAACGCTCCTGTCATGTCCCATCTTTCAAAAAAACAAGTATAGCGCCCTCACAACTCAAGCTTCGTGACTGTATATACTAGACTGTGCTACTACTATAAAAGTGAATATGGGTATGTATGTGTCAGTGTGTGAATCAACCAGATGAAGAAAAAACATAGACCAACCGAAAATAAGATGGCATGAAACGTAAAATCTTGATGTCAGATTGAGAAGAGCCTGATTCACCAGTCATGATCATTTAAACAATTTGTTCACTACTTCATGCAATGTATTTTATTTTTTCTCTAATTTTTCAGCATGGAGAAAGTGAATTTAATTTGTCAGATCGTGTTGGCGGCGATTCTGAACTCTCGCCTAGAGGTAAAGAGTATGCATTGGCGCTAGCAAAATTTGTTGCTGGTATGAATATACCGGACCTAAGAGTATGGACTTCGGTAAAGCAGCGGACGATCTCGACTGCAGAACATATAGCATGTCCTCAAGAAAGGTGGAAAGTTCTCAACGAAATAGACGTGGTGAGTAATGATAACTTGTGCAATTTTATTGGTCTGATCTGTTAATTGGATCACTTGTGACTAATTAGAGCGGGAGAGGAGGAGTTGTTTTGCAGCTTGAATATGACAGCCAATTGGATAGTGGAATTTCTATACAGAAATGAGAGTAAGCGATAGGGAGAAAAATTATTGTTACGAATGTGACATATATGACTTTTGTCATATGTTTTACATGTTTCGTGAAGTATTCACGTCCAATTAATACCAAGTCGGTGTCAAAGAGTGTGATTATTGACTAGGCCTTCTCAGATACTGCTCCAGTGTCTACCAATGATACGTTAGCAATTGTAATTGACGTCCACGTGGAGTAAAAACCAATGTTGCCATATCTGGAGTTGATCGATGACGACAGAAAAAGGTTAATTTTAATTAAAAGTAATCTTACAGCTTAAAATGTATTAACTGTGGAAGGTGCTGGTAGAAATCAATGTATTGATGTGGGTGGAACGAAAATGTGACAACACCGCTTGAAATTACAAGTATTGATCGGTGCAAATCCAAAAATCTTTAATTGAAGTTTATAAAGAAAGAATCCCTACAATGTGGCGTAGTAATAAATATATAAAAAAAAAACAAAATACCTACCGTAAAGAGGGGTGACTTTGAACGCCGAGGTGACTTTGAACAGTAATTTTGCACCTTTCTAAATTAAATGCTGTACTCAATTGCGATAAAACTGCTTAAGTTGTCAATAAACTAGTTCAGTTCTTTTACAATAGGGTACAGCATTTAACTTAGAAAGGCGCAAAATTACTGTTCAAAGTCACCTCGGCGTTCAAAGTCACCCCACTTTACGGTATCTAAAATGTGTGAGAAATAAAAATTATGTAGATAATACATTGATTAATAACGAACGGATTGAACAAATTAATTATTTTAAAGATCTAGGCGCAACAGGGAATGGTTATAACTCCATTGAGGAAGAACTCAAAGCAAGAATAATGTAAAAAAATAAAGCCTTTTACGCACATTTAGATCTGTTCAAAAGTGAATTATCTATAAAAACAACATTGAGGCTATAGAATAACATATGACCCGTAATAACATATCGTCATCTGAATGCAAGAATTAGGTAACTCGAAATTTTCGTTTGAAGTTCTCTGTTACAGCATAGAAAAAATAGCACAGAATATAATGCAAGAACTAGGTAACTGATCGAACGATACCAGCGACATCTATTTTCCAATGTAACAAATAGGCAAAAGAAAACGAGACATATTCCTTAGAGCAATAAATAATACATCTAAAAATAGGAAAAATTGAAATAATTGATTAAATGGCGATCTTACTCGTGTTAATTATGTAAGCATGTGCGGCTTACAACTGTTTCGGTGCTATTCGACACCATCCTCAGAGCCTAATAGATCTCGGCGCTATCTCAACTTCGCTGCCTGTTGTGTGGGTGCGTTCGTATGATGAAGAGTTATGTCCAATAGTGTGTGTGTTCTGAAATTGATCTGTGTGTTGAGAACTTGACTGGGGTGTGTTTTTAGTGTGTCTGTATATTTCATATTGTTCTAGTGTGTTGAGTTTTTGGTTTTTGGGTTGTATGTGTAGGATTTCCATGTCTGTATTTATGTTATTGTATGTGTGGTTGGCATTAGTTATGTGTTCGGCATATGTAGATGTATTGTGTCCTCTGGTTATTGCTTTAATGTGTTCTTTGTATCAAGTTTGAAATGATCTGCCTGTCTGTCCAATGTAGAAACTGTCGCAACTATTGCATGTGAGTTTGTATACGCCTAATGCAAACGACACATACAGTACCGTAGCGTGCAAATTAATCCGAACAACGTAATTACTTATGCAAAAACACTCAAACAGGATAAAAAAAAAAGGATCTAAGACATACCTCAGTAATCTATGTGGCCTCCCTTGTTCCTAATAACAGCTCTGAGACGATTTGGCATGGATTCCACTAATTTCCCACAAATATTCATTTCTTCCTCGCGAAACCATACCAATGAGGGCAGAAATCATCTTCTCCTTTGTAGAACAATCCATATTTTGCATTCTTCTTTTGCAAATTGACCACAAGTTCTCAATAGGGTTGATGTCGGGTGAGTTGCCTGGCCAGGGGAGTACCTGAATATTCTTCTTGTTGAAGAATTCTGTAGTTTTTCGAGACGTATGGCATGGTGCCAGGTCTTGTTGGAACACACCTCTGCCATCCGGAAATGATTTTTGCAGCTGAGGTACGATTCTGGTTTCCAATAAGTGAATATATTTGTTAGAATTCATCATTCCCTTGATGGGCATTAATGCTCCAGGCCCTTCATGTGTAAAACAACCCCAAAACATTACTTTAGGGGGGTATTTGGGTGCTTGTTGGAGATGAGCTGCTGTTACTTTTTCGGATCCTTTCCGTATGTAAGAAACACGGTGGCCGTGGACCTCGAAATGAGACTTATCGGAAAAAAGTACATTCTTCCAGTCATTCACTGTCCAGTGTTGATGTAATTTTGCCCACATTAAGCGTTTTTTGCACATAACAGGGGTTAGCAGTTGCTTCTTAATAGGCTTACGAGCCCTTCGTCCAGCTTCCAAAAGCCTACGCCGCACTGTTGTGACGTGAATATTCGCCCCAGTGGTAGCCATTAACTCGCGGGTTAAGTCGACAGCAGTTAGTCTAGGATTTAATTTACTTTTCCTGACAATTAAACGATCATCTGCAGGTGAAGTCTTCCTTTTCTGGCCACAGTTTCCTTTTTTCTGGGGTGTGATGGATCCAGTCTCCCTGTATCGTTTTATGATCGAATTAACAGTAGCCAAACCGATGTGACATTCTGCAGCAATTTGCCTCTGTGTCATAGAAGAATTCTCTGCTAATGTTATAATTTTAGACCGTTTTCGTGGAGTTGTATCCATTTGTGAAGACGACAGAATGTACACAGGATTGCAGTATTAAGTCTTCAACACAACTGAAATGCTTATAAGTACAAAACGACAGGCAAAATGTCACATATTATAAAAAAAATAATAACGACAGACCTTCAACAATGGAATTACACGTACTACAGATGTCAATTAAAGCGGTATGAGCAGCTGTGAGGCCAACAATGACAGAAAATGTAAAAATATGTCGTGTTCGGATTAATTTGCACGCTACTGTACAATAACATAAATACAGACATGGAAATCCTACACATACAACCCAAAAACCAAAAACTCAACACACTAGAACAATATGAAATATACAGTCACACTAAAACATATTCCAATCAAATTCTCGACACACAGAACAATTTCAGAACACACACACTATTTGACTCAACTCATCACATGGACGCACCCACACAACAGGCAGCGAAGTTGAGATGACGCCGAGACACAGATGGTGTCAAGTAGCACCGAAACAGCTGTAAGCGCACATGCTTACATAATTAATAGGAGTAAGATCGCCATTTAATCAATTATTTATATTCAAGTGTTAAAAGTAGTGTACGAAAGTTTTAACATGAATTTTATTGTATTGTTATTTTAATCTCTTCGTATTTCATGGCGTGTATTGCAGGGCATATGTGATGGCATGTCTTATGAAGAAGTCGCTATGAAATATCCAGGAATCCGCAAAGCTAGAGAAATGGATAAATTTCATTATCGTTATCCACATGGAGAGAACTATCAAGATGTGACTGAGAGACTGGAGCCTGTTATTATGGAGTTAGAGAGACAGAGCAATGTCCTGGTCGTCTGTCACGAAGCAGTCCTCCGGTGTCTCTTAGGATACTTCCTGGATATACCACAACGTAAGTGTGACATCACTTTTGATTTAAGTTCTGTTATCCCTTTACCCCAGACCTTTGGATGTTCCAAGTTGCTATTTTACTTGCTGTAATTTATCCTCTGTATATTGGTTGTTTCTTTCAGGTGAAATTCCTTACATCTACGTACCTCTACATACTTTCTTCAGACTCTCACCCATTACATATGGATGTAAAGTACAACACATCAAATTCCCTATTCCTTGTGTTGAAACATTTGTACCAAAGGTAGTATTCATATTATATATTATTACAGCAATGTATCTAATGACAAGAAAGAAGCTATTTTCGAACCAAGGAATTAGATTTTTTTCATTTGTGCAGATAGATAGACATTAACATTGAATTGGTCGAATAATGCATGAAGTGAGAATATTTTCTTATTCAATGCTGTGAGGATGATAAATGAAATTATGTTTTCGCTGTTACCGAATTTCCTGCATTTGCGAGTGAAGGCTGTCTCTCCCTTTTATTAAAACCTGATCAGAAGGTAATGATTATGAATCAATATCTCTGGCCCACTCATACTTATCCCTTACAGTGTGCTCCACTCTACCAAATCAAAACCAAATTTCTTAATGATTTAGATAAAGTTACCAGAGGAGCATGTAAAGAGCTTATTGGTCTTCCTCATGACTGCCCAGACGGAATGCTTTACTCCCCTAAAAAATATCGTGGTCTTTCGTTAATGAAAGTATCTTAGGAAGCTTATGTGCAACACATAAATATCTGCAATACTCTTCTTCGTGTTGATGACTGCCATCTCCACATTGTTAGGGACCTTGTAAGTGAAAAAGTTTCTGCTCTGTCAAAATTGAATATCACAGCTATTGATGCTATCAACTGGTCAGGTCGCAAAATTCGTAAACACTTAAAAAATGACGCATTCCAAACTTGGACAAACCATACCTTGCGTGGTAAAGGGGCTATTGTTTATAGTGATCTCCCCAAGGCTAACTCATGGGTAAGCAATCGAAAGGGCCTATCTTCCTCAGAATGGACCAATGCTTTACAAATGTCAAGCAATATTTCGGCGGTTCGCGCAATACCGGGCAGAACTCTAAGCACAACCCGCTGCCGTCATCCAGACTGTAGCGAGCTTGAAACACTTGGACACGTGCTTGGACAATGCCCCAAAGGCGAGCTGCTGATCAATGCTAGACATCATCGTGTACGACATGCTTTGGCGACATCGTTAAAAACTTTAAATTGGGAGCTTCATGAGGAAGTACATTGTGTATCATCAGATGGTTCTTTTAGACAGGCAGACATTATTGCTATTAACGGACGCTTAAAACGGGCTCTTGTTCTTGACCCTACTATCCGTTTCGAAAGAAACCTAAATCAGGCCACCGAAGTTGATATTGAGAAGAAGTCTATATATGAACCTTGTCTGCCGTATCTTTCTCAAAAGTACAACGTCCCTCTTAAACAATGGTCTGTCATTGGTTTGCTGTTTGGCAGTAGAGGCTCTATTACAAAATTCACATGGAATTATCTTAAGAAACTTCACATTCATTTTGATTATGTAATGTCTATACTTATAAATATTATCAAGGATTCTCTTCAAATATTACATCATCATCTCGATTTCAATTAATCCACTTATATTTGCCTTCAACAATTAACTTTCTTTTTTCTTTAATGTATCCATCACATTATATTGTACATGTTTATTGTATTCAGGACCCTTGTGGTCACTCAAATTCTTTGAGCTGATGTCTATAATTTAGAAAAATATATATACATGGTTCCTACTGGACTAGTTTGACAGCAGTCTCACTTACTAGGAATTAATGGTAATAAGGAATTCATTTGTACTTAATGTTAGGATGATAGTTGAAGATTTTACATGGCAGAGCTGAGTGATATCAAGGTATCATCAGGAAATGCCTTATTGGTGTAACTTGTGAGGTTCAAACCTGTCTTCGGACAATTGACTAAACAGCATTAGGAAATGTTGACATCATTTTTACTGAATCAGAGGGTGCTATCAGGATTTAAGCTGACAGAGCCATCTGAAGTTGGACGAAATAGTTTTATAATGTTACGATGTGTCTAACCTACAAAAAACAGTTTTTAATTGAAGCAGGCATCTCATTAAATCAGTAGTGCCACACCCCTTCACTGAAATGTGAAAGTGAAAACCTTGTGCAGGATGTAAATACCAGTAGTGATAGTGTTGTAAATTAACAGTAATGATGTAGGCCTAAATAGTAGTGGTAATATTATAATTAGTGTAGATTTGTAAGTAAGTCAGAAATTATGTTAATTTTTAAATGTGGTTTTCTTAAAACAACATTTTTATGTATCTCAGAAACTTAGTGTTACAGAGCTGAAATTTTGCACACTCATTGTACATCATATAATGACTTAATGGTAGCATTTTTACAATGATATAATATGTATTACAAGATTTACATATATTTTTGTGTTGAAAAATTTCAGGTTTTTCTCAGTAGAATTTCTATAAAAGTATAGGCCTATTATTTTTTTTTTAATTGATAAAATCGAGCTAGATCTATAATTTTGCTAGTGAATGTAGATAAGTATATTGTAAATATGTATGAAAAATTTTAGCCATGTATATTAACCATTTTTCAAAAGAGAGACTTTTGGTGCTGGACCCCGGACTCATTTCACCGGCATTATCACCTTCATCTCATTCAGACGCTAAATAACCAAAGATGTTGATAAAGCGTCGTAAAATAACCTAATAAAATAAAAAAATTCAAAAGAAAGTTGCATGAATTTAACAATTTTTGTTTCTTTCTTCTTCTTTCATTTGAATACAACTTTTTTAAAACTCGATTATAGCAGTTAATATAACAACCTAACCACAAATATAATCTTAAAAGCATGTAGAATAACATGTAAAAATGTTAAAATAACACCTTTTATACTTTCGGAGTAATAACCACTTAAATTCAGCATTGCGCACTATGAAAACACCTAGATTTCCTTGTCTCCTTAAACAAAAATAGAGTTCAGTTAGTTAATTTTGAGTTTTTGCTGTAAGTAAAAGATTGCAATTTCATAGTTTTAGTGGTACTCCTCTAAAAAATTGAAAAAATAAGACGAACACAAACTAGCCTATACACTTATTACACTTGAACTTGATTCTGACACATATATCTACTGCTAATTTAAGCGCCATTTAACAATTGAAATACCCACACAGAAAGCTAATGGCATGCGCTACCACATTAGGAGTTGTGGAGGAGGAAAACTGAGCAATATGTTGCCAGTTTCATTTCGAATACGCAGTACACCCGTATTTTTTATTTGTACGGTATATTTCGGGAAAAAAAAGTGTAGGGGGTACTGGTGTTCCAGAAAATGCAGAGAAATTAAAATACATAACAAATGAAATGTTATTTTGCAAAATGTCTTCTTTTGTTGTGGAATGATTTATCATGTATGCCAGTAGTTCCAAGACTTGTGATTTGAAACCCAGAAGAAGCCATGGATTTCTAAAAATATTAAAAATTCTGACGTGGATTCTTAGAAAAAGCATATAAATCCGGGAATTCAGCAGTGGCGTAGCGTCATTGTAAGCTAAAAAGCTTAGCTTCCCCAGTTAATAATAATTTCATAATAAACCTGCAGTTTATGGAGAAAATTATTCATTATTTTTAATACGATTTATATTTATGTGTTAAATATTGTGATGCGGCAGCTCAGGATGATTTGTGATGCAGCAGTAAACAAGAAGCCTGCACACACCAGCTTCCAAGTAGACTGGTTTCTTCTGTGTAATCCACCCCGCAGATTTTCCATCTCTTTCTAACTAAACTACCCTAGTCGCAAGGCTCGCAAGAAGCTAGCTTTAACATTTAAAATAAGTAGTTTCCGAGTTATCCCTTTTCGTCAGTTGTGTTCAGTTGAAGTGTTAGTATGCATTGTGGTTGATATAATAAATAATGAGCGAAATAACAGTTCCTGATACTAATTTACTTGAATTTTTTTAGGACAATTGTATTATCAAGACTGACTTACGAACAAAAGTGTGATTTAAAAAACAAATGACCGACTCCCTTGCTGTCAATGAAGGACACAACCAAAAGACAGACACATACTTACATAATGATACTAATATTGTGATTTCTCTAAGTATGACAGGGAGTGAGCTAATGTTATACGTATACGTGTCTATTTGTTAGAGATATGTGTAAACCGTGAAATCATATTTTACTACGTATCATTGGTGTTACGATGTTCCAACCAATCTTCGACTGCTGACTTGAAATTGACTACTATTTATTTTAAGACTGTATTTTTGTAATACGTTTTCTCATATTGCATGAAAGACAACTTGAGTTAGCTTGCCCTGCTCAAAATTTCATGCTACGCCACTGGAATTCAGTACGTTTATTTGTTGTACATAAGATAATCTTTTTTCTAAACCATATGGCTTCACAAAAAAAGTATCAGCTGAATGTCATTCATGTCTGCTCATCATCATCCCCATATTTAAGACCATATCTTAGTATCGAGAAGATGAATTCTGTTTTACAGGTAATCTTGTTTGAAATATTTACATCATCAGGCTAGGAGAGAATGGGAAGGTCAGAATTGTCACGTGTAAAGGAAAATCGTTAAATTACAGACAAATGCATAAATCGAATTTTTACTGTTTTGTGTAATTTATTAAAATACATCTTTTATTGTATTTCAGGACACAAAAAAGAAATTGGTTTACACACCTGGTCCGTGTCAATGTTGCTATACTATCGATAATTAAGAAAATTAAAAAAATACGCACATAAGTAGCCAATATTATGATTCAAGAGCATGTTGTGTCCTCTTTCTTCATTGTTATATTGTTGCAAATCCACATGGTACTTAATTTTGATCCTTATTGCAAAATATTTTAACTACAGAGTAAAAATTATACTTACCAGTAGTTAAGAAACTTAACTTAAAACTACAAACTAGGAAATAGCTACGACAGTGTTATTATTTACGATGAATTGTAAAATTGTTAGTTCTAAGTAGAATGAGAATTAAATAATTTATGTTTTCAAAATTTGTATATGTAAAATTTTAATTACAATTCTGGTAACAAAATGCATAAGCAGCATGTAATTTTAAATTTATTTTGATACTGTACTCAATTTATGAAGAGAAATAGAAGTGTTACCCTGTGAAGGATTTGAAAATAAACATTATTGAAGAAACTGTTATAATCTCAATATTATATCATTTTAGGATATTTATTTTGTTTTTTTCATAGTCCACTGACCTTATGTCATTCTCGTAATATAAGAACTATCACTAGAAAAAGTATTTTGATGCTACAGAAAATTATTAGTTTCGAGATTTTCGCTGACACAAAAACTTTCAGCATCCCTAATGACTTAATAATGAAAAAATGGTTTTGAACATGTCTGTCTGTATCGATATGTATATGGTAATTTCTTCTTTTGTTGGATTTCGTTCACATTCAGTATTTACAAGTAATTTGTCCGGGAATTGTGGACATGAAATAAATATAATAACTTTTAGTAAAAAATTAATAGATATTTATTTGAAATCATAAAAAAATATGCAATGTTAACTGAACTTCAAGAATCGTTAGATGGCTTTGTTCGTAATTCTTTGTATTGCACCAAATAAATTGACAGACGATTTGGATTCTTAGAATCTACGGAAAAATGTTTCACTAAGAGAGAGAATTTTATATCAGAGGTGTCATTTGGGGGGGGGGGGGAGGATGCAGGGAAGCAATTGCCCTTCCTCCAGTTTAAGATTAAAAACAAATGAACAACTGAGTAATACCCATTTGTTCAAAGACTAAAGGTAAATTTATATCTCTTAATGTTTTAACATTATAGGTTCAAAAGTAGATAATTGAAGATTTAAATGGTTCACCCTTTTGTGTATTATCAATCGACATATAAAACTACACTGAAAATAAAATAGCACCAGTTATCGTATGGTACTGCTGTGGAGTAACGGTTAACACATCTGACTGAAATGAGCGAACCTCGCTTCAAATCCTGGTTGAGATTTTTTCTGGGGTTTTCTTGCAACCAATTGAAGCAGAATTGCTGGGTAACTTTCAGCATTGGATCTCGGACTCATTTCGCCATCATCATCATCATCATCATCATCATCATCATCATCATCATCATCCATACCATAGCCTGTTCAGTTCACAGTGCGGCATGCTGTACTTGTACAAGAGCATGGCTGTTCAGCTACCCAATCACTCACAGAATAGGAGTGGTAAGCACAATAAGCCTCAGACTGCAGTGGAAGCCTTCAGGTCCCTCCTCCACACAAGAGATAAAAATGGGAAGAAAGAAGGTAGGCCTACCGGTACTGTAAGACTTCAAATTTTGAAATTAAAAATGAAATATTATAATTCACAAATACATGGAGAAATTTAGATATTCTGGTTCAGCATATGGAAGTTGTTGAAGTGCATAATAATAATAATAATAATAATAATAATAATAATAATAATAATAATAATAATAATAATAATACCGACAGATAATACAGACACAAATTTTGATGATTTAAAAAAAGAGGGGGAAAGGAATTTGTTTTATAAATTAAAAAAGAAATTGTGTAGGCAAATACATAAAGTAGGTAGTGCGGCCCACAATATAGTACACAGTGCTGTAGAGACTGTTGTACTTTACCAGTTGATATTCAGGTTGTTACAGGAAAGATCTTCCAAATTTTTCATTTGTTTACTGTCAAAGTGGAGAGTTTAAAATCATTCTGCAAATTTACTGTTATGCTAGGCCATAGTAACAAAAACATCAGATATTACTATGATAAAGGTAAAGTCTTATTTTCATTACGCTTACTCCTTGAACACATTTTATTCCCGCCTGTTTCACAGGGTCCAATGAAATTATTTAAAGCAGCCATCAGTTGTACCAATCCAATGGCGCGGGTTCATGATACTGCTAATCAAATTTACAAGTATAATTCCGTAAGAAAAGTATCGGATTGAAGTAAGTTAATCATTCATTTTCAATAATGTGATACTGATATTTATTCTTATTTTTAATAGAATAGGTTGCATGAAGATTTCACAACTGTGTATCATTAAGAATGACATTTGAATGAAATAAAGTGTGGCAGACCTGATTGCTATAATGGCACCATCTGAAAAGTTTGTTTGTTACACTGAATGATAAACAATGTGGTGGATGGTTTGATGTTTATATATTTTTATGAAGCTTATATTCTAAGAGACATGGCATTTAATTTCAGTAGTTTATGTCGCCTTTGCATGGTACAAGATGATTCATTACTGGCTTTGTTTAATGAAGATGATAGTAGTTTATTAGAAAAGATTATGTTACTCGCTCCGGTAGTTAAGGTGCGTATGAATTGAATAGATGTAATGCACTTTGAAGGGAAGCATCTAATTAAGTATACACTGTCACAAGCACACAGTGTTTGCCTGTATTGCTTTTGTGGGTCATACTTAATATTATTAAAACAGATTATCCAATTTGATTGGACATAGTTTGCAGTAACGGAACATCCAACCAAATACGACCCAAAATTTTGCCATGAAAAGTGTAGTGTTTACAAATTAGTGGGCGTTTAAAATGACTTGTAGGTTTGAATAGGTCTACTAGAATTTATTGCTAACAAGATATAGTAAGTCATGATTTGGCCTACTTACTAACTAAGCCGTATAAGCAATTTTTGTTGCTAGTAAATAGATCTAGTATCTACATTTCTGATTAAACAATGTTTAATGTTTACACACTTGCTATTTTCCATTTCTCTAGTTATCTGATGATGATGGACTACCCAGTCAGATATGTCAGCTGTGTGTCAACTTGCTGAATACATATCATGCATTCAAGTTGCGATGCGAATCTTCGGATGTAGCATTGCGACAGTATTTGTATAATGAACAGACAAAAGGACAGCAATTTCAGGTATGATAAAAAAGCTTTAGATTTCACAGAAATAAAATAGTTGGGCATTTATTTGGCTTACTTTGATGATTTTGATTGTAGTACTGGTTGTATCCTATGAGATGTTAGATAGTTACGTACATGGTTTGGCTTCAGTGTTATTGTAATGTATTGCAGCAAAATAAAAGGCTGTTAGCTGACAGAGAGATATGAAATAAATGGGGAATAGAGTTTTTTTTTACACAAAACAAAATATTGGAAAATGCACAGCTTTAATCTTAGTTATCGAACAAGTACCTAGAGCGTTACTGGGCTCAGGCAAGACTAATTTTGATTAAGTTGGTTTATCTGTTAAAGTTTAGTATGAATTTAAGTATTATTAGTTAATTAAAGTATGGTTTTCTTTAATTAATTTCCTTGTTACTCGTGAGGGCAGTGAAAGGTGTCCAACAACTGTTTCTTTTCAATAATTTTTAAAATAATTAAATTTGGAATGAGTTTAATGATTTCGTAATAAATTATGATTGGTTGGTCCCTAATGGCATGAGTACGGTAATTAATTTAGATGGCAGAGCTAGCCGTCGAAAGCTTGGAAGCTAATCTCCAACTCACCTGGCTGAGAACCCGAGAAGAGTTTTTCTACATCAAACGCCGGGAAAGCCTCAAGTCGGTAATTAATTTGCTTTATCGTCCCATAAGCTTCCCAGTATAGCCTACTGCCATGTTTTTATTCGGTAATTCAGTAGAAAACATTGGTCAACATGGCGGACATATCGAAGATAATGACAGGTTAGTTTTGGTTTGTTGTGGTTTTTGGTAGCGTATGCCTAGATGTTAGATGATGATGAGATAGCTAAGTGATATGAGTTAGAAGAATCAAAGATCCACAGAAAAAGTATATTCAAAGCTTGCAACCTTAGGAAAAATAAAAATAAACATTTTATACCAGAAGAACCTAGAAAAATAAAACTAGCTGGGACATCACATCCAAACCAGGATATATTGCAAGCCTACTGTTGGGTGAAAATACCTTTGTTGAATTTGCATTGAATCATATAGGTATTCTTATCCACATACTTTCCGGATATATGTCGTGTAATATTTATAATATAAACTTCTTAGTCCTGCATGTTCTTCATGAATCATAAGGGCGTACTGGAGAATATGATATGGAACTACATTCTTTGGTAGATAGCGAGCTTTCATAAGGCCGAAAATCAGTGACAGGTTAGCTTTAAGGTACGGTCACACGTCGCTACTTTTGCAGCGGTGCAGTACAAAAAACTCCGCAACTCTCGTACTGCGACGTGTGAACAACGGTGCAACCCGAAAAGTAGCGGCTGCCGAACCTGCTGCCCGCTACTTTTCCATGCTGCGCGCAGCTTAAAAGTAGCGATGTGTGAACAGGGTTCTCAGGGTTGCAGCCGCAGCATTTTTGATATCGGTTTTGTTGAAACTTTTGGTGTGGTTGCGACCAGTGTTGCCACCCAAATGTGCGAATGATACTTTTATTGTTTGGATGTATTTTAATATTAGATGTTATGAAAATAAATTATTTGTGACAGTTATTAAATGCACAACACAGTCTGAGGATATTTGCTGACGATATAATTCACTTGTTTAATTTTCTGTAGCGTAGTTCCAAACAGGAGGGTTGCCAACATTGATTACGTGAATATGCTGTTGGTTATCATTTAAGTATATAGGCGTTTTTAAAAGCTTTATAGTAAAAATAATGTCAATTTCTGAATACTAGTTAGGACAGAAAAGCAAATAATAGATAAATAAGCTTTCGCATGAGTTTCTTAATAATGCGAACATAACCACAAAATGTATATTGAGAAGTCAACACGGAGATGGAAACCTGCAGCATGACTGTGGCTGTCTTGTGTGTGAACAGACTCGCAACCTCCAGCTGCAACTTTTGCTGCACTCGGGTTGCACAGCACGAAAAGTAGCATGCAGCATGCTACTTTTGGCTTATGTGTGAACACGACACGCAACTTTTGCAGCTGCAGTACAAAAGTTGCGCAGCAAAAGTAGCGACGTGTGACCTTACCTTTAATTTGTTGAGGCTTTTGGTATACCTTGAATATATATTATTAGGCCTATATTGTGAGATCCACATTACATTAGTGAAATGTAATTGACACAAAATATACCATATTATTATTCTAATTATAATATTATACTATATCCTCGTCACCATCCTTGCTTCTTCATTCGGGTGTAATGGGGCTGTATTGTATTCTTCAGTAGGTAATCCAAATCATAATATATTATTGATTTTCCTATATCCCTTTTTGCTTTTACAAGTAGGCCTATATTGTAAAGAATTTGTTAAAGTTAGTGAGATGTTATTTTTGTATTTATATTGTGGAATTCTATCTACATATTATTTTAATCTGTTTGTGTTTTTAAATTATATAATATAAAATCCATGGTACGACAGCCCATGGAGGGCCCAGGCCATCCAGCAGACTGTTGGCCTCACGTCCACATGCCTCAGCAGAGATGAACGATCATCCAACCAATACGAGGTTAATGTATGGTCAGCGCATTGATCTCACCCAGCTGTTATAGCTGGCTTATGAAACCTGATTTTACTACTCACTGTAGTTACCCAAATTCATCACTATACTGGGTGAGCACCGGTCCCATACACTGAACAAAATTTCATGAGAAAATTTCTTCCTCCATGAGGACTCGAACCAGCACTCATTCCGTATTGCAAGTCGAAGGCATGACGCTTTAGACCACTTAGCTATAGCACGGGATTTTAAAATTATTAGTTATATTAATATTATGCGAATTCTGCATTAGTCATACTCTATATTGTTTGCATTTACGTAACAGGAAGATGAAGATGAAGACGTCATCATTACAGAAGAATACAAGAAATTTCAGACATCAAAAGATGCAGTTGAGACAATGGAGGTCACAGTTGAAGAATCTGCAACTCAAGTG
Source organism: Periplaneta americana (assembly GCF_040183065.1). Classification (NCBI taxonomy): domain Eukaryota; kingdom Metazoa; phylum Arthropoda; class Insecta; order Blattodea; family Blattidae; genus Periplaneta; species Periplaneta americana. The sequence continues at coordinate 19,524,360 of NC_091119.1, forward strand.
GAAAGTATTGAAGATGACTGGTATGCATGACACATTTTATATTCAAATTTTAATCATAATCATAATCATTTATTGCATCCACTGATCATATACATGATATGGGACATGTCATATTTACAAACTAATAATTAATTACATAATATACATAAAAGTAATAACTATAATTAAATGCAACACAAATACAAATATACAAAACTTGGAACTTGATTGAAAAAAACTACAAGTCGGTCGATTTCGGCTATAAGTCCCATTTGCAGTGTGTCTTGAAGTCAGGAGTCAATTTCAACTGTCGCGTCCTTCATGAAAAGACATCCTTCTCGAAGTCAGGATCTGGAAAAGAGGAAGTAAATTTTTTTGAAGTAAGGCGTTTTTTTTCTATTCAGTTACGACAATTTTCAATAAATTCGTTCATACTGTAAAAGCAGTTTTTGATTTAAATTTTATAAAGAGCTTTCTTAAATTTCTGATGCGTAGATATTTCTTTAAGATAATTTGGTAGGCTATTATACATAGAAGACCAGCATGAAAGAAACTGTTTTTATATAGAGTTGTGTTAAAATTTTCAATATAAATATTATCTTTATTTCTTGTATTGTACTGGTGTGTGTCTGAATTTGTAGGAAAGCTATGCAAATTATATTTGATAAAATTTAAGGTTTCATAAATATAAATACAGGGTAATGGCAAGATATGTAATTTTTTGAAGAATTGTCTACAGCTGGTAGTTTGAGACACTTGATCTATGGCTCTAATTGCTCTCTTTTGCATAATATCTGATTCCATAGTTTTTGACTGAAAATATCAGAAGTTTTAGGCCCGTAGTCAAGACCAAGTTATTCTCAAGACTTGTCTTGAGTTGCGTTCAGGCGTAGGTTCGATTAGAGCTTGGGTTGATTACCTTGTTGGGTTTTTCCAAGGGTTTCCCCAACTGTAAGACGAATGTCAGGTAATCTATGGCAAATTTGGCATCATCTCGCCAAATACTGTCTCGCTATCACCAATCACATCGACACTAAGTAACCGAGTAGTTGATACAGCATAGTTAAATAACTAACTAAAAAAAAGGACAAAGAATAGGCCTAGGTCTCAATTTTCTTATGCACATTAGTTACTTCACCCCATCTTGGTCGTGAGACAATTCTGAGAATGTGCTTTGAAGGTGTATGTTTTCATACATTTATGTTGTCATGGTTCAAGAATTAAAACAGAAAATCATTATCCCGAAAACTTACAAATTAAACCAAACCCTTTAACTCTATTAAATATAGAATATAATCTAAATTTAACAGAAGAAATACTGAAATCAGAAGTAAACACTGAAATAATGAAACAATTGTCTTTAGAGACAATTAATATTAGGTACCCTCCACAAAACTGGCTTCATTTATACACCGACGGATCCTTGATCTCCAGACAACAAGGTGCCGGTGCAGGTGTTACATGCTGTCTCTTCTCACTTTATAGATCTCTTGGATATGGAACAACAAGTTTTGATGGTGAAATCATTGCAATAAGTGAAAGTCTCAGGAATCTTCTATGCCACATTAATAAATTTAAGAATGCAGTTATATTGTCGGACTCCAAAGCAGCTATTCTATCAATAGTCTCTAAACACACACCTTCATCTCAAACAGCAGAAATAACTAAAATGCTCTCTCAATTAATATCACTCAATAAAAGAATTGTATTCCAATGCATACCATCCCATTGTGGAATCCTGGGAAACGAGAATGCGGATGCTTTAGCAAAGAAGGGCAGCACTGCTACTTACAGACCTGTTACTAAATCTACGTATTACTCTGTGAAAAGATTTATTAAATCTACATACTTAGACTTCAACAAACAAAATTAATAACACAATGTCAAGGAAAAAAATGGAACTCCCTGCATCATAATCCACAGTTAATTCCCGATTTACCACGAAAATCGTCTGTAGCTGCATTTAGATTGACAACAGGCCATGATTGCTTGGCCAAACACCTGCATAGAATTGGAATATATCAGTCCCCTAACTGCCCATTGTGCAACTCAAACCAAGAAATGGATTCGGAACACCTCAAAATCTGTGCTTCAGTGGCTGACCATGACAATATCTTTGAAAAATATTGGAGTGCAAGAGGTCAAATGACTTTATTGTCAAATGCCTGGCATTAGAAAACAACGTCATTGCTGATCACGTGATCAGTGTCCATGATTTAGCTTTGTTTACGGTCACGTATTGTTTCGTGCTGTTATTAAAAATGCCCAGCATGTTTGGAAGAAGCTGATTTGGCTATTATAACCTAACAAATGCAACAGGATAAAATTTCATGTCTTGCCTAAATATGATAAGATTTAAGTTACACTCAAAAGTCTCATGATGCATAACATCTTAGTGTGGTCAAGAATTGTAGAATTCTTGGAATAGGACCTGTCATTGGTTCTTAAACCGTATGTAATCGGATAAAAGTGCCCTTTATCAATCTTCTTAATGTATCCAGCTGTTTGCTGACAACATAAAGTCCACTATAGTCCACTGTAGTCTATTCATTTGTTGTTTTTCACGAGAAATGAGGGGTATTTTGATCGGTGTTCATTATAGATGCCTGTTGCAAGTAACCAGAGTTGGGGTGTAGTCAATATATACTGCAGGGCTGTGTCTTCTGCAACTGGTACTGATGATTTTAATTTACTTCTTTTGTGGTTTATGGATGGACAGTATAGAAGAATGTGTTCCAGATCTTCATCATGATTATTACACCACAGACAAGTAGGATTATCAGAAATGTGAAATCGGTGTAGGTACAATTATGTGAGACAATGTGACCTGTTCTGGCTCTTGTTAAAAATGTTTGAACATGTCTGGGCAAGTTTTTGTACATTTCCAGGTCATTTGGTTTCTTTTGTGCAGACTGTAAAATTTTTTCTTTGTCAGAAGAGAGCCAATTGTTGATCCATAAGTTTGTAAAATGAGACTTTACTGAAGCAAAAGCACTGGATAGAGATATCACTTGAAGAGGTCTTGGTTGCAAATATGTTGCCTGTTTTGCAATATTATCGACTTTCTCGTTTCCTGGTATACCACAATGACTAGGTATCCATTGAAATGTTATTTCCTTTTGGAGTTCTTTTAGTTTACTTAGTTGTTTCTGAGGTGGAATAATTCTATGTGTATATAGGTTTGGAACATATTTAATTATGTTAAATATAGCCCCCTTGGAGTCGGTAGATCTTTCAGAAATTTGAGTAACATACTGAAGAGCAGCATCAATAGCTAGCAATTCAGTGTCAAGACTGGAGGGGGATGAACATGGTATGAAATAACTTTCTTGATATTTTGGAATATAATACCCTGCTCCTGATGTCCCATTATTAGGATTTAGAGATCCATCTATATAAATTTGAAGGTGATCCTTATATGTGCTGCAGAGTAGTTCCATGGCATCTAACTTAAGAATGTGTGGAGGATCATTTTTGGAATGATTTCCTGGAATTTGTATGCTATGTTCTGGAATCACCCATTTCCATGGAGGAATTTCGTTCACAACTGGAGTTTTAGCAATGAGTGTGTCTTGTTGCAGTGAATAACAAACGACATTTTCACATTTTCAAAGGAGAATGATTGCCTGTTGCCAGTGCTGTCATGATAATTTTTTTCTTGGCCATACACCCCACCCCTTGTTTTCTCCCTTGAAATATATTTTACTCTCCTCTCTCTATCTCTCCGACTGTCATTTAATGATTTTTTTTTATATTAAAGAAGAAGTAAAGAAATTCTTTTATTTTACGTTTTAATTATACAACAAGTTTGATTTAAAGAATATACCATGTAGCACCACCATAGATGCACACTTGTCTCGATGAATCTTGGAGTGTGTGTTTGCAGCACTTATTGTTTTTCAACCATTATTTTATATAATTCTGGATTCCAGTGCTGCAGAGATGGACAATTTTCGTTTATGAACATCAAACAAAATACATTAGGAACAGCAAGAGATGATCTAAAGGTACTGTCACACGTCGCTACTTTTGCAGCGATGCAGTACAAAAAACTGCGCAACTCTCGTACTGCGACATGTGAACAACGGTGCAACCCGAAAGTAGCAGCTGCCGAACCTGCTGCTCACTACTTTTCCATGCTGCGCGCAGCTTAAAAGTAGCGACGTGTGAACAGGGTTCTCAGGGTTGCAGCCGCAGCATTTTTTATATCGGTTTTGTTGAAACTTTTGCTGCGGTTGCAACCAGGGTTGCCACGCATATGTACCAATGATACTTTTATTGTTTGGACGTATTTTAATGTTAGATGTGATGAAAATAAATTATTTGTAACAGTTATTAAATGCAAAACACAGTCTGGGCATATTTGCTGACGATATAATTCACTTTTTTAATTTTCTGTAGCGTAGTTTCAAACAGGAGGGTTGCCAACATTGATTACGTGAATATGCTGTTGGTTATCATTTAAGTATATAGGCATTTTTAAAAGTTTTATAGTAAAAATAATCCCAATTTCTGAATACTAGTGAGGACAGAAAAGCAAATAATAGATAAGTAAGCTTTCGCATGAGATTATTAATAATGCGAACATAACCACAAAATGTATATTGAGAAGTCAACACGGAGATGGAAACCTGCAGCATGACTGCGGCTGCAAAAGTAGCACCTTGTGTGTGAACAGACTCGCAACCTCCAGTTGCAACTTTTGCTGCACTCGGGTTGTGCAGCACAAAAAGTAGCATACAGCGCGCTACTTTTGGCTTACATGTGAACACGACACGCAACTTTTGCAGCTGTAGTACAAAAGTTGCACAGCAAAAGTAGCGATGTGTGACCGTACCGTAAGTATATACAGATCTCCACATACCAAACTTAGACACCCATATGCTGTATGGCTCCATACAGACAAAATTTTCTTTTCCCCATATGATTAATGAAACAAATTGTAGGTTCCTATATTATGTATGGCCTCCATGACAGCACTGCCTGTTGCTAGAGAAAACAACTTTACATCTAGAGAAACTTCGTTCCATTTCTGCAGAAACAATGGGGGAATATTTGAAATATTTTACACAAACATTATTTATCTCAAAATCTGTATCATTATTACAAATTTCCTCATTTGAAATTGTCACAAATTTTGCCCTCGGCATCTTGTTATTATTCTTCTTTACAGGACGTTGAATGTTGCCTGTTACAAATAGCAGTATTCGGTCGTGATGTAACCGATCAACTAAAGTTCACTGCTGAATGAAACACACTGAAATTCTCCACCCCAATGGAATTACATACCAACAGGGGCGGATGCAGAATTTTTTTTCAGGGAGGGATTTGAGGAGATAGTAAAAATGGAGTAATGAGAAATAAGTTTATATACTCACAATTTGTTTCCGAGTCACAAACATTTACAAGTTGGTCTGAGTAGCGTAGTCAGTATAGCCTTCTGTGCTCGAAGTTGCGGGTTCTACCCCAACCTAGCTCGATGGCATTTAAATGTGTTTAAATGCGACAGGCCTCATATCAGTCGATTTACTGGCATGTAAAAGAAGTCCTGAGGGAAAAAATTCCGGCACACTGGTGACGCTGATATAACCTCGGCAATTGCGAGCGTTGTTAAATAAACCATAATTTTTTTATTTTAATATTTACAATGACTGCAATACAAAAACAATGACAGAATGACATTTACAGAAGAAGGCGACGAGGCTTCTTAGACATTTCATCCAGTACCTCATGAGCTTTTATTTCTACATTTTTATGTATATACAGCAAGGCCAGTCTATTTAATCTGTCTGCTCCCATCGTGGTCCTCAAGTAAGTCTTCAAACACCGCAAAGTTGAGAATGACCGTTCTGGTGTTGCTGTAGTTACAGGCAACGTGCAGAAAAGTTCAGCGCCTTGCGAGTGCAGGGAAAAATAATTTCATTGCACCTGTTCAAAGATGATATAAAAAAAGTAGGTTTTAGGTGAAGATTTTTCTGATCAAGGAAATTTCTTCTCCGCATCCTCAATTCATTGAAGAAAGACTCTGGTGATGCATCAACATCATTGGGCCACTGATTTACTATAGCCTCAACAGCAGTTTCTAAATCTTCATCTGATGCTCGCACAATGTTTTTAGGCAGCGAAGTTTATATGGACTTTAGGATTCCCTTATGATTTAAAAACCTATCCTTGAGCTGACTAATGAAATAGTCTAAGAAGGGAAGGAAAATTAAAAGCCTAAAATACTCTTCATGACTCTTTGTCTTGAAGTAAGAATGCTGTGTTTGTCTTCCTGCAGTTCTTGGAATTTAACATTTTAGCAAAGAGAATTTACGTGGAAAACTCTCTAATTCCTATGTACATTCACGAATTAAAATTAATATTATTTTTGTTTTTTGTTTCGTACTTTTCTAAAAATTTCGGGAGGGGATATATCCCCTTAATCCCCCTCCTTGCATCCGCCCCTCCATACCGGTACCTAAAGTCAGAAGCGCATGAAATGCAATGTATGTATGTGTCTAATGCCTACCTAGTTCACTTGCGTGATTCGGGTTCCGCATATTGCGGATAGATGGCAGGACAGTGACCCATGAAATGCATTGTAACAGCATACAATTCTTAGCCCTACTGATGATTAATGACACAGTCTCTAGTCTTTGATTGGTTAATTAACTGAATGCAGGTTTTGCAGCAAGGAAATCAGCGTTTTAATTTTCATGTGAGATTTGAAAATGAATATGTATATGACAATTTCTTTTTGCAGGACATCTCCAAGAGATGTTGAATTACAAGAACGTGAATCTCCAAGAGATATTGAATTACAAGAACATGATCAGAGTGATAATATTAGTAAACTGGATTGTGAATTGGAAGAAGAAAGAAATACTCCAAATCAAAGTGATCAGTTACCATATGACAAGATGAGCACTTTGAATGGTGATAGTGACAGTGATATAAATGTTAGTGATGACGACATGAATTCAAATGAACAAGACCTGCAGATTGGAAAGAAATTCATATGTCAAGAATGTGGAAAGACCTTTCCTCATAATCGCAATCTTACTAATCATATGCGAATACACACTGGAGAAAAACCATTTTCGTGTACTGAATGTGATAAAAGTTTTTCCCAGGCTAGTTATCTTCAAGCACATCTAAAAACTCATACCGGAAATAAACCCTTTCCATGTCCGCAGTGTGGTAAATGTTTCGGACGAAAATATAACCTCAAAGATCACATAAAGACGCACACAGGAGAGAAATCATTTTTATGTAATGAATGTGGTAAATATTTTACACAGAGCAGTCATCTGAAAGTTCATTTGATGACACATTCGGGTGAAAAACCATACTTATGTACCGAATGTGGGAAGGGTTTCGTAGATGGAAGCCATCTGAAGATCCATATGGCAACTCATTCTGACGAAAAACCATATACATGTAATTATTGCGGAAAATGTTTTGGTGAAATTGGTAATTACAAAAGACATTTATTGAAGCATTCTGGGGATAAGGCTTTTACTTGTACCGAATGCGGAAAGGGATTCAGTGTAAACAGTGAATTAAAAGTACACATACGGTCTCATACTGGTGAAAAACCATTTTTATGTGATGAGTGCGGGAAATACTTTGCGTCTAGTAGCCATCTAAAGGTTCATTTAAAAACGCACACTGGAGAACGTCCATTTTCATGTAACCAATGTGGTAAAAGTTTTGTGTACAGCAGTAACTTTAAGTATCACATGGCTACTCACACGGGTGAAAAACCATTTTGTTGCACAGAATGCGGAAAGTGTTTTAATGGAAGTAGTAACTTTAAGAGACATGTAATGAGGCATTCGGGTGAAAAACCGGTCATATGTTCAGAATGCGGCAAGGCGTTCTCATGCGGTAGCGACTTGTATATACATACAAGGACTCACACTGGTGACAGACGGTACCACTGTACAGAGTGTGGGAAACGGTTTTTACTTGGTTGTCATCTTAAAGATCATTTGAAGGTACATTCAGGGGAAAAACCATTTTCCTGTGTAGAATGTGGCAAGTGTTTTGCGCGGAAGCAAGTTCTTAAGAAACACTTGAAATCACATTGTTAACATTGCCAACTGTGACAGGGTGTCCTGGAACGCATCTTAAAAAACATGAGTCTCTCTTTAAATGTAAGCAGCTTCTAATATTATATGCATTTGATGTAGCAGTTTGCTATTGCTTGGCAGTCTCTAAGGCCCGTAACACACTACACCGAGATCTATAAACTATGTAATATTTGTGGAGACAGCTAGCAGTGATTATGTCTTTACACTATAGCGAGAAATATGTTGCTAGTCAGTGGAGCCTTTTCTGTATAGATAAATAACTGAAGTATGTCATATGGAAGGCAGTTTGATCGAAGACCTTGTATATAATACTATACAATTCAATTTAAATCCTGTCCAAATTCAACGTCACAAATTTCTAGCGCAATAATTAACAATAGAACCTTATTAGAAATAACAACAACCAAATTTCTTGGCTTAAAAATCGATAATGTGTTAAATTGAAAAAATCATATTAAAGAAATTACCCCCAAACTAAATTCAGCTTGTTTTGCTATTAGATCTATGCAAAAGATAGTAAATATCAATACCTTAAAAACAATATACTTTGCATACTTCCACTCAGTAATGAGTTTTGGAATAATATTCTGGAGAAATTTCACAGATAGTAACAGTATATTTCTATTACAAAAAAGAGTAATTAGAATAATAGTGGGTGGCAAATCTAGGGAATTGTGTAGGACTATTTAAAAAAAAAAACTACAAATAATGCCCATGGCTTGTCGGTATATCTTTTCATTAATAATCTTCCTCGTATGTAATCGTGAAAACTTTGTAACTAATTCAACAGTTCATAGCATAAATACACGTCAAAAAAATGACTTTCATACTCCATCAGCAAGTCTATCGTGCTATCAAAAAGGAGTGCGTTATATGGCATTAAAAATTTTTAATAGCCTCCCAATCAATATAAAAAATGAAATTCAAAACCTAAGATTATTTAGGGCCAAATTAAAGAAGTACCTATTTCTCACACCTTCTATTCTGTAGGTGAATTCATGACACTCAATAACGCTTAGTGAAATCGATACTAAAACTATGTGTTGTACTAGTAGACTATATTGTAAATCTCGTCTATATATATTTGATCTAGACTGTGACTATAAATTAAGACTTTAAAATAATATTAAGTTTTTTGACCTGCTCCATATTCTAGCTGTAAGCAATGTATGAATACCATGGAATGTTCAATACAATACAATACAATACAATACAATACAAGGTCTTTGGGTTTGATATGCGTTAATAGAAATAAAGTTACATAAATTTGAACATCTGACTTTCTATTAATTGTTCAATTTCATTCACGTAATATTAATTTCATAGGCTACAGTTACATTAGGTTATCTGTGGGAGCAGGAAATACATGTGGTGGGGTAGTTATGTTTTCAAAAAATCGCTAGCCGACCAATGTAAGCTATGCCTTATTTCGAGCGTTACTCTGTGTTAAAGGAAAGCATTTTCCGTAGCACGACAAACGCATTACATATTTCTCGCTGTAGTGTGGTAAGGGCCTAAAGCTGTGGTTCCACTATGGCAATCATCACTGAGCGAACACTACTAGCATGTAGGCTTTCACGGCCGGTGTCTAGTTGAAATGGAGCTTCCGGCTAAGGTGCCATGATCTACTGGTGAAGATATTCCCAGATGTTTCGTCTACTACTGCGACAGACATCTTCAGTGGTTAAGTAACCTATGTCGAAGTATTCTGCTAGGGGTACCTGTGGCAACTGAAACCCTGACTGGTTGCTTGTCCTTATTTATAGAGCCAGAGATTGGCCTTGGTGTTCCGTTGTCACAGCGGTCTGCACAAGACGGCCAGCAAATAGCAAATGTGTGTTCATTTTAGTTTTATATTAATTCCGTTAGGAATGTTGAAAGTATTTATGCTAAGATCTCAAAATATTTGTAGTGTGTGTCATTTTATTTTTCTTTATATTTATTTTGAGCATAATAATCTATGCTATTTGGTTCTAAATGTATGATGTATTGAAGTCTTTTAGCATTTTGTTTGCATCTGCACAGTGGTGTATTCAAGGATTTTGAACACCAGATTGAGAAAGGAAGTAGAAATGAAATTGGAGGAAGTCCAGTGTGGTTTCCATCCAAATAGAAGCACACAAGATCTTATCTTCACAGTCAGGACGATTAGTGAAAAACTATTTGAGAAAAACAGGACAATTCATGCTTCTTTTATCAATTTAAAGTAGGCATTTGATAGAGTCCCAAGAATAGAGCATTTGAAGCAAAGTGGAATTAGTAAATCACTGTATAACTTTATAAGAAATCTGTACATGAATTGTAGAAATTATATACAGATGGGAAATACAGGATCTGCAGAGCTCAATACGAGGCAAGGAGTTAGATAGGGTTGTAATCTTAGTCCACTACTCTTTATTATATACCTTGATCATATTATGAAGAAGTGTCCTGAAAGAGTCAAGGGCAAAAACGTATTACGGCGAACGCCAGTAGGGGAAGTTATCCCCACCCGCGCCGCTCGGCACCTCGCTCGCATGCTCTCTCTCTCTACTGTCTCTACTATCTGTCCCGCTTCGATGGATCACTGCCTACCACATTGTAATACGCATTAGACAATACGCATTAGACAACTGTCCACAACATGTGCTGACACAACACAACACAATGCAATGTAATGTGGTTTGCCTACCACATTGTAATACGCATTAGACAATACGCATTAGACAACTGTCCACAACCACAATGCAATACGCATTAGACAACTGTCCACAACATGTACTGACACAACACAACACAATGTAATGTAGTTTTCATTAAACAACACTCACCTCTTAACTAAGTCATTTTTCCCCACAGGTTGGACACTCGTAATGACTAGCAAGTAGTCCATGCTCCTCACAGTACCTTACCGTATCCGCCTTCAAATTCTCCCTGGACATTTTCAGGAAGAAGTACACGTCTTCGGTACGGATCATCACTGCACGTGGTTACGTCTGTACACGAAGTTGGACACAGACACAATGAAGCTCCTCGCGATAACACTTATGGCACCCCCGTAGTCAACCCCTACCAAGCGACATTCACAAGCCCACCAGTTTCTACCCACGCTATTCGGTCATTGTCCCCTTCTACAATAAGTTATGGCAGTTCCCTTAAACATAAATAGATTCATTTTCCCTTCTACCCCCAACTCGCCTCGGTAGCCGAGAGGTCTAAAGCGTGAAAAAAAGCGTGCGTTTAGGTTTAGTTACGAACTTTCTCGGATCGAATCTCCTCTCCTGTGAAGTCGTAAGAAAAAAAAAAAAAGAGAGACATGAAGCAAGGAACAGAGAAGGAGAGAGAGAGAGAGAGAGAGAGAGAGACTGACAGGACGAAGTTCCTCTTTTGCTTCGTAGATGTCGTTACTCTTTTTGTTCCACTTTCCTACACTAGATGTCACCCACCCTAAACCCCTATTTCCACTCTTTCCCGCTAGGGTGTGTGGTGAGCTTGTAGGGGAAAAGTGGAAAGGGGATGTGGGCGGAGCTTTGCGTTCACCGTATTACGTTTTTCCCGAGTCAAGAAATTAACTATTGGTAACTACAGTGCATCATCATGCCTGCGATGATTGACTGGCCACGTGCTTGGTGGGAGGCCGTGCTTTTGCCGCTGAGATGTCAAGTGCACTCACGCAATTTAACTCGTTAAAATTTACAATGAAGCTTCATGCACAATATCTGGTTCGCTGATGATCAATATGTCATTCTGTGATTCCATGTTGCCATGCAATAAAATCGAGCCCATCATGAAAGAAAAGACATCGATCAGACATCAAGTTCTTCTTCATTTACTTTTTCTAACACCTAATTACAAAAATTTAGCCTGCTATTGTAATCTTGGGGCTGTAATTCATTGACATGATGAAATTCTGTATGGTTTTAATTTTAATAATTTTGTTTCACTCACGCAGATGCTTTAGAAATCCCTGTCTGCTGTGCTAAACTTCTCAAGAGATTTGTGTGTAGGCTATGCTCTAATGCCGCAGCAATTTCATCCAATTTTTCCTACATAAGAACACGGCTCTTTTATCTTTTTCTGTCATTTACAGTGTCTGTTTTATTGATTCTATTAAATAACCTTAATATTTTTTTTTCTATTGGGTACTGGCCTCTCAGGAAATTTAAATCTGAGTCTTCACCTCGTTGAAGTACACGATTTTCTATTCTTTATGTACTTGTTGTATATGTAAAGAATATTTGTTTATCGTGATGAAATGATCTGTTCTCCATCTCAGCTAAACAATAGCGTAATTGTAAGCACTTTTCACTGATTTCAAATATGTTTCAACATTACACAACCCTCAGTAACATTAAGGATGACAAAGAAACATTGTGTTATTCTTAGATCTTTCTTTTCCCTGAAAATGGTTTTAAAATAATAAGGTTGACTTTTTTTCATCTTTTAATTGCTAGTTTACATTTACCCCACCTGTTTACATTTACCTCTTTGAGAGGGGGGGTAATTGTAAACACCAATTTACGCACGGGCTATCAGACACTGAACATTTTTTGTTCTGTTCCAGAAGAAAGAGCTGTACTCCTTCCAACTCCAATTTTGATCACTGATATATTTCGTCCATTTAACCTATGATATATGACGATATAGGAACTCAGTACCTCTCCTGAGCTTCACAATGACTGTATTTACTATTTTTCACATCTGTGACAACCCTCTCTAAATCCTCTACAGTGTAGTTGGGTGGAGGTCTCTTTGATTACTGAAAAGTACGAAATGTAACCATAATAAAACATATGATGAAAGTGTAATGGAACGGAGAAAAATTCCCCCTGGCACCGGGATTTGAATCTGGGTTTTCAGCTCTACGTGCTGTTGCTTTATCCACTAAGCCACACCGGATACCCATCCTGGTGTCAGACAGAATCGTCTCAGTTTAAGTTCCAACTCTAGGGTTCCCTCTAGTGGCTGCCCTCTGCACTACGTCATAGATGTCTATGAACATAGGACTGAAGTCCACACATGTGCTGAGGTGCACTCATTATGAGTGACTAGTTGGCCGGGATCCGACGGAATAAGCGCCGTCTTAAATCACAAAGTGATTTATGCATATCATATATATTATTTTAATGTACCGAAGTACATATGATATTTCCATGCAGATATTCTGCGTCATCATAAGATGAAAGAGTAATGGAACGGACAAAAATTCCCCCCGGAACAGGGATTTGAACCCAGGTTTTCAGCTCTACGTGCTGATGCCGGGGGGAATTTTTCTCCGTTCCATTACTCTTTCATCGTATGATGACGCAGAATATCTGCATGGAAATATATGTACTTCGGTACATTAAAATAATATATAGTAAAACATGTTTACAATTACCCCCAAGCAATTAAAACTATGGGGCAAATGTAAATACGTCATAATTTAATGAATTGAGAGTATGGGAGATCTCAAAACCATTGTAATAAATGTTAACTACTACACATTACTCATAAAAGCAACATATTCTTAAAAAATAGCACTGTACGTTTACTTACAATACCAAAAATGAAGGTGAAGCAAAATTCTTTCTCAACTTTTTTTTTTGTAGACTCTTACAAAACATTCGTTCACAATAAACCGGGAACGGAAACGACAACGGAAATATTGTTAAAATTAATTTATTTAAATGTGAGCATTCACAATTAACTATTGTGAATGCTCACATTTAATTACATTTATTTTAACATTACTTCCGTTCTCGTTCTCGTTTCCGTTCCCGGTTTATTGTGAACCAGCCTTAAGCAGTTACTCCTATTTGGCGCCAAACTGCTTTGTAGGTTAGCCAACATGTTAATTTAAATATTCCCCTGAATTAAAATTTTTATATTGACAGTTTTGTATTTCTCACAGCATTTGTTTACAATTACCCCCTGTTTACAATTACCCTCATCTACCCTACTGCCAGAGGCCAAGTTACAGTTGAACTGTTTTATTTATAGACGTTGTAGTGTTGATATGAATGGGAATGGTCTTGACTAGCTGCGTCAGCATACATGTTGTCTTAGCAGGAGAAACACAGCCTCATTGCAGGCATGATGACGAAGATGCACTGTATCTTATGAGATCAGTGAGATTGGCAGATTTGGTGCTTGCTGACGATCTGTTAGTTATAGCTTCTAATGAAAAAATACATAAAATGTTAATATCAAGGTATGGGTAGAGGAGCTGAAGATTAAAGGAATGGGGGTAAATGTTGACAAAACAAAAACTATGACCATCAGTAAGAAGAATGAGAATCACATTATTAAGATAGATGGGAACAGCATGAATAGGTTACGAAGTTTAAGTATGTGGGTTAAGCTATTAGCTCAGATGAGGAGATTGATACAGATTACAGAAAGAATTGCAGTGGCAAGCCGCTGGTTTTATCCCATCTGAATGAACTTCAACAAGAAAGAGATATCAAAGGAAATAAAGATAGCAGTTCATATGACCACCTCTTTCCCGGTGTTAACATATGGGTGTGAACCCTGGACAATGGCTAAGAGAACCAAGAGTAGAGTCCAAGCAGCAGAAATGAAATATCTTAGAAAAATAGGGAACAAAACTAGGTGGGATAGACTCCGGAGTTCACACCTGTGGAGTAACGGTCAGCGCGTCTGACAGCAAAACCAGGTGGCCCGGGTTCGAATCCCGGTCGGGGCAAGTTACCTGATTGAGGTTTTTTTTCCGGGGTTTTCCCTCAACCCAATACGAGCAAATGCTGGGTAACTTTCAGTGGTGGATTTATTTTATTGGGTTATTTTACGATGCTGTATCAACATCTAGGTTATTTAGCGTCTGAATGATATGAAGGTGATAATGCCGGTGAAATGAGTCTGGGGTCCAGCACCGAAAGTTACCCAGCATTTGCTCGTATTGGGTTGAGGGAAAGCCCTGGAAAAAACCTCAACCAGGTAACTTGCCCCGACCGGGATTCGAACCCGGGCCACCTGGTTTCGTAGCCAGACGCGCTGACCATTACTCCACAGGTGTGGACTTCAGTGGTGGACCCCGGACTCATTTCACCAGCATTATCACCATTTCATTCAGATGCTAAATAACCTAGATGTTGATACAGCGTCGTAAAATAACCCAATAAAATAAAATAAATAGACTCCGGAATACGGCCATTATGACTGCATTAAAGATGAAGTCACTGGTAGACTTTATCCAACAACAGTTGGAATGATTTGGCCATGTACAACAGATGAAGACAGATCGCCTACCAAGATTAATAAAGGAGGTCAGAGTTGAAGGAGCGAAGACTCCAGGAAGATTTGAGAAGATGGAATTGGAGTGGCACAACAGAAGAGGGGACAGAGAGAGAGTCACCTTAACTGCAGATAAGAATGAGTGGAGATCTCTTGTATTCTCGACGTCGAAAGGTACCAGAGAAGCGGATTGAGAAAAAGAAAAGTCTTCATGATGTTAACCTGCAGAAAACATCTGTTAACGGTACTTTAGTACGATTCTTGGCATCTCTCAATACAGTTCCTACCCGGGGATCCGATTGAAGGACTATTTTACCTCCGGAGAATTTTACACTGAGGGACTCCATGAATATAAACAGTGAAAAATATAGTGGGACTGCATTGGTGGTAATGCAGTTTATGTGGGTACCTCTTTGTTACTTGTTAGCTTAAACAACAAGTTTAAGCCCCCTCACCACAAATTAAATCATTAATTAATTAAATTAAAATCAGTACCAGTTGCAGACTGCAGTATACATTGACTACACCCCAACTCTGGCTACTAGCAACAGGCATCTATAATGAACACCGATCAAAATACCCCTCATTTCTCGTGAAAAACAACTGAATAGACTACAGTGGACTATAGTGGTCTTTATGTTGTCAGCAAACAGCTGGATACATTAAGAAGATTTATTGATCTGTTAATAGTGAAGAAAATGTGTGTGAGAAGTGATAGGTGCATTTAGATCTACATTTATGGAGGAATTACAATTTTTTTGGTAAAAATTGTATCAAATGAAGATATGTCTGCGCTTGAGTTATTTATTTCAAGCCCTTAATTTTGCAGGCCTGTGTAATCCAACATTGTTCCCCTCAAAGAAGGTTCAGAGTTAACATCAGCAAATTGATCTTCACACATCTTCCCTTTAAGGTAGAATCTGTATTGAATCTACAGTATTGAAAATAACAAAGCAACTGCACAATCTTACAAGAGTATTTTTTAAGTAGATTATTTTACGACGCTGCATCAACATCTGAGGTTATTTAGCGTCTGAATGAAATGAAGATGATAATGCCGGTGAAATGAATCCAGGGTCCAGAACCAATAGTTACCCAGCATTTGCTCGTATTGAGTTGAGGGAAAACCCCGGAAAAAACCTCAACCAGGTAACTTGTTCCAACCAGGATTTGAACCTGGGCCACCTGGTTTCGCGGCCAGACTTGCTACCCGTTACTCCACAGGTGTGGACATAAGAGTATTAATCACATCATCTTACATCATGCTTTTTTTTTTTCTCTCTTTCATATACATCACAGTCTGAAATCATATTGTGCCTGTTGCCACTGTCTCAGCTACTCAAGTGGCTGTATTTATGCTTATCAAGTAACAATTCTCGACAAGTGTTGTACCTGTATACATAGTAGACTGTACTCAGTCTTTTCCTGTAGAAAAAAATTATACAAATATAAATTATGTGTTTCAGAGATCACCTGAAAGTATTACTCTTAACTTTTGTAATTTTTTATGCAAGAAATGAATTTTAATATACACTTTAAATTAACTGTGTCTTCTGTGTTTTAATATATATAGCCAAAGACCTCAAGTGCTTATTTTAGGCTTTCTGAGTGAAGACTTTTATGCACGAAGTTATCACTTTATTGCAGTCAGCATCAGCTGCAAGAGTAACAGTAAGTTTGAGCTGATTTTGCGAAGTCACTCAGATTTTCCGATAAATCTGGCTGATTGAGTGTGCAACTAACCATAACAATATGAGCACCACAGATTAGCCAAAAGTAATGTTTAATAATGATAACACTCAAATGGCTTGCACAATTTTCTGTCTTGAGCGAGTGCAGAGAGAGGGAGGGGGGAGAGAGAGAGAGGTGTGTGTGTGTGTGTGTTTTTTTGCCAAATCAGGTTTATCTGAAGGAAGATGAACAACAATTAAACCAAGATGCTGAATGTGTTCTGTTGTCATTGCGATGGTGTGCGGATGAACATCAGTTGCAGTACGTGGTCTTTCATTGTGTTCTTTAACCCTTTGCGGCATAGTTGTTATTCTGAAGAACCACCGTTTTCTTTCTTTCTAAATTTTATGGCACAGATATTCCACCAAGGAACCATCTCTTGAGTAAGTATAGAGGTTCCATCTGTGTTCTGAAATTGTGTGCAGAGTTAAAATGTTGAAAAAAATTGATTGAAGCTTTGGTATGATCCATGATATGAAATAGTAATATGCGTTACAAGAGCGGTATGTTGAAGTTTTCATGTTCGAGGAAAAGTTTGAAAAAGCAAAATGTAGTTGAGCTTTTTTAATTTCCGAGAATTGAAAGAAAACATACCGCTCATGTATCGTACATTATTTTGTGCGAAGATCGTTTATTACATACCTGAAAGAGGAATTTCTAATTAGTTGCAATGAAATCTCCATCTTGGTTTCTGTTCAATGACGGCAAATTTCTAAAACAAAAATATCTATCTTCAACATTGTTGCTTTAAAATGTTTTCTGTGTTTACTATACTCCAACAAGCTGTGATATAAGTCTGTCTTCCCCCCCCCCCCCCAGTCCATAAATGCGAACTTAAAACAAACGGTAAGGTTATGTAATGATTTATTTTTCATTTTAATATTTTAACGATATTAGTTATATAACATATTACAGTAATAACATCGGCATCTGGAATCTTGTTGATTTTTTCACAGCTTCCTTAATGCTACTTGCATCACGAATCCAGTAACTTTAGTGGAGTTGTAGAGTTTACTTAATTTTTGCAAATATTTAAAAACAATAATTAACATTGCAATTTAGGTGAAATTGCAGTGGTAAGTTTCCAATTTATAATTATTACTATATTGAACGTCTCTAAAAATAATATGTTAAAAGTCTAAAGCAGTAAAATCAATATGTCACTTAAGCGGTAAGAAGAGGGAAATTGTTATGTGTGTTAGGTTGGGAATACTGAATGTGGAATTTTAGACTTACCACGGATTGGTTTTGTGCGGAAACCAAGCAAATATGCATGATCTAGCACAAAATATAAAAAATTAATTTGTGCTTCAAAGGTTTAACAGCCTTCAATCTCTGATGGATGTCTATTGGAGGCACATTTCCTGCTATTAAAAACTCGATCCCACCATGACCTAGTGTGGTATAGCCCGCGTCACCATTTTTGACGTGTGAAATAAGTAATGGGAACGTTAAGTGCGAGTGTTTTACCTTTGCCGCAGTCAGTCTGACAACTCTGTTTGACAAATGGCTGATGTGTCATGTATAGGAGTGGTACTATTCTCAGTTGCAGCTAGCAATATGCTCACAAACTGGGCACTATACTCTAGGACACACGCCAAAAACGCTGGTGCCAGCTCTACACGCCGCCATGTTTCAGGCTATAACTCGAAGAGTTCTCTACTAGCAGAAATACGAAACTTGCGTCACTGAAAGCAGAAAGTTCACTGAATACAATGTACTATAAATAATATTTTTAACTACATTTACAGTGACAAAAAAAAAATAAAAAGGAGGCATTACTTTTCAGCATGCCCATGTAGGATTGAAAATAAAAAATAATTACGTGGCACAAGGGCATCAACCCTAAAGCTGCCCCTGGATGTGCTTACATTTAGGTCTGTGTACATTATTAAAAATAAAATAGTTTTATATGCCTTCATCAATAATCAAAAGCAGGTGTCTCAAGGCCAACAGATGAAAGTTGTTACAGAGAGCAAATATAGATAGCATAGTCAGCTGAAGAGATAAGCGCTATACCCAAAGCGCTATACGTTGATTTATGTTACAAGCATGAGTGAGCTAAGTTGTAACTGTTGCGGGAGAAATGCCACAAAGTTGCACTTTTGAGTTGTACTGTCACAATAGACGGTTATTTTTGGAAGTAATAAAATTTCTTAAGTAGTTTGCAATAATAATAATAATGATAAATTTATTTTCTAATGATATATCAATGAGTAAAAATAAGATATCTGAAGCATGAAGAACCGTAAATGTTACGTAATTATTTAAGCACAAGGAACTGGCCACCCTACCCCAATATCTGCTGGCCTAGTTGTCCTTAAGTGGTGCCTTGTTGGTATTACTTGTGAGGTTCAGACCTGTCTTCGGATAGTTGACTAAACAACAACAATACTTCATTTCTACAATAGTAAATGGTTTTTGGTATCTATCTTTTTTTTTTAAGTTTACAGTATATTTAATGAAATAAAATTCAATTAAATAATAACAAAATTACAATTAAACGTGTCGGTTGTTAAACTACGTATTTTTATGATACGTCAATATTAATATATTAATTACAATAATAGTTAAATAATATAGTTAGTGATGTTTTCAATAATTAAAAATAACGAAAACATCTTAGAAATTCACAAACAATCTTAAATCTGGTCTCAAATTCTTTCTCAAGTCCTTCAGTACTTCATTATATTTGTTACCCTGGTCTTGATTCAAATTAGGTAACAATTTTAGATTAATAAAGTGGTAAAAGTTACCCACTGAAACTTGCGACTCCCTCAATTTCGCTTTCCCTATGAAAGCTTTTATTTCTTCATACATTTGCGGTAATAAGGACATCCTTTCCTCGGAGATGAACACAACATTGTAGCGGTTGCAGATGTTTATTCAAACGTCGCGGTCAGTGACGTCATCTGGAGATACACAAACTGCTCACGCAACTTGTTCCACTTTTACATAAAAAAAATAGAGAGAGGAGGAAGTGCTCCGAGGAGGCCCTATTGAGACGTCTGATCAAAAGCTATGTCGCGATACATGCCCCTGCCTCTACTCAAGTCTAACAATGGCATCATACCCTCAGTCTCTTCTTACCCATTCATTACATTGGAAGTAAGCAGACAGGTTTCAACAATACCTGTAAGTCTGTAGGGTACTGTGCTTCGAAATGTCTTTCTAAACAGAAAACAAAGACGCAAAAACTTACATTTTAAGAAGCATAGGAGAAACTGTATTTTCTTTAGTGTTGATGGCGAAAATATGAGTTGCTTAATTTGTTGTAAAATGTTAAATGATGACCTTCAGATTTAAGTAAATACTGCTGCAGGCCAGATGATTACAATCTATGCAATATTAGATAATGGAGAGAGATGGATTGTATAAAAAACCTCGAGGCACAATTTTCATTTTATAATTCTGCTTTTATGGTACAATGAGCAGTGTCAGAGCTTACAAGAAAATCTTTCGTGTCAAAATGTTACAATTTATCTCTCTTTCTAAGTCAAGTATAAACATTGCATACCAAAAAAAAAAAAAAATTACTAAAACAGAAATAAAGGAATTATGAATTTGAAAACTATTTTATACCACTATCCAGTGCTGTCCTGGAGGCAATATGGGGCCATACATTGTATGGGAACCTACAATTTTTTTAATTAACCATATGGAGAAAAGAAAATTTTGTCTGTATGGAGCCATACGGCAGATAGGTGCCTAAGTTTTGTATGTAGAGATCTGTACAGATCTTAGATCATCTCTTGCTGTTCCTAATCTATTTTGTTTGATGTTCATAAACAAAAATTGTCTATCTCTGCAGTGCTGTAATCCAGAATTATATAAAACTAGTGACTTGTGCAGCAAATGCTGCAAACTAAGTTCATTAGAAGTTCAAATTAAAATTTTTCAAAATTATTTCCATTGAAGAATACCAGACATTTTGGAAGTTATTTGCTTCCATAATAATGAAACATATCCCTCTGAATGGTTTTCTTTGTGCTAAATATTTTTTATTGAACCTATACGTCTTCAATTCTTGAGTTTCATTAAATATATGGAAAATACCAATACCACTTGATTAATAACTATACAAATATTTCATTTTTAATAACAATATTATCTTACTTAAGTTTTGTATAGACTACTATATAGCCGTCACTCAGTAAATATTATAGAAATTAAGATCTAAGTTCAGATATTCTCTACGCCTACTTATATAAGCCCAAAAGCTTTCACTTTCATATCATCAATAAAGCATCAATCTGTATAATAAGTTACAAATACATTATGGCATTCACTATAATAATATTTCATTTTTAATGGTAATAATGTCATCAAACATTCTTAAGTTTTGTAGTTTTTAATATCCAATACACAGACAGTTGTACTCAGGAAATTACACACCAGAGAATCTGACCTGTAAATTTTTTTTAGTACAGTAACTCTTGAAGTTTTTAATAACCAATATTACATAAACATTCTGAAAAAGTTACACAAATGAAGATCGACATATTGGTATTATGATGTCAGAGAATCTGAGCCATCTGAACTCTAAATATGTCGTAGCCTTCGTGTAATATTGCTTATTGTAGTGTGTTTGTGTTTTGTTTTATTCTCTAAAAGCCATTATTTCTGAAAACTGACGACAGATGGATTTTGGAAAATAGGAAAATGATGTAGTAAAACTGAAATTTCACTGAAAACTACTATTTTTCTGAAAAATTATGGGTTTGAAGCTTCAAAATGACGGGTCATTTATTAAAATCCGTTCAGCTGTTTACCCGTAATTTCCATTACCAGTTCAAATTATATATAGATAATAGTTGAAAAACAAGAAGTGCTGCAAATACACACTCCAAGATTCATCGAGACAAGTATGCATCTGCGGTGGAGCTACATGGTGTATTCTTTAAATCAAACTTACAGTTAAAATGTAAAGCAAAATAATTTCTTTACTTCTTCTTTAATATTAAAAAAAATCATTAAATGACAGTCAGAGAGGTAGAGAGAGGAGAGTAAAATATATTTCAAAGGAGAAAACAAGGGGTGGGGCGTATGGCCAACAAAAAAATTACCATGACAGCACTGGCACTATCTTGTATTTTGCTCCCAGAAAACAAATGCCTACTCTTCAACAACAATATATATTATCTTTGTGTGTGATAGCATGGCATAGACATAACCTCCTTGATATTACTAAAATAGAAATAAAGGAAGTATGAAGTTGGAAACCATTTTTATACCACTATCTTGTATTTGGCTTCCAGAAAACAAATACCTAGTCTGCAACAACAATATGCTATCTTTGTTTGTGGTAGCAATGCAAAAAACATCAGTTGTGTGGTACCATTGATATACTGTAATTATATACTTCCTATTTTAAGATATAAGGTAAACATTCCTTATGAAGTTGATACTGTTAAATTCACTTAAATTTGTGCTTACTTAATTCTGTAACTTGACTGGCAGTAAACTGTAGATTTAATCGATCCCACTATAAGATTTGAGGGTGCCGAATTCCAACCACAAGAAGTAGATCTGGAAAAGAAAAGACATTATGAACCCTGCTTTCCTTATCTGGAAGAGAAATACCGCATACCCGTTTGTCGCTGGGAAGTAATTGGCTTGCTCTTTGGTTCAAGGGGCACTATCTCAAGATTTTGTATCAATTTCTTTCATCGTTTCCATATCGATCTTTTGGAACTTCAAGATATAGCCATTAATGTTTTAAGACATTCCTTGTTAATTGTAAATAACCATCTGTTCAGTTCTATATATGAAAAATAAATTATTCATGTCGAGCCCCCCAAAAATAAATTAAATTAAAATAAAATAAAAATAAAATTTAAATTTAAAATAGAATATTGTTGATCTACAATTAATTTAGGTGCTGTTACCGCTCGGTACCCCTTTTTCAAGGGCAGCTATTCTTTTTGGATTCTTCTCTCACAAAAGAATCACTTGTAAAATATGTTTCAGGAAATTGGCTTTATGGATCATTGAGTAGAGGAAAATGTCCTTAATTTTTTGCAGAAATTTGTCTCTTGATGAACTTTAATTTTAACCGATGCATCATTACTTAGTTTTTGTTTACCTAGTAATACGTTGTTCAAAGCATTAAAATGTTTTGTTAAATCAACACGAAATGCTAAATGGGATAACCATTCAGGGTCACTTAACAATACATGCATAATTTTCTTCAAGAAATTTGTGGATTTCCTCTTACAGAGCAAAAAAAAAAACCTTGTGAATGTCTGAGTGTGGCTCAGCCACCTTACTGCTGCGAGGTAAATTACATCACCATATTCACTACTAATTTCATCTAAGATTGTTTTAACCCTCCTGCTACCAAGAGGAGTAATGTGATTACCCCACTGACGATTTTTCAATATTATTTTTATTTTTCTCCATATTTCTTTTCGAAATTCCATGTATTTGTCTGTTATATGTCTGCTAACAATTTGAATTAACGATACCAAAAATAATTACTCTACTTTAGGATGTAATTCCCATTGTTTATGTGGTGTGTTCTTGTTACTTCTCACACTAGTCTGTGTCATAACAATTCCAGAATATAAAATCCAATCTGTACCTTAATTTTCTTCATGTCTAGGTTTGTCTTCCTCCAAATTATTTTATTTTGTGTTATTTTATAACAATTTTTATATTATTATTTATATTATCATGACTTATTTGCAATTTTTTATTTTTTATTTCTGTGCGTTAAGGTTTTTTTTTTTTTTTTTTTTTCTGAAAGTGATTTTATTACAAATATTTAGTTTAGCCTTTTTTCGAGATGCTCGTTGTAGTATAGGTGGTGTTCGAATACTCTATTTGAATTTCAATAAATAACTAAAATTAGATTTATTAGTTTTTTTACTTGGTTATTTAATGACACTGTATCAACTATTAGGCTATCAGTGTTGATGGGATTGGTGATAGCGAAATGGTGTTTGGCGAGATGAGGCCGAGGATTAGTCATAGATTACCTGACATTTGTTTTATGGTTGGGGAAAACCTCGGAACCAAGTGGGAATCAAACCACGCCCAAGCGCAATTCCGGGTCGGCAGGCAAGCGCCTTAGCTGACTGAACTACGCTGGTGGCGATTTATTGTTTTCAGATTTTTAAAAATTAAGTTTTATTTCATTTTATTTTATTTTATTTTATTATAAACAAATGTTATTGAGTTGCTTATGGTTGTATGTATGGTATTCTGATATTTAATTTTCAATAACTAACTGAAATGATTTCCAATTTATATTATAGTACTGTGACATTCATTGCTTGTAAATGTGTTTTCCACCATGTAAAAATTATGTAGCATTAAGCAATGGAAGAGGGACAAATTTAAATTTACTGTATATGTTACCTTATAGTGTCACCAGTAACATATCTAAACTTCATTAAGTTTGGTGCAAGTTTTCAACAAAATGGAACAGGACTTTTGAACCATGCTGAATTTTTAAAAAATAGGATGAATATTTTATATTTTTACATTTTTTGTAAGTCTGTAATCAATAATACATAAATTGTTTATATTCCAAATGCTTAACGAAGATTGGTGTATGATTTTGATTGGGGTAATTATATTCCCCCCCTCCCCTTGGTAGTAGTAAGTTGTGAAAAACCTTGGTAGCAGGAGGGTTAAAACTCCGATGGGTCAGGGCTCTGCTCGAGATAAAATTAATTATTTTTGTCACATTCTGCATAATTTCATCGAGGTTTGCCGCCTTTGTGTGAACCGTTTGATGTATAATGCAATGCAATTTTATGTACAGTACCTCCCCCCCTCCCCCATACTTTCGACTATTTTCTTAAACAGTTCCACCATTCCTGCATTAACTCCTGACATGCACAGTGCAGCCTTAAGGTACAGTCACACATCACTACTTTTGCAGCGCAACTTTTGTACTGCAGCTGCAAAAGTTGCGTGTCGTGTTCACACGTAAGCCAAAAGTAGCGTGCTGCACGCTACTTTTCGTGCTGCGCAACCCGAGTGCAGCAAAAGTTGCAACTGGAGGTTGCGAGTCTGTTCACACACAAGGCGCTACTTTTGCAGCTGCAGTCATGCTGCAGGTTTCCATCTCCGTGTTGACTTCTCAATATACACTTTGTGGTTATGTTCGCATTATTAAGAAACTCATGCGAAAGCTTCCTTATCTATTATTTGCTTTTCTGTCGTATCTAGTATTCAGAAATTGACATTATTTTTACTATAAAGCTTTTAAAAACGCCTATATACTTAAATGATAACCAACAGCATATTCACGTAATCAATGTTGGCAACCCTCCTGTTTGGAACTACGCTACGAAAAATTAAAAAAATGAATTATATCGTCAGCAAATATGCTCAAACTGTGTTGTGTATTTAATAACTGTTACAAATAATTTATTTTCATCACATTTAACATTAAAATATATAAGAAACAATAAAAGTATCATTGGCACATTTAGGTGGCAACACTGGTCGCAACCGCAGCAAAAGTTTCAACAAAACCGATATCAAAAATGCTGCGGCTGCAACCCTGAGAACCCTGTTCACACGTCGCTACTTTTAAGTTGCGCTCAGCATGGAAAAGTAGCGGGCAGCAGGTTCGGCAGCCGCTACTTTTCTGGTTGCACCGTTGTTCACACGTCGCAGTACGAGAGTTGCGCAGTTTTTTGTACTGCAGCGCTGCAAAAGTAGCGACGTGTGACCGTACCTTTAGTTACACTGCACAATTTTTTTCCATTGAAGTTCAATACTATGAGCGGCTTTTCATGAAACAAATCATACCTAATGTGGCACCATGCGTACTTCTCATTCCTATAATCATTTCTGCAAAAGTAACGTTATTGTCTACGTCTCCTGTAAATATCAGTGACTGAACAGCATATCTGTACTTTCATCACACGCAATGGAAAAATATGTAAAATATTTTCCTTTTTGAAGAAGCTGCTGCCGAACACAAGCTGTTAGCACTTCAACATGTCTACTTAAATGTGGTTTCAACAAGTCAACTTTATCAGGAGACGAACTCGTCCTCTGTGGGTGCACAATGGGAAATATGTGCCTAAGCGCTATAGTAGTAGTAGTTTCATTCATTCATAGTGTTCCGCCCAAGGACAGGTCATTCACTGCAAACCCAGCATTCTCCAATCTTTCCTATTTTCTGCCTTTCTCCTTGTCTCTGCATATGATCCATATATCTTAACGTCGTCTATCATCTGATATCTTTTTCTGTCCTTCTCTGATTCACCATTCCTTCCAGTGCATCCTTCAGTAGGCAGTTTCTTTTCAGCCAATGACCCAAGCAATTCCTTTTCCTCTTCCCGATCAGTTTCAGCATCATTCTTTCTTCACCCACTCTATCCAACAGAGCTTCATTTCTTTTCTGTCTGTCCACTTCACATGTTCCATTCTTCTCCATTTCCACATTTCAAATGCTTCTCTTCACTTCGTCGTAATGCCCATGTTTCTGCTCTATACAATGCCACACTCCATACAAAGCACTTCACTTGTACAGGTTAACCTTTGTATTCTGTAGTTGTTTTAATTATTGTCTTAAATTGATGTAGAGATGAGGATGATTGTTCGACTATTACACATATCAAACAATAATTAATCCAGCTATGGTTTTTCATTTCTTTTTTTACACATGATTTTAATATGTTAGTTTTAACATTGATTAATGTATTCATTCTACAGTAATTTCATTTACTATAAATTTATGTATTACTTGATATTGTTTGGTCGAACACCTGAAGATGCCAAAGGGCGAAAACGTTAGCATTATTTTAACCTTAACTTCAATGAACATTTATATTTATAAATTTTATTGATGTTTTTTAAAACACTGATAAGTCATTTAGACTGAATAACAAAATAAACATTCATGCTATATTATATTGTATATTGACTTGTCTGAAAATTATTACTACAATGCTTTCTTAGCAGTAGCTCATGTTACTGCTTATAATATACCTCAAGTATTTGAAACTGTCCACTTGCTCTACTACCTCATTTAGAATTCGCAAGTGTACCTTCTTTACTTTTCTTCCTATGGCCATAGTCTTCGTCTTATTTGCATTTATCTTGATCCCATACTGTTCTCAGTTGTACTATCATCTCCTCTTCTGCATCATATAGCAGCAAATCTTATGTACTTTATTCTTCTTTTTTCTACTATCACTCTTCTCATGTTCTGAAAGCAGTTCTTCATTAAATCTTCGAAGTAGATGTGAATAGGGTAGGTGATAAAGCAGCGTTGTCAGACACAGCCTAAACGGAGCGGAGCGCTCCACTATAACTCGTTGCGAGCTCCGGTGCTTCCACAGACATAAGCAAGTTCACGCTCCGACTGGACGTCTCTAGCACCACAAGAGGTTTCGGAGCTTACAACTCTGACACTACTGTGATAAAGGATAATAGTAGTAAACATCCTTAATGAAGAAGGAGGAGGAGGAGAAGAAGAAGCTCGTCCTCAGCAAATGCTTTTCCATGCTCAACAATGAGTTTCGAAAGTTCGTGACTTACGTTCGTAGCGTTTTTTTGCTTCAAACTTCTACCTTGAAGTAAAAATTCCTGCTGTTTAGTAACTTTTGAACACAGCTCTTTTGCCTCACAACATGTTCATACCCACTGTGTTACCAGAATGACGAAAATATTTCGTCTGGTGGTGTCTTTTAATGTTCTATCTTTCATGATAACTATAACATCATTGCAAATAACATAAATCACTTTATTTTCATTCTTTTTTACAAAATATTTACTTAGCCAATATTTGATAAACTTTCTGCATTCGTGTCAACTTTGCAGCATTTTGAAAAAAAAAAATTCACGTTTTTGTTAAACACGCTACTAAGCTGTACTGTAAGAGATGAGTAACTGGTTGAGTGAAGAAGGAAAAATTGCGTACTGTTAAGGGTATATGTACATGAACGACCACAAATATTATCAGAAAATGCAGGCTCTAAATTTCTAAAATTTTATAAGGAAATGAACTCACATTTGGACAAAAATTACACGGTACCACAACAAGACTTATTAGAACTTAAATATCTGATAAAAGTATAAAAATGGTTACTAATAATATTTTTAGAATTCACTTTTTACTTTAAATTAAATTTTCCAAAATTTGAAAATTTTCAGACATATTATATCATAACTCCACAGCCATTAGAGATAGAATTCTGAAATTTTGTACACTGATTTAACATGCATTTATGCAAAAGGTAGACTACAATAATGCCCATTTCTTTGAAAATGGAAAAATTTGGTCACAAAATATTATGTAAATTTTAATATATTTTATATAGGACAAATAAAGAATTAATTGTGTTAAAATAAACAACTCTACATGTCTGAGAGTAGTCTACTTTTCAGAAATAAGTGCTTATTACATTCAAGTTGTGTAATCAAGATGTATAAGCAAGAAAAATATTAAAGATGTCAGAGAGACCATAACATTGGTTCCCAAATTATGTAAATGCAGTTTTTTTTGTTTTGTTTTGTTTTTTTTTTTCATACTTCGACAAAACTGGTTTGAAAAATATTATTAGTAACCTTTTTCATACTTTTATCAGATATTTAAGTTCTAATAAGTCTTGTTCTGGTACCTTGTAATTTTTGTCTTATAAAATTTTAGAAATTTAGAGCCTGCATTTTCTAAAGATATTTGTGGTCGTTCATGTACATATACCCTTAAGGGTAAGATAATCATATATAAGGGATGAATGACCTGCTCAGGATGTCCTTCACTGACATGCCTCATTAGGAGTGGATGATGGGTATTTGTGAAGTCTACAGAATTGCAATCCTAAGCAATTTCCTTCCACATTTCTCCACAATCTGAAAGTAGTTTCGTCTAATAACAATACAAAGAATTAATTAATTGTTCCACGCGCAACCAAGACCTGATCTACAATTTCAGAGGCCCAGAGCATAATTTTCTTCATGAGGCCCCTTCTTTTCATATATGACTAGGCCTGTCTCATTTTATTTTAAATTCTGTCACCTTCTTCTTTCACCACGTATTTAATTCTCTATTTTGAGAAGGATTAAAAATAAATTGATCTCATAAGATATCAATGATTAAATGTAGCCACAAGACAGGGTCAGAGCTGCTTGTATTGGTTGTAGTACCTGTGCCGTAATTTAGGAGTTTTAAAGGAATGTTCATTTTTCCTAGATTCTGGTTTAGACTTGTACAAAAAATACCTTGACTCTCCACAATTTAGTAGCTGTGGCGGATTGTTGTCTCTGTATGTTAACATCTTCATTAGTCTGTGTTAAAATATTCTTAATTTTTGAAACTAGAGATCTCTGTGTGTGAAGGAGAGTTACTGCTAGTAACATCTGAAGAAACATACTTTCTCAGTGATCGGCATTGTTTTTCCTGTTGTTGAATTTCAATATCTTTCTGTTTTCTTTTGTGGCACCTAACTCAAATTTGCTTGGGAATTCCATTTTTAGTTTTGGACATTCCTATAAAAACTCTTTAACACTACCACTACACACCGATAATAGTCCTATATTAACAAAAATTACACTGGTGGCCATAATTTTGGAAACTTTTTGTTTTTGTACTGAATTATTATAACTTCTGCATTGATTCACAGATTTATACAATTGAAAATGTTACTCATGACTGTTTCGTTAATTATGGGGTTATAATAAAAGTATTATATTAAATCCTGAATATTTTAACAATAAATAATCATTACTATGTGGGAAATTATGTTTAAATGTTATGGTTTATTTAACGACGCTCGCAACTGCAGAGGTTATATCAGCGTCGCCGGATGTGCCGGAATTTTGTCCCGCAGGAGTTCTTTTACATGCCAGTAAATCTACTGACATGAGCCTGTCACATTTAAGCACACTTAAATGCCATCGACCTGGCCCGGGATCGAACCCGCAACCTTGGGCATAGAAGGCCAGCGCTATACCAACTTGCCAACCAAGTCGACAGGAAATTATGTTCTTGTCGTTTAAGATCTAAATATTAATTTCAGATTTCATTATAATTTCCCATTATTTACTGTAATAAAAACTGTCCCATTTTTGATTTTAAGATTATTGTTCATCAGTAGAAGCATTGTTGAGCACTGTTAGCATAAAATGTGGACATTATTAGTGTGTTTCTATCATTAGTCTGACTTAAGATTTCGTTAGGTTAACATCTGATTGCTTTACAACAAATTTTTTATTGATCATTTTATCACAATGGATCCACGAAAGGACTGGACACCTTCTAGGGCAGTCACGCTTCGAGAAGAAGGCTGCACATTCAAGGAAATTGCAAGAAAACTTGGTAATGGTGCTACAGTGTCTGGCATCCAGAAGATAGGCCTATGGCAGAAGTACAAATCCACAAAATCTTGTAAAGGCACACTTAGGACTGGTAGAAAACCTAAAGTAAGTCCAAGAGATGTGAGGCAGATTTGTCGATTAGCATTGAAAGATCAAAGAAACTCTTCTAAACGACAAGAACATAATTTCCCACATAGAAATGATTATTTATTGTTAAAATATTCAGGATTTAATATAATACCTTTATTATAACCCCATAATTAACGAATCAGTCACGAGTAACATTTTCAATTGTATAAATCAATGAATCAATGCAGATGTTATAATAATGCAGTACAAAAACAAAAAGTTTCCAGAATTATGGCCACCAGTGTAGGTAACCTGCCAGGAACACAAGGACTAGCACTTGGTTTAACATTCAATACAATGAGAACTGACAGTGTTGTTGACTTTGGCTGCTGAATTCATTATTAATTGTTTAAATAGGCTTACTGTTACACTGTTACAATTTGAATAATCTGTACAAGGTAGCCAACTTTTACAAGTTGAACACATTAAACTCTACAATCAGCTTATCACTCTAAACTTAAAATAATGAAGTGATTTTTTATGTATTTTCTAACATTAATTACGTAATTAGTTATTTCCTCAATTCTGATTTCAATTGGCAGAGTTGTTGTCTATTTCATTTGGATAATTCATTTAAAACAAGCTTGTTCCTGGATTTTGAGGTCCAGAGCAGAGGCAACATAGACTCCTGCCTAAATTAGGCCCTGTGCACAACCAGGCTACGTTTCATTGTTGAGTCACACTGAAACATTCAAGAGATAAAACTCTAAAATCGCTAGTAATTTAATATGTTATGTTTTTACAAGAACAAAGGAGGGCCGCTTAAAAGCCTTGACAGGCTGATATGGCCCGAGGCCATAGTTTGGCAGCCCTGACATAGACCCTTTATCTGCTCCTTTTCAGTGTCCTTTCAGAGTTGGAATAGATATGACAGTCCTATAGCATAAATATATTCACAAAGTCATTTTTAATAATATACAGTGGAGGCAGAGGGAATTTTCGTTCCTGGTTGAAATATATATATATGAGCAGAGGTGAGGATAAGAGTTTTGTCTTACAGTTGATCTCTAATCAGTAGGGCTAGGATTTTAATGACCTATTAATCATTAAAAAAAGTCCTAAAACAATGCATTTATGACTTTAAAATCTTTCAAAAATGCCCTTAAAAATGCCCTAAAAATTGATCTTACATTCTAAAATTGCCTTAGTAAGAAAAGGAGTTTTGTGCTACTTAATATTTAGACTAAAGTCGCGACGCTGTTATTCCCGGCGTGACTCCTCCTCTTTGCTTATCTCTTAGGAAGTGAAGGCTCTATAAAGTCTAGGTAGGTAGTATCGTTCGCCATTTTTGTTGTTTCGTTGCCGAGCTACCATACGAGGAATCTATTTGCCACACCGTTAAACATCATGTCGTAGCTCCTATGATAATAAATCAAACACACTGTAATTCAGCAAATAATTGAGCGGCAAATAACGTCCTCGTGTGCTTTCTGCGAACGCCAACGAAAGAGCCAAAATGGCGGGCGATTATATTAAGTATTTATCGAGCCTTAAGAAATGAATAACGTCTTCATAAGCGAATCACAAGATGCACATGATTAAATGTAGCCGACCTGCAACGCGATTGGCTGCCGGAAATTAGAGCAACGGGACTATAGTAATTAAATTAAATTCTAGTACCAACATTTAGGTTTATTTAATTTTACATAATTTTTTCTAAGTGGTACACTTTAATTAATTATTTTACCTGATGTAGTTTCCATGTAGCCCATCACAAGACCACTCTTATACGGAATTAGCAAGTATAGAGGAGTCTATATTGAAGGGATGGCTGGACTGATCCATTACGTGGGGTGTACTACGTTAAAATGGCAATATTTGTGTAGAAAAACGATTAAAATATTATACAAAATAATAGGTATTAGCCACCGGCATAGCTCGGTCGGTTAAGGTGCTTTCCTGCCGATCCGGAGTTGCGCTCGGGCGCGAGTTCGATTCCCACTTGGGCTGATTATCTGGTTGGGTTTTTCCGAGGTTTTTTCCAACCGTAAGGCAAATGTCAGGTAATCTATGGCGAATCCTCGGCCTCATGTCGCCAAATATATCACTATCGCCAACTCCATCGACGCTAAATAACCTCGTATTTGATACAGGATCGTTAAATACTTACTTACTTACAAATGGCTTTCAAGGAACCCGAAGGTTCATTGCCGCCCTCACATAAGCCCACCATCGGTCCCTATTCTGTGCAAGATTAATCCAGTCTCTATCATCACACCCCACCTCCCTCAAATCCATTTTAATATTATCCTCCCATCTACGTCTCGGCCTCCCTAAAGGTCTTTTTCTCTCCGCTCTCCCAACTAACATTCTGTATGCATTTCTGGATTCGCCCATACGTGCTACATGCCCTGCCCATCTCAAACGTCTGAATTTTAAGTTCCTAATTATGTTAGGTGAAGAATACAATGCGTGCAGTTCTGTGTTGTGTAACTTTCTCCATTCTCCTGTAACTTCATCCCGCTTAGCCCCAAATATTTTCCTAAGCACCTTATTCTCAAACACCCTTAACCTACGTTCCTCTCTCAGAATGAGAGTCCAAGTTTCACAACCATACAGAACAACTGGTAATATAACTGTTTTATAAATTCTAACTTTCAGATTTTTGGACAACAAACTGGATGATAAGAGCTTCTCAACCGAATAATAATACGCATTTCCCATATTTATTCTGCGTTTAATTTCCTCCCGAGTGTCATTTATATTTGTTACTGCTGCTCCAAGATATTTACTTCCAAACCGACCGCTTTACTTGCTTCAAGTAAAATTTCCGTGTTTTCCCTAATCGTGGATCGTTAAATAACCATATAAAAAATAAAGGGTAGGCCTATTAATGGACAAAATGTGTAGACAAAATATCAAAGGAAATAAACATTATTTTATATTAATAATGGGGATTTGTGGCCAAAATTAAATGAAAATACCTAAAAAATATCCGAATAACACAAAAGATGCTCTTATGAGTTGAAACAGGCAAAAAATGCAAAAAAAAAAAATGCCCTAACAAATATGTCTTAAAACACTCAGTTTATCACATAACATATAAATACTAAAGCGGCTATGTTTCTGGATTAGATAAAAGATGCAATTTCATCAAAATCCTAGCCCTAATAATCAGAAACGAAATTATTCACGCTGCCAGAATAATATTCATATTCATTTATTGCGTCCAACTGATCACTTACATGATATGGGACATGTCAAAAGTAACACAAAATTACTACGCTATAACATAATTAAAATACAACACACAGGGTGCGAATTAACGGGGGGGGGGATGGGGGATTTTCCCCCTGTTGGAAAGTTATCCCCTCTCATAAATTCATATTAACATCCCTGCCAGGGATACTTCTATCCCCCTCACGAAATATAATTGTTTTAATACAAGTTATAAAGAATAAAGAAAATAATATTGATGTATTATCATCACCGGTAAGCTGACAACAATCAGTAACTTAGGAATTACTCATCTTATCTTAAGCCTGCTCATGGATATATTTATTATTATGATCAAGATGCAAGACAAGTAAGTCAGTGCGTCCAAGCTTTGAGCTGTGATCATGATGATGATGATGATGATGATGACGACGACGACGACGACGACGACGACGACGATGATAATAATTTTATGTATGGTTTTCTCTATCTAGGATTCCATCCACCCCCTCATCAGAAATCTTAATTCGCACCCTGACAATATTTATTTATTTATTTTTTCATCAATCTTTGTTCACGTCATGGCGGATTAGATGTATTCCAGTTCTTCATCCGCCATCACTCTCTATACAAATATAACAAAAAATTAATACATTTGAACTTATAAGTATCCTCTGTTTACAATAATAATACTACTAATAATAAAAAATAATAATAATAATGATAAAAGTAATAATACTAATCAACTAATAAGTATATCTCTTTTATTTAAAACTCCTACTCTTTTAAGAATTATTCTATTACGTCATTGACTACTCTTCGTAGTTTCTTATCGTGTAACTCCTCAACATTTATAATTCCATCTCCGTTAGAGCTTTGACTTTCTCTTCCCATCTAATTTTAACTATAAACAGAAATTTTCCTAATTTATGCAGATTGCTTGCGTTTAGGTGACCATTCATTTTTTTATACGCTACTATAGCGTTTATTTGTGGAAATTTTTTATCCACCCAACTGTGTCTCAAATCATTCTTTGCCTGACACTTTAACGCAATATGCATTGCGTCTTCAGCTAGTCCACACAAAGGACATTTATCCTTCTCTACGTTCCCTCTCCTATTCTTGAGTCTTCAGATACCTAATATCCACCAAGCCATTCCCGCTCTCTCTTCCCTTGCATTTAGTCTAACATATTCTTCTTGTTCCTAAAACTGCTTCACCTTCCTATAGTATTTTAGTGATCCTAGGTCCACCCTGACAATATAGTACGGTACATTAACTAAAATACAACATACAAAATTTCAATACTAATTATAAACAATTTCAATATTAAGAATAACAACCACAAGAACAGATGTAACACTTCACAAGACGAATCACATTTGAACCGGTGAGTGGAAAAAGGGAATAACTACATTTTTTTTTTGCTAAATTGAACTGAGATAGCCATTTTGTTCCTCAATGATAGACCCATTGGATGAACTGAAAAAGGGAATATTACTAGCATTCTTACCCGGGTAAAATCTCATGTCTGTTCTGTGTTGAGTGGAAGAAGGAAATAACTTCTGTAGTAGTTCCCTTTTTCCACTCAAGATTGTGCCAGGGCTGACTCGGCTGTTCTATTACAGCTAATATTGAAAAAAGTTTTATAATAAACTAATAATAAGCTACATGAAGTAACTGATACATGTAAACAAAGGGAAAATGTTGTTGGGCTATTATTCGACTACATGCAGAACTTGTCACTTCCCTGTATTCCTGTACAGGAGAATGATGTTTTATCTTCGCAAGTTTTGGATGTACATGTTCTGTATTCATAATCTTTCTAACAACACGTCTGTTTTCTACACATACCATGAGGGAAAGGGGGTCATGTAGGTATTCAAAATCATGTGAAATTTTCTGAGAAAAACAATGGTGCAATTCGTTTTGATATATATATATATATATATATATATATATATATATATATAATAGTTTTCAAGTTATGACACAAACATTAGTTACTGCATCTACAGATATTTTGTAACATGATACAGTACTAAGGTGGCTTTGGAAAAGGTATTTTTACACAATTCTCGTAATTAACTTTTCCTTCTTTACTGTTTGGTTAACCTGTGACAGTTTCAATGCATTGTTGTAATTATTTTAAGCTTTCCTGTAACAAATTTCTTGATTTTCGTGATGGCATTATCGAAAGTGGAAAGAATATTAATATCATTCTTCATTCTGGTAGGTTAAGCAAAAGAAATGTTTAAGCAGACTGAACCAACAGTTCTCTGGATATTGGATCGGTCGACCAGGTCTCCAGATTTAACACCTCTTGATTTTTTCTTTTGGGGTTACATAAAGAGCTTGATATATATGAAGAGAAAATTCAGAATATGGATAGAACATTTTGTAGCAATCCCGGGGTGATTTTAGCACAGGCTTCAATGATACATTTCATTAAATGTTCCACATTCTCAATTTTCTTTTCATCCTACCAAGCTCTTTATGTAATCCCAAAAGAAAAAATCAAGAGGTGTTAAATCTGGAGACATGGCCGGTAATTCTACTGGTCCACGTCGACCACTTTAATGTCTAGGGAACTGTTCGTTCAGTCTGCTGCAACATTTCTGTGGCTTAACCTACCAGAACGAAGAATGATATCAATTCTTTCTTCTTTAGATAATGCCATTAAGAAATTTCTTACAGGAAAGCTTCAAATAATCACAACAATGCACTGAATCTATCACAGATTAACCGAACAGTAAAGCAGGAAAGCTTAATTACCAGAATTGCATAAAGGCATCTTTTCCAAAGCCTCCTTAGTACCGTACCATGTTACAAAATATCTGTAGATGCAATAACTAATGTTTTTGTCATTATTACAGTTATCTTTAAATAACTTGAAAACGATTAGAGATATCTCAAAACAGATTGCACCATTGTTTTTCTCAAAAAATTTCACATGATTCTGAGTACTTACATGACCCCCTTTCTATTTAAAATTTCGAAGTTGCATTCAAAATGGCGGCTTTTGAAATAGCTGAGAGCTAGAATCGAATGTGTCACTGGTAGAGCATTTGGTCTTACAAATACTGATAACACCTATAGTAATCGAAAATCAAGCATATAGAAGATATTTATATGGTCCTAGACTTTTGATTCATCCTGTATATTTTTTTCCATAAAATTGTAATGTGGAAGTCGTTATTAACCAATTTAATCATTTATATACATTTTTAAAGAAGAAAAAAAAATGAAGGAGAGGTTAGGAAGCTAATAAAGTAAGTGTATGATTATTGAGTGGAAAAAGGAAATAAGTTTTAAAATTTAAAAAACTTGTATACAAATATTAACAAGGCATAGAGCAAAATTTGATAATAATATATATACTACAAACATTAGTGAACATTTTTACTGTTGACAACATTTAAATCAAACTTAACAGAAAAGCTGTAGAAAGTTTTTTTTGTTTTCTGAAAAGTTGGGTTCAAAGTAGTTATTCCCTTTTTCTACTCACTGATTCATTTCATTTAACAGTTTGGAGTCAGTTTCATGAGAAGACATCACTTCTGGGAAAGAGAAAGTGAAAGTTTTGAAGTAAGGCGTTCTTTTTCTATTCAGCTATGGCAGTTTTCAATCAATTCTTCATACTGTAAAAGCAGTTTTTGATTAAAATCATGTAAAGAGCTTTCTTAAATTTTTGATATGCAGATATTTCATTAAGGTAATTTGGTAGGCTATTGTACTGTACATAAGAAGACGAGCATGAATGAAACTAGCTATTTTTTATATAGAGTTGTGTTAAGAGGTTAAGTACAGGTTATAACAGTAAAATTTCTGGAAATATTCAACTTTTTTTTCTCCTTTACTGTATCTTATACAATAGTGAAAATTGGTATGTGTAAAACACTGTCCTTCTGCTATATGAAAAAAATATTTTTACGATTTAAAAAAATTATATATATACATATTTTTTTTTTTTCAAAATTCAAAATGGTGACCGTTTACTGTGCAGTGATGAAGCTTTTCCCTCGTAACTCATAAACTTATTAACTTTTTCATGTTCTCTCTCTTTTATTTTATTGCTGAAACTCATGTTTGCAATATCATGCTTTTTCAACTACATTCCTTTAATGAATTAATTTTTTTTTTATTTTGTGTCAGAATGAAATACTGACATTTGACCATTTTTAAAAATCAATTTATTTTTTATCAGACAATCTATCAACGGTAGAGAAGTGATTTTGCATCATATTGTAGATATGACATACATTAATACACACAAAAAATTTCATCAAAGAATGTTGGATAGTTTTGGAGTTATGAGGGAAATGCTTCTTCACTGCACAGTGAACTGCCACCATTTTGAATTTTGAAAAAAATATATATATATATATATATATATATATAATTTTTTTTTAAATTGTAAAAATATTTTTCATATAGCAGAAGGACAGTGTTTTACACATACTAATTTTCATTATTTTACAAGATACAGTAATGAAGAAAAAAAAGTTGAATATTTCCAAAATTTTACTGCTGTAAGTTGTACCTAACCCCTTAAAACTTTCAATAACAATATTATCTTTATTTCTTGTATTGTGCTGGCATGTGTCTGAATTTGTAGGAAAGCTGTACAAATTGTATTTGATAAAATTTAAGGTTTCATAAATATAAATACAGGATAATGGCAAGACGTGTAATTTTTTTAAGAATGGCCTACAGCTGATAGATGGAGACACTTGAACTATGACTCTAATAGCTCTCTTTTGGAAAGTCCGTGAAGGTCATTTCTTGAGGTGATAGTAACTCAATTAACCAACTTTATCACTGTCTGTCATTGAAGTTTTCCGTGTTAGCCTTAAATTTATATATCAAACATTTTGTGTCTTCAGAGTTATGAAGACAGTACATTTACTTTC
Organism: Periplaneta americana; assembly: GCF_040183065.1. Lineage (NCBI taxonomy): Eukaryota > Metazoa > Arthropoda > Insecta > Blattodea > Blattidae > Periplaneta > Periplaneta americana. The sequence goes on from NC_091119.1 coordinate 19,562,848, forward strand.
TTTACTTGTGTGCAGACTTGTGTATTTTCGAAGTCAGGTATATAAGCAACTTACGTTATGTTATTTATCCAAGGTTAGTGATTGTTACATAAATACGTGTTAGTCATAGAGCTACCTACTTACTCATTCTAACGACTTGTTCATTAGTATAACAACTTATATGTAAGATAACATTGTTCTTGAACTGAACACGCAAATGACGTAAAACTTACACAACATGAAGCTAATGCTTTCAAAGAAGTAGATGTCCAATACTTTTATAACTCTGATGGGTAATGAATTAAATATATAATCCAAAAGAAGCTGAAACTGAAAATTCTCATCCTGGGAGGACATCAGATGCAAATGACCTACTTTAGTTCAATTTTATGCTGAAAGAAGTAGGTGTCACATACTTTTACAATCCTGGTGGGTAATGAATTAAATATGCGGCCCAAAAGAAGGGAAATTTCCATCTGAAACTGAAAATCCCCCTTCTGGGAGGACATCAAATGCATCTGATCTACTTCAGTTCAATTTTATGCTAAAAGAAGTAGGTGTCACATACTTTTACAATCCTGGTGGGTAATGAATTAAATATGCGGCCCAAAAGAAGGGAAATTTCCATCTGAAACTGAAAATCTCTCTTCTGGGAGGACATCAAATGCATCTGATCTACTTTAGTTTAATTTTATGCTAAAAAGAAGTAGGTGTCCCGTACTTTTATATCTCTGGTGGGTAATGAATTAAATAGGTGGCTCAAAAGAAGGGAAATTTTCATCTGAAACTGAAAATCCCCCTTCTGGGAGGACATCAAATGCATCTGATCTACTTTAGTTTAATTTTATGCTAAAAAGAAGTAGGTGTCCCGTATTTTTATATCTCTGGTGGGTAATGAATTAAATAGGTGGCCCAAAAGAAGGGAAATTTCCATCTGAAACTGAAAATCCCCCTTCTGGGAGGACATCAAATGCATCTGATCTACTTTAGTTTAATTTTATGCTAAAAAGAAGTAGGTGTCCCGTACTTTTATATCTCTGGTGGGTAATGAATTAAATAGGTGGCCCAAAAGAAGGGAAATTTCCATCTGAAACTGAAAATCCCCCTTCTGGGAGGACATCAAATGCATCTGATCTACTTTAGTTTAATTTTATGCTAAAAAGAAGTAGGTGTCCCGTACTTTTATATCTCTTGTGGGTAATGAATTAAATAGGTGGCCCAAAAGAAGGGAAATTTTCATCTGAAACTGAAAATTCCCCTTCTTGGAGGACATCAAATGCATCTGATCTACTTTAGTTTAATTTTATGCTAAAAAGAAGTAGGTGTCCCGTACTTTTATATCTCTGGTGGGAAATGAATTTAATACGTGGCTCAAAAGAAGGAAAATTCCCGTCTGAAACTGAAAATCCTCGTCCCGGGAGGACTTCGGATGAATGTGACCTACTTTAGTTTAATTTTATGCTAAAAACAAGTAGGTGTCTCATACTTTTATAATCCTGGTGGGTAATGAATTAAATATGGGGCCCAAAAGAAGGAAAATTCCCGTCTGAAACTGAAAATCCTCGTCCCGGGAGGACTTCGGATGCATGTGGCCTACTTTAGTTTAATTTTATGCTAAAAACAAGTAGGTGTCTCATACTTTTATAATCCTGGTGGGTAATGAATTAAATACCTATATGGCCCCCCCCAAAAAAGGGAAATTCCCATCTGAAACTGAAAATCGCCCTCCTGGGAGGATATCACATGTTTAGTTTAATTTTAGGCTAAAGAAGTAGGTGTCCCATACTTTTATAACCCTGGTGGGCAATGAATTAAATATGTGGCCTAAAAGAAGTGAAATTCCCGTCTGAAATTGAGAATCCTACTTCTAGGAGATGCATCTGACCTAATTTAGTTTAATTTTATGCTATTTATGACAAGTCTGATTTAGTGTCATATGTTAACTAATCAGCGATGTATACAATAGATGGGGAAAGCAACTAGCCACCATACCTCATTATCTCCTGGCTTAGTTGCCTTACGAGTGATGTCTTATTGGTGTCACTTATGAGGTTCCAACCTGTCTTCGAGCAGTTGACTAAACAGAAACAAACTTTGACAAGTTTAATCTTTTAAAAACTGAATTTAAATTTACCGAATCCATGGTTTTCAATAATTTAATAGATAAATCTAAACAATAGTCATTGTTTTCTATAGATAAGAATCTCTCTCTACTTGAAAGATTGTAAATTAACCTATGCTATACATTCTAATGTTTCTGTTTTTGAATTTTAACAATATCCTGGTGCCATCAAATGGATGTGTAAACACGGAGGACTCTCCAACAGCGAATGGCGCGATGGCATTAAAATGGTTGGAAATGTTGCTGCAGTACGTGCTGTGCCGGGAAGATCTCAGGACAACCGTTGTAGGCATTGCCACAACGAGGTTGAAACTCTTGCACACATCCTGGGATCCTGTCCACACGGCGAAGCTCTGCGAAACGCTAGACACCACCAAGTACGATCAATTATAGCCACTGCCCTTAAAGATGCCCTTTGAAGAAGTACATGGTCTCTCCATCACTGGCAGTACATGGCGCATAGATATAATAGCTTTCAAGGAATCTACAAGATCTGGATACATAATTGATCCCACTATGCGTTTCGAAACGGATGAGGAACAGCCAGCAGAAGTGGATAAGGAAAAAAAGAATATCTACAATCCTACCATTCCCTATTACCTCAAAAAATACCAGCGAAAAGAGCTTGAAGTAATCGGACTTCTGGTTGGAGCAAGAGGTACCGCTACTCTCTTCATGAAAGATGTGTTTAAGAGGCTTGGAATACCTACATCTATTATTCCGATTGTAACCTTAGCTGCATTGAAAGGATCAATTGCTCTCCTGAAGAATCACCTATATTCGAAAACAAACTAAGTTCAGTAGCCATTCTTTACTTTTTGTAACACTTACCTTTCTAAAAATAGGTATATTTCCACTAATCTAGAAAAAAATTATTTGCAGCTCTCTGCGTGTAAGAATTTCATTGTTAAAACAAAATTAATGGTTTTTCATGAACTTGTAAAGCTTTCTATGGTTAAGTACTCTTTGTCCTTTGTGGCAGCTCACGAATGGTGAGAAGATATATAAACCCCTCCATCTTTTGAAATATACAGTAAAACTTGTTTGCTAAATTTTCTGATTTTGAATTTTAACATTAATGAAATAAAGATCCTTAACAATATAGAATAAAAGTTGCTCAAAGTCGAATCACAAGGAACTGAATTTGTTTTCCAATTTTCACATTATACAGGATCACACAAGTCTTACGAAATTTTATTAAGAACACACGGTATACTATGTAAGATTATTACTGTCCACCACTGTGGAGTAACGATTAGGATGCCTGACCGTGAAACTAACAAGTCCAGGTTCAAATCTTGGTTGGGACAAGTTACCTGGTTGAGGATTTTTTTTTTCGGGGTTTTCCCTCAACTCTTTAAAAGTAAATACTGGGTAACTTTCAGTGCTGGACTCTGAACTCATTTCGCTGGCATTATCACCTTCATTTCATTCAGACGCTAGATAACCATAGGAGTTGACAAAGCGTCGTAAAATAACCAATTAAAAAAGCAATATTACTTAAACTTTCCATAAACATAACAGGAAGTTGTCCAGATGATTGCGAACCTGACAGCTGTCACTTTTATCCATGCTGAGCACCAGGGGCGATTTCTCAGGGCATGCTATGCTTGCTGCGCAAGCCCAATATTTTCGTAGAATGTGTATTTCTCAAAATGGGATTCCGTACATTAAAATTTATTTTGATTTTTGGAATACTGTATAGGCGTAATATCATCCGCAGGTTGCACACCGCAAGTATCGCAACGCTTGCTCGTTTCTAGGAGCTACAGAAAAGACGTTGAAACAGCAAAATATGATGTGCGCGCAAGTGCCTTTCTCCTTAGTCCGTCCTAGGAGCACATGCTTCTGTTATGTGTTGTTTGAAGCTCTGGTCCGAGAGCTACACCAACGACTATTTAACGTTACACAGATCAGTACTGACAGCGGAAATGTGCTGTGATTTGCGGGTGGAATGTAATTGTATGAGCGGAATGCATGTGTTAGCTGCTGCATGTAATATTATAGTCCCGTCGCTCTAATTTCCGGCAGCCAATCGTGTTGCAGGTCGGCTACATTTAAACGTGTACGTCTTGTGATTCGCTGATTCATTTCTTAAGGCTCGATAAATACTTAATATAATCGCCCGCCATTTTAGCTCTTTTTTTGGCGTTCGCAGAAAGCACACAAAGACGTTATTTACCACTCAATTATTTGCTGAATTACATTGCATTTGATTTATTATCATAGGAGCTACGACATTATAATGTTTAACGGTGTGGCAAATAGATTCCATAGCTCGGCAATGTGAGAACAAAAATGGCGAACGATACTACCTACCTAGACTTTATACAGCCTTTACTTTCTAAGACGTAAGCAAAGGGGCGGAGTCACGCCGGAAATAACAGCGTCGGGACTACAATTCTTAAACATTAATTTGAAGTACTGCAATGAGTTCGGAATTGTGTGGCATTGAAACCTTATTATTAAATTCATTTTCCCGAAGGATTCCTCAAGAGAAGACAGACATTATAGAGAATATGTGCGCTCGTTCAGTGCAGCTCAATACAACAATGTGCATTGGTTGGCAGGGTCGAAAAAAACTAGATAAACTGTTTTGTTGGCCATGTTTGTTACATCATATCGAACTTCTACATCTGATAAGCGAATATGATCCATGACTCATAATGATTTCATAATTATAAAATAAATTATTTATGTGGGTCTGATTATTTTTATTAATTATGAATTATTATATCCTCCCATCTTCCTCTATGGATAAAAGAGCAAGCCTAACTTTCGTGACTAGCATTCGTCGCTGAGCACAAAAATAAAATCACTAGACGAACTAAGACACCACCATCTTGCTTCAGTGAACAACAGTATCAAGCTAAATCATCAAACCAAACAATTTTAAAAGGAACAATTACATGTGTAGTAGTAGGCCTACAGTCTGTTCCGTTTGAGAAGACATAAAATAAAATTACTATAAAATTTATAATGGGGGTGCTGTAGAATTCATTTCAATTACATTGTGAAGCACGGGAGTTTTGTATAATCATTGTTATCGCAAAAGAAACAAAAGAAGTTACTTAGCAACGACCGAATAAACAAAATGCTTTTTGAATAGATGGGTATTTTCTGACGAAGCAACCTTCTGTGTCAGTGGGTGAGTGAATACCCATAATGTAATCATATGGGAACATGAAAATCCGCATTCTCATATGAACTGAAATGAGCTAGTCCTAAAGTTTGTTTGGTGTGCACTAAGTCGCTATAATCTGTATGGGCCGTTTATCTTCGCAGAGGAAACAGTTCAATCACAACCATACCTGGACATGTTGAAAAACTTTTTCGAACCACAACTGCAATAGGAAAACAATATTGGTATTGTGTTCCAACAGGATGGTGCACCACTTCATTGGGCAACAGACATCAGTGATTATCAGGATGACACATTTGGTAACAACTGGTGTGGTCGAGGAGGACCAATTCTGTGGCCTCCAAATTCCCCAGACTTGACATCACCCACTTTCTTTCTCTGGGGTTTTGTGAAGAATGATATGTATGCACAGCGACCCAGGGATATTTATGATCTTACAACAAAGATTTTCTCAGCTTTTGAGAAAGTTACCTCTGAGATGTTAGACCACACATGGAAGGAATTAGCCTAAAGATATGAACTGTGTCATGTTGGTAATGGTGGGCACGTTGAGGTCTAATTTGAACAAAACTCCCATTTTTCTAGAATGCATGTACAAATTATTTAACAATAAATAGCAACAGCTCTAATTTTATCACGTTTTTATTTTATGTGTTCTCAAATGGATCACCCTGTATATTTGTATTTTAAGAAAACATTTTTCTTCGATACAAAACCATTTAGTTCTTCTCTCTTATGCTGCCATCCCAGGTAAGTGGATGTTCGTTTACTGTACCTATTTTGTACACAATACAATATGTTTGGACATTAAGAAGATCACTAACTAAAAACGTTTATAAATGTAACTATTATTTTATAAAATGACTCCTCTAGACTTATTGACATCATAGCGTACTCCCAGACTACCAAGAAAGGATATATAATTGATCCTACCATAAGGATTGAAACGGGGAGTAGCCAGCCGGAGGATGTCAATCAAGAAAAGATCAACATTTATCTGCCAACAGTTGATTACTTCAAAGCAAAATACCAGCTTGAAAACATTGAGGTGACTGGTCTTCTTATTTTAGCTCGTGGTGTGATTCCCAAGTTCTTTGAAAGCTTCAGGAAGACTTTTGAACTACCACTGACACTTACTACTGACATCATAACTTCAGTTTTGAAACACTCTTGCCAAATTCTGGGTCATCATATTCACTCTGTTTAATTTCTCTTTCTTCACTTTATAATTCATAGGCTATATGTTTATTTAAATTTTCTGTCAACAAATTTATGTAAACATTTAATATTTTAAAATTCATGTAGGAGAGTATACTGAGTCCTTCTGGGCTACCTCCAATGGGAGGCAGTTAACAATTTATTTATATTTCATTCCTCAAAAGTAACAGAACCTTGGTATTTACTGCAGATAATATTAATTTGCCTGATTAACCGTTAACTGAATAGCTAGTGTGTCACATTTCCACTCTGGCAACCTGGGTTCAAATTCCGGTGGTTCCAATGGGAATTTGTGGTGGACAAAATTTGTTAGGTGGTAGGTTTTCGCGGGATACTCCTGTTTCCCCTGGGTACTTTGCTTTTTCCAGGCCATATTTTTTTTTTACTTAAAAAATTTTTTTTATTGGGTTATTTTACGACGCTCTATCAACATCTAGGTTATTTAGCGTCTGAATGATATGAAGGTGATAATGACGGTGAAATGAGTCCAGGGTCCAGCACCGAAAGTTACCCAGCATTTGCTCGTATTGAGTTGAGGGAAAACCCCAGAAAAAACCTCAACCAGGTAACTTGCCCCGACCGGGATTCGAACCTGGCCACCTGGTTTCGCAGCCAGACGCGCTGACCGTTATTCCACAGGTGTGGACTCCAGGCTATATTACAACGTGTTCTCAAGCACCAGTTTCATATTTAAGCTGAAAATATATTAAGAAAGAAAGAGAAGGACTTTTCTTCTGTGTTTGAGAAATACTATATTGATCTTGTTTTCTTATTTTTTATCCACCTGCACATAGTTATCTGGATTTATTACGTATAATGTGTTGGTATTGTGTTATATTTTACATCACTTTATTCAAAAGAAAAATACTGTTGAAATTCTTTAGATTGTTCGTCATAAGTTTGCGTGTTGAGACATATAACTTGTTTGTTATCAGTTATGACAGTCTACTGAAGGTTGACGGCCTTGCTTTGTAGTTATACCTGATAGGGGACCTTCCCTGTGTAGGAGTAAAGGAAAATACGTTGGAGATATGCATTAGAGGGACCTAAAAGGTGCTGACTAAATGAATATGGCAAAACAATTTTCAGTATTGCATTTAAAATTTTAAATGCAAAACATTTTATCTTTTTATATTGTTCAGTACTAGCCATGCTGTAGACGCATTTTAAATTGTAAACGTGAAGTTGCTAATATCATTAAACATCACATTCTGAAATATTCTTTATGTTACGATTGTAGTCTTTGAGATGTTTTGTGTTATTCCAGATATTAACAAGTACCGGTAATCTTTGGTGCTACAGCCCATGAAGGGCCAAGGCTGATCAGCGGACTGTTGCCTTCACGTCCACATGTCTCAGCAGAGGTGAGCGATCATCCAACAGAATAGAGATAACATGTGTTGACACGTTTTTCCCCTCCATCAGCACTTTAGCTGGTTTTCGAAACGAGATTTCGATACCTATCATAGCTCCTCAAATTCATCTCGATGATGGCTTAGATCACGACATTACAATACGATATATTATTACAGATGGACTTAATGCATCACAAATGTCAGTATTGAAAGTAACAGCATCAGTAATGAGGTATGTTATTGTGCTTCAGGTATTTAATAATTTTTAGGTTCAAAAGCCCAAAAAAGAAAACACTAGTAAAAACCACATGCTGTATTTACACACATAATTTTCTTGCTGGCATAATTTCCATTCCCCCAAGATATTTTAGTCGTATTATTTAGAATTTTATTTTCCTTGTGGCATTTTTCCCTCAACCATTAAAAAAAAATAATTGAAAGGCCCCATTTTCTTTAGCAGGCCTTTTGTGAAAATTCCAAGTACGTATCGTAAAAATTCACATTGAAATTTCGAGATCATTATCCACCCTTCTTGTAGTGAAAAACGCCGATAATTCCTATGACGACGTGGAAAATGATCTGGATTTGTCTTTAGAAAGCAGTGGAATATAAAATGTATGTAAGCTTACCTTTATTTTCTTTGTGTAATTATTTAGTAATTCAATTTTGTTGCAAATATTTAGCATGAAGTTTTAACACCATGATCTGAGGTTAATCAAAGTCGGATTATCAGCATTGACTGAATTAATCTTGCTCAGGATAGAGACCAATGATGGGTTTATGTGAGGGTGGACATGAACCTCCGGGTTCTCTAAAAGCCATTTGTAAGTAAGAACCAACACATTGGTAAAAAGAAAACTACCCATGGTTACTGAAATTATATACTTGTAGTTATTCAGTATTAAAAATTAATCAGATTAGTACACGACTTGTTTGATATTATTTATGACCTGTTTATTTCCTATATTTTGTAATATTGCCTAATTTCCGGCCTCCATCGATTTTTCGCGTCCGCATTAAAAAAAAAAATGGGAAAATTATGCGAGTAAATATATCAATTCTAATGTCATTTATTAATAGTAACTGATTTATCCTGAAACACATTAATATGTAATGAGAAACTATGTGTCATCTTCTAGACACTAGTTTTATTATTTAGTAAACCTGTATTTTGTTTTGCATTACGGTAATAGATACCCAAAGAAACAATGCAGTCATTTCAATACTTGATGCTTACATGATTTGGCAACCATATTTTCTTCATTTTCTGTACTGACTTGGATTTGCCATTAATTCTTATAATTTATAAATAATTTGTGAACTGTATAAAAGTTATATGATGCAAATGTTAAAAATTTCATTTTATTTTGTGAGTAAGGAAATGTGCAAAACGAGATTAGAGACCGAATGGAGTAAACCTGCGAACAAAATAAAATAGTTTTTAACATGTGTTTCGTACACTATCTTTTTAGACAGTTGTTTGTCCATGCCGGTATAGAGGCAATTCCTCCGACTTCTCCACTGCTGTGTTCCTTCTCATTGTAATAGTGAAACTTTGACATTAATAGCAAGCGATGGTATAGCTTAGTAGTGGAGCATTTCACTGCAGGTTGAGAGGTCCCCAGTTCAAAGCCAGGTGACCCCTATTTTTTTATAATTATATTTAATTCTTAATTATTGTTTCATATAGTTATAATAAAATAGTTGTTGAAACAGTTTATTTAATAAAATTTGTGTACGATTCTTAACAAAAATGCCACTTTTAAAACTAGGCCTGCTATGGTTTGAATCACTTTATTGATTAGTTGCAATTGCTGTCATGTAATAGGCCTATGTGGTGGAAAACAATTGATATCGGTGCAGACAGTTGAAAGGCACTGTTAAAAATACTTTCACACTAGTGTTAAAAGTACTTTTTGCAAGCTGCTATAAATAATAGTCAACTTTTAACACAATTCATGTTTTGATTCTCAGATAAGTCTGTTATTAAATACAATAAATACCTAATGTTAAAATGTTCAATCTTATCAATTTAATGTTAACATTTGTTAATACATGTTAAATATAAGTAATGTATAAACGTTTTCGCCTTTTATGGCATCATCGGATACAATTTGCTTCTATGATTTCTAAATTACATAGTGGAATTTTTGTTTTCTCTTATAGTAAACCATCAAATTGGTGTTACAATAATAAATAATAATATGTAATAATGACTCACGAGTTTTATGTATTTTTTTTTTTGTTGAAAAAAATAACGAAAGAATACATAAAACTTGTGCGTCATTATTACATATTATTACTTATTATTATAACACCAATTTGATGGTTTATTGTAAGAGAAGACAAAAATTCCACTATGTAATTTAGATATCTGATGATGCCGTAAAAGGCAAACACATTTATATATAATTTATATTTAACATGTATTAACTAATGTTAATATTAAATTGATAAGTCATAAGATTGAACATTTTAACATTATTTATTATATTTAACTTTTAACACACTTGCCCAGCATTAAAAGATCTTTTAGCAGTGGCAATTTAAAAATATGTATTTCAGCGACACATACAGAGATTTCATTGAGCAAAATCTTAGAAAGACTTAAACATACTGCAGCAAAGCATAAGATGTATTCATTCTATCCCATTTTAATTATATTAAACGCAAATGTTGGTAATTCTGAATAACTGTGTTCTGCAGGGGGCAAATTTTATAATCATTCAATTGAATTTGTTTGTGTTGGGAATAAAATTTGTCGATTAGTTCCTATTCTTTCTCATATAATGAAGATAAATATTAATACACCTACATATTTATAGAACATATTGTGATATATACTTGCCTTAATTTGCTTGCCTTTAAAGTATTTATATTTATCTACATATCCTTGCTGGAATATAATCATTGATGCACGCTTGATTACCATAAACCCTTAGTGAGGAAATTGCTTTTATCTGTCTGTGATATGCCTTTCTTCACAGATTAACCCAAGAGTGACAAAACTGGTTACCAATACTGGTTTATTTGCAAACCCATTATTATGCTCGGTTCTTTCCCTATATTGCTAGTTATAATACAAAATAAGCACCTATTAAATGGTGATAGATGCATTGTATAAACAGACGTATTGGTGCTGGTAAACGCTATACAGGGTGTAACTTAACGACTTTATCAAAATTTGGAGAGATGTAGAGTAGGGTAACCAGATTTACAAAATAAAAAAAAAACAGGACACTTATTAAAATTGACATGAATCAATATTTTGTATGTATGTATGTATTTATTCAAACTGCAAATGGGTATATACCCAGTGGCAGTGGTAAGTAATTACACTCAATAATGACAATTAATAATAAACACAACTAATAAAAACAATAATAATAATAATAATAATAATAATAATAATAATAATAATAATAATAAAATAATAATAACAAGGAGCATTCTAAATTAAAATGAAGCATGGTCACTTAAAATAACATTTAAAGTAACTTAAATCTAATTTGCATCTTAACCCTAAGCTCGAACTAAGACCCACGAGTCTGACAGGTTCATATCTGCACAAGTACCTTTCGGCACTACACTTATTTTGCTGTCAAGTAACCTGATTTCACTAACCTTCTAACCATTTCACTTTTCGAATACTTTGCACAGCCACTTCACTAACACCAACACACTTCACTTACACAATAGACTTCACTGTCACTACACACTTCACTGACACAACACACTTCCTCACTGATAGAACACTTCAAATAACAAGATATCAATTACACCCTTTAACTAGTGTGTATAATATACTACCGTCTATTAGTAAAGTCCTTAAGCCTATTTTTAAATACATTTTTTTTATCTAAACATTCGTTATTACTTGTGTTTATATAATGTCAGTGAGCAATATGGTCTAGTTTAATTTATTTTAAAGTAATAAATATCGTACTACACTGTTTACAATAACTAGGTTTTAATTATTATGCACGTACAAATAGGTAGAGTAGCATGGATACTTGGCTTAAGGGGTTAGGTACAGCTTACAGCAGTAAAATTTTGGAAATATTCAACATTTTTTTTCCTCCATTACTGTATCTTTTACAATAATGAAAATTAGTATATGTAGTATAGAGAACATTTTTGTTTTCAAAATTCAGTTCACTGTGCAGTGATGAAGCGTTTCCCTCATAACTCAAAAACTATCCAACATTCTGTGATGAAATATTTTGTGTGTATTTATGCATGTCATATCTACAATTTGATGCAAGATCACTTCTGTACCTTTGATAGATTGATAAAAAATAAATTCAGTTAAAAAATGGTCAAATATCAGTACTTCCTTTTAACACAAAATAAAAAAAAATATTATTTATTGAGGAATGTAGTTGAAAGAGCATGATATTGTGAACATGAGTTTCAGCAATAAAATAAAAGAGAGAGAACATGAAAAAATTAACAAGTTTATGAGTTACGAGGGCAACGCTTTATCACTATAAATAATTTTTTCTAAATCGTAAAAATATTTTTTTTTTCATATAACAGAAGGATAGTGTTTTACACTTACCAATTGTCATTATTTTACAAGATACAGTAATGGAGGAAAAAATATTGAATATTTCCAAAAATTTTACTGCTGTAAGCTATACCTAACCCCTTGAGTCATTGTTAACAATTGTTTATATTGCAACTAGTATGGATTAATTAGGTTAAGTTACCTGTTTAAAAGTACTACTTCAGGTTAATTGGACCTTACATTATATCCATGTCACTGTATTGTGAACTTGTTTCATAACAAAATTGTTTGCCTCATATTAACTTTCAACTGTTTTAACTTTCTCCATGAAGATGAACTGTACAATCTGCATCATATTTATTTGAAGAGTGAATTTGCTCTAGAAGTGTTGGCCTTTCCTTCAAGAAACTATAGAAGTCCATGCAAGACACATTTTTGAAACGACATTTTGTGATTAACATGATCTTTATTGAATTCATTATAGTGATATCTGATGGAAACAGTATAAAATTAATGTTTTACGTGATTATTAAATAAAATAAAATAAAATAAAAATAAATATTTAGAGAAACAGGACATAATTAAAAAAAAAGGGACATTTGGCATCCCGAGCATACTTTTCGCGGGACAGGGAGCAAGAGGCTGAAAAAAAGGAACAATACCGTTAAAAACGGGACATCTGGTCACGTTAATATAGAGAGTGATATGATGAAGATTTTTCACCAATGAACCCATGACCAGAAATGAGAATTGGAATATATACAGCTCTGTGACATATTGCTTTTTCTGTTCTTGTGATGACGAACTTTCTACGTATTCAGTAGACTAAATGAAACATCACAGTAGTTTGAAGAACTTTATTGACTTTCACATTTACAATAAATTTTCAAAGTGATAAAACTGCCAACTTCGATCCCTATTTTTTATAATTATATTTAATTTTTAATTATTGTTTCAGGTAATTATCAATAAAATAGTTGTTGAAGCAATTTATTTAATTTGTATATGCTTTTTAACAAAAACCAGCTATTTTTAAAAGTAGGCCTGCAATTATCTGAACTGCTTTATTGATCAGTTGCAATTTCTGCTTTGTGACATCTGGTTGGAAATAATTGACATTCAGTGCAAACAGTTAAAAGTTCTTTTCGCACGTTACCATAGTCAGTTTTTTTACATGCTTAGCTATTGTTAAAAGATCTACTTTCAGGAACAGCTGCCTAAAAGAATGGTTTTGAATACCGTATACCAATTTCATTTTGTCTGTCTGTCTATGTATAGCGATTTTTAGGTCGGGTTTTGTTCATAATTCAGTGTCTACGAATTAGTTTATCCACAAGTTATGCAAGTGAATTATATTAATTTTTAGTAACAAAATTAATCATGTTTTTTTTAATCTAAAAATTCGGAATGGCTATGAAACCGAAATTGATCATAGGACAATTTTTTTAATATTGTCTTTATTTCTTTATGCCTCATATCAGTAGCAGCCCGCGGTTGCAAAGGTTGGCAGTTCTGCATGAAAAATAGTGTATTTAGCAAACGCATGCTGTTTATTGCGTCTAAATTGGATAACGCGTGTAATTACAGCCCCTTCTCGAAGTTGACTGTGCACCCGAAATTGTACTCCAACCATCCGTGCGCTACACTTCTCCCACCTGGTACAACTAGTCACGTAGTGGAGATGTGCCCCACATGCTTTTCTAGAGTTTTAAGTCAAATTAGATAAATACTTCACTCCGATGTTTGTCCATGTATTTTCTCCTCTAAACAGAATACAGAAAGCATTTTCATGAGCGCAGCAAAAAACCAATCGTTTCCATTACACATTTCGGTATTAAAATCACTAGTAGACTACATGAGTTCCTCGAATTTTTCCAGACATTTCAGTATTTATATTTTGTGTAGGACGTCCTAATTTCTTAAGTTAACATGCAATTGAGGACCGTTTTTGCAAAACTTAGTAACTGAAAAATCTAAATTTTACAGGAGAGACAAAAAACTGAATGAAGACAAATAGGTTATAGGTGCAACCATCACACTTTGACACACTATAATGAAGAGAGATAATTCAATTTTACTAAGATAACTTTAACATCGTGTAGAGGCCTGCTTTATGTTAATGAATCCACCAAAATCTCAATTTTGCAAATTTTGCAGTTAGCAAGTTTTGCAAAAACGGTCCTCAATTTCTCTTTTAATTTCGAAAAGGGTTGGTCGATTAGGTTTTCATTTCATTAATTTTTAATATAAAATATTTCCTTAGACACACTGACTAATCACATCACACCACCCACAGTACTATAACACACTGGAACTGTAATGATATACAGTAGTCCAGAAGCCTGTGTGTTCTAACGCAGGTCATAAAGAAATGAGAGTGTTGACGGTACTTTTGTGTATTCGGAGAGAGCTGCTTCGGTTGCAGCTCTAATGCAGTCTTATGGGATGGTGAAGAAAACCAGTTTTCTGCTGCCGACTACCCTACGTTGAGCTTCAGGAACTGCCGATCACAGATCCGAGAAGTACACTACAGCTAAAATTCTCGAGCAGTTCAAGGCTCCTACAGACAGTAAAATCTCGAATCGAAGGAGAATGAATTGGAAAAATAAATGAAACAATGAACTAGATTATATAAAAGCACGTTTTACGTTTTTAATTTTTTCAGGTCCATTTGAGTGGCGGTTTTGCAGCTCTGCAGTTCTTATTGTAGAGCTGCCCCTGTCTCATATGTACAAGTTGGTTAATAATAAGAATTCGGTATTGGAAATCATTTTCTATTCTGATATTAGTTTAGAGCTGTTCTTTAGTTAATTTTGTATATTCTCCATTGCTTGGTACACTCTTTTAACACTTGTATAATCACTGATTAACAATAACTTCTTCACGATGTTAATATTATAAAAGTGTCTGTTATTGTTAATCAGTAATTTTGTACAGTTTAAAAATATTCAGTCCTGATCATGTTTTCTTTCTTCCTTAACCCTGCTTGTTTATGTAATGTTTATAACAAGAAAAAGACAGATTTTACGTAACCATAGTGGATTCTGAAGGTTATATGTTGTAATAAAATGAAATTTATTAGCACGTTAGTATGGACAAAGTCTAGGTTATTGGTGGCACACAAACATATAAAATAGCACTTGATATATTATACCGGTACTAGATTATATCACTTGTATGTAGTGTTGTGTATGCACTTTTAAGCCGATGCACAGTATTTGAATTTTTTTCCTGGTTTGTGATGCTCTGCATTTTAATTTCAATTTATATTAAAGAACTAAGCATTATTAATTATAATTTTATTATTTACTAATGTTTGGGAATTTTGTTTTATTTTATTTTTTGTAACTTTTTAATTGGGAAATGAGGTTTAACCCTCGTAACTTCCCATTGTGCACAGCTGTGTATGGGTGGGTGTGTGCATGCATATGCTTTATCAATGCAACACGTGCACTAAAATTACTAAGAACTGGCTTTTTTTAAGGAACCCGGAGGTTCATTGCCGCCCTCACATAAGCCCGCCATTGGTCCCTATTCTGAGCAAGATTAATCCATTCTCTATCATCATATCCCACCTCCCTCAAATCCATTTTAATATTATCTTCCCATCTACGTTTCGGCCTCCCCAAAGGTCTTTTTCCCTCCGGCCTCCCAACTAACACTCTATATGCATTTCTGGATTCGCCCATACGTGCTACATACCCTGCCTATCTCAAACGTCTGGATTTAATGTTCCTAATTATGTCAGGTGAAGAATACAATGCATGCAGTTCTGTGTTGTGTAACTTCCTCCATTCTCCTGTAACTTCATCCCTCTTAGCCCCAAATATTTTCCTAAGCACCTTATTCTCAAACATCCTTAACCTATATTCCTCTCTTAAAGTGAGAGTCCAAGTTTCACAACCATAAAGAACAACCGGTAATATAACTGTTTTATAAATTCTAACTTTCTGATTTTTTGACAGCAGACTGGATGATAAAAGCTTCTCAACCGAATAATAACAGGCATTTCCCATATTTATTCTGTGTTTAATTCCTTCCCGAGTATCATTTATATTTGTTAGTGTTGCTCCCAGGTATTTGAATTTTTTCACCTCTTCAAAAGATAAATTTCCAATTTTTATATTTCCATTTCGTACAATATTCTCGTCACGAGACATAACCATATACTTTGTCTTTTCGGGATTTACTTCCAAAACTATCTCTTTACTTGCTTCAAGTAAAATTCCCGTCTTTTTCTAATCGCTTGTGGATTTTCTCCTAACATATTCACGTCATCCGCATAGACAAGCAGCTGATATAACTCATTCAATTCCAAACTCTCTCTGTTATCCTGAACTTTCCTAATGGCATACTCTAGAGCAAAGTTAAAAAGTAAAGGTGATAGTGCATCTCCTTGCTTTAGGCTGCAGTGAATTGGAAACGCATCTGACAGAAACTGACTTATACGGAGTCTGCTATATGTTTCACTGAGACACATTTTAATTAATCGTCGAACTAGTTGGGAATATCAAATTCACTAAGAATATCATACAAAACTTCTCTCTTAACCGTGTCATATGCCTTTTTGAAATCTAAAAATAACTGATGTACTGTACCTCATTCTCCTATTTTTTTCTCCATTATCTGCCGAATACAAAATATCTGATCAATAGTTGATCTATTATGTCTAAAACCACACTGATGATTCCAAATAATATGATCTACATATGGAGTTAATCTTCTCAGAAGAATATTCGACAGAATTTTGTACGACGCCAATGAAAGTTATTACAGTTAGTCTTGAACTTCAAAAGAGGTTCTTTCATGATAGTAAGGATAAGCTTAGACATATAGAGAGAGAAAGACCGGGACATGACAGAGATAAAGAGGCAAGGACTACTTCACAACTGAAGAACTAGAAATGCGGTAAAGAGGCTAAAAGAATAACTCTCATTTATTTGTTAATGAGACAGTAAGAAGAGAAATTCATATAGAGTAATTTTGTGTGAAAAACAATATGGTACCAGTACTGGTAACTGAATCTTTTGCAAGTACTTTCAGTAGGAAGTATAACACTAAGCTGCAACCTTTTTGAGAAATGGCGACTTTTTGTGAGATCCACTAATTTAATTTGAGGGAACAACTGGATAATACGCACGGCAGACCAATATCGATAGTCGACTCTACTCGCTGGCCACTAGTCACCGGGCCGTACCGAGCCGTATCAAACAAAATATAATCGAAATGGTGGTAGTCAAATTCGCGACTATATTCTTAAATAATTCACTCCATTAGTCAAGTTCAAGGTTTTATGTACTACAACGGCGGTTTTTTGAATGCATTAAAAGAAAATGAAGATGTAATAAGATAATAAACTAGGTTATCACAAGGAAATTAACACGAAAAAAGGTGTGTTTCATGGAATACAATTAAAATGACGGAAAGTAAATTTCCGGTTAATGTTCGCCAAAGCGTAAAGTACGTAATTATGACGGCGTTGCTGTTTTATTTCTGGCCTATAGAAAAATACCTAGCCTTTTACGAAAAAAAAATTTAAGGACCTTGAAATTATTCACTGCTTTCATTATAGGCCTATTATTTTTTAACAATATTACGAATCAAAAACTGTAATATTATATAATTTTAACTACTACATGGACGAATCAAATCAAGCTAACCTAACCAAAGCTAACCTAACCTAACCAAAGCTAACCTAACCTAACCAAAGCTAACCTAACCTAACCAAAGCTAACCTAACCTAACCTAACCAAAGCTAAGCTAAGCTAACCTAACCAAAACTAATCTAACCTAACCAAAGCTAATCTAACCTAACCTAAGCTAAGCTAATCTAAGCTAACCTAACATAACCTTCGTAAATGCAAGGCCTGTAACCGGAGCAAGAAGGGATCTCAATCATTTAATCTGCAAGTACACGCAAAAATAAATTCAAGTAAGGATCACGCTCCCACTGCATGAGAGGTCCGCGCATGAGCTACAGCAAAACTGTTTCTGTCCCGAGCCTCTCATTTAAGGCACTCGTCATAATTTACTCGCAATATTTACGCAAATACACATTGTCGCTAACAGTGGTGCTATCTCTCAATAATGTTCTGAACGAAGGAGGTAGACAGAGAGAGAAAAAATTTCTCCTGCCAACTACGCCACACACCAACGTCATGTTCTTATGTTGGTGACATTGTGTATTTACTTAAATTTGGTGGTAAACGTAACGGCACGGTTCAAAGTGACCGTGCTAATTCTCCAGTATAGCGAATTTGAGCTTAAAGAAAGATGAATTGACTGAACTTAATATCAGTACCTATTTAGGAAGAGGTATGTGAACTTCAGAATTATGTTGAAAAATTAACTTTCTTTAATTTTGTTTGTCAAGGCACTTAACTGTTTCTTTGAAATACAAAAATGAAGGTAGGACTTACTAGTTAGATAAGCAGAAAAATTTGATAACTTTGCAAATAGCCTGCAATGAGGCCTATCAGCTGAGCTGACCTTGTGAAGTGATAATTACTTCCCTTGCAATTATACCAAAGGTATTCCCAGTTCAAAAGAGACACCACTTACAGTAGAACTGTGCTACGATACTGAGTAAGGAACCTTAACAAATTACGAGGTAAAGTTGTACGCAATTCTATGTTATGTAGAACTGAAATAGTCCTAGAGTTCTAGAAGTGTTTTTCGTTAGTGTAAGGAATTACTCTACTTTGAGAGGTTAAACTTTACGAACTTATTAACAGTGTTCAATACTGATTTCTGTGTTATATGTATGCATGTATTTATTTACACTGCAACTGGGCAAGCACCAGTGGCAGTGGTATATACAATATTAACAATACATAATAAAATGATAACCAATGCACAATAAAATTTACAATACACAATACAATTTTACAACACATATACAATTTTACACACAATACAATAAGAATACACAATACAATTTAACACAATAATAATAAAACATAAAATAAAATACCTAATTTTACAATACAACCTACATAATTATCTATAGGTCCTACATAAGTTTCAATAGTCTTTCACTTTAGTATTAGTAGTATTAGTAGTATTTATTTATTTAACCTGGTAGAGATAAGGCCGTCAGGCCTTCTCTGCCCCTCTACCAGGGGATTACAACTATAACATGAACAATAAGATTACAATTAATATTAAATTTACAATTACAATTACAATAAAAATTAAAGTACGGCAAGAATACCTGATTAATGAAAGCTAGACATTTTATCATAGAAATTAAGAACAAAGAATATTTTTGAATTTACTAAATTACAAATTAAACCTACAATAACAAAATTCTATCGTGATGAAATTACCGGATATTGAAATATTTTGTGATAGATTAAGAGAACTATTTACAAGAAACCATGTCTGAACGAGTCTCAATTACTGACCAAGTGCCTAGTAAGTTTGCGTTTGAATTCAATTTTATTTCGACAGTCCCTGATGCCAGCAGGTAACGAATTCCAGAGTCTTGGCAGGGCTATTGTGAAAGAATCTCATCTCATTCCCTGTAGTGGCACTATGACGCATTTCACTGACACTTTAGCACACATTTCACTGACACTCTGTAACACATTTCACTGACACTATTGAACACATTTCATTGTCGCTATAAATTATCACTGATCGGAACTGTTCATTGCCTGTAAAACCATAACTTCACTGACTCACCTCGCTTCACTGATACAACAGTTCAAATAAGTCAAATAATTACATCCTTATGCATACTTATAAACAGAACTACATTTAAACTAAACATTTCTAGTCTAAGGCCCTCTTACACGCTATTTTTAAATAATTTACAATTCAAACCAAGGAAGTAACTCGTCAGGCTAAATAAATACATGTCACCTTAAAAAATTAAATGTTAAATGTCGCCTTAATTTTAATTTGCACTTTATACACAACTTTTTAAGTTGTTCTTGAATCTCCTTAAGGAAGGACAGCCCTCAAAGACCGCTGCAGGTAGGTCATTCCAATCATTTATAGTTCTATTTAAAAATGAGAATTTAGCTACATCCGTTTTCTGTTTCCTACATTTGATTTTAAAATCATTATGTCTACCCATGCTTTCTGACCTAGATGTGCTCTATACAATGATGTTATTCTAGTTTTCCTACGTCTGTTTTCCAAAGTTTCCCATTTAAGTTCTTTTATCGTATCATTTCCATCTTCTCTTTTACCTTTAACAAATTTTGCTGCCCTATACTGGATTCTTTCTAAGGAATTTATCTGATATATTCTATAGGGATCCCAACACATAGTTCCGTATTCCATTAACGGTCGCACTAACGTTAGATATGCTATTTCCCTCGATTTGGGGCTAGCCTTTCTCAAGATTCTCATAATAAAGTGAAGTGCCCTCCATGCTTTACCTGTAACATTATCACCATGCTCTCCCCAAGAAAGTTTGGAGTTTAAATACACTCCTAGGTATTTACAACATTGTTCTTGCGGAATTACAACACCACTGAATTCGTAATTAAGACTAGTTTCCTCTCGGGTTTTACAAAATGTTATAGATTTACTTTTAGAACCATTTATTTTCATCCTATGCTTTAACGCCCAGTTATAAATTTTATTCAAGTCTTTTAGCGTTATAAATCATCAGATAAACTATGCCGTAAAGCTCAAGTCACACGTTTCCTCATGATTTATTAAAATAAATCCTTGCAGTTGATGATAATGGAGTAGTCATGTCATTGTGCTAACATTAGTATGAAATGTCGTTTTTATACAGGGTGATTCACGAATAGTTACCACCACGTACTGAGAATATTTCCGAAGACATTTTGAGCAAAAAAGTCATATAAACATGGGTCCTATTCTCAGAGTTACACTAATCTGTAGTTGTTAAAAATACCTTTTTTTTCTTTAGTTTTAAGGGTGAAAGAATATTACAATTAGAGAATGAACTGTTCGGAAGAAACACAGACGTTAGGTCCTTTTTATAATGTCCACAATTTTAATGTCCATTACATAAAAGTCCATTACACTATGTCCATAAATATATGTCCTATGAAGTATATGTCCACTTTATTTTAGTCCAATTGCACAAATTTTATGTCCACATTTTTACGTCCACTACATGATTGTACAATACATTATATCCATCTACAAATTTACTTCAATTTCTTACTCAGTCTCTTTTGCCTATTCATCTTCATACAGCTTCAGATGATAACTAATAGCTTTGAGGTAAGTTCTGATGTGTCCTTCGTTGTAGTGGTTGTAATTCTGAACAATCTCTTCTACTCGACTTAAATCTTGTAGGTACGGTCGTTTAATAAGGTATCGCACATTCAAATACCCGCCAAGCAATTGGATTATTATAATTCCATTATTCCTTTGGTTTTTCTTGATAAATTCCATGAATTTCCAGACCGATGCGTGATGTGTGACGATGTGTTTCTGAAAGCGGTTGTGCCAACCCTCGACTACGTTAGTTGTTCGATGTTGTCCTGCCAGAACCTGATTATAAGTATTCCATATTTCAGGTGCGAATCTAGGTAGCATTGCTCTTCTTCTTCCTCGAGCAGGTGTTCATCAGATGTAAGTTCTTTCCATGTACAATGCTAAATCCATTATATAAGGTTCAATATTATCTATAGGGCTATCAAAAACAGCCTGAACATCTTCCAGTGGTACAAAATGAATTGACTTAAATAAAAGTGGACATAAATGAAAGTGGACATAAATAAAAGTGGACATAACAGTCATGGACCCAAAAGAATGGACGCACATAAAATGTGGACATAAATGAAAGTGGACTAAAATCTTAGAGGACATAAATCATATGGACATGGTTTCAATGGACTTAACATCTTGGAAGCGTTCGGAAACATAATTTCTTTAATTGGCTAGTATTCTGAGACTAAAAGTACGTTGTTAATTCCATAGTAGCTTCGTACAGAAATTTCTTTCAATTTTTAAGTACGAAATTACATTTTTCTTACGCTCTTATCACAAGAATTGTTGCAAATCAAGTCATTCTTGTAAACTCTTTAAGGGTGAATATTCTGAAATGGGCAAATATGAATAACAAAACTGGAAAAAATATGTTATATTAAATTGTGTACTTTTTTCTCACACTAGTTAAATTTGCTCCTATTATTGAAGATTCTGGTATCAGTTGAGCTTAAAAAAATTTTTTATGTGAGATTTTCTAATTTTTAAAAAAGCCAAGGGATTGTTGTTATCTTTCCCTTACAGCCCATTGTTTTAAGGTATCTTCTAAACGTCTGTACTTCAGATTTCACTTGTCTTCGAACATTTCTTTTTTCACGATCAGTCATATCTGCTATTTTCTTTCTTTTTTTATATATTCTTTGCCATAGTCCCTTTTTTTCTGCAACTCCTCTTCAGTCATATTTGCCCTCTGCCTACGTATCTTCTCCCTTTCATATTTCCTACTTTCATCATCAGACTTTTTTTTTCTTTCCTATAAATAATCACATGAAATAATATTCGAAGTTACTTTATACACCAGTATTTAATAATTGTATGTTAAATGAAACCTCGGTCCCACAATAAACAAATTAGTATAATTTCCGCAATAGTTCTGACAAAATAAATCGTTAAAAATATCATAGAGGTTAGATTTTTTAGTCGACAAACATTGTAATGTTTTGCATATACTACGAAAGTTTAGTATATACAAACTATATTTAATGCCACCTGGGACTGGTGTTACCAATAGAAAACATAACATTCAATCATCAGTGATGATTTTTGTATTTTTCAATAAAATAAATTACGACAATGGACGAAAAGTTTTTCAACTGGCGCCTGTTGACCTCTCATCACTACCAACCGTTAAAATTTACCACATGAAGCAAAATTGTCTTTTATGTAGCTCTTTTATTTCGAAGGACCGGTGTTACGAAATTTTTGGGGACAAACTTTACGTTGAAGTTGTATCCTTTCAGAATTAAACAAACAACAATTCCTGTCATTCATAAGTATTTTAACTATTTATTTTTATAATCTTGGCCGAGGAAATAAAATCAAATCGAAACATTCCGAGAAAAACTTAGTAAAACAGAGTAAAATGTAGTTGGGGACATAGGGACTGTAGTTACATTTTGACGTTTGGACATTATTTTTTTATTATAAATTTTAAAATTATTCCTTTTATGCTTTGTTTCCAACTAAGAGAGTTAGTTAATTAAACGCAAAAGTAATCAGTTAACATTTTCAAGAAACTCCTTAAATCAGCCGGGACATACATTTACTCATTTCAGAATATTCACCCTTAAGACTCTACATTAGGATACAAAATTGAACTGTAAAAAATCAAGTTACTACAAGTCATGTGATCTGTAATAATTGTTGTGATAAATGTGTAAGAATAATGTAATTTTTAGTTAAACCTGTACATAGACTTTCTCTCCTTTCTATACAGGGTGGAAGTGAAATAACTCTGCAAATTTTCAGAGTGAATAGCTCATGTTTTTGGGAACAAAAAAGTATAATACTGTATTGGTGAAAAGTTCATAGTTTTCTCAGAAAAATTTTTTTTTTTCCCAAATGTTTAACGCCCTCTTATTCGGTAACTATTGGGAGTAGGATCGTCATTTTTGTCCATATCGATAGAAAATCTAATAAAGAATCATTTATCCCTCTGGCGTGTTTTAATAGCGTGGACGGTTTTCGTGTAAATTTAATTTAAAAACCACTAATTTCAAGCCACTGAACGATGCAAACAGGTTGCAATGTCATAGCGAGAGAGGGAGACTCAGAGACAGACCTGAGTTTCTTGACCATTTACATCTTGATTAAATATTGCCAGGGTGCTGAAACTTCCAATTTATTTTCTAATTAACCTTGCACTTAATCACAAAACGTGATATAGGTTTCTATTCCTTTAAGTATACCTGGCATGGTTATTTCACTTCCATCCTGTATAACCACATTGTGTTCAGCATAATGAACAGGTGACGAAATTATCTTAGAAAAATTAAATCACCCTTCTTACTTTGTTCTCAGGGTCAGAATCCCATCAGACATCCCGCAATTTAAATTGAAATTTTCGCGTTGTTGTATCAGTACTAGTTGCTTAGTACTGACTTCGTACTTCCTGAACATATATTCACACTGTTTAGCATATAGTTTTTAAATAATTTTGGTGACATGTATATAAAAATTCCTGAATTCATATGTAAATATGTATTTCATACTGGGGATAAGATTTTCATTATATTGAACTGCCATTAAATATATTTCATGCATAGAATTGGAATATATCAGTCCCCTAACTGCCCATTGTGCATCTCAAACCAAGAAATGGATTTGGAGCATCTCAAAATCTGTGCTTCAATGGCTGACCATAATAATATCTTTGAAAAATATTGGAGTGCAAGAGGTCAAATGACTTTATTGTCAAACGCCTGGCATTGGAAAACAACAACAACAGTATATTTCATGCAGTCTCGATTCCCCCCCCCCCTCCTGCTTATAAAGAATGTAAGAGCATTTTTTCCTTCTTTCATTGTAATTTTATAGCATATTATATGCAAATTAATTGCGAAATAGATCTCAATTTAATTTAAGTAAGAATGAAACCAAACTATAACATTTTAATGCATTGTGTATACAGGGTGTAAAAGATATAAACTGCCAGAATTATACAGACAGTACATATCGGTCTACTGAAATGATTTTAAATTTGTAAAATACCATATTTTCAAGATTGATAGTAATCTAATTATTTGTTTATATTTCGACTGAAAGTGAATGCCATTGCCAATGGACCTTACGTCCACCACATACTAATACACAATAGAGACACAACAGACTAACGAATAACTGTTTCAGTGTACATATTGGCAAAGTAAATAATGGCTGTCTATTCTCATTTTTAAAAAAGTTAGACTTACAAAACACATTTTTGTTTTTCGGAAAACCTTGATGGTTACAGAAAAACGTTATTTGACTTTTTTATTTAGTTATTTATGCTCTATCGCAGTACTTTTTTTTTTGGCACTTTTTGACGTTTACACCCTGTACAATGACAAATATATTTCTAGTACTTTATTTTAGTCTGATAACAGAAATACATTCAGCTACAGTTATTATTCAGGGCTGAATGTCAGATACTCAGATTCTTACCTGGTGATATAAGATTTGTTAGTAGTTGGTTTATTCTACTCTGTGAGTGACAAAATGCCAATTATTTTTCTTAATACATTTTCAGATTAAAACAACAAATATGAAGTTAATTCTCGCTGTTCTAAGTTTATGTGTCCTCGCCACTGGTGCATCGGTGAGTAACTACATGAATCACAATATTTTGGGTGTAATATATTGCTGTAATAAATAAACTTAAAAAAAATTAAGTTGATATCAACTAAGGATTACTAGTTAATGAGAGTATATTAAGTTGATAACAACTAAGAATTACTACTTAATGAGAGTATTTTAAGTTGATATCAACAAAGGATTACTAGTTAATGAGATATTAATTACTAGTTAATGAGATATTAATTACTAGTTAATGAGAGCATATTAATTACTAGTTAATGAGAGTATATTAAGTTGATATCAACTAAGAATTACTAGTTAATGAGAGGATTTTAAGTTGATATCAACTAAAGATTACTAGTTAATGAGAGTATATTAAGTTCATATCAACTAAGAATTACTGGTTAATGAGAGGATTTGAAGTTGATATCAACTAAAGATTACTAGTTAATGAGAGTATATTAATTACTAGTTAATGAGAGTATATTAAGTTGATATCAACTAAGAATTACTACTTAATGAGAGTATTTTAAGTTGAAATCAACTAAGGATTACTAGTTAATGAGAGTATATTAATTACTAGTTAATGAGAGTATATTAAGTTGATATCAACTAAAAAGTACTACTTAATGAGAGTATTTTAAGTTGATATTAACTAAGGATTACTAGTTAATGAAAGTATATTAAGTTGATAACAACTAAGAATTACTACTTAATGAGAGTATTTTAAGTTGATATCAACAAAGGATTACTAGTTAATGAGAGTATATTAATTACTAGTTAATAAGAGTATATTAAGTTGATATCCACTAAAAATTACTACTTAATGAGAGTATTTTAAGTTGAAATCAACTAAGGATTACTAGTTAATGAGAGTATATTAATTACTAGTTAATGAGAGTATATTAAGTTGATATCAACTAAGAAGTACTACTTAATAAGAGGATTTTAAGTTGAAATCAACTAAGGATTACTAGTTAATGAGAGTATATTAAGTTGATATCAACTAAGAATTACTACTTAATGAGAGGATTTTAAGTTGATATCAATTAAAGATTACTAGTTAATGAGAGTATATTAAGTTGATATCAACTAAGAATTACTACTTAATGAGAGTATTTTAAGTTGAAATCAACTAAGGATTACTAGTTAACGAGAGTATATTAAGTTGATATCAACTAAGAATTACTACTTAATGAGAGGATTTTAAGTTGATATCAACTAAAGATTACTAGTTAATGAGAGAATATTAATTACTAGTTAATGAGAGTATATTAAGTTGATATCAACTAAGGATTACCGGTACTAGTTAATGAGAGTATATTAAGTTGATATCAACTAAGGATTATTAGTTAATGAGAGAATTGAATCCATATAATTATGATTGTCTTTGTCGTCAGTTTTGCAGTAAGGAACTTTAACCTTCTTCCCTAACAAGTCTTCGTTTGCCTTTCTTCTCTTATTTTTATCACTACTGTCTTGTTCTTTCATTTTTCTTTCCATCGCCACCGCTGCTGCTGCCACTGCCGCTGCCGCCACCAACACCACCACCACCTCCTCCTTCTCCTCCTCTGCATTAATTCATCATTAGTTTTGTAACATAATTTTATAGTAGAACCTCAATGATTCGTCTCCTGATTAACCTATTAGTGGATTATCCATCGCCAAAAAATGAGCACGATTTTATAAAATGATGTGCAATAGTAACTCATACTTTTCTTTTCTGCTTTCTGAATCATGCATATTATAATTCATTTACTTCGTCATATGCGTCACTTTCGTTTGATTCTCTGTCGAGTTTAAATAAATACTTTCACCTACTTTGGACTGTCATAAAAATTTCGCTTCACACATCCTTGGTGGAATATTTCTTAGAATTAGTAGAATAATCATACAAAAGAAAATTGGAAAGAAAAAGTGCAGGATAAAGCGAGTGATATTTTTGTTTATATGAGTTGAATTCATTAAAATTTATAATATAGATTATCTATATTTTTCGATTAACCATTCACTATGTCCTGCCATGAGGTTGTACTATATGTGTATTATTTATTTATTTACTTATTTGGTAATTTATTTGTTTCTTTGTTTATTTAAATTATAAATGTCATTTCTGAGTACTCATTATAGGTCATTAATTCATTATTAATTTAAAATAAAAATACCAATGCTAGGTCGCATACAGTTTTATCATGAAGTAATATAGGACTAAAGTACAGTCTTAGAAAAAAGTTTTGTCGCACAGATAGTTTATAAGTTCCAGAAAGGAGGCAGTGCACATGATCGGACATACAACGAAACAAAACTAATTTTATTACCTCAATTAGTCATTCTCTTGTGAACCAGGTCGCTCGTCCTCTGATCATGCACATTGCCTCCTTTCTGGGACTTATAAAGTATCTATGCGATGAAACTTTTTTCTAAGATTGTACATTTAGTTGTGTGTAACATTTTATTACCAGTACTAGTCGTACCCATGCGCTCCGCTGCACCCGTTAGAAATAAATATAAAGTAATTACATAATTAAAATAGGACGTTTGGTCCAGGGAACATTCGTGTTTGATAGAAGGATAAATCGTTTAATATGTTACTTAATTTAAATTTCATCCTAATAATTAAAATGCGATCATTTTGGTCCAGAGACACTCATTGGTGCAATGACAATTCCTTTAACATGTTTCTTAATTTTTATTACATGCAACCATAGTTTAATGAAGATTGACATCATTTAGATTTAATGTGTATATTTTATTTTACTTGTTAAAGGTTTCCATTGAATTATGGTAATAACTTAATTTTAACCCTTGTTTTCTACGTCTTCAGTAAATGGCGTTTGGCCCACTATGGTTCTGAACCCTTCAAATAACTTAAATTATATTATATAATATTACATTACATATATTATATTATATTATATTATATTATATTATATTATATTATATTATATTATATTATATTATATTATATTATATTACATTATATTATATCAGAAGTTACTGTAATAACATTATAGCATTATGTTCATCTAGAGAAACTACACTTTCCAATGGTGAAATAATAATTAATTATACAAATCGGTTAATTTAGCTTCCGATATTACTTCATACAAACACAGAAACATTCTCTGTAGGCTATCTTTCATAGCTTTCGATTGTTGCTGTCCAAGGCCCCTTATAGACGAAGTCATTTATTTTTTATTTCATTATACGGCCTTAGATGGCAGTTATTTTAATTTTAAAACTCATTTATCTCATTAAATATCAGTCCTATCAAAATGCTTCAAGGAATAAAACTTATCGCAAATTATTTTTAAAGAAACTTTTGTTATGTAATATTTTTCACAAAAATCAATAATAAGCGAGATATTTCGATTTATTTAATTCAGGCCCCCTTATAACCCCCCTTTTAAATAATGTATTTTGAATGCCATATAGCCTAAAATCTAAGTTACAACGAACTTAATTTATATTCCAATTTTCATCGAAATCCGTTCATCCATTATCGCGTGAAAAGGTAACAAACATACAGACAGACAGACAGACATACAAACAAACAAAAATTTCAAAAAAGCGATTTTCGGTTTCAGGGTGGTTAATTATATATGTTAGGACAAATTATTTTTGGAAAATCGAAAATGAGCAGAAAAATTTCGGCTACAGATTTATTATTAGTATAGATTACTCTATCATGGGTTTACTTCCTTACATATTGTTTTATATTACGGTATCTGAATTAATTAAGAAAGCATAATTAATTCTTGTAAATACTGTTTCAGGCACAGCAAGCGCCACTCTGTGATGTTTTTTCATTTGTTACAAATGGTAATATTTACTATTTCAGTATTTTCATGCACATTTAATTGTCTTCTGCACAGTTGCTTCATTGACGCACCACTAACAGAATTCATGAGTTAAAAATAACATTATAATAGTACATTATGCAACGAGCCTATAATGGTAGTAATTAAGACGCAAGTACGAATGTTCATGAAACGAGCGCAAGCGAGTTTCATAATTTTCATACGAGCGTTTTAATTACCATTATAGGCAAGTTTCATACGACTTTTTATGCTCGACCATATTTCTAACTTGAAATTATTCAGAATTATGGTTATGTGCGAACTGACCTGAATTGTGAGGTGTGCGCAGACGCGAAAGTATTGATTTTTTCCGAGGCCGAATTTCATTGACCTTGGCACAGAATAAGATTAACATTACTCTGATATAACCTGAAAATTGATTTAGAATTGAAAAAGGAGATGACAAATTGAATTAATTTGAATATTATTTACAATTAACTCTAATTATTATAGTAACAGAACATAACCTTCTGCGACAGTATTGGATTTCCAGCCTCCGTGACTTTTCGCTAATTCTCTTTCGATTGCATATCCGAGAATAATCGATACTTGCGGTTTTATAACGGTACAAAGCTGACTTGTCATTGGCTGAACACCTGTAAGCTGAGTTGTCATTGGCTGAACACCTGTACTTTAATAAGTAGGTGTACTTTAATGACATGCATTAAAGGACTGCTACCAGGTGTATAATTACTACATTTCGGCATGGTCGAGCATAAATTAATTTAAATCTACTGCAATTAATATTTGAGGAGAAAAATTCGCTCCGGTGCTGGGGATCGAACCCGGGTCCTTGGTTCTACGTACCAAGCGCTCTGACCACTGAGCTACGCCGAATTCAATCCACAGCACCGGATCGAATCTTCCTCCTTCAGTGTTTCCCTTTGTGGCCTGACTCCAAGTTAGGCATATATGTTGACGTATATGTCTAGTGTCAACTGCCATTATACTAGGAGCGCACTCAGCTGAGTGACTTATTTGGCTGGGATTCCGCAATTATAATGCACTACTAGCTATGAGAATATTATGGATTTATTAATCTCTGTAATGTCGATCCCTGGCGCTGGAGCGAATTTTTCTCCTCAAATATTAATTGTCAACATTACAGAGATTATTCTGTAGGAAAAATTAATAAATCCATAATATTCTATTGCAATTAATTAAACTGCTAATATTATACACTAACTTTTTTATATTTTGTTTCTATAATAAAAAGTATTCTTAAAGTTATTATTTATCTATTCAGTTCCCTGTTCTATTACGCTTATGAAAATCATAATATTGACATTTGTATATTCTAACTAGAATAACAAGGTTTTTTTTATTGACAGATACTCTAATTTAATTGTTATGATAGATTTATACGTCTGCCGCCTACAATCTAGGTTAAAACAAGAATAATGATAATAATGATGAGTAGGAGGACGACAACAATGACGATGACGATGATGCCAGTGGTGATAATTGATGAATAATTATGAAATTACGTCAGAGAATGGGAAAACCTCGCGAGAACCTGTCGGTACTAGTTTTACCCAATTTCCACTTGGATGCCCCTGTATTTAATGTAGAAAGCTGATACTACAACCTTCATATTAATAGTTATGCACGAGATTAGAAATTATGTGTGTATGCTCAATATTTAATAGTGAAGTCATTCTCCTTCTTGCTTCCCAATATTTGGATGTAAGGTTCATAAAAACTGGGTGTCCTTAACGAAATGGTTGAAAGTTGCTCATGAAGATGTTGCATCCCAAAGTAAAAGATTAGGAATTATAGACTATAGTCCCGACGCTGTTATTTCCGGCGTGACTCCTCCTCTTTGCTTACGTCTTAGAAAGTGAAGGCTCTATAAAGTCTAGGTAGGTAGTATCGTTCGCCATTTTTGTTCTTACGTTGCCGAGCTACCATACGAGGAATCTATTTGCCACACCATTAAACATTATCATGTCGTAGCTCCTATGATAATAAATCAAACGCATTATAATTCAGCAAATAATTGAGCGGCAAATAACGTCTTTGTGTGCTTTCTGCGAACGCCAACGAAAGAGCTAAAATGGCGGGCGATTATATTAAGTATTTATCGAGCCTTAAGAAATGAATCAGCATATCACAAGACGCACATGTTTAAATGTAGCCAACCTGCAACGCGATTGGCTGCCGGAAATTAGAGCGACGGGACTATAATCATATTAAAATAAAGGGACATAAATAGATTATTTAATTCCCAAACTGTTCAGTCAGTTTAAGAAGTAGTGTCGTATGATAATAAATGATTGAAAGAATTTTAGTTTTGTCCTTTAAGTGTGCAGAAATTTCAGCCGAACAAATGTAACTTTTTCTTCTGCAGATGAATTTTATAATGTTATATTTTGTTCGCATCAAATTTCTTATTTAAAGGACAAAACAAAATTATTTCAATCATTAATATTACGTAACAGTAAACGAAAGTCGTTTCAAACCACATTCGAAAAAATGTTACCGGTATCTATATTAAATTTATAACTTTGTTCTCTTACAGAAACGTGGTTGATGCAAGCTGTTATGGGTGTCATGCAGCAGAATTACAGACCTCTGGAGGTATTTGTTTTATGAATATTTAATATCCCACTTTCACTTTTTTTGTGTGTAAGACAGTAACTTGTAACCGTATTGTGTTCATATTTTATATGTACAGTATGTATAATATTCAGTTTTCGAGATTGACAATATTAAAATTGTGTGATTCACAGCTTTAAAGACTTTGAATAAAAACAGGTTCCCAAGACCTTTGGACTGTAAATAGTCACGCTTGAAATAGTCACAATTTTTTTCATAACTGTTCTTGGGGTTATTAGGCAAAAGTGTATGTTGTTGTTGTTGTTTTCTAATGCCAGGCGTTTGACAATAAAGTCATTTGACCTCTTGCACTCCAATATTTTTCAAAGATATTATCATGGTCAGCCACTGAAGCACAGATTTTGAGGTGTTCCGAATCCATTTCTTGGTTTGAGTTGCACAATGGGCAGTTAGGGGACTGATATATTCCAATTCTATGCAGGTGTTTGGCCAAACAATCATGGCCTGTTGCCAATCTAAATGCAGCTACAGATGATTCTCGTGGTAAATCGGGAATTAACTGTGGATTATGATGCAGAGAGTTCCATTTTTTCCCTTGAGATTGTGTTATCAAATTTTGTTTGTTGAAATCTAAGTATGTAGATTTAATAAATCTTTTCACAGAGTAATACGTAGATTTAGAAACAGGTCTGTAAATAGCAGTGCTGCCCTTCTTTGCTAAAGCATCCACATTCTCGTTTCCCAGGATTCCACAATGGGATGGTATCCATTGGAATACAATTCTTTTATTGAATCATATTAATTGAGAGAGCATTTTAGTTATTTCTGTTGTTTGAGATGGTGTGTGTTTAGAGACTATTGATAGAATAGCTGTTTGGAGTCTGACAATATAACTGCATTCTTAAATTTATTGATGTGGCATAGAAGATTCCTGAGACTTTCACTTATTGCAATGATATCTCCATCAAAACTTGTTGTTCCATATTCAAGAGATCTATAAAGTGAGAAGAGACAGTACGTAACACCTGCACCGGCACTTGTTCTCTGTAGATCAAGGATCCGTCGGTGTATAAATGAAGCCAGTTTTGTGGAGGGTACCTAATATTAATTGTCTCTAAAGACAATTGTTTCATTATTTCGGTGTTTACTTCTGATTTCAGTATTTCTTCTGTTAAATTTAGATTATATTCTATATTTAATAGAGTTAAAGGGTTTGGTTTAATTTGTAAGTTTTCTTTTAAATTCGGGATATTGATTTTCTATTTTAATTTATGAACCATGTAAAAGTGTATGTAAACATAATGATATGAATTTGTGTTGAAAACTTTCTAATTTAGCCGAGTCAGCTGTTCTGATAGAATTCCAGGCTGCAAGGCTACAGATGCATGCTATTCTTGTTTCGATTTCACAAATTTTTTTTTTCTCCCTAATGGCAGGTACTTGATTTTTCGTCATTCACACATATGAAGCCAGTTGTGTAGACCAATTTAGTGTAAAGTAAGGTATTACCATAGTCTCGTATATACACTCACGAAGCTTGAGTTGTGAGGGTGCTAGGAACAATAGATTGTGCTGGTACTATTTCGCATTGTCTGCAATTAGGTGATATTAGCGATCCTAGTGGTTAGCAACTATCTATGGATGCATATTTACTACATATTGAGCTTCGTGACTGTATATACTAGACTGTGGTATTACTTTAAAAGAGAATCAGACATTGAGGAAGAATTAATTTATTGACCGTATTAGATCCAACATTCTAATTGCATGATTATATTTGATATCTATGGAATAGTGGTCAAAACTAGTGGGCCGGAATTGAATCCTGTTTGGAACAAGTTATCTCGAAGTTTTTTCCGGTGTTTTCCCTCAAATGCAGAACGGGCTTAAGGAATACAGCATTTCCATTTTCATATTCAGCACTGTAATGTACATTAAAGAAAACTTGGATAATTTCAATACATGTATTAATTTCGGAATATGTATGGTAAGACTTTCCTGTGTTAAATTTCAACGTACCTCGTTTACACATTTCGACCTATTTATGGGTCATCTTCAGTTTTATCCAATTTACACTTGGATGCCCCTGTATTTAATGTAGAAAGCTGATACTACAACCTTCATATTAATAATTATGCTCGTGATTAGGAATTATAGACTAATCATATTAAAATAAGGGAACATAAATAGATAATTTAATTTCCAAACTGTTCAGTCAGTTTAAAAGAGCAGTGTATTATGATAATAAATGATTGAAAGAATTTTAGTTTTGTATTTATCTTGAATCTTGCGTACACTACTTTTAACATTTAAATATAAATTATTGATTCTGAAGATGACCCATAATTAGGTCGAAACATGTAAACGAGATACGTTGAAATTTAACACAGGAAAGTCTTACCATACATATTCCGAAGTGATACAGTGTTAAAAGTTGTGTAATCAAGATGTATACATGTATTAACGTTCACTCTCATAACACAAGCCACAGAAATGATATAGATGCTCCATATGAGGATGCTTTAGCAAAGAAGGGCAGTACTGCTACTGACAGATCTGTTACTAAATCTACGTATTACTCTGTGAAGAGATTTATTAAATTTACATACTTAGACTTCAACAAACAAAATTTGATAACACAATCTCAAGGGAAAAAATGGAACTCTCTGCATCAAAATCCACAGTTAATTCCCGATTTACCACGAAAATCGTCTGTAGCTGCATTTAGATTGGCAACAGGCCATGATTGTTTGGCCAAACACCGGCATAGACTTGGAATATATCAGTCCCCTAACTGCCCATTGTGTAACTCAAACCAAGAAATGGATTCAGAACACCTCAAAATCTGTGCTTCAGTGGCTGACCATGATAATATCTTTGAGAAATATTGGAGTGCAAGAGGTCAAATGACTTTATTGTCAAACGCCTGGCATTAGAAAATAACATGTTAGATTAAATATTATTATAAAAAATATTGTTGTTTTCTAATGCCAGGCATTTGACAATAAAGTCATTTGACCTCTTGCACTCCAATATTTTTCAAAGATATTGTCATGGTTAGCTACTGACGCACAGATTTTGAGATGTTCTGAATCCATTTATAAAAAATGTTGGTATAAAATTGTACAATTTACTGCCCAATGTTGTAAAAAACTATGACATTAATAAATTTTGAGGTTTATTGTAATCATCATCCTCTTATCGTGCCCTCCTTTTGGAAGGTCGATTCCAAATATGCCTCTATTCGTCTCTGTCTGTTATTATTATTATTATTATTATTATTATTATTATTATTATTATTTTTATTAAATATTTTATGTGTAAAGATGCATCATATACATATGAAGCTTACTACTGGAAATAAAACTCGATATAGATTTGTCATTGTAGATTGTCTTCAGTCATAGTTTTAGCCAGACAAAACAAAAATCAAATCTGTGAACTCTCCATGAAGGGTCGAGGCCGAACAGCCATTCACATGCCTCAACAGAGAAGAACGATCGTTCAAAATATTGTGATGTGAGCCTGATGATCCTCCCAACCATTATAAATGATTTCTTAACCTAGATTTCACTACATATTCTAATTCTCCAAATTCATCACGATGCTAGGTGAGCACCAATCCCATACATTGGACGAAATTTCATGAGAAAATTTCTTCCCCTGTCAGTAATCAAACCAGTCCCTATTTCGTAATGTGAGTTTAGGCACTATGCCTTAGATCAGTGATGTCAAAGCAAGCGCATTTTTCTGACTTTGACGTCGTACACGGGCATTAAGCGCTAAGTATGCTAGGAGGAATAAGCAGCCTGTTGGATTAAGAAAACAGTGGTGCACAAACTTCAAACGGAACGTGAAATTTCATGTCGTTATTTTTATATCGGTTCTTTCTGTTTGTTATTTTATATATTGTCTGTAAAACAAAAGTACTAACACCTATTTCTTAGCCTAATATTGCAGTTGTGTTTTAAACGTTAATAACATAATAAATAATAAAGAAGGAATATTCACACAAATTCCATAATAACTACAACTATACTGTACTAAGTGAATTAAACACATCATTCATAAAGAAAGTGTTATCCCAAAGAAAGACACTGAATATGACATGATAAGTTGAAATTGATATTGATGGTATCTTTAGCCTTATAAAAGTAATCAAAACAATATTATACTACAAAGCAAAGTTGTCTAGGTATATGTTTTAACTGTAACTAATATTACATAATAAAACTCTTATCGCATTATGCTTTTAGGTGATATTGGTGCGCAACTTTCTGTTATCAGAATATTAAATTATCTCGAAATCTGCTGAAGCTATAGAGCTGACGTTTTACCAAACATTTTCCATGCGAATATTTTCAAACATTTTAATACACTATCTTCAGTAATACATATTTACGATATATTAGATTTACGAAAACATTGTTTTAGTACCTGTAAGGCTATTAAACAAACATATCTGAAAATTTCACTTTTCTGTAAAAAAGATGAGAAAAATATTCCTTTTGAATAAAAAAGCAATCTTGTGAAAAATGAGCATTAAAATTAAAACTTACATTCTTATAATGCACTTATACTTCTCAGACAAATCTAAAAATTAACATGGATACAGTTTTAATAAGTTCTCTTCCCTTTATCTATTGAATCAGTGCTGGCCATCCCTGTATATAGCTCGACCAAGCGGCATATACCACCTCTTTCGTCTGTCTCTTTCCTTTCCGCTTAAAGCGCTCAGGCTCTTCTGAGCTCTAAAGCGCTCACTTGCTCCTATGGGGATCAATTGACATCACTGCCTTAGATCATGACGCAACAGTGCAGAATTTCAAGTGATACAATAGTGTTTATTATTAAATGCAATAATTTTTATGGTGAAATTTTGCATTGTGGAACCATAACATATTAAAATAATGGTTGAAATGAACGAAGCTCCTCTGGGTCCTACCATATTAATGATATATCTGTGAGTATATAATTCAGTGTGATGAAATTTTCTTGTAAGTACTTTCGTGATTTGTACAGTACCTTAAATTTAATTATAACAACAATAAAAAAGTCAAATACAGTGAAACCTGTCTAAAGTGGCCATCTGAAGTTACCTCGTAAAATGGTCGTTTTATCAGGTGGCCGCTGGATTAAGGTTGCGGTTTTCTGTGAATCAGCATGAAAATACTGAATTTCATTGACTTTTTAGTACGTACTGTGCGCATACAACAATCGTCAGCCACTTCCATTCTTGCAATTAGCCTTTTCAAAACTCGCTTGCGGTACCTCAGTTTAAATGACTGGATAATACCTTGATCAAGGTGTGATGTCGTATTTGGGGGAAGAAACACCAATTTCACGATCACATTGCGATTTTGTCGTTTAATCTTGGAATTGAAATCGCATGGCTAATTCTCAAACAATAATGATTTCATCCAAGCTTTATTGTTGGCAGTCCACTTCACCCCCAATAAACCCATGTCAACATTTTTCAAACATCTCGGTTTCAATGATTTCCATATCATTAGGAGTGTTTCTTTTTCTCCTACAGCATTACAACAAAAGAGTAGGGTTATTCTGTCTTTTGCCAACTTCCCCCTCTTTACACTCTTTTTTTCTTAAAACTTAAAGTTTTGTTAGGGAGGGCTCTGAAGAAAAACCTGTTTCGTCAACATTATAAATGTCTCTGAGTTCATATTCCGCAAGAATTGAAGGCAGTCTATTTTTTCCATTCTTCAATAACATTGGTTGCAATGTCAGTAGAAAAAAAATAAAAAAAATTGAATGGTTAACTACTGATCTAAAACATACTGTGACATTT
Organism: Periplaneta americana; assembly: GCF_040183065.1. NCBI lineage: Eukaryota > Metazoa > Arthropoda > Insecta > Blattodea > Blattidae > Periplaneta > Periplaneta americana. The sequence goes on from NC_091119.1 coordinate 19,600,656, forward strand.
TCCATAGAAAAAGTGCGTGTTTCAATGCCTTAAAAACGAGTAAGAATTTATAGCTGTGCAGGGTCGGAGTGGAAAGTGACAAAAGAGTCATAAAACAGTAACCAACTAACCCCAAGATATGAAGGGTGTACTGTTGTACACTTAGCTATTGTCCTCGTGATATTGCTTCCTGTCCTCTAACCATCGAAAAAATAGGTCAGACAGTATCCGTGAAAAGATTTTTTGTTGGACAGTGACTGTTATAGTCAGGTTCCAATCCAAATAGATCCCGGCCACTGGCCGGAGCATGAGTGACCGCTAAATAAAGAGAGAATTTGTATTGATCTTATGGAAAATGCATTTGGTTCCAGAAAAAAATTGGCCTTTTGGCCAGGTGACTGTTTAAATGAAGTGACCACAAAGGCAGGTTTCACTGTAATATTAAATATAAGAGTAATGACATGTTTTATTGGAATGAAATAGTGAGAACATAGGAAAGTGCAAATTTATTCCTCTATTGGCAGTTTCCATAACTGGTGACTATTAGTTATGTTTCATTTACTGTACGTCAATGTTAGAACTTAGTACCGGTACTTCTTACAAGACTAAATCTCATTCAATGTTGTGTATCTTCCTTTCAGTGTTTGGCTGGTTGTGTATTTTACACAGTCAATTTGACTTTCGGAGACCTGATAAAATCGAGAATTGGTGTTCCATACGCATTATTTGAAACCTGTCTCAAGAAAGGTACGTTTTTGTTTCAGATTAAAATATGTCTTTAATGTCTTGAGTTTAAGTAGAATAAGTGGTATCCACTCATGCTCCTCAACTTCCTCATATCATTCATTCATTCATAGTGTTCTGCCCAAGTACAGGTCTTTCACTGCAAACCCAACATTCTTCAATCTTTCCTTTTTTCTGCCTTCCTCTTAATCTCCGCATACGATCCATATATCTTAATGTCGTCTATCATCTGATATCCTCTTCTGCCTCGAACCCTTTTCTCGCTCACCATTCCTTCCAGTGCATCTTCAGTAAGCAATTTCTTCTCAGCGAGTAACCCAATCAGTTCTTTTGTCTCTTCCTGATCAGTTTCAGCATCATTCTCTCTTCACCCACTCTTTCCAACACAGCTACGTTTCTTATTCTGTCTGTCTATTTCACACGCTCCATTCTCCTCCATATCCACATTTCAAATGCTTCTAGTCGCTTCTCTTCACTTCGTCGTAATATCCAAATTTCTTCCCCATACAATGCCACACTCCAAACAAAGCACTTCACTAGTCTCTTCCTTAGTTTTTCCTGAGATCCGCAGAAGATGTTCCTTTTTTTTTTTATAAGCTTCCTTGGCCATTGCTATCCTCCTTTTGACTTCCTGGCAGCAGCTCATGTTACTGCTTATAGTATTTGAAGCTGTCCACTTGCTCTACTGCCTCATTTAGAATTCGCAAGTTTACCTTCTTTATTTTTCTTCCTATGAGCATGGTCTTCGTCTTATTTGCATTTATCTTCATCCCATACTGCTCACAGCTATCATTTAACTCCAGTAGCATATCCCTTAGTATCATCTCCTCTTCTGCTAATAACGCTATATCATGAGCAAATCTTATACATTTTATTTTTCTTTCTCCTATCACTCCTCCCATGTTCTGAAAACAGTTCTTTGCTAAATCCTCCAAGTAGATGTTGAACAGGATAGGTGATAAAGGGCATCCTTGTCGTACTCCTCTCCCTATTTCACTTCCTTCTGACATTTCTTCTCCAGTTCTGATTTTGACTTGTTGTTTCATATAAAGATTACTGAACAGCTTTCTCTCTTCCTAATCCGCACCAATTTTCTTTAGGATCCCCATGAGTTTATTCCAATCCACTCTGTCAAAAGCCTTTTCTAGGTCCACAAATACTACATAGGCCTACACTTCGTCATTCTTCTGTAGGTATCTTTTGCCGATTGTTCGTAGCAGTTCAATTGGCCTACTGTATTATATAACATTAATAGTAGTAGGATTCTGTTTCTATGGTGACAAGTTCTTTTGCTGCAGTATTAGAGAAAATGATTGTCTGGCGTGGACATTTTTGCACTCTTGTAATTTCAGAATCTTATTTCACGTGCAATAAAGTTTCATGGAATGTAGGCTTTCATGGTCAATAGGATGGGTATTTTCCGGCCTAGAGGCAGTTAGAACATATGCCATTAAAATTTTTTTTATATGTAGCATGAAATTAACATCATGAAGAATATAGGCAATTAACCCTGTACTAATTGATAAGTGTACAAAGAAGTAGAGTAAAGGCATAACAGTCTTCAAATACAGGTAGATGCAGTTCCTAAAATAACGAAACATGCTACAGAATGTAGGTCGCTCATGCTGCTGGCATATGTTCTAACCGCCTACCACACCAGTTTTTAAACTTTTAACGATTGTTTTAAGCTGAATATTTTTAAGTGTTCATCATGTGTTATTGTGTTATCCTTTAATATGTCCTGAAGATGCCTGGCGAAAATGTTTGTCAAAAACTTTTATATACGATTTCTTGTAATATTGTAATGGTTCAACGTGTGTACTATTGATAAGTAATTTGACTATAATAAACATACACATATTTGAAACTTGTATAGTTTATAATGCTGATAAGATTTTTATTACTATAGATGAATTAAAAATGAAATAGTTATTCATAACATATTTATATACTCCATTAGAATACAAATTATTTAATTGATATTAGCATTTACTTTAGTTCTCAAATTTTGATTAGTATTATATTATAATACTAGCCGTACCCGTGCGCTCCGCTGCACCTGTTAGAAATAAATATAAAGTAATTACATAATTAAAATAGGACGTTTGATCCAGGGAACAACATTTACAACAGCGCAAGTTAATCTGCTTCGCTCATTAACCAATTTTGTTTTGCATTGTATTTATTGCATATATATTTTATGTATTTTAACACGATTCATTGAGCATAGTTAAAATTTGAATTATAAAATAATGGATTGCTAAGCTAACGTACTATTACTGCATACTAAATCAATACACTCTCGTTGTTCGTTAATTCTCTGAGATTAAAATGAGTGTACATAAATATTATTTTAAGAAATACAGAAAACGAATGTACAAAATAGCCTATCAAATTTTCTGTGCATAAGAAGCTATTTTAATCTTACCTGTCCTCGATTTACTCAGACGTTACTGTAATAACATTATAGCATTATGTCCATCTAGAGGAACTACACTTTCCAATGGTGAAATAATAATTAATTATACAAATCGGTTAATTTAGCTTCTGATATTACGTCATACAAACACAGAAACATTCTCTGTAGGCTGTGTTTAATAGCTTTCGATTGTTGATGTCCAAGGCTCCTGTTTCGATTGTTGTTGTCCATGGCCCCTTATAGACGAAGTCATTTGTTCTTAATTCATTGCACCATCTTAGATGGCGTTATTTTAATTTTAAAACTCATTTATCTCATTAAATATCAGTCCTATCAAAATTTTGCAAAAGAATAAAACTTATCGGAAACCATTTTTTAAAAAAACTTTTGTTATGTAACATTTTTCACAAAAATCAATAATAAGCGAGATATTTCGATTTATTTAATTCAGGCCCCCGTATAACCCCCCTTTTAAATAAAGTATTTTGAATGCCATATAGCCTAAAATCTAAGTTACAACGAACTTAATTTATATTCCAATTTTCATCGAAATCCGTTCAGCCATTATCACGTGAAAAGGTAACAAACATACAGACAGACATACAAACAAAAATTTCAAAAATGCGATTTTCGGTTTCAGGATGGTTAATTATATATGTTAGGACCAATTATTTTTGGAAAATCGAAAATTGCCACAAAAATTTCGGCTACAGATTTATTATTAGTACAGATTTAGTCTTTGGCGGGTTGGTACAAAGTCCTTTCATTTTGCAGAGATGATAGCAGCACCATAAAACTTCACTGTAAACATATAATTTGTTTATAATTTCTATTACAATAATTAATATTCTTTTTTTATAGGTGTGAGATCACACGACACATGCGAAATAACAGAGTGTGCCTTGGAATCTGCAACTAATGGTAAGTATAAATTGAAGCTTTAGTATTAATTAAATGAAAGAAATAGTGAAGTTCATTGTAGTTAACTTTTAGGATCTTGTCACATTCTGCCATTCAGTGGTGCTTTTCAGCATGGTTACCACTAGCAAAATTTGTATTGATTTAAATGGAGGCATTCACACGTGAAGTGCAATAGAGCCACTGTGATGCTTGGTGGACTATTCACTTGCTGGATTGTTCACAAGGAATTAGTAAGCACAAGAATGTTCACATAATTTATAAAGTATGATTGTCTTTCAAAGCTTATGAAGGCTTATCAAGTAAAGAAAACAAATATAACTCTTTCTTCACCATCTGTTTTTCCTATTGTAGCCTAATTATAAACCGTTTTAAATTTGTTAAGGTATGTATATCTTAACACAAAGTCTGTTTTAATTAAAATTTTGTGCTGGTAAATATTTTTTTATTCTGACTTTTTGAAAGAATCATTTCATGTCAAATCATTATACTTAAGTACCATTTTTCAACTAAACCTTCTTCAATTTTAGTAGACCCCGGACTCATAGATAGATAGATAGATAGATAGATAGATATTTATTTGTCATCAACATTTATATGCTATGGCAGATTTGGGCATCGTGCCTCACTCGAGAACTTGTGCCTCACTGACCTTCACGTAGCTCCAAGGCGTGGGCAGGTTCTATATCAGTTTCATAAGCAATATCAGTGGTGGCATAATGGCATTATCAAAGCAGTGTGTTATTTTCATGAGAAAACGATTATTTCATGAGAAATGGGAGGAAGAGTTTCTTTGCTGTTTAGAAGGGGAGAACATACGATGTATGTTATGCTCGAAAATCCTATTAGGCATTAATAAATTTAATATACAACGACATTACTCCTTATGTCATAAAGAACATGCTGAATTAGAAGGTAAGACAAATTAAATGCTATTTTTTCGTACTATTTCGAAGAAAATTTACGATCTTAACATTTGCATAGTATACTAAATACGACATTATATCTTAAACATGCTGCATTGAAAGGTACGAGGAATTAAATGTTGTTTGTAAGTATTATTTCCAAAAGAAATTTATAAAAAAATATATATTAAATGTGTGTAGAAAACGAAATGTGATTTTCTGAAGTTATTTTAGGTCGAGAACGTGCAAATCTATTAAGTAATCTTGATAAACGCCAGAATATTCAAGAAAATAAACGTAGACAACGTGATGGAATGTTATTGGCTAGTTACGCAATTTCTCGCCTGTGATTTAAATCAATTCAGCGATGGAGAAACAGTAAAGAGGTTTATGATTAAAGCTGCCGAATTAATTTGCCAAATTGAATAAACGTTTTCGAGAGTCTCACGTTAACCAAGCGCTTTCCTAATAATTCGCCACTGACGGCCTTAGCGATTACGATAAGGTGACGCAGGTCACAGCAGTTTATATTTCCCATCCTACTCTGCAGTCTCCTCTCCTAGTAAACAAACTATTTCAAATCGAGTGCCTCACGTAACCGAAAATTGTGCCCATGTATGTGTTATGGTGTACCACAACTTATGTATACGGGTTTCACCATAACTTTCTATTAATATAACTGCAATTAGCATGCAATCTCGACAGCCTGTTTAACTAATAACTCTTCTACTCTCGCTATTAACCCAACTCCAAACAGTCAATTTCTTCTTATTGATCTTAAATGTCCACCATCTGTTCGTTACACACGTTCCTTTCAGCATTCTAATCTTGCTAACTAAATTTATACATAATTCCGTCTTTCTACATTACATCGAACTCGTAACACTTCACCCGGTTATACTCATTGGGATCTTTTTTTCTACCTAATACACGTCATTATAATCTTATTAAATCTTGACATGAGTATCTAGTTCACTTTAGTTTGATCATTAATTTCTTAACCACAATCAACACTCAGAAAAAAAAAAAAAACATAGAAAATTGTAAATACTATCACTAAGATCATCTTTCATAAAGGTACGGTCACATGTCGCTACTTTTGCAGCGCTACTTTTATACTGCAGCTGCAAAAGTTGCATGTCGTGTTCACACGTAAGTCAAAAGTAGCACGCTGCACGCTACTTTTCGTGCTGCGCAACCCGAGTGCTGCAAAAGTTGCAACTGGAGGTTGCGAGTCTGTTCACACACAAGGCGCTACTTTTTTAGCCGCAGTCATGCTGCAGGTTTCCATCTCCGTGTTGACTTCTCAATACACATTTTGTGGTTATGTTCACATTATTAAGAAACTCGTGCGAAAACTTCCTTATCTATTATTTGCTTTTCTGTCGTACCTAGTATTCAGAAATTGACATTATTTTTACTATAAAGCTTTTAAAAACGCCTAGGCCTATATACTTAAATGATAACCAACAGTATATTCACGTAATCAATGTTGGCAACCCTCCTGTTTGGAACTACGCTATGGAAAATTTAAAAAATGAATTATATCGTCACCAATTATGCTCAGACTGTGTTGTGTATTTAATAACTGTTACAAATAATTTATTTTCATCACATTTAACATTAAAATATATCCAAACAATAAAAGTATCATTGACACATTTGGGTGGTAACACTGGTTGCAACCGCAGCAAAAGTTTCAACAAAACCGATATCAAAAATGCTGCGGCTGCAACCCTGAGAACCCTGTTCACACGTCGCTACTTTTAAGTTGCGCGCAGCATGGAAAAGTAGCGGGCAGCAGGTTCGGCAGCCGCTACTTTTCGGGTTGCACCGTTGTTCACACGTCGCAGTACAAGAGTTGCGCAGTTTTTTGTACTGCAGCGCTGCAAAAGTAGCAATGTGTGATCGTACCTTAACTTCACTACATCACTTTCGAAGATTTACTTCTTTACAGTAAACTTCAATCGGTAACTATATTTATTAACTAGCCACTTTTTAATTTCCCAACTTTTTTTTTTTTTTTTTTCAGTTTTATAACTTCCTACTTGATCTTTATATCTATGATCCCCTAAACACATTTTCATCACGCTAAAACACGATTTACGACATTAAATCACCAAACTTCCTGTTGTAATTTCATTCAGACCTTTTATTTATTTTTTACCGCTCATGCATCAACTTCTAAGATCATAACTTTTTTGGCCCTTAAATGTACCCGTCAACGATAAAATACTGCCTTGTGGTGACTAAATCACTATCTCTTCACCCATCACACTTTTCGCATCCTGACGTCTTCTCTGAACACTAACCGCACCTTCTCTTGATCTCCCGTAAAGCACTCCTGATTCCGCTTGTCTTCTTCTTCTCACTGACTCACGTAGGCTAGACCATATGTTACTGCGATTTCCTACTCGGTCTACACTTCCACTTGGCTCAGCAGATTCCTGACTGAGACCCTGGACTCATTTCACTGGTATTATCACCTTCATTTCACTCGGATGCTAGACAACCATCGCAGTTAATATAGTATCATAAAATTAACCAATAAAAAATGTAAGAAACGTCCCTACCTACATGACTGAACACCCTCTACCACATTTTCTCTTTTTCACTTATTCTCAGTTGGTGCGCTAGCAATCTGAATGTTAAGAGCGAGATTTTGTTGTATTTTGTGTGCGTTTTGCGAAAGTTGTTCGTTTGTAATGCCTTCTGGAAAATTATTGAAAGTAGTAGAATCTCTAAGAGAACACGTTTCTCACGCACAAGAACCCACTCATGAGACTATCAAAATAAAACTAGATATGGTGCTAACAAAAAACCCTAGTTACAGCACTGTCTCAAAGTAGAAAAGGTCTTGTCCCAAGAAAGTGTGGCTTACTTGAACCTGAATCTTACTGACTCACAATTTTGTACATTAAAATTTTGTCCAATAACCTCATGTGATATTGAACAATTAATTTTACTTACTTACTTACTGGCTTTTAAGGAACCTGGAGGTTCATTGCCGCCCTCACATAAGCCCGCCATTGGTCCCTATCCTGAGCAAGATTAATCCATTCTCTATCATCATATTCCACCTTCCTCAAATCCATTTTAATATTATCTTCCCATCTACGTCTCGGCCTCCCTAAAGGTCTTTTTCTCTCCGGCCTCCCAACTAACACTTTATATGCATTTCTGGATTCGCCCATATGTGCTACATGCCCTGCCCATCTCAAACGTCTGGATTTAATGTTCCTAATTATGTCAGGTGAAGAATACAATGCGTGCAGTTCTGTGTTGTGTAACTTTCTCCATTCTCCTGTAACTTCATCCCTCTTAGCCCCAAGTACTGGTATTTTCCTAAGCACCTTATGCTCAAACAACCTTAACCTATGTTCCTCTCTCAAAGTGAGAGTCCAAGTTTCATAACCATAAAGAACAACCGGTAATATAACTGTTTTATAAATTCTAACTTTCAAATTTTTCGACAGCAGACTGGATGATAAAAGTTCCTCAACCAAAGAACAGACATTTCCCATGTTTATTCTGTGTTTAATTTTCTCCCGAGTATCATTTATATTTGTTACTGTTGCTCCCACATATTTGAACTTCTTCACCTCGTCAAAAGATAAATTTCCAATATTTATATTTCCATTTCGTACAATATTCTCTTCACGAGACATAATCATATACTTAGTCTTTTCGGGATTTACTTCCAAACCTATGTCTTTACTTGCTTCCAGTAAAATTCCCGTGTTTTCGTTGTGGATTTTCTCCTAACATATTCACGTCATCCGCATAGACAAGCAGCTGATGTAACCCGTTCAATTCCAAACCCTCTCTGTTATCCTGAACTTTCCTAATGGCATACTCTAGAGCAAAGTTAAAAAGTAAAGGTGATAGTGCATCTCCTTGCTTTAGCCCACAGTGAATTGGAAACACATCTGACAGAAACTGACCTATACGAACTCTGCTGTATATTTTACTGAGACACATTTTAATTAATCGAACTAGTTTCTTGGGAATACCAAATTCAATAAGAATCTCATATAAAACTTCTCTTGAACAATCAATTTTAGCATTCAAAATTATCCCTAAAAGTAACAAAGTATGACAAAGAAATGAGGATGCTCTAGAAATACTTTGAACACTACATACAAAATGTTTATACAGCCAGTGCTGACATACTGCGGAGAAATTTTAATTACTTCACCTTTCATAAATCAAATGTAGTTGTTGTTTTCTAATGCCAGGCGTTTGACAATAAAGTCCTTTGACCTCTTGCACTCCTGTCTTCGGACAGTTGGCTAAACATCAACAATATTATGTTAATTACTGGTATGTATGGACAAGAATGAATTAAGATGTAGTCTGACATTGCTATATGTGTGATAGGTTACTTGAAATGGTCATGTAAACAAATTCCTGAAATTTATTGCATATACTGCAGAAAATATAGTAGAGTTGTTTCTTTCTTGCAGGTATAAGGTTAGCCCAATCTCTTGGTTTAAAAATACCATATTTGGATGTGATACAACAGATCATCGACACGCTTACGGATCAACCGCATATTGTGTTGATGGATGAGCATACACTACCACCTCCCCAAGCACCAGTAGTTTCATCGAATCTGTCTCAACAAGCACCACAAAAAACCCAAGAATCTCAGCCAACTGAACCAAAAGCAGAAATGCACCCAGCTACAAATAAACCAACAGAAACTGCAACACAAAAACTACAGCAGGATGAGCCAATTGACGTAAAAAAAGAAAAGGTTAATTCAGCCCCAAATATGATACCCACTTTTGGACTTCTACATATTTGTGGACTCCTTTTGTTTTTCAAAAACGTCTATTGATTTTTGGAATAATTTATTTCTCTATGTTGACATATTAATTTTAGAAGAAAAATTTCGGTAGTTTGTTTATATATTGGTATTATTTGGCATTGAAATAGATGCAAGAAAAGTAATTATATTATAAATGGCGTCAAGGAATTCTATACGGTACATGAAAATAATACATTCTTTTCCAATGTATACATGAATTTGACTAGAGACTTGGGACATACCAGCTACAAATAAACCAACAGAAACTGCAACACAAAAAATACAGCAGATCAGGCAATTGACGTAAAAAAAGAAAAGGTTAATTCAGTCCCAAATATGATACCCACTTTTGGACTTCTACATATTTGTGGACTCCTTTTGTTTTTGAAAAACGTCTACTGATTTTTGGAATAATTTATTTCTTTATGTTGACATATTCATTTTAGAAGAAAAATTTCGGCAGTTTGTTTATATATTGGTATTATTTGCCATTGAAATACATGCAAGAAAAGTAATTATATTATAAATGGCGTCAAGGAATTCTATATATGAAAATAATACATTTTTTTCCAATGTATACATGAATTTGACTTGAGACTTACCAGCTACAAATAAACCAACAGAAACTGCAACACAAAAACTACAGCAGGATCAGCCAATTGCCGTACAAAAAGTAAAGGTTAATTCAGCGCCAAATATGATACTCACTTTTGGACTTCTGCATATTTGTGGACTCCTTTTGTTTTTGAAAAACGCCTATTGATTTTTGGAATAATTTATTTCTCTATGTTGACATATTCATTTTAGAAGAAAAATTTCGGCAGTTTGTTTATATATTGGTGTTATTTGGCATTGAAATACATGCAAAAGAAGTAATTATATTAGAAATGGCATCAAGGAATTCTATACCGTATATGAAAATAATACATTCTTTTCCAATGTATACATGAATTTGACTTGAGACTTACCAGCTACAAATAAACCAACAGAAACTACAACACAAAAACTACAGCAGGATCAGCCAATTGACGTACAAAAAGAAAAGGTTAATTCAGCCCCAAATATGATACTCACTTTTGGACTTCTACATAATTGTGGACTCCTTTTGTTTTTGAAAAACGCCTATTGATTTTTGGAATAATTTATTTCTCTATGTTGACATATTCATTTTAGAAGAAAAATTTCGGCAATTTGTTTATGTATTGGTATTATTTGCCATTGAAATACATGCAAGAAAAGTAATTATATTAGAAGTGACGTCAAGGAATTCTATATATGAAAATAATACATTCTTTTCCAATGTATACATGAATTTGACTTGAGACTTGGGACATACCAGCTACAAATAAACCAACAGAAACTGCAACAAAAAAACAACAGCAGGATCAGCCAATTGATGTACAAAAAGAGAAGATTAATCAGCCTCAAATATGATACCCACTTTTGGACTTCTGCATATTTGTGGACTCCTTTTGTTTTTGAAAAACGCCTATTGATTTTTGGAATAATTTATTTCTCAATGTTGACATATTAATTTTGGAAGAAAAATTTCGGCAGTTTGTTTATATATTGACATTATTTGCCATTGAAATACATGCAAGAAAAATAATTATATTATAAATGGCCGTCAAGGAATTCTATATATGAAAATAATACATTCTTTTCCAATGTATACATGAATTTGACTTGGGACATACCAGTAGTAAAAATTATATTTTGCTGTTTATAAAATATTATATTCATAAGAGGTTGTTTAATTTTGAACAATTAGGCTATTTAAAATAATTACAAAGTCGGAAATATTAAAATGCATGTTATTTTTGTATTTTCAAAGTGATTTTCAATTTTTATGCGTAATAATATATATTTTAAGCAGAATATGAATGTAGACTTTTATCAAAATTAAGAAGGGAGCAATAAATTCCAACTGCTAGACACACCATGATGTATTAAGACCGAAAGGAAAATAATTATTCTGGAAGTAATATACTATATATAAATATTATATTTAAGATTAGTTATGTTGAGCTCCTACTACACTGCACTGCAGACACCTAGATAGAAGCAAGCAGGAAAGAAGACACCTTCCAGGACTCTACTGGCAAGCAAGAGGAGTTAATGGTGTGACACTGTTGCCAACATATCGCCCTACAACCTCGCTAACTTTTCAACAGAAAGTAGCTAAATCTCTCCAAAGTTTGTTAAAAAAATCCCCAGAAATGTCGCTAAAAATTAATAATAAATATCACTAAATAAAAATAAGAAAAACATACATATGCGGAGAAAAAACATCATTTCCTCGTCATCATCCTCTTCTGCAGAGTCTGGTTGTATTGTTGACGGCTGTGATGTTGAGGTGGAAGGTGTGGGAACAGCTGATTGTGAATACACTGCACTTGATCCAATCATTGACACTACACTTTCTGCTAAATTGTAAGTGTGGAAATTTTCGCCCAAG